>NC_077223.1:7154301-7886077 GCF_024763615.1 Phlebotomus papatasi
TTTTGGACTCTTTTCTGGCCTCATCTTCAAAAAAAAATCTCAGAAGATGTCAGAAGGAGTAATCAAATTTGTATCCATTTTTCAGGATTGTGGAAGTCAAAAAAACAAAATTAACTATTACATTCTCGAAAAGCAATAAAAATTCTCGGTGTAAAACTGTTTAATTAAATTCGGTTAACATCTTTGAATTTATTCAGGAAAATGTTTATATAAATTTAATTTTTGAAACAAAGACTAATATCTATATTAGATTATTATCTCTTCGTCTTAAGGCCATACTACCTATATCTGAATCATCCTGAATCCCTCTTGGATCTTGTTTATTTTTTGATACCTCTGAGATCGATTTCAGACAAAATCGCTACTAAAGCCAAAACCCTGAATAGGTCGAAATTCAGAATAGATCACAATCTCGAATGGGTCAAATTCCTCTTAAATCATAAATTCTTTTAATTGAGATCAAAAATGCGATGGCGAATGAGATGGTTGATAAATTTTTTATACTCTCTTTGTCAATAATATTTGTCTAGATATCCGATTTATTTTTATTTTAAATATTGTGTACGTATCAAGTGAAATTCTGACTAATTGGGATCTCGACCCATTCGAAATTTTTGCTTTTGTAAATCCAATTGCGACTCGTAACACTCGAAGAAACAGAGCCACTCCAAAGCTAAGCCAAACCTATTCGAAAATCTACCAGAAGCCTGAAGTGCAAGTTCCCATATTCACCGCTTTAGCGCTGATTGTTTTGCCATTTGGAATTTCGGTATTCTTGAGAATTCAATCGTAGTGTATTTTTCTGGAATTTCAGGACGACAGAACGTTTGAATTGCAATTTCATTAAAATAAATATTCTTTTAATGAACTTGCTCACTTTTGTGTAACTCGTCTGTTTAAACTTTCAAAATTCCAACGAGATTTAGTTCGATCTGATATACCTTCGAATCGGTACAGAAAAAACCTCAACCGAAAAGAGCTCTCAAATCGGGATGGTTATTACTCAACGAAAGAGTTCAGGATTTTAGTTATTCAGGATATAACGACCCATTCTGAATTAGGGCTATTCAGAATTTCAACCCGTTCGGAATTTTGGGTATTCGAGATTTCGAACTATTCGAGATTTTAGTTTTTTGGGATCTTGACCATTTCGGGATTTTGTCCCATTCAGATTTTGGCTATTCGAGATCTTGTCCTATTAGGGATTTTGATCCATTCAGGATTTTGACTTTTCGGGATCTTGACCCATTCGGGATTTTGGTTCATTCGAGATTTCAGTTGTTTTGGATTTCGCCATTTTCGGGATTTTAGTTTTTCGAGATCTTAACCCATTCGAGATTTTGGTAATTCGGGATATTCACTTTTCCGGAATTTTGGCTTTTCGAGATCTTGACTCGTTGGGGATTTTGGCCCATTCAGGATTTTGGTTATTTGGGACCTTGACCCATTCGGGAATTTAGCGTTAGGAATTTTTTCCTTGTAGGGATCTTGGCGTTCGACATTTCGGGTCTTTCGGAATCGTAATCCATTGTGGATTTTGGCTCATTCAAGATTCAGGTTATTCGAGATTCTGACTTTCGGGACTTTGTTGGCCCATTAAAAATTTTGGTTATTTGGGACTCCGACTTTATTCGGGATTTTGGCGTTCCGGATTTTTTTGCCTCTCAAAAAATGAAATTTAAAAATTATTCACTTCTTTTTGTCAATAATTTGCAAGGATGGATTGCGCTGGTTTATATTTAATCATTAAAATTACTTGATTAAATGAATGGCGATTTGTGGAAATTATGTTTGCAATTGCATCTATTTTATTCATTTCTATTAAGTTGTAAAAATTTAAATGCACAGAAATAATTAAGGGGTTACATGGGTTACGCAGACTAAAAAAATAGAGTTATATTATTAATATATTTTTATATGACAAACATAATAATAAAAAAGGAAACTGCCTTGAAAATTTCTTTCGCGTAAAGCGGTTTTCAGACTAGAGAGGTTCAGCCCAGTTTCCGAAGATCTGAAGAATTAGTTTTCCTTTGGAATTTAATGGATCATTTTATCCATATCCAATCCTAAATCGAGTTTTCCAAATAAGACCAAGGTAAAGTGCCCTCGCTCGACCGGTAGATTTATTTATTCAATTTATTTATAATTGCTAAAACATTTTGTGTATGATTTAACATTAATAGGTCAATTATTCCAAGAATAATACGAACCACTGACAAATTCATAGAAATTGACGAAATTGACCATCAAACATTCAAAAAGTGACCCACCGGTCGAATCGAGAAACCCGGTCGAGTAAGGGTACTTTACCTTACTGGTAAGAATTCATAAAAAATAGGAAAACCACACAATTAAGCTTCAGGCCTGAAGCCCGTATAACCTTAAGGGGTTACGTAGGTTACGCAACCTGAAAGAAATAGCACATTTCCATTACATTTTTCGGCCTTTTCTCTTTGACCATCTGAAACAATGAGGAAATCTTAACATTCCAAAACAGACATGATTCCAAATTGCTCTATCTTACCCTTGGTATAACTCTTAAAGGACGGGTAGGACACCGTTTTCCTAAAAACAAAATCGTTTTTTTGGGCTTTAGAAAGTTATTTTGTCTTCTAAATAGTCCGAAAAATTAATCTTTATTTTTGGGACACCGGCGTTCCATTCGTCCTTAAAGGGATCAATAATTCAGGTCTAGGTATCTTATTCGAAATTAAAAAAATTTGCCATTTTCATCAAATCTAGCATTAGCTGAATCAAAAATTTTGAGTATTAGTTCTAAATGTTGATTTCCCAATTGAGCAACTGAATTTAAAGCGACAGAGCTAAATTAGTTTTTTTATAAAGCCAGAAATTTAATTCAGAAAAAAGTGGATCACAGAAAGGCCAAAGGAAAGAGGAAAAACTTAGAAAATATACTAAAATGTGAGCCCCCATAAAACAGGGGGACATTTTTTTCTGTAATTTACTGGAAATTTTATACACACATCATCCACAAAACCACCCTCTAGCAGGAGGTTTGGGGTAAGTCCTATAAAGTGACGAGAAAGCGCAGAAAAAAAGGCAAAAGGAGAAAGAGCCTTTAACAATTATTTTAATTGCTCGCCTTTTTCTACCCACAAACATTGAAGGAGCGAATAGAAAGCCATAAAATGCTATCGAATCCAATTTCTTCAGAGCATTGAAGGAGGGAAGTATAAAAAAAAATTAATAATACCTTCATTGGATTGAAAGATTCTCAAGGCAAAACCACACGAAGGCTTTTTCTTCCTCATCTCATCTGGCCCATTCTGAGGGTGTTATTTATCCTTGACAATGATGTTTTCCTAAGACTTGTATTTTCGAAGACGAAAGGAGAGAACGAGAAAAAAAGTGCGTAGATATATAGGAAATGGCTTGAATTCTTTATGTTTAATATTAAATATTTTTTGCAATAGTTTGATAACGTGTGCGCCTTGGGGAAATAACTCTATAGCACACAAATAAATATTATTTTTTTATTATTCGCCTATTTGTTCAAGAGACCTATTCAAACGCTCTTTTTAATCTTCTTTTAATATGCCCTCATATGGATTTTTTATATGGTCCATTTCTCAGATGGAACTGAAAAGATGCCGCCCTCTTGAGAGTTACAAAGCCATATTCGCTTTTTTTTTCCTTACTCGATCCTTTTTGACCCACTCACCCGACTTTATTGGTAACAACTCGATAAAATTTGTAAATATTTAAAAGACGGATATTTATTCAATCAATTGCGGCTTGTAACGCATCTTTAGTATCCTTTTTGGGCATCCCTTTCGTTCAAACATCAATAAAACAGCCTATAGTTAAGGGTTCAGTCCCTTTTTCATTGGTGATTTCTAGGAAAAGTGCATAGATAGGATAAAAGTTTCTGATATTAAACATTATTATTGAATTATTTTTAAAAACAAATCGGATATTGTTTTTTTTTTAATTTTTGCATTATCAATTTACAATTCTATTTTATTATTTTTACAAATTATCTGTTCTAAAATAATACTAAAAATAAAAATATTATTAAAATAAAAGATATTTAAAGGGATACCCAAGTAGCAAAACTAGACCATGCATTGTCGCAAATTCTAATAAGACTGACATAGAGTAGAGTCAGTACTTTTCGCCACCATTAAGATTTGAAGGCCTCGTAAGGTGTGATATTTTTGTCATACTATAATGAATTTTTGTATAAAGATGCTTTGAAGCAATATCTACCTATATATCTAGGATACGTCTCGAGAATTTTAGAAAATCTCATTGAAAAATATGCATTTTCCCCAATTATGCTTGTTTCAGTACTTTTCGCCACCTGTCTTAAAACGAATTTCAATTAATTAAGAGACGTAATAACGTATTGGGATATTAGAACAGAATATATTATGTGTGTTGAAATGCGACTTATTCTTAAATGCTTTAAATTAGTTGTTTTATATTAGGTGGCGAAAAAGTGCTTACATGGCGAAAAGGGCTGACTCTACCCTATTGACTTAATCGTACTTGGAGTCCTTCACAGTCATTTTACTGAAGAAGTATTTAAATTATCAGGAAAAACACGTCGTCGACTAATACTACAAACAAAAAAATTTGCATTGACCTTACCATTCTTTAGCTCACAGTTATACATATAGTACGAATCAAAAGTCTGTTACGGTTCTCTTTCCCAGTGAAAGAGACTAAGGAAAACTATTACAAATATATTTAAGAATTGAGTTTTGAATTATTATTATTATTATTATTATTACCGATCAAAAGTTTGTTACGGTGTGTAACAGTGTGTTACAGTGTATCACGAGTTTATGACGGTTTCCAGAGATTCTTTTGTTACAAGAAGAAGTTATTTTGCGGGAAAAAAATTCAGAGATCGTATTGAGAATTTATATTAATTTATTTCCGATTAATAGAGTTTAGATTGCATTCTTACCGTAAATTGAACTTCCAGGAGCGGCAAGATATCATAAAGAAGTACTGTAATGGCGAAATAATGACAAAAAATGCCGAATTCTGTGGAAAACAAAGGCCTACAAGTAACAAAGTGATTAGAGTCTATGGAGAGGAACCAAGACTTGAGCCCGATGATCCAAAAAAACTTCGGATATACCTAGATCCACAACCCAAAGACTGAATAAACACATACTATCAATCTCTGATACTTATACCGCGGGATCCGATGTCAGCTACATTTTGAAGGCAATCAGACCCTTTCTGTTCGAACTATTCGACGAAGAGTGCATGAAGAGGGCAAGAAGTGGACCATTTCCAAGAAAGTTCCTCTTCTCAATAAGATAAATATACTGAAAAGGCTTCAGTTCTATTTGGATCACGCTTCCAAAGATCCAGAACCTGGAAAAAAGTCCACTGGACGGATGAATCGACAAGGATTAAAAGTTAAAGAATTAAGGCAATTTGTCACGGAAGTGGGGCTGTTTGACGATTAATTCAGTAGGAAGATTTGGCCACTCCACAGTCCAGACCTCTCACTCATCGAAAATATTTGGGACTTGCTTAAACTTAAAATCACTGCTCAGAAATCTCATTGTTTGAGGAATTTGAAGCTGATCAAAGATCCTGAGATCTTAAGATCCTTGAGACCCGGTTTGTTTTTATCAGGGGCCTCTCAACATTTCATTTTTCCATACATTTTTGCATAAAGGCACTGAAGACTCTTGGCAAGTTTTTTCCTATAGAGAATTAACTTATCAGTCTGATATATTTCGAAATTGTGCATTAAAAGCTACCTAAAAATACATATTTCATAATGTTCGCCGAAATAATACAAGAACAACGAGCAAATTTGTTGAAGTCGCGGTGCAATATCTGCAAAATTTTTACAAGGAAAAGTGAGAAATAGCTTCACTTTTTATTAGGCTTGATGGGCCCCTGCTTTTTATACAAGTCGATTGTAAGAAACTCTGTCTTTCTATGCCTGAACGAATTGCTGAATTATATCTCAATATTGTCTTGCCTTAGTTTTCATTATTGTATCCTTCATGGCACTGCGATCGCTTTATTCATGCGCATTTTTCAACCCTCCCCTTAAACTATATTTCCGAATGCAAATCATCAAATGTTTAAGGGAAGAGGTATAAAAATGTTCCTGAAAAAAAGCGATCGCAGCGCCATAAAAGATGCAAATACAGAAAACTGAGTCTTAGCGGAACTATTTCGATCCAAAGACAATGTTCTCAAAAAAGGTTGAAATATTAAATATATAGTAGTGTAGACCATAACAAACTTTTGATTGCCCAAAAGTAGGTAGCGCTAAAAAAAACGTGAGAATTAAACCTAAAATAAAATAAATAAGAATTATTCACTATTAATTTTTAGAAAACTACAGTGGGACCTCGATAGAGTCAACCCCCGATAGAGAGAGGCAATCTCCAATAAAGGGGAACAGCTATTTTTTTACTCTACAGACTCCGATAGAGGCAACTTAAACCTAAATTGACTCCGATAGAGTCAAATTTTCCTATATGATTTTATTATGATTTTTTCGAAATTAAAATCGGTGTTTTGGTGCATTAATGTAACGTTTTTAACACAAGAAAAACATTTATGTAAGTACATGGTAATTATTGTGATAAAATTCGTGTATTAATTAAATAATTTTCCTTTCGTGATTTTAAGTGTTTTGACCAATTGAAAATTCTCTTGCCTTTTCTCTCTTGTCTTAAGATGATTGATTTGAGCCAAAGCTCAAATCTGTGTTCATTTCTTTATCTATAATACCCCTTTCTATCAAAATTTCACATTTTAATTAGTGTTTTTCGTACTCCAATAGAGTCAACGAATCCAATAGAGTCAACAGGCCTGGAAATAATTAGTTGACTCTATCGAGGTCCTACTGTACGATTAATCACTGGCACTGTAACAAACTTATGATTCCTACTGTATGAAAATATAGTCGCTAATATTATGTATTTCCAATGATTCTTTATTAATGGTGATATTCGCTGACGAACGCGTTAAAATATGAGAAAACACATATTCTATTGGTCTCTCACTTTGATTATTGTGTACATCGTGGATCACTGTGGTCACCATGACGTCAGCACTCCGACATTAAATTTACTACGAATTTGTTTGCTCTCAAACTAGTAAAATTTGAGTAATTCTGTTGAAGTAACAATAAAAATGTGCAAATGACGTCTTCATGACTTAAAATCGTGCCTCTAGTCGTCAAACGGTGCTACTTGGGTACCATTGTAATCATAAATTTGTGTGCCCTGTAAAGTCTGATTAATTTTTCACGTTCTTTCTTTGACAAAATGAGCTATAAGTGAGGGTTAACCTAACCCACTTCCACTGTTTAATAAAACCAATTTTCAAAATCAAATTTTAAAAGTATTCGATAAAATACCAACGGTTTTTGAATAAATTTTCTTTCCCAGTAAATATCAAATGGTAAATAATTCCTCAAGAGTTTGTGAGGCAGAAATAGTTGGCAAAATATTGAATGGTCTACCAAGAGGGAATTCAAGACAATACTCATGATTTCGATATGAAGCTTCCCGTCCGAAGGTTTTTATTGTTGTCTAACGCGCGCTCCAACCCTCCATTTGTGATCCCTTTCATCCCATCAACTGCGTTGCCATGTAATTTCTGTACTCTCTTCCCTCCTATCGTCCACTGTATGTGCGGAATTTAACCCTCGACATTATATAGCATCCCTACGAGTTATAAAAGAGTTACCCCCTATACATCATCGATGGCTAACGGAGAATGGTGCGATGGTAAAAAGGATTCCGGGGTCTTTGCCGGTATTATTTCATGGCACATAGTCTAACTCCTATGTAGAGGAAAAAAAGGGTGGATGGCAACCCTCTCATAGTGTTTCACCCTCTCGGTTGGAAGAAAATAGCACCATCGACAACCCTCAATTCGATGCGTTACGCACGTTTCTGGCAACAGCAGCTAGCACACGAAGGGGGTGAAAAAAAGATGAAATTCATCCCCCTTTTTTTTCTTGTATCTACGGCTCTCCAATATGTCGTCTATAATGCTTGAAGTGCTTGTTGTTCTTTCACATTCACAGAACTGGAAGGAATAAGGGAATATTTTTCTCTTTTTTCAATTGAAAGGAAAATGCCGTAAAGCGATTTTCTCGCATCTCGTTATAATATTTTGTCCAACAAAATTATTTTCATTCTGACCTTCTGAGAAAATCATTGTCAACAATTTTTTTTTTTCAAATAGCACATCTAGGTAAATTGGATTAGGATGAATTGTTGTTGAAATCTTTAAAATTGATGCATAAACAATTTTGAGATGGATCGAGAGCATAGAATGCCAATTGTAGATCAATTTACGCGACTTGTGACGTGAGGTTTGGGTACCGTAGATGAACGTGACTTTATACCCTTGCTTACGGTAGAGTCAGTACTTTTTCGCCAATAAGACCTTTTTCGGCACCTAAATTAAAATCACATTTTAAGAAAATTATGAGTTCGTGGAACTTCGAAATGAGTGTTATTTTGTGACCTCTAGCCAAATGAATCAGAAAACCATATCAGATGCTCCACCGACTAGATTACACAGTGCAACAAAATGAAACTTTTTTTCTTGGGATGGAAAATAATGAGTAGTTTCTTGTTCCGTGGTATGTCCTGAACATTTCTCCCGAAGAAACTTGTGGTCCATCACCTCAAGTTTCTGAGATATTTTAAGAAAAAGATCTTAAAGAAATTTTTCGAAATATTTGAAAAAAAGTTGTTTATAATCAATAACGGTACATCCTAGGATGTTGGTATAAAAGGATAACGCAAGGATGTGTAGAGGAGGATTCAAGGACATTTTTCCTGGAACATCGCATATCCTTATCCCTCATTTTTTTTTAGATTTGTTTCATAAACTCCTAAATGTCTTCCAAGTCCATGAAAAGGATTCGTGGGACGACTTGAATCCTTTACAAAAATAGTCTCCTGAATATCATAGGTTCGTAAAATATACCGTTATCCAGAAATTACGTATTTGAATGACTTATGATCCATAGAATTTTCTCTTAAAAATTCATTAAAAGTGTTAATTAAAGAAATTCTCGACAAGGTGAACAGTCACCAAAAAAATATGGAGTTCTAAAAAACTTGTTAACGCTCATACAAATTGTCTCGCACTATTTTATGTTTTTTTAGTACAGTACTCGATATTTTTCACTGAAAGTCAATCCGTTATTAACTAAGCTTCGTTCTAATATAATTTTTAATAATGTTTTCCAAAAAAAATAAAGAAATACGAATGTGGTGAAATAGGGCTTACTTTTTTTGGTTGTGTAAGTACTTTTCGCTACACATTTTTCTAAGCATTTTACAAGTGGCGCTCCTCGCGGAATTTAGTTGAAACATGCGTAATTTTCAATTGATTTTTGTCGCAAATAAAAAATGTGCAAAAAATCATTCGAAATACTCTAATAATTGTATAATATCGGTGTTAAATAAGAAAAGTACTGTGCTGTGTACTTTTCGGTGTTTTCGAAAGCTGCTGTTTCTTAAAAATCAATTGAAAACAAGTGGCGAAAAAGTTCTTACACAGTGGCGAAAAAGTGTTTAGAAGGTGGCGAAAAGTATTGAAACATGCATTGTTGCAGGAAATGTACTTTTTCAACCAGATACTCAAAAGTTCCTAGAAAATCTCCTGGTTCAATAGATAGACAATGCTTCAAAGCACTTGTACACAAAATTTCATTTTATTTAGACGAAAAGTGTAAGAATTATAAGGGTGTCAAACCTTAAGGTGGCGAAAAGTACTTACTCTACCCTACCGTAAGTTTTTCTTTAATTCGAGCACTTAAGAGTGGTTTTTAGACCATCTTTCAGTACTTGAACCAGGAGTTCAAATGCAAAGTCACCCGCATCTACGGTAGCGTAGAGGCAAAAGGGCCTTAGGGGAAACTGGGGCACCACCAAACACGGGGTAGCACCAAACACTAATTTTTATTTCTAAACTATTTGGACTATCTCGGCCACTTCTTCAGTGGACGAGCATCCCTATAGGACCTATAAATTCCTATAGGTCTTGTCCTTAGAAGTCGAATAACCTATTAAAAAATTGCAGTGTTTGGTGCTACCCCGTGTTTGGTGGTGCCCAAGTTTCCCCTATTACTAAAGATATACATATAACGATAGACCGTTTTTGCCCTGAGCGTCTCATCCAACTTTGAACAGCACTGAGTTAGGCGTCATTTTGACTGGCAGTGAAAGAGTTATATAACCCCTTCATTTTCTAGATATTCCCTCCCATATCTCATCAAAAATGGAGCTATTGATCATCATCAACCAACCAGAGTTAACCCTTTCTTTTCGTCGAAAAAAGCCGCGTGCTCTAGGCAAAGCACACGCCACATTGACTGGTAAATCCGTGAAGAGAGTCACATTGGTAAATAAATAAATTCCACTTTACGATGCGCCACGCCTATAATTATAATGCCTTGTGAGACCCTCTTCCAGCTCCTTCTTTAACTCCGTCATATGGGCACAAGCAATGGGTGGCAGAAGAGCGTGAACAAAGTGGTTTATGTCACGCGAGTGTATTTAAGTTTGCTCCTAACGAATTTTTCTTCTTTTTTTTTGTTTGGCCATCACCCATGTCACGGCACCAAGGAAAAAAAAGCGACACAATCTCCAAAATACATTGGGATTTTGGAGGAGAGAATCAGAGAACTAAAAATGCTCCCTGTCTTCCTCAAGATGACTGAACTTGTAGAGATTTGAATTTTTTATTGCACTCAAATCTTATTCCCGTGAGGCTTTTTTTTATGATTTCTCTTCTTTATTCTTCTGTTTGGTCTCCCAGTTAAAGCCACTTTTTCCCACTTTTGGCCCCCCCTCCTCCCAATTGCCTTCCTGAGACTGTTTTCAATGTGTTCTCCTTATTCTTAGGGTATCTAGCAGTTGCTATATGGTTACCAACAGAGTTGTCAGAACCAAGATTGGATTTTGTAGAACAAAATTTGAAAAATTTTGGTGAATTACTGTGTTATCACACTTGCACATTAAAATTTTAATATGCGATTTACATTAATTGTCGCTGGTGAGAGTCCAAATGTGTAATTTGTGTGTTTGAATCATTTTATATTCAAAATTTGATCTATTTGTTGATAAAAAGGTAGACTTGGCCCGCAAAATTTGATATAAATTGATTTCTAGCATTAATGCGAAATATTAATGCGATTTTCTCTTTAATTTTTTAATGTGAAAAATATTTATGCTTTAGGTAAATTTAAACTTATTTTTGCAGGCCAAGTCCATTTCTTTATCAATAAATAGAAAAACCCCAAATATTAAGTGGCTCAAAGACACAAATAACATATTTGGACGCTCACAAGTGACAATTAATATGAATCACATTAAAATTTTAATGTGCAAGTGTGATAACACCGTTAGGGGAATCTGGGGCAATAGTGAACATGGGGCAGGGGAGATTGGGACAATAGTAAACATGGGGTAGCATAAAACACTGATATTTATGTCTACACTACTCGGACTTATATCGACCGTTTCTGCAGTGGACAAAGATCCCTATAGTATCTATGAATTCATATACAGGGAGTCCCGGGATTATACATGTCGGTATTATGCAAACACATTCATGCGTCTTTGCCAAGCGCCTGGCAAGTTGGCCTTTTTATACGGAGCTATTTGAAGCCAATTCCTAAATTGATCTCGGACTCAGCTCACAGTGCTCCAAGGAAAAAAATTATTTAAACAAAAATTTAGTATATTTATCCCTCCATACGGAAAGGTATCTCATAATACGGGAAAACTTCTCAGTTTTTTAAATATTTAGCATAACGATCACGAGTGCAGAAAAATTCCCATACGCATTTGTATGTGAAAGTAAGAAATTGGCTTCAACTTTGAAGGCCACTCGCCAAGGACTAGGGTAAAGTTTTATACAGGTTCCGGTCAAAATCCAGAAAGTTAAAATTCCGAAAAACCGTAATTCCGAAAGGCAAAATACTAATAGGGTCAGAATCCCTAAAGTCAAATTCCTGAAACTTAAAATCGCAAAAGGATCAAAAATACCGGAATACCGAAAGGTTAATATCCCGAAAGTGCCAAAATCGCAAAAGGCAAAATCCCGAAAGGATCAAATCCAGAAAAACAAGAAAGGCCAAAATCCTGAATGGGCGAAAAATCACAAATTAGCCCAGGAAATCCAAAATTTGGGAAGTTATAATTAGATTATTTATTAGTTTAGCCCATTCGGGATTGTGGCTTTCGGGATTTTTGGTCTTTGTATCGTAAAACGGTCTTCAGACTAGAGGTGCAGCCCAGTTCCTAAAGGTCTCAAAATCCTATATACCAACCAATTTTATTGGTTTTTTGGAATCTAATAGAAGATTTGCCCTTAATAATTCAATCCTAAGTAATTTTTCCCAAGCAATCTAGACTGAAAAGAAATTATAGCAGTTAAGCCATACGGCTAAGCATTAGGTCTGACACCCGTATAACGTTCAATATTTGGGCTTTCAAGATTAGTACAGACACCTTAATACAAGGCAAGGCATTACTAATATTGTCTAATTTTCATTCATTTGGTAATGTGAGAAGAAAATCCACCAAGTACTTGGAATATGGGACTCAGAAGCTTATTAGTGGTGGCAGCTCGACAAGATTAATCTTGTTAAGAGTATTTTAACGTATTAACTGAGCATCTCCAAAGTTATTATATCATCGGAAGGCATGAGCGCTCCATGTCTAAAGTATTACGCACATTGATAGGGAGTGTATCGGGTGTTCGCCAGTGGAAAAGTATTCACTCCAAGAGGAAAACCATTTTTTGGTCTTGCCCAGAGCTTTCGGTCTCGATATTGACCTTCTTGAAGGGCATCAAAATTTATTTTGCGACATTTTCTTTAATTTTCTTGTTTTCACAGAAGCGAAAGAAAAGACCCCCCATTAGTAATATACTGCTGGTATATAGATATAGATTGTATCAAACGATTTAAGCTATAAAAATCGATATTTAATATCATTCAATATTAATTGGTGAAATCGTTAATGTAGGCTCTGAAATAGAAAACTCGACTTATAAGGTTTGGAAGAGAGTAAACCAAAGGGTGAAGAAAGATAACACTTATCAATATTTTTTCTAATTAAGTACTCTCCATCTATGTGGTAACAACTACTTTTTACTAATCTAGGCTCTCCCATTCCCAGGCTTGAAAGGTCTTAAAATTCCCGATAAATCGAAATAGGTTTAAATTTTCAAACTCAACTGAAGATGATATGCCCAAACTACCTGAAATCAATATTAATTGATATTTAATATTTATGTGAATTAACGCTTTCTCGTCCCACTTTTATTCAGCAGATGAATTCATGTAAAATTGAGTTTTTCCTAATGCTTTATGATCAAATATAATAGTTCAGAGAGGAAAAAAAATTTCCATTGCGTGAAAACTCGGAAAAACCCCGGGTCATATATGACCCTATTGTCCTCAAGGGAAATGTACATACCATTTTCAAAATCTATATTACGGGCTTTTTAAGAGTTTTTTTTTTGCTTGAAGTTACTAATTTGGCCAAAACCATGACAAACTGGATTGTCTTGATGAACACTGTACTCCTGGTGTTCAAGGAATCTTCCTGGTAATCCCTTAAACAGTCACTGTCACAATATTTTGAGTAGTATTTGGCAAAAATAAACTTATCCACATATTTATTCACACACAATGCAATTGTACAATATGAGACACTTGCAGAATACTATAAAATATTGCAAAATATGCTATAATTCATCAGATATAAGATGAAATGTCCAGGAGCAAGATGTCCCACCTGCATTTCACAAAAAAAAACAATGTCCCAACTACATTTCGCTATAGGTTTGGAACGAAAACACTGTTACCCTTGGGGACAATAGGGTCATATATGACCCGGAAAATTCTACACGCTTTTCTGGAAAATTGAGAGTAGTTTATTATATCAAAATATGCAATATACAATCTTTAGGTATTCTATTTTGTGTTTCTAAAGAACTTTTTGCTGAAAATAATAAATTAATATAAAAAATTTTAAAAAGAAAAGTCACTTCACAAAGTTCGAAATTAGTGATTTTTGATCTCAAATATTTTATTTTCCTGAATATCTGGAGTCCTGAGAAAATTAGCCAAGAATCTTACATCCTTCTATTATGATTTATTGTCGTGCACAAATCGATAGATTTCAATTATTGTAAATAATCAAAAAAATTGTTTTGTCCCCGGGTCATATATGACCGTAATGACGCGAAAGAGTTAAAACAAAGTGAATTTTATTGATAAAAAACAAACATTGTGTTACCTCGACATTCAAATGTCCATTGATCTTTTATCTTTTCTAGACTTTAACTTAGAAATTCGTCTTAACTGAAACTACACTAACCCCAACTCTAGCACCGAGTAAAGGGAAAGTTTGTTTTTACTCTCTCATTCTCAGTGTAACTCCTCGAACATTTGACAGTGATTTATTATCATTTTCATTGAGAACGGATCTGCTAGATCAAATTCTGTTGACTCTGCGGACTTTTCTTACCCAAACCCCAAGATTCTGACCAACCTCCTCCTGCTCAGTGCCCTCATGTAGTGTTCTAGAAAATAGTGTCAAGAACTGGAAAGTGAAATTTAGCCTCAGGGCACAACAATTTTTCAATTAAGGGTTACCCATTAGTGCAATTTATTCATGTTGGTGGCGAGTAAAATGAGGAAATTCGTCAGTAGAAAATGAACACGATGGCCAAAATTACAGCATTCTCAATGGTCTTTTTTTCGGTGGGGGAGGCCTCTCTGTCTCGAGAGGGGCCACCCTCTCAGTTACTGGGAATGTGACCGGCTGATTTTTTGGCTCCCGTATATGAATAAATTCGAGTCAATTGTAATTAAGAAACACGCAATACGCCCTCCTTCGGCCGCGTCCTACACGGCCGATTAAAAAGAGGTTCCACAACACTTTCCTAAATCATGATGGTAGACGATTAGGGTGGTGGTACCAAAATCTAATACATGGCTTTTTTCTGCAGTGGGAAATATTTCAGAAAAGTACCCTAATACCTAAAAGTTACAGTTTTTTTTAAAATAATATTGTATCAATTTTAATAATTGTTTTGATAATGGTAGATCTTTTTCTGATTAGAACTCAAATTCGAAGTCTAATACGTATAGAGCTTTTCGATTTAGAGTATTCGAATTTTAACTGAGCGAAATTAGGTAATACTATAAATAGATATCAATACAGTGGATTCTGTAGTTTACGTTTTGTAATCAAATTAGAGTGATGTTAGATAAAATTTGGAAAGCTATAAATGGGTCTGGATAAAAGAAAACATTTGGAAAATATTCTTGGATCAAGCTCCAACTCTCCAGTCATTTGAGAATTGGTTTTTTGGATGACTTTGAAAAGTATTAAATTTGAAAATCTGTACTTCCAAATGGAGCAAAAGTAAATTTTCTGTGTTTTCGGAAATTATTCTACACAATATTCTCCGTATAAATTCGTCCCTTTCAGGATCTTAACCATTCAGCATTGGTTTTCGGGATTTTGGTTTTTAGGGTTTTTTAGGGTTTTAGCTTTTCGGGATTTCGACCCATTTGGGATCTTGTCTCTTCGGAATCTTAGTTTTCGGAAAACTATAGGACGGACTTTTCGACAGCGACCTAGGATACGTTTCTGAAAGGAGCTAACGGAGAGTCTTCAGGACTGTAGGACGTTAGTGCGAGGGGCCCGGTCTCTTAAAGGAACGTTGCAGCCACCTAAGTAAGTAAGGGTTTTGGCAAACTTGAGGATTAGCAGAGAGTCGGCTTAGCGTAATTATATTAGAAATTTGTCAAATTAACGTAATTATATTAGAAATAATAGTCAAATTACAGTAGAAAAATTGCCGTGTATATAATAGATGTATTTTCGGAGAGGGACACTCCGTCCGGATGCGGCAACACTGTTTGTGGAGTTTTCAACCCAGGATCAAAAACTACCTCTTCTTCAGAGCTTTCGACACGCTCCGTGTCTTCCTCAGTGATCGAGTGTTGTCAGAGATCTTTGGGTTTCGTTGGGTAGGGGACGTTTTGCATTGGTGGGAAGGTTCCAGGATGTTCACAAAAGATCTCAACGGATGCACCTGACACTCTTTGGTCATTCGGGGACAACTCCGAATGACCATTGACCCGAATGACCAAAGAGTGTCAGGTGCATCCGTTGACATCTTTTGTGAACATCCTGGAACCTTCCCACCAATGCAAAACGTCCCCTACCCAACGAAACCCAAAAATCTCTGACAACACTCGATCACTGAGGAAGACACGGAGCGTGTCGAAAGCTCTGAAGAAGAGGTAGTTTTTGATCCTGGGTTGAAAACTCCACAAACAGTGTTGCCGCATCCGGACGGAATGTCCCTCTCCGGTCAAATTACATTTCCATCATTTTCCACCAAGCCGTCTCTCGGCTTGAGTTGTAAGTATGTCTAGGGCATAAGTTTGAGTCAACCGGAAGTGCATAACATCCCAATACGAGAACAAAAGACCGCTGATGTCAATCAACTGACTTCTGAAATTATAGGAATACCAATTGAAATGTCCTTCTGGTCAGCGTCGGTATTTTTAAAAGGCAGCAGCAGAATGGTAAGTATTTTGGTAAAATGGTAAGTAAAAAATCTAAAATGGTAAGTAAAAAATGCAAATTTGGTAAGTTAAAAATCAAAATTGGTAAGTAAAAACTCAAAATTGGTAAGTAAAACATCAAAATTGGTAAGTAAAAATTCAAAATTGGTAAGTAATAGCATTGGCACACCTTTTAGATCAAGAAAATTTCATGAAATCAAAATTCACATACTTGTCCTTTTCAAATTGGTTGCATAAGCCTATCCTACTCTTTCGTACTCTTCTTCTTCTTTTGAACATCATACTAAATTAAATTTAGTTCAGTCCAATTTTGAGACCAACAGAGTGGGATAGACTTATACAAGTCTTTGGAGGAAGAAAGAGAAGTGAATTTTTACTCCATGAAATTTTACTGATCTAAAAGGTGTGCCAACGCTATTACTTACCAATTTTGAATTTTTACTTACCAACTTTGATGTTTTACTTACCAATTTTGAGTTTTTACTTACCAATTTTGATTTTTAACTTACCAAATTTGCATTTTTTAAAAACCAAAATTGGCTAGTAAAACATAAAAATTGATAAGTAAAAATTAAAAATTGGTAAGTAAATAAATCAAATCTGGTAAGTAAAAAAATCGAAATTGGTGAGAAAAAATCAGAACTGGTGAGTAGAAAGAAATAAAATGGTAAGTAAAAATGTCTAAAATGGTAAGTAAGAAAATCTAAAATGCTAAGTAAAAAAAAAACAAAAACAGTATGTAATAAAATCAAAAAAGTTAAAATGTTTCACTGTTACGACAATGGAAAACTTTCCGCTTAAGAATTTATCAGCAACGCCTGTTGGGACCAAGGGAAATTTCAGCGTTTTGGGAAGTTATTAGTTCTGCCCATTGAAGCAAAGGGAAATTTTCTGTGTTTTGGGAATTTATGAGTCAAAAGAATTTTTTTTTTGAGTTTTTGAAGTTATTAATTCTGCCTTTTGGGGCATAGTGAAATTTTCTGTGTTTTGGGAAATTATTAGTTCTGCCCTTTGGGGCAAAGGGAAATTTTCCGTGTTTTGGGAATTTATGAGAATTTATGAGGCAAAAGAAATTTTTTTGTATTTTGGGAAGTTATTAATTCTGCCTATTGGGGCATAGTGAAATTTTCTATGTTTTGGGAAATTATTAGTTCTGCCCCTAGGGGTAAAGGATAATTTCCGTATTTTTGGAAGTTATTAGTTCTGTCCTTTGGAACAAAGGGAAATTTTCTGTGTTTTGGGAATTTATGAATTTCGCTCTTTGGGGCAAAGGGAAATTTTCTGTGTTTTGGGAAATTTTTAGTTCTGCTCTTTAGAGCAAAGGGAAATTTCCGTGTTTTGGGAAGTCATCAGTTCTGTCCTTTGGGGCAAAGGGAAATTTTCTGGATTTTGGGAATTTATGAATTTCGCTCTTTGTGGCACAGGAAAATTTCTATGTTTTGGTAAGTTTATCAGTGTCGCTTGTTAAGGCAAAGGAAAATATTCTACGTTTTCGGAACTTATTCGGGAAATTTTTTGTGTTTTGAGAAATAATTAGTTTCATCCTGTGAGGCAAAAGCAAATTTCCTGGGGAAAGGGAAATTTTTGGAAAGTTATAAAATATATTTGTACCATTTGTATCATATTCGTTTTTTTTTACTTACTATTTTTAATTTTTTTACTTATCATTTTTGATTTTTTTTTTACTTGCCAATTTGATTTTTTTACATACCTATTCTAATTTTTTAGTTAGCATTTTTGATTTTTTTACTTACCATTCCAATATTTTACTTACCGAGCCTAATTTTTTACTTACCAATTTTGATATTTTACTTACCAAGTTAATTTTTCACTTACCGTTTTACCTTTGTTTTAGCCTTTTTAAAATAACATCCTAAAAACAAAACAGTAAATTTTTCAAAGCTTCCAACATCTATTTATAACTTTATCAATTGCTCTCAGTTTTGCTTTTGAATTTAATTGTCCTAATTGAAAATGTGTGCGAACAGCATAAGAATGTAAAATGAAAATTTTTAATTTTCTATTTACGGAGTACAATATTTTGGCCCAAACCGTGAGTGTTACCCTACAATAGTAAACTAGTGATATTTAATGGCACAAAGAGTATGAGGCATGGAAAATGGTCTTCCATGGATTTGGATAGGGGTCTATTCTCCAAGTAATTAAAATAATATAAATTACTTGTGTAATTGAATTTGTGTCAGTTCTATGCTTTATCGCTCTTGTCCAATCACCGTCGATATGTAGGTTTTTCAAATAAATAACCCTGCTTCTCAATTCATTTGTACACCATCGTCTCTGATTATGAAATAATTATGCATGTGGGAATTTCTGGGTATGACTGAAATATTTAATTTTATTCAATGAGAAGCCTTTTGTGGACAAGATGGATTGTCAGTTCTTTGGACAATTGATCTGTTCCTTTGGGGATGCCATTTGGGTCCTTCTTTTTCAAAAAAAAAAAAAAAGAAAGCATAACAATTGCTTTTAGGGCTAAGGGTGCACTTCTTAAAGTCTCGCCTTGCTTTTGCCATTCTTCCATGGAGATTTTAAACATATTCAATAATGAGGTCCTATTGAGATGTTTTATGGTGCTATTCCAATGAAAAAATGCGCATGTTTTTTTAGCATATTACTGTTCTCAAGTACTAAAAAGACCATGACTGTTCCCACATGTTATGTCAATTAATGTCAGATGGCATTGTCATCGGGTGAATGCTTGCTCGGCGGGAATATTCGAATTCGGATTTCGGTTAGGAAATCGACGAGATTCATTTAATGTTTTCACTTTCATAGTATTTTCTACATTTTCTTTATCATGATTGACAAGATGTAAGGTTCTTCTCTCTACACAAAAACTTCATATTTTCTCCAGTCCTCATCGTGTTTCAAAATCATCAAATAGTCATGACAGGAACCGACACATAAGAAAAGTTCAACCGAAATTCGAATTCGAATATACCCTCCGACCAAGCTTCTACCCGATCACAATGCCATCACTGTGGAGTAACCTGTCATATCAGCCTGGTGGCGTGATGCAGTTGGATGGCCGAGATTTGGTAACTTTAGCCTCAACCGCGGGTTTTTCCAGGTTTTCCAAAAGTTTTCCCGTGAATTCTCAGTAGTGAAAAGTGGGCGAGCAGCATTAATATTCTCTACTCATTATTTTCCTTGAAATGACGTATGAGAACAGACATGGTCTTTTTTAGTACTTGAGAACAGTAATGTGCTAAAAAAACATGGTCACTTTTTCATTGGAATAGCACCATTATGTCTTCGTTGCACCTTTCGGCAGAGGGGCACAAAAAAAAGTGAGTCCGGGTTTCTTTTTAATTAATGTTCACTGAGCACGAGGATCTCTTCTTGGCGTCTCTGTCATCATTAAATTGCAATAAGGAATATTGAGGCTGTGTCAATTTCTCTCCTTGATTTCTTATTTGAAGCTGGGGCGTGAAGGAGTGGGCCATTGTGGCTGGAGATGAAGGCACATCTTTTGGGGTCACTTTGCGTTATTACACATGATATTCGGTCCAGGATTTCGGGTCTGCCAATCCATCATCTTTATGCCATTATTGGGACATGGTGGCGAGGCATTTGGACAAAAGTGTGCCGGGAGTGAGACATTGATTTGGACCATATACACAAGAAATGAGGGACAACTCACGCCATCAATGACAAAAAGGGAGTCCAATATGTGTGCACTTATTAAATGGCGTCAATGGAGAAAGTTTGTGGGTGGATGGCAGAAAAAAAAATGAATAAGGACACCATTCCTGACACGAGATGAATGGTCAGAGATGATTATGATGTATTCTCTTGTGGAGAATTTCCCATACTCCCATCCTATTATATTTTCTTCAGTCAACCAGGGAGTCATAGGATGAAAATGAGACATTGATGATCGTCCTCCAGGATATTTATTTGAGATACTTTCCTCGTGATATTTTGAGAGAGGATCAAATTGGAAATGACCTTTAGCCAAAAACTCAATGTCGTCCAATTGATTGGGTGAAAATATCACGTAGGAAAACCCTTCTGCGAAAACGACTGTGGAAACCTTCCTGTTTTCGCACTCAACACAAACAGAGTTGAAAACAAAAGAGAATATAGATCACCATGCTAACTGTGTTATCACACTTGTACATT
The DNA here is from genome assembly GCF_024763615.1 of Phlebotomus papatasi. NCBI lineage: Eukaryota > Metazoa > Arthropoda > Insecta > Diptera > Psychodidae > Phlebotomus > Phlebotomus papatasi. The sequence continues at coordinate 7,175,054 of NC_077223.1, forward strand.
AAAATTTTAATATGATTCACATTAATTGTCGCTGGTGAGAGTTCAAATGTGTAATTTATGTGTTTGAATCATTTTATATTCAAAATTTAGTCTATTTGTTGATAAAAAGGTAGACTTGACCCGCAAAATTTGATATAAATTGATTTATAGCATTAATGCGAAAAATTAATGCGATTTTCTCTTTAATTTTTTAATGTGAAAAATATTTATGCTTTAGGTAAATTTAAACTTACTTTTGTAGGCTAAGTCCACTTCTTTATCAATAAATAGAAAAACCCCAAATATTAAGTGACTTAAAGACACATATAACATATTTGGACGCTCACAAGTGACAATTAAAGTGAATCACATTAAAATTTTAATGTGCAAGTGTGATAACGCCGTAAAAGATTGTCAAAATTAATCTTGCAAATTTTAATATTAGGGTAAGTGTGCCAAATCTCGGCATAATTGCATGCAAGCGCTAAAGTCTCAAGTTTGAATTGAAATGTAATATTTTTAATACAAATCGGCGGTTCCGAAGAAGACTATTGTAAGTCTACTTACAATAGTATAAAAAGATGGTATCATTGGATGCAGAAACCTTAGATCTATATTCCCACAAAATTTTATGTTGATTAAGATATTCCTGCAAAAGTTACAAGAAAAAAACTTAAAATCAGCGTGCCCAATTATTGAGTTTTTTGCCCACAATTTTGCTATAATTAATTTAAAAGTAGTGTTAACTAGAAGATATTCAATGCGTAAGTATGATGAAATGGTTTCGAAAGCTGAAAGTATACTAATTGCAGTGAAATTAATGAAAATAAATTTTAGCTGTCAAACTCTAAACCTCTTTCCTGTAAAGTTTACATTTTGGACTTACAATAGTCTTCTTCGGAACCGACGAAATTGAATTTTTTGTTACTTTTTCATAAGGAGTGTTACATGGAACCTTGTAGACAGTTTATCGTCTTTCTTTTCTCTAAAATCATTCTTTATATATTTTAAAATGAATAAAAATGTAGACATAGTATTGGTGGCCTATTCCGGCCACCTTCATTCTCATAGTTTCTTGCCCTTCCGGAATTCTTCCAATGACTTTTTCAGTTTATCTTGCTCGTCGAAGCGATATTTTTTATTATTTTTTGCATTGTATAATATCTAGAGTATGTAAAAACTAAGATTTCATGGAAATTTGAGGAACAAAAAATGTGGCCAGAATTGCAAGCTGGCCGGAATTTGGTACACTTACCCTAAATGAAAAAGAATACAAATTCATCCAAAATCCAATCAAACTATGCAATATTAATAATATTAAACAATTTAGTATTTTATTTTTTAATGCTAAAAACATTAGGGGATACTGGGGCAAAAAGTCTTAAAATGGATACATTATTTTTTACCAGCTACTCGAGTGCCCCAGAACTTTCTAATTAACGCATTTTTATAGGAAATTTATCGCTCTATAACATTGTGAAAGTCATTTTCCTCTATTTTGTAAGAAAATACATTTATCGATTCGTTTTCTAGAAGGTAATTTTGTGACCATTCTCAAAAATTCAGGGGCAAATAGTATCAAGCATGAGGTAAAGTTATCATATTTTGATTCGCTTTATTACAGGCTTCTGTAAATTTAAAAAAAATATCTAGATAACATATTTTATAGGACATTTATTCCTCTACACCTTTGTAGAACGGTTGTTTCTCTATCTTAACGAGAAAATCGCTTTTCATGTTATTTTCCGAAAGCTATTTTTGGCAAGAAAATTCTATTCAACCATTCTAAAACGGCGAAAATGGCGAATTTGACGAGGTGAATTTGACGAAATCTGCCGAAGATTTGCCGAGTCACTTAAAAAATGTCACTTAAATACAGAATAAAAACAAAACAATAAAATAATGGAATTAAGTGTTCCGTGTTCTTTTTAAACAAAATATCTTAGATTCGGAGATTTCGGATCTTCATCATCATTACTTTCTACAGGAAGAAGCGGCGTTACATGACAATGACGTTTTTTTCACCAGGAGACATCAGAAATTGCTTCGGCTTTTGTTACTTTTTACCCCAAAGTGGTCATTTTTAATAAAAATGATTTCTGGGAAAAAGAATCATTGTTTTATCTATTTACTTATTTATTTAAAATCGAACTGCCTTTGGAACTGTGCGTGCCTTAGATGCATAATAACAGGCAAAAGGTTTGTGTGTCCACCGCCGTCTTAGTGTTGGTGCCCAACCTACTCCGGAATCAAACGATGGAAATGCTCTTTCTCAGATCTTCAGAAAATTTTAAAACAGATAGCGACTTCGTATTCAAAGAATCCAAATCATTTGGGAAATATTCACCAGTGTATCAATTTTGAAAAATAAATAGGTAAAAATGATATCTGCTATAAGGAAAATCGAAAGCTCTGGAGAAGAGTGAGTTTTTTTTATCTTTGGGTTGAAAACTCCGCAATTTGTGTTACCGCATTAGGACCAAGCTTCCCTCCGAAAATTCCCATTGTAAGGAAAATATTTCAAAAACCAGGAAAACAATTTCAATATTTTTTTATTTTCTAAATTTTCTAAACTTGCGACATTGAAGAAGGTCCATGGAGGCTATCTATGGAAAAAAGATTAAACTTTGTCTTAATCCGTATCCAAGGCTCCTTTAGCCCTTCTGAACAATCTTACTTTTACGTGAAAATGTTGTCAACCCCTTGCTCAACCCTTTCTAGAAGGACGAGGCTCGAGTGGCGACGGGTCCTAAGTCAAGCCAAGACCAGCAATTGGTTGTAGTACCAGATCAGTATGTAGTATCTTTTTTATCTTGGAAGATATAGAACTTTGAAATTTTGGATTTTGTGACTTTTTGCCCCGGTCTCCCTTAACGTGAGTATCGGAAAATCATATTAAAATTGCATTCCTTTGAAAATACGGAAAGATATCGTACATTAATGTAGCTTCACAGTTCATAGTAACCCTACCTTCCCCTATTATAATTCTATTCTGAAATTGATTTTTTTCTGTTTGAAGAATAAAATGCTTAATATTTGTAATGAAGTCAGTATTTCATTTCAGATCGTGCTCGCTGTAGAAACTGTTCTCAATTTTTATTATTCTTCAGTTCTTTCAGTCAAATTCAATTCTCAATTATTTATATGGAGTGGAAAGTAATTTTTAAAGAAATATCTTTCATCTGAATAATGGTGCTATTCCAATTAAAAATGACCATGTTCTTTCAGCACTTTACTGTTCTCAAGTGCTTATGCATTACCGACTTTTCCTTGCGTTGGTTCTTGTCTCGACTGTTTTCCCAGTCATAGCCGTGTTTTAAAACCGCCAAACAGTCGAGGAACCAAAACAAAGAAAAAGTAGAAACACTTGAGAACAGTAAGTGATAAAAAGACATATCCTTTTCTCATTGGAATGGTACCATAAATAATTTTTAAAAAAAATTAAAAAAAAGTGTTTAAAAACATTTATTGAAATCTAATCTACAAAACCTTATTTTACCAACTCAGAATGCGTGAAGAAAAATTGAAGAGGAGAAGCTGATTAATTATCGTGTAGAAGTTTTCGGTTGAATTTTCCCATCCCACGAGGTCGGGACCTTCATCCATCTTCCCTGTTGGTCTCTGTTTTCTCTCGTCTTGTCTTTCCCCGTTAACCCTTTTCCCGACTCCGCCTCTGCAACTAGGCATCCCATTAGGGATTGGTTAAGTGGATCCCTCTTGATCTCTTTCTCGCTCTCACTGACATTCATGCCCAAAAAGGCGAACCCTTCTCCGTCATCCAGCGAACCCTTTTTTGTCTACCCAGCCTCTCTGAGACATACATATGCGTTGCTATGTACTTTCGAAGGCACATTCTTCAACTCTTTTGCTGTGTGTGAACGAGCATATAAGAGAGCCATTCACTTGACTCGCTCTTACTTTCACTCAAGGGTGAGTCACCCTTTCACTTTCAAAAGGGTTGCGAGATGGCAACGTTGTTATGGTGACTGAAATCGGATGGTATGGGGACCTTTTTCCTCTCCTGACACACGATTTTTGCGCAGAAAAACCTTCTTCGTCATCCCTCGCAGTAAGTCCCACATTTTCCACCCTTCGCTCGTGAAATTGTATTGAGTTTCCTTCTTTTCAGGACTTTCTCTCCTGAGACGCTGGATACTTTCTCTCGATATCCTTGAATGTTAGAAAGTTCGCAAATTTTTTATGTTAAACCTGTTTAAATGATGAAAATTTCCCGAAAACTTGACATAAATCGAAAGCATATTTTGAAAAACAAAAAGAAAACAAATTGGGGGAAGTGGGGCACCTTTGAAATTGGAATTTTTCTCCTATGTTTAAGAGGAGCTGTGCCATATCATAATTTAATTTCTTCTCAATCTGTTTGTGCAGATAAATAATATCACGATAAGGCTCAATTTTGTTTAAAAATAGGTCAAAAACTCCAATTTTAAAGGTGCCCCACTTCCCCCTACCGTTTTTATGAAATACAAAAATAATTATTATAGCATTAAATTATTAAATAAATAAACTGTAAAAATTTTAGAATGTATTTTAAATGACTATAAGACGGATGAAGATTGTGTCAAGTGAATTAGTGAGCAACACAATTTTTTTTTATATTGAATTGATATTCCCGATTTCGGGATTCTATAGAGGAGGTGAGGCAATTCACGCATGCATTACTTTAGGTTTAGAATAGAAAATAAACATTTTTAAAGGAAAAAATAATTATTTAGCAAGTGTTCTGTGTATTTTTATAATTTTAACACATTTGCCTAAAAAAATAAAACGATAAACCTCCTAATTTTCACTTTATTGAATGATTTTTTACTATTTTCAGTCACAAAAAAAATCACTCTTCTTTTGTAAATTCACTAAATTTTAAATTTTGTTGACCAATTTTTCTCAAAATCCAATCAAAATACTGAAGCCATAGTTTTTTATTTAAACTAAAAATGTGTTTTATTTTATTATATTCTAGAAAAATAATTTTACTTGCATAATTTTTCTGCTACATCTCAAAAAGATTAGAAAGATTCAGAATAAATTCATGAAAAGATTAATCTTTGTAAAACAAATAAATAAAGCAAAGATTTCAAAAATTAAATATAATAAAAAATATGTTATAAAAAAATCATTTCAAAATAAGAAATTGCTTAAGAAAAGTAGGTTTTTGAATATTTTAACGTGAGTAACGAGCATACGAATAAATAAAAAATAAATAACGGATATATTACCCACTCACCACCGATTATATCCGGAGCAGCCAGGTTGATAATTTCAAAATCTTTCAAAAAATTCAGTTTTAAGCAAATAGTTTGGAAAATGGTCCCTGCAAAGTGGTTAAACTTTTATCTTCGAAAATTCGATATCGCACTAGTTTTCCAACATAGGTGTTCAAAGACGAAATATTCTAAATTTGAAATTGAAAGAAATCGAAGAAATAATTTTCGAAATAAACCAAAAAAGCAAGGTTTTGGAGGGGAAGGACAGGGGAGAAAAGAAAAAGACTGTTCTAGGTAATGGTGACCTATATGGGGAGGGGTCGTCGAAGAACAGAAATCGATATCTCTTACCGTTTGGCCTCTAGATAAGTTGGAAAAAATAGTTTATACAACTGCTTTCTCTCTTTGAGTTCGAACAGTAAAAACATCTAGACTTAACAGCGACGAATGGATTTCAGATTAAATATCCCAAAGTGACTCTCAATTTGCGTAGCCATTAGTATCCTTATTCGGATCAATAAAAAGTTATTATTAAAAGTATCTGTAGAATAGAAGATCCGTAATTCTGATATGGAATATTTAACTAAAATCAGAAGGATACCTTTTTTTCGTAATAAAGTGGTTTATTCAGAAAACGAATATCAAGCCAGCGATCTAGATCGTCTTCGAAGGTTATGAATGATAAAATGGGCCCGGTCAAAATCTCGAAAATGAAAATCCCGAACGGAAAAATCCAAAAGGGCCAAAATCCTAAATAAGCAAAAAATATTAAAACCTAAATTCCAAGTACTCAAAAGTATCAGCTAGAGGCAAAGGAAGATTTTTTGTGTTTTGGGAAATTATTCTCATTATTCTTCGTATTAATTTGTCCCTTTCAAAATTTTGACTATTCGGGATTTTGGTTTTTCTGGATTTTTGGCTTTTTGGGATTTTGGTTTTTTGGAATTTTACCTTTCGGGATTTTGGTGTTCAGGATTTTGGCTTTCGGAATTTTGGCTTTGTGAATTTTGGCTTTTCGGGATTTCGGCTTTTATGAATTTTGGCCATTTTGTATTTTGGCTCTTCTTGAGTTTGGTTTTCGGGATTTAACCTTTTCAGGAATTTGGGTTTTCTGAATTTTGACTTTCGGATTTTGGTTTTTCTATATTTTGGTCTTTTGAGATCTAGACTTCGATTTCGAAGAAAAAGATAAAGGAATATTAAATAAATCTTGTGAAATATTTCTTTTCCACGAACTCTAAGAAAACTACTAAACTTATTCACTTTTTCCCACACAAATATCACATTATTTGCACGCTAAAGATTTCTCCAGAGGATAGAGCTGAAAAAAAGTGAGACATTTTCAAATATTGACAGTCCTGTCGGGAATTTTATATATAGTGATTTTTTTGTTGTCCGTTGACATTCACTTTCTGAGACGACGATGAAAGTAAAAGTTTTTCACTTCTGTGGGTAATTTGACACTTTCCCAATTCTACGACACTCCGACAGCGAGATTCAGTGTATTTGCCGAAAAAAAATTCTGTGATCCACAAATAAAGAGCGAAATTTATTCATTTCCGGCCACGCAGATCGAGACAATTGTTCAGGAGAGAGTGAAAACCAAAAAAAAAAGATAGAATTACATTGTCCAAAATCACTTCCTTAAAAATCTCTTAAGTCCGCTTTTTGTGGTTTCTCCCGAGGCAAAAACAAAATCCGCCCATTTGCAACATCGAATGCGGAATTGGAAATATGAGAATAAAATTATAACTTTTTGTGGTTTTTGCTATAAAATACCATCATCAGAGGGTTGCCAGGAGTCCTTTTTAGAAGAAAATCTATTTGAATTTCCATTTGAATTGACACAAGTCTCATTAAGTGCACCCTCGTGAAAGAGAAAGTTATTTTGAATAACAGAAATAGATTTCTTTCACTGGAGAACCCTCAAAAACCAACTCAATATTTTAGGCAGAAAAAAAAGAGTCGAGACGCTAAGAGAAAATTTAACTCACGATGGAAAAAAATGAAAATCCATGTAATTTAACATCTGTGAGGCACACGCGGAAGTGTTTTATTTCCCAAATCTCCCAAAAGTACCTTTTTTGCCCTCCCAGGGCTTCAATTGGGGGAAAAAAGGGAACTTTCGATAATTAATATGTCGTCGAATTGAATAATTAACAATTTTTTTTTGAACTCCTTTGGTAGAATTTGGGATAGAACCATTAAGAAATACTTTTCAAAGAATTAGGAGTATTTTATAGAAGAGTCAATATAAAAATTAACCGAATTCGAAATCATAATCGTGAAGTATTATAATACGAATGATGTTTGTGGAACAAAGTACAAACACTATTGGCTCCGTACAGTAATAGCCTTTCGAAGAGACAAAGCCACTCCAAAGCCAAGCCAAATCTATTCGAAAATCTACTGCAAGCCTAAAGTGCAAGTTCATCTACCCGCCGCTTTAGCGCTGAGTGTTCTGACATTTCGAATTTCGATATTCCTGACACTTCAATCGCCAACAACGGTGTGCAAAGTTTGCTGCAAAAAGTGGATTTTTGTGTAATTTTGAGGACTTGCAATTTTCATTCAAGGAAATGTCCTTTTCATTAATTTTACTGAATTTTGTGAAACTCTTCAGTTTAAATGTTCGAATTTCCAACGGGTTTTTAGGTAAGTTCTCTCTGATATACCTTCGAATCGGTAAAGGAAAAACCTCAACCAGAGAGAGTTCTCAAATTGGGAAGGTTGTTACTGAACGAGAGGATTAAGGAGCATTCTTTAAGCCTCCAGTGGGAATTCACACACATTTAAGTAATATTTTACAAAATATTTTTTCGAACTGAAGACAAAGTTTTTACCAAAATACTGCTCAAACTGCCGCAACTTTTACGAAATCAAATATTTGTTTTGTAGGGTGAGCCATATTTAATTTGGATTCGGATCAATATTTGAAAATGTTGACAACCGATTTTTACCCCTTTGAAGATTTTGACAGATTGTGGCGCCTTATTCTCATTACTAGAGTTGGTAAATTTCAAGAAATTTTATGAATTTCCGCCTAAAGTAGATGGCGACTGCTGTGAAATTTCTGAAATTTTACCATCTCTACACATTACCGTTCAGAAACGAGCTTCTTAAATTGAGAGAAAAAACGTAAGCTTATCCTAAGCTTCTTACCATCTTAGGTTGCTTTTTAGATAGATGGATAGATATTTTATTCATCAGCAATGCTTATAAGGAACAGCACAACAGAGGCAAAAGTAAATTGTAACTGTTTTAGCGGCCACCGCCATCTTAGCGTTTATGACCAACCTCAGGAGTGAAAACGGTAGAAAACTCCATCACAGATTGTATCCCAAGAATCAAAAGAGCTGCCTCATAGCATGCCCCAAGTATTAGACAAGTCTTATGGTGCACTTTTAAAAGCCTTAAATTGGAAATTTTCTGCTGAAATTCTTATAAAAAATTCTTAAGAACCTTAAGAGTGCGCCACTTTTCTTATATTAATCTCAGTGATAGAAACAAAATAGCATTATGAGCGAATAAAAAGATTTTTGGTTCTATAATGCTTAACTTAAGGAATTCTACAAGACTATATTAAGATAAAATTGCTTCTTGGGATATTCTAATCATCTATAGGATGTATAATTTTATACAATCTTCATAAACAAATTACAATGTCTCATATAAAGAAAGAGAAAAAAAAACAGCTAATACTGATCTGTGTTAAGGAGCCCTAGTAAGTATTGTGAGAGGAGATGGCTATAGCTGTTACTGAGCTGTGAGCCATTGATTGAGGCATCAACCCCGAAGTCGACAAAAGGTCACACTTTTTTTTTTTTTTTTGAAAATAGGGTAACTAAAATAGTCTCTATGTCCGTCTATGTCAAAATAAATAATCTAGAAAAAAAACAAAAGTTCCATTTCACATCAAATCATTCAGTAACGCAGAACATCGTGACAAAGAGAGTCCTGCCGAATCTCACAGGGGCCAGTGTCCGGTTTTAAAATATAATACATCGGACACATCTTGCAATTCAAGTAAATTTCATCTTATCAAACATTTTTCAGGCGTATATACTTAATACTATCTCATACTTTCTCATTAAAATCTAAATTGAATTTGGTGATCACGTGATTGACTCTGATAAAAATTCAGTCTTAGGGAATAGAAGCACTGGCACACCTTTTAGATCAGAAAAAATAATGAAATCGATTTTCACATCTGTCACATATTTTCGCACTCCAAATTCGATTGTATTGTTTATGACAGATCTTTTGATCAGGAAAATTTCATAAAGGTAAAATAACATTCCTTTCTTTCTTAAAAATGTTGCATGTGTCTGTCCTACTCTTTTGAACTCTTCTTCTTCATTTGAACATCACACCAAATTAAATTAAGTAAAGTCAATCGAATTTGGAATGCCAAAGAATGATACAGACACATGTAAAATTTGTGAGAAGGAAAGGGACACGAGTTTCGATTTTATGGAATTTTACTGATCTAAAAGGTGTACTGGACCCATATAAATTGAATTTGTTGAGCTGTTTAAAAGAAGAAGAAGAAATGGGATGCAAATTTCGACTACACGAACTTTTCATGATTTAAAAACTATGCCAGAGCCATGTGCCTGGCATATCTTTCTGACCAGGAAAACTTCTATTCTTTTCATTATTATATTTCTCAAACGCATTATATTCGCGCTTAAATCTAAATTGAATTTGGTTTGATGATTACGTTACGTGATGAGTGAAGAAGAGTAAAATAAACGTGTGCAATATGTTTTAAAAAGACAAGGATAGAATTTTCAAATTAATAACTTTGGCCAAACATTAGGTCGAGAAGATTTCATGAAATCAAAATTCGTATCCCTTTTTTCCAAACATTTTGCAAAGATGTAGCTTTGACACTCAAAATTGTGTTGAACTAAATTGAATTTGTTATGATATTCAAAAGAAGAAGAAGAGTGTAAAATGTCAGCATAAACTGTTTCAAAACATCTGAGGAAGAAAGGGATGTGAATGTCGATTTATAGGAGCTAAAAGAAATCTTCTTGGCCTTAAAGCTATTCGATGATTAAAATAATTATTTCAAAATACATAGATTTCAATCTCAATTTGATAGAGAGGAACTTACTTAAATCGAAATTTCAATTATTTTCGTAAAGAAAATTGTAACTTTAATATTCACAGAATAAATACTTTATGAAATAATATTCTTCTTTTCTACCAAAGAAAAGTTATTTCGCATCCAGCTGCAAAATTCTTATAAAATGGCAATGAGACTCCCACTGAAAACGTGCAGAGATGGAATTTTTGCGGATTTCCGAGCAATTTCTTCATCCTTTTGATATGCCCGATTGTCCTTCTTCATCCACGATTGTTGATAATAAAGTTTTCGTGTTTTCGATTTCTGCAATCTGGCATGTGAAATGATTTATATCCTTTTGTACTTTTGCTCTGAAAAAAAAGCACCACTACTTTTGTGTGTCAAGAAAATGAAGGAGATGTTAAAAGGATCCGTATAAAGAACTCGATAATTTATATGCTATTTTTGAATGCTCTTATTCACTCTCAGCGATAAATTCGTGATAATGACAAGATTATGCTCCCTCTTTCGTAATTTTCAGTCATGGTACGTGAAAATGCATATTTTCACTTTCATTATCCTTTTTGACAAACCCTATTTCTCGATGCTCAATCTTTTGACGTGATTTTGGAATTTAATCTCGTGTTTATTGTAAAATTTATTGTGTGATTCCTTTCACATCGGAGTTCAGGCCACAAATGGATTCGGTCTCTTTTAACTCCTTTTGCCAGAAAATCCCTTTGGTTGAGATCACAAAAAATCAGGTGAGATCCTTTGCGTGTGATTTCCAGGCAATCTCAAAGGGTTGCTCCCAAGAGGACTCTGGAAATCTTCCAAATCGAACTTTTTCTCAGTGGTACTATCTTCTACCTGATGCCGTGCGACCTGCCACGAAGACTTAAATTTCTGAGATCCTTTATGCCCTAAAAACCCTAAAGGGTATTTTGAAAAGAAGCGTAATTGTACACAAAACCCTTTTATTGCCAAAAGGGTGAAGAATTCACGTACCTGCTGAGCCAGGAGCAGCAAAAAACAGCCCGTGATACCTGTAAGAAAAATAGAGGGAATCATTTTGAGGTATGAAAAAGTAATCCTTTCGTAACACTTTCTTGACAAATGATTTTTTACCCAACGATTTTTATTCCCTTCTATTTTTTCCCTCTTTTTTTTTGATCCTCAATCACTGATTTTTAATTTTTATGGTTTATTTTTGGGAAGAATAAAAAAACAAATAAATATTAAATATAAAGAATTTTGTTTTTTTAACTTTCCTGCTTTATTTAAAATATATTCCATTGCTGATAAATAAGCCTAGTAACTAGGTACCATCTTTTAAGTAGGGCCAAACGGGGTACTTTTGAATTGGGGCAGCTTTGAAATAGGGTTTTTTCTTCTATTTTTTAAATAGAATGAACCTTATTAAGGCAACTTCATAACCAGAAAACATAAATTTCAAAAGTGCCCCAACCGAAAGGTGCCCCAATCCCCCCTATTTAAACCTATGTTTAAATCTTAGTCTTGTCTTAAAATTACTTCTGAACTCAATCTTAATAATTTTCAAACTAAGTAAATAGTTACTTAGTTAGTTAGTTTAGTTAAAACGTTTTGCAAAATTTCAATATTAAATTTATGTTTATGTCGAAATATTATTGGTATTTTTCTTAAACAAAAATAGAAATTTCGTAGGTTGAGAATAATCTGATGAATGCAGTACCTGTCTAACGAATTCTTTTAAGGATACTTGGAATTGTTTTTCAAAATAATATACAGACAAAATTCCTTAGAGTAGGAGATATTAAATTATGTGGTATCAAAATGAATGCATTAAATATTAAATAGTGATTCCATGACAGCCAATTTAAGAACCTATGCAAGAAGAGATATTATGAGAATAACTAATACAATACTTCCTTGTGATACTTTTTAATTATGTCAAAAATCTTATATACATAAAAATCAATTTGGAGATTAAAATCGATCGAAAAATAAATTTCGTGTGCCGAAAGATAGTTCAAATTAGAGTGTGATAGACTTCAGCTAGGCTTGTAAATTGATTTTTAAAGCCTTTAGGACTGAAAGGGATTGCGTACCACCTTCGAACGACTGAAGCCTCGAACAATTCTTTTTTTTCAATGTGTTTTAAATAAATGTAGCCCATTATAATATTATATTTCAATAGCTTATCTATCCAATACCTCAAATTTCAAGAAAAGGGCTACTGGTGAAATCCATTAAGAACATGGAAAAAATAAGTTGTCCAAAGCTTGAATCATCCGAAGGTTGCGCGCATTGCCCTACACTTAAAGCCTAATTAAGACTCAGGCTGATCCTTGAGAATATTCAGCATCTATAACTCGGCAGTAAATATTTATCCTAAACTGTAAAGCGGTCCTCAGATTAAGGGTTTAGTCTAAGTTCCGGACGTCTCAAAATCATAAATAACAACCAAAATTTTGCAGATGTCAACACAAACAGTGCTTAGTTTTATTTCTATTTAAGTCACTTTAAATGTGAAAATTAAACAAAATTTTTATGAAAGCGTGAAATTGAGACCTTCTACTTAAAGGTAAATAATCAGGCTTAGTGAAATTTATTTACATAATAGCGGCTTTTGTCCGTCCCGAAATACCCAACTGTCCCGAAATATACCACTCATACTTCTTCATTTTTTTTATTTTGTATAAAAAATTATGCATTTTTCAACATTTTTCGATAAAAATCTTATTCTGGAAAGCATATGGAACATAAATATTTGTATCAACTAATAAATAAATTATTTGAGAAGTCGTTAAGCTGTTTGAAACTTGAAAGTGCTAAAAAGTGTCCCCCAATACCACACGTTACCCTATAGACTTTAAGAAATTTTTGTTATTTTTTTTTTAATTTTCGTTTGTTTCTTTAATATTTTCTTAAAATGAAACCACAGCCCTAAGAGAGATCAAATCATCTAAAGCTAAACCCAATGATTTTAAACCTACCTCCCTCTGATTTTTTTTTGATAAATTGAGTAGAATTTTCCCAGAGATTTCTTCTTTGTCCAGTGAACATTTGCGAGGTCATCTGTGTGAGTGGATCAAATGAAAGCGAAATTATGTGCACAAAAAAACTAGCTTAAAGATAAATTGAGAAGAAAAGGTTTCATTTTGTTGAAAAAAAACTATAGAAATTATTGATGATTAGATGGATCGGTGGAGTGAATGAAAAATTGTGCAAAAGGGTCAGTTTTGTGCAATTTGGCAACAGATGTTGAGAAATTTTTTTTAGTATTTACCTGAAAAGTTGAGGTGGAAATAATTTTTCTGAGTGTGTGGGAAATGACCAGAGAAGATGGGCATTGTTAGAAAAATGCAATTTGATCTCTATTTGATATTGAAGAGCGACCCATTTGAGTGATTTCCGGTCAGACTTGGTGAGCGTCTCACCTTGAAATCAGGTGAATGGACTTTTTATTGTTTACCTCCAAATTACTTTTGCGATTGTGAGTCAAATAAAAAATTGTGGTTGGGCCAGAAAATCTGCCCCGAGGGTGGATAGGATCAGGTTTTTGGGAGGTTAAGTCGCTGGATGAAAATGTTGCATCACAAAGAACAAAACTCGAAGTGAGAGACGAATCGGCAAATAATCAGCCGTGAATGTCACTATATGGGAGGATGGATTGGGAGTTTTGGGCTTTGGCATAGAGGGACCTCAGGGTGAGTTGTAGGGGTGGATTTTCTCACCCTTCACACATGAATCCCAAAAACTTTATTGTGGTGGGTGCACCAACAAGCAGAGTGTTACGTTTCCATAGTGATTCAGTTCGGGGGAATTTGTCCGTAAAAGGACTCTCCATCATTATTCCCATGGGCCAGAATTCGAAAACAAAGTCCTCACACGCATCTTTCTTCCACAGTATTTCTCCTCCCGCCAAAAAAGTACACACTCATGTTCCTAAGAAGATGAATGTGACGAAGATAAAATCCATCTTTTTTTCTATGGTTTGTTGCAATTTGATATGAGAAGTCCGGTCCTTTCTCAAAAATCCCTTTTCCCATCTTTCCACATCCCTTGGTTTCACTTTTACTTTTTCTTCTTAACTTCTACCCAATGGCACCTACATATCTTCTTTCGAAGTAAAAATCATACAAGTATAATAAAAATATATGTATATTCGTGCAAATTTTGGCCATTATTTTTTTAAAGAAAACAAATAATTCTTCAATTCAACAGATTATTTTATTTTGTTTAAATACAAATTCCACGGAAAATGTAATTTTAATGACCTTTCAATACCAAGTTATGTACATTTTGACTTCTGGCCCCTTAAGGGATGATATTTTCTATAGCATTTCAAAAATTTGATGTTATTATTTACAACAAATATCTCATAAAATGATAGAATCACCTTTTTAACATTCAGATGAGTTTGAGATTTTCAAGACTTTTTCCTTTTTATATAAAAGCCTAAAATATAGGAGTGTAATATAACAGGGTGAAAGGAACACATATTGACACTTTAAGAACTCGTGTCAGGACTTACTGTACCATTTGGAATACGAAATTCGAACACTTATCCACTGAGAAAAACGGAGGTGCGATTAACTTTTTTTCTTCATAACTTTAACGCTTTTTAGGTGTAAAAATATATCAACATTGTTTAATGTTAATTTTACACCTTTTAAAGGTAAAATTAACATGCAAAAGGGTAACTTTAACCCATAATACACCTAAAAAGCTTTATATTTACACCGATTTCGGATCAATAATGCAGATTAAAATTAACATTTCCGGAATGTTATTTTAACTTTTTCGGATTTCTCTCAGTGTAAGCAGTATTATCAACTTCTTTTTTTAATGTATGTTCTGTTTTTTAATGTTTTAATGGGTAATATTTACAACGATTTCGGATCAATACTGCAGGGTAAAATAAACTTCCAGAATACTATTTTAACTTTTTCGGATTCCTCTGTGTCCTCATACTTAGATTTTATTGGATGAATTAAATAAATTTCAACATTTTGACAAAAGTGTCAAAATGGATTCCCTGTCGAACAGGTGTTCCTTCGACCCTGTATAATATGTATATAAGAAAATCTTTTTTCTGATTTATTAATAATTAAATTTAAGTAAAATTCAATAATTAAAATTCCTAATATGTATTTAGGTTCAGGAACTTGAGTGACCTTAGAATATATTCCAGAGAGATATTAAAGTTCGCAACTTGAAAATTTCCTAGAGTGGAGTAACCACTTATCGCCATATTTAGGAAAAATGGGAAGAAATTCTATTATAACTTTTGAACCCTTATTACAAAATAACTCAAATTTGACATCAAGTTTCTTAGATGTATTGAATGTAAATTCGTGAGAACAAAAGTCCTCCAATTTAATCCTGGATTAACTTAAAAAACTGATTTTTGTTAATAATACAGAAATAACCACTTCGTAGCCACTTTTTACCACTTTTCGCCAGTTCTGTAACCACTTCTCGCCACCTCACTTGAAAAAGTTCAAACTCGATTATTTTGGGCAATATTATGCAAAGAATACATTCAGCATTTCTTTTTCCTCATGACCACCTTATTATTACTCACTTTAAATGAATTTTCTTCCGTTTTATTTGGGAAATCAAATTATTATACTGTTGCAGAAAGTAAACAAAGCAGATTTGACAACTGAGAATCTACGAAGTGAAGTTAGCGTCACCCATTAAAAAGCAATGGCGACAGGTGGTAAAATCATTCCAAAATATTACCACTTTTCGCCATGCCTCATCTCTATATAAAAATAATACAAAATGAAATATTAATTAACTAAATACAAATTTTATGTATTCCACAAGTGTAATTAAATGTTTAATAGACAAATTATTTATCCAAAAAGGTACATTTTGCCTGATAAAAAATTTGATTACACTTATGTTAGTATATTTGGTAAGAAATATTGGATTCGATGTACTTGCTTAAAATATTCCTCTAAAAAGTGCTGAAAATCATAAATCCAAAACGAATAATTAATATTTTTCGACTCTGTACGTAGCAGCAGTAAAAATATGAATAACTTTGCGGTTCATTCATTTTATAAATCGCGAAAAATAGCGATTTCAATATAAGTGGCGAAAAGTGGGGCACTGGCGAGAAGTGGCGAAATTTCGTATATTGCAATTTTCTTTAATTTCTTTTTGCTATAAAACTTTAACGATCTTACTTGATCGATCTTAGTTGATATGCTAAAAATTTCATATCGAATGGGTGACAAAAAAATTATTTAAATCAATATCATACTTGCCTCCCATTAAAAGCTCATTAGTGAACATAAAAATAAATCGTTTAGTACGAAACTTTCGTCATCTGAAGCTTCAAAACCTTCTCCTACTGCAGGGCTTGAAAGAGCAGAATATTCTACCATCAGTTGATTGTCTAAAAGATAAAAAATTTCGGTAAATCTGCAAATCGGTCAGTAAAAAAATCTAGTAAAAAAGTTAAAACTAACACTACCAATTATATTCACCAAGAATATTATACTTATCATCAACATTAAATTTTACTGCTCGAACTCAAAAAGAGAGCAGTTATTAAAATCCACTTTATTTAAGATTTGTTACAGCTCTGGAGCTTAAACAGTAAAAGATATCAATTTCCGGTCTTCGGTGACCCCCAATAAAAATTTGACGAAACCCGATTGTCGACCGTGTCGACGGGACGGACGGGACAGACGGGACAGACACAACGTACGGAACGGACGGGATGGACAGAACTGGACGAGACGAACGTGACAGACGGGACGGACAGGACGGGACGTCCATGAAAATCCGTTTTTAACGCATAGATACGATCTTTGATATATCTTTTCGTGTGATATGATTTTGATCTTTTTGCATAATATTTGATTCAATTGTCAAAACGTGTAGTTTTGACAATTGGAAAGAAGTTTGTAAAGGAAAAAGATGAAGAAGTTCGTAGAAAAGAAGTTTCGAAGTTAGTAAGAGTTTGTACTCTTTTCACAAATATTGTTCGTAACATGATCATTTGACGAGCATTTTTTGTAAGTTTACAAATACTTGTTCGTAAATGTTCGTAAACACACAAGAAATATTCGTAAAATTTTGTCATTTGTTCGTAAAATCTTCGTCAGACAAACAAAAATTTACGAAGATATGACAAAAATTTACGAACATTTTTGTGTGTTTACAAACACTTACGAACAAGTGTTTGTAAACGTACAAAAATGCTCGTCAAGTCATTATGTTACAAACAGTCTTTGTGAAAAGAGTAAAAACTTTTACGAACTTGTTTGTGGATTATACGATTTACGAACAATTCGTAAGTCCCCCATATGAATTCACAAATATTTACGAACATTTTTACAAAATATTTTTTCTGTGTAGAATAAATCCAACATAAATGCAAAGAATTACCCTTTTAAATATGTTACAATTATGTTAAAAAAAAGAATAAAAATAAATACTTAAAATCAAACATAGCTTCCCAAAATCCTTGAATGAAGAGTAAAATATTTCCTGTCCACTGGCAAAATTCACCTCATTGATGTCACCAATTCATGCTGAAATAGATAAATATCCCTTTTCTTCCATCACCCAGTGAAAGAATTCAATGGTAGGAGACAAGAAACTCCAGGCAAGGGATCAATGGTTTTTGATTTGGGAGGCATAGTTGGAAGGACCTTCAGGATGGAGAAAAAGTGTTTGAATTCCCAGAAATTCATTGAAATCCACTGAATTGGAGACGAGGACATTATTTATCTTTGCAATAAAGGATAATATATCGTATCCTAGCACATGACATCACAAAACATTTTATAAGACGCTGAAGATGATACTTGACTTGTCAGCTGGAGGATTTTTAAATTCATCCCAAAAGAAAGTGGAAGAAACTCCTGAATTTTGCAATATTTTTTTTTCAACATCAAATTTCTCCTTATGCTTGGATTTTTTTCCTTTCATTTGCTCCAGTAAAAAAAAAGTCTTTTCTTTTATTGAGAAGGAGGACACTTGATCTTTTTCTCGCTTTTCTGCAAATTTTTCATTATATACGTTGGAGATTTACGGTCAATTTGAGGATTTTTTGATCATTTGATTGTTAGGATTGGAAAGGGCAGAAAAAAAGGAGAATCCGAGGGTGGGATATTGAATTACACATGAAATTGTTCAGTTTCAAATTCAATCTTATTCTCTTTTACTATAATATCCTTGTTCTCAGGAGCTCCGAATACTTCGAAAATCCTTTTAATTAATTCTGAAGAGATGATGGAGTAGGAAATGACATGGCTGGAAAATGCGCAAAAAAAAACGGGAAAAAATCACAGGGAAAAGTTTATTTTTTTGCTGTCCAACTGATTTCCAAATAAGCCTGAAATATCACACGAAATCGCCCATCGGATTCAAGGGGTTTGAGGGGGTGTTTATAAGATTCGGCCGTCAATTGCAGACATCGACCTTTGTTACGGAAATGAGCAGAGGACGCCAAGGAGTGCTGCAAAAAAAGAGTGAGAGTAGGTGATTCAGCGTTCCTGAGGATGAGGAAATGATGGTTTTCGATTGTGCGAAATAAGGAGAAAAAATTGCCCTTCAATTTGCCTTCCTCCCCAGACTTTCTTTTTTGTGTCAACTCGATGACTCCATGGTCAGAAATCTCCCCATTAGACCACCCGGTTCTTCAAATTGTTACCGGGGATAAAAAACTGAGAGAAGTGTCATTTTCAGCACAAGTATCACGGAATGCAATTTCGAGGGAGATATTATGAGAAGAAATCATCGTTTTTTACTGTAAGGCACTTACAATTCGTTAAATAACTGAAATCGGAAAACAAATTGGAAATTAAGTCAGTTTAAAGATTATGGAATTATAGACTTGCAACGACCTCAACTGTGTTCAGGAGCAATCTCACGGAAAGGCAAAGCTACTTCAAAGGGAATCCAAAATTATTCGAAAGTATACCGGAAATCTAAAGTAAAAGTTCACGTACTCGCCGCTTTAGCGCTGCCTGTTATTCCATTTCAAATTTTCGGTATTCTTGACACTTCAATCATCAAAAACGTCAGAAGTGGGTAAACCGTTTACTGCAAAGAATGAATTTTTGCGCAGTTTTGTGGAATTTCAGGATAGCAGAATGCTTCTGTTTTAATTTCACGGTAACAGGGTAAGTGTGCCAAATTTCGGCATAATTGCATGCAAGCGCCAAAGTCTCAAATTTGAAATGTAATATCTTTAATAGAAATTGATTTTTTTATTTCTTCTACTTAAGGAGTGTTGCTTAGAACCTTGTAGACAGTTTATCGTTTTTATTTACTCTAAAATCATTCTTAAAAAATTTAAAATGAATAAAAATGTACACATAACTTTGGTGCCCTATTTCGGCCACCTTCATTCTCATAGTGCCTTGCCCTTCAGGAATTCTTCCAATGCCTTTTTCACGTCATCTCTTTTGTCTAAGCTACATTTTTTTGTTATTCTTTTGCATTGTATAATCTCTAGAGTATGTAAAAACTAAAAATTCATGGAAATTCGAGGAACAAAAAAGGTGGCCGAAATTGCAAGCTGACCGGAATTTGGCACACTTACCCTAAATGTCTTTTTCATAAATTTATTTACTTTTGTGCAGCTCGTTGGTTTAAATTTTCCAACTTCCAACGGAGTTTAAAGTAAGTGTAAACCTCATCTGAAGATAATTCTCAAATCAGAAAAGGTTATTACTGAATGTAAGGATTCTAGAAAAATTAATTTTTATCTGAAAAAGAATTGATTTTGGCCAGAAAAAAAAATATTTTTTATTATTATAAACAACTAATTTTGATCACAATAAAAATTATTTTAATAAGATTTTAATAGTAACAAAAATGGTTTTGATCAGTAATGGCTTCGGCACACCTTTTAGGTCAGAAAAATTTCATGTAAGGGAAATTGACATCCCTTTCTTTCTTAAAAACTTTGCATATGTCTATCTCAGTCTTTCGGACTCTTCTTCTTCTTTTGAAGATCACACTGAATTAAATTAAGTTCAGTGCAATTTGGAGTCCGAAAGAAAAGGACGCGAATTTTGATTTTATGAAATTTTACCGATCTAAAAGGTGTGCCGCAGCCATAAAAATTATATTTGGGTAATTTATACCTTCGAATCAATGAAAATTTGGCAAGTATTAAGAATAGGGGAAAGTACTCTCCCTTCGAAAGTTCATGCCTTCGAATAATGTGAATTATTCAACACAATATTCAATGAATATTCAATAATATCACTCAAAAACAGCGAACAAACTTTGTTAGTACTTCACCAAAACTAAATAAGACTGAAGTAAGCCACGAAGTTCTGTCATATTTCTCGTAAGCAATTGCTCACACTGAATTTTCAACAAAGCAATTTCAACTCAAATCATATTCAAATTTTAACGTATTTAGTGTTAAAATCTTCCAAAAAGAACAAATATTTAGATAGAATTCATTATTCATCAAATATTGGAATAAAAATCCATCATTTTAATTAATTTATTTTTAGTGTCCAATGTTATCCTCAAAGTGTCCAAAATAAGAAACTGGACAAAATTATGAGCATTTCCCCTATACATTTTTGAAGGTAAATGTTCAACCATTCAAGCAGGTGTATTTTCAAATCGATGTGCTTAAATTCGTTTTTTAAGACATTGAAATTTCTTATTCGACTATATCAGTGCCCATTTTTGAAAAATTCTGGACAGGTGGGACAGGTTTGATCTGAGAATCGAACTCAGCACCTCTGCACCATAAAGCTTGTTCTTTGTTCATTTACTTTAGCGACTTAACACTTAAAATTTTAGCCTAAGTAAGTCATTCTCACTTGTCTCTTTATTCTCTCGTGTATCCCTTTGAAGGTCTCTGAAAATCCCCCCTATCACCAGAAAACTTTCAACCCCATAAATTGCAAGAAGAGGAAATACCCCATGTTATGCGTCTTTGAG
Source organism: Phlebotomus papatasi (assembly GCF_024763615.1). Classification (NCBI taxonomy): domain Eukaryota; kingdom Metazoa; phylum Arthropoda; class Insecta; order Diptera; family Psychodidae; genus Phlebotomus; species Phlebotomus papatasi. The sequence goes on from NC_077223.1 coordinate 7,196,255, forward strand.
TTTTTTTTTTCTTGATACCCAAAGGACGAAGGGTACTGGCAGAAGGAGTGACAAAAATCAAACCGGAAATCAAAATACGAATTCCGTTTGGAACCAGAGTCGTTTCGATGGGAAAAGTCCACCCTCGGGGCTGACATGAAGGGGTGGCAAATGTCTTTCACCTCCTTGAGAAATGGAACATGTGATAAAGAGGGGGATATCAAAGAGAAATTTTTCCTCTATTCAAGGCAGTTAAGTCCACACAAGTTTTGTACTTTTGTCCACAAATTTCTACCTCTGTAGGGTGATTCGAAACTCCTAAAAGTAGTTTTCTGCAATGCGGAAATGTTCTATAAATTCAAAATAGAATCCTTGTAGTTTTGTGGGTTGAGGGAAAAAATTTTCTCTGACATAGAGGAAATTTTTAGGACACCCTTTAGCTGTGTGGCGTCCTTAGGAGTGTTTTGTTGTATTTTTGGGCCTTCATATCCGATTTTGACAGGTCAGTTTTATTCAGCATAGAAAAGAAAATCCACATGATATTATGTGAACAAATTGTCCAAAGAATCACCTCTTCCTCCGCCACAAAAAAATGTATCCGATGAAGGTGTGAGAGGTCTCTAAGGGAGAGTCAGAGTTCACAGGAGAAATTCTGTGACGTTGCATAATTTCTCTTACAACATACTTTTCATCCTTAACCAATGGCCCAGGCGCAATCATGAAGAAGGCATAAGAGATTTAAGGCCAAAAAAAAAGTGAAAAAGGAGAAAGGGAAGGGTCAGAATGGCACAATAGAATGATGAAATCCTCAGAGAGTGGATATAAAATTAACTGAATTCTTCACAAATTTTTTATCCATACTAACCCCCAAAGAGAAACTCACCCTCTTCAACCGACAAAAAATCCCACAAAATCGAATGTGAATTTACATATAAATTTGTCGTTGAATTGATTTGAATAGGTGACATTCTTCGTCGGTGATTTAAAATGTCATCCCCAAACGGTGGTTGAAGAACTTGCGGACAATCGTGGTCTTTTGTGGGACAATCTTGCACCATAAAGCCCAGAAAGATTGGGCAAAAAGGGACTCTCACGCTTCCCACATCACAAGAATCCATCATGACAAAGGTGATTCTTTTGGATTTGAATAACTACAAACTCTCTCTCTCTCTCGATGGGATTCAATGAGGACAATTTTATTTCACTTTCACCCCAACAATTCTTGGCATTTTCATCGATATTGTCCTGGACACAGGACTGAGGATGAGAAGACTTTAGAAGTTCTATTCTATTCAAATTACTCAAGTTCTTAATCCCAAATGAGTAAATATTCGATAGTGGAAGTCTTTTTGATTATTGCTCGAGAATTGGAAGCAATAGGGGAAGGTGAGGCAGTTTCCGGAAAAAATTAAAAATTTGTATATTATTTGAGTTATAATTGGGTTTCAGTTTAATAAAGGCGTAATGGGGCAATTCCGAATAACGAGGTGGCATCCTCTTCAATTGCGATTTTTTACTTACACTGAGAGATGGATGAGTGTTATCAGCAGGGGAATTCTGTAACAGTATGACAATGTCATATGGCAAAGTTTATTTTATTAAGTGGTAAATTCGGAACAACTAATAAAATATCAGATTCATATCAGTTACTAAGAGCTTTATAGAATTCTTTCCAATGGACATTCGATGTTCATTTCAAGTTATTCCTGTCCCCGAATTTACCATTGAAATTTGTCATATGACATTGTCATACTGTTACGGAATTCCTCTCCAGAACACGAAATTAGTGTTATAACAACTAATATCCAATACTCGAATTAACTAATCCTTAGGTGAGGCTGGTAATACGCTGGAGGTTTGTTCCAACACTCATCAGGTTAGATTCAAGCCTTATCAAGTGTGGTGTCTGAAGCTTGGTTCAACCCTTATTGAGGTATATAAAAGCCTTGTTGTGGAAATTGTGTTTTCCTGCCGTTTTCTTTATTACTTTTTGATATTATGTGTTTTACGTGAATTTAATATTTATTTATTTTTTTATTTATTTTTTATTTATTTATTTATACACTGGACTTTTGAGACACAAATCTCTTGAAAGCAAAGTGTGGTAGTATAAGAAAAAGAGAGTAACAACAAGCGTCCACCGCCGTCTTAGCGTTGGTGACCAACCTCCAGAGCAAAACGGTGGAAAAGCTCTTTCACAGGTTGTGTAAGCCAGAGAAGAGTTTAAAATTCTCATTTTTTTTACAACAATATGGTTTGAAAAATAAATATATATTTATTATTTTCTTTACTTTTCCAGGGGTGACATAATAACTTGTTTTCGACACTATCGACTGTCGATTCTGAAAATTTTAAATGATAGCTGCACTTCCTGTAACTAATATAGATGTTTGTTAATAGTCTCATTCTATGAAGAATGTTGCAATGAATGGCCCAACAATCCGTAAAAAGTCGACAATCACTTAATCTAACAAATATAGATTTATCGATACTATCGATTCGATAGCGTCGAAAAGTTATCATTCCACCCCAGTTTTCCAGTAATTTAGATAGATAAGGTAAGATAATATAAATTTATTCATCAATAATGCTTTCAAAGTACAGTTTCGGTCCCATGAGATCCCGTGTGGTTTTCAGTGTCCACCGCCGTGTTAGCGTTAATATCCAACCTCCTTAGCAAATCGGTGGAAATGCTGTTTCTCAGGTACTTTCTAATTCTTTTTCTTTAAACTCGAGTGCCTTAATTGCGAGACCCTCACATATCATGCATGAGTTTTCACGAAATATTCCTACACTGAGAAAAATAATCGAGTAAAACTTACTCGAATCGATTTGGAATTAACTCTTTTTCATTGTGATTTTCGATTAACTACATTTCAGAGTTGATTTTACTTCTATTTAGGTGTAATATACGAAAGAGTTGTTCTAACTTTTTTTCCTAAAATTTGCATGACAAAAGAGTTAAAATAACTCTTTTTAAGACTGAAAATAACTGGCTTTAAGAATCAAAATAACTCGTTTCAAGAGTTAAGAAAATCTTTTTTAAAGTTAAAATAACTCTTTCAAATCCCAAAACGAATATGTTTTGTAATTTTATGTTTTTTTATTTTATCATTTTCTTTATTAATATTTTCTTGACCTCAAGTTCCCTATATTCCGAGCGAAATATTAAGTATGATGCACCCTTATGTCTTCATGAAACACTGTTAAGCATATTTCTAGTTGATGTTTCATATGAACTTTGTCACACGAAAATCTTCTTGACTGAAGTATATTCTTAAAACGAAAACACTTAAGCATATACTTCAGTCGAGATGAAATTTTACATCGAAAAATAGTAATAATTACATCGATATTCGTAGAGTTAATTCAACTCTGCCACAGAGTTGTAATAACTTTTTAGGTTTTTTCTTAGTGTATGCATATTTCTATTTGATTAGATGGTCTGATACTTCGTCGTGGAAAACGATCGAGAAGTAGTGGTTGTATTATTGTAAGCTTTTATTGTCGTTTATTCTAAACTTGTGGCCACAACTATGCAGAGATGCATTGCGTCGTTTGCAGCAAATAGAAATTTTCTCACTCAGAGGTTGGTATCAATGCTAAGACGGCGATTAACAAAATTAACAAAACGAATTAACGAAATTAACAAAAGTAAAATTTAATTTTATTCAACTCCTGTTTATTCATTAACAATAAACTCCCCCTTTCATTGTGACCCTCGCTGTCTTAACGTTGCTACCAACCTCCAAACAATTCATACCGGCTTTATCATTTTCTTTTGTAATATTTCAATTTTCTTTCTATCTCAGATCTTGAATCAAGCTTAGTAGTAGTTTTGATGCCACCCTCGCTAAGTCTAAACAGGATTCATTTCATGCTCCTTCACGGGCAGAGAGATCACAAAAAGGACGATCTTTGAGGATTTTTCATTCTTCTTGATGAAATGCGTGTGAAAAATAAATCATAAATCAGTTGTTGTCTCCATTTTTGATTTATTGCAAATCACAAAAATTGTCGAAATTCCAAAATACCATTGATTTCACAAGTGTTCGCAATCAAAGTTGTCTTTCTTATGGTTCTTTTCTCCTCAATCGGAGTGTGTCCTTTTCTTCTGAGCACTTGAATTGATGAAGCTCGTCCTTTTGAATGGGCTGAATCGGCCCAAAAGAAAAGGAAAGGAGAGAAGAAAGGATGAAAAGTGCAACAATAAATTTATATTTTTTTTCTGGATGTGCAAGAAAAGAGTGTAAGCAGTGAAAGAAGGATTCGATTGAGGATGGATGAGGAGGAAAAAATGTCAAACTGAGTAAAAATTCAAGGGTAGATGATTAATGAGGTGTCTCTCCTTTTTTTGTACTGTCCAATCCTGAGGACAGGACACTGCGGACATATTAAGATGATCCTCGGTGACAAAGGAGTAAAATATTTTTCAAATACAAACTTTCAAATCAGTTCATTGATAACTTTTGGCCATTTAGTCATCTCTGTGATTATTCATGCTGGGTCCATCGAGGACCATCGAGCTCAAAAGAGAAAGCCTCCAGGTGGAGTTAGACTTTAGAATCCAATTCATTCATCACTTTCACAGAGGACCATCATCCTGACCACTCAGCATTTCTTCTCTGCATGAATTAGAAACGGGCAATTAACGATGTAATGCCAATTGATCTCCTTGGGCGATGATGAAGCTGTACTTTCTAAATAGCATCAATGGACATACTGAGAAATGAATGAAGTCCACTATAGGACACCGTAGAAAATGCAAATTCAATGAACTTCAATGGGAATCTCTCAATTTACAAAGTTATGGCTCCAGCGCACCTTTTAGATCAGGAGAATTTCATTAAATCGAAATTCGCATCCTTTTCTTTCCTACATTCTATATTTCTATCTCATTCTTTTGCACTTAAAATTAGATTGAGCTGAATTGAATTTGTTGTGATGTTTAAAAGAAGAAGAAGAGTGCGAAAGAGTAAGATATACATATGCAAAGCGTACGAGAAAGAAAGGGATGCGAATTTCGATTTCATGAAATTTTCCTGATCCAAAAGGTGTGCCGGAGCCATTATGAACAGAAATCATTAGGTTTAAGACAATTAAAACTTCAAGATTCTAAATGATTCAAAGCATTCAAAGTGATTTTTGTAGAGAACTTTATTCCCAAATCATTGAAAGGTTTTGAGGTAACCCAAAATTCAACCCTTCATCAATTTAACTTCATGATTTTTTCAGCTTAACTCAGACAGTCACTGAACATTATTAGCAGAATCATTATTAACAGAAAGCGCCAAATTACATCATATCAGTCCCTATAGAAAAATTGCTCAAAAGTTGAAAATCAGTGAAAGTGAAAACAATATCCTAAAAAAAACCTTCCCAATTGATAAACTGAAAGTGATGATATTGTCCAATCCCACACAAAATAACAATCCTCATAAAGTACAAAAAACATAGTTTAGTCGACCACTGAAGAAGGTCCACATCCAGGACCGAAAGCTCTGGGAAAAGATTGAAGAAGTGTTTTTCTTTGTGAAGTGACTTCAAATCCACTGGCCAGCACCGGAGAGTCCCCTATCAAGGTCACTGAACCAGGGTTTCTGCCGTTTACCTGGGGAGGCCGGTAATGGTAAGTGTGCCAAAGTTCGGCATAGTTGCATGCAAGCACCGAAGTCTCAAGTTTGAAATGTAATATTTAATATTTAAGGAGTGTTGCTTGAAACCTTGTAGACAGTTAATCGTCTTTATTTTCTCTAAAATCATTCTTAATACATTTTAAAATGAATAAAAATATAGACATAGCTTTGAGTAATATTTCGGACACCTTGTTTCTCATAGTTCCTTGCCCTTCCAGAATTCTTTCGATGCCTTTATCACATCATATCGCTTATCGAGGCGTCATTTTTGTTATTTTTTGCTTTGTATTATCTCTAGAATATGCAAAAAATAAAAATTCATGGAAATTCGAAGAACAAAAAGTGGCCGGAATTACAAGCTGGCCGAAATTTGATACACTTACCCTAAATATTTGGAAAAGTCTTCTAATTTTAAGAAAAGTGGCCAAACTCTTAATTGGTTTGCCCAAATTTCAAATTTAGCACTACATGGCACATGATCAAACTCGAAAATTTCAACTCCCAATTGAACCATGAGGCAGATTTTAAATTGCCTTACACGAGGGTTGTGGATTTTGCAACAAAACGTCCATCATGTTAATTTGCGCTTGATTCTTTTCGCACTTCATAAAACTCTGACCCTCGAACTGATCCCATGAAAACCGATATGACTTTCCGTCCATCCTGACGTGCTTTTTTTATGCCGCCAATCTAACGAGATTCCTTTATTGGGCGACAATGAGTGTCATCGGGCTCGTCATGGTGAATTTGATGACCAAGATTGACTCCCTGACATAGTGCTGAAGAACAAGAATTTCCGCCACGGAAATTTACTTTTCTCACGAAGACAGAATTACCCGCTTGACAGTTAATTTGTATGGACTGTGAGGGACCCTGAGAGAAGTCTCATAAAAAAAAGTCATCCGCAATCAATGCGTCTAATTTTGGTTTAATGTCGATGGTTGTGCAAAAACTCCGCGATAGAGAAGAGATTACTGTAGCCCCCTTTTTTTTGCCCAACCATAAGCATTTCTTCAAAAATAATTTTTCAACGCACTGCAAAGTGCATTAACCGACCCCGTGAGATTAGACCTCGCCAAGGAAATTGTAACCTTTTTGGCCAGAACAAAATTTTTTTTTTTGGGCAAAAAAAGGGAAATCGAGCGACAAACAAAACGAGAAAAAACGGATTTAATTGCGCACCCAGCTCAAAATTGCCAAAACTGATAAGCACCACTTGATCCAGCTCAATGCAAATGCACTCTTAATTGTCGAAATTTGTCTTCAAAACACTCAAGACACTTTAGTCAAAATGTGAAAAGTCACAAATGTGGCTAGAGATATGGACTTTTCATCTCAACTCTTCAAATTCCTAGCACAATGAACTTCGGCATTGAAATTTTTGCATGTTTTGGCGAATTTTGATTATTATAAATTTCATCACGTCCAGGAAAAATTTCTAGATTTTTTTTACAAGCTAATACAAAGTACGGAGATATGCAAGCTTTAGTTAAAATTCTCCGAAAACTCGCATTCAAGTGATAATCACAAGGACTACTGATAAGAAAATCCGATGAAAGAATAATAAAGAGTTGAATAAGTTAACTAAATATTTCCAAAAAAAGATGAGCTGCTTTTATTTATATTTACAAAAATACTGAATGTTCTGTCTCAATATAATGCTTTATGTTTAAATATAAAAATATATAAATAGCACAATGCAATAATTACATATTTCACATGGTGCTACTTATCGATATTAAAGAGGTAATTTATTGCATGCATGATATAATTTCGTTTTGATTTCAATTTATTATCATCTTTCACAAATAATTTTAATAACCCTTATTTCTATTCGTCGTTCATGTTTTAATGTTACTTTCTTGAATATAGGGTCGAATGAACACCTGTTTGACAGAAAACATTTTTTTGGCAATTTCATGAATATATTGAAATTTAATAATTTATAAATTATTTATTTAACTCTACATTAATCCCACCCATACCGTGCGTCCTCCGCCGTCTCAGCGTTCGAAGCCTACGAAGCCAAACGGCAGAAATGCTTCTTCTTAGGCTGTATAGGGGAGACTGGGGCAAAAAGTCACAAATCGAAAATTCCAAAATTCAGTATCTTCCAAGATAAATAAGATAGCGACTTTAAATTTCTACCGCAAATAGCTTTCATTAACCTTCTTCGATGTTGTATGTTTTTTCGAATTCGAACAAGGAATTTAGAATATAAAAAATATCAAAATTTTTAGCCCTATTTTTAAAATATTTTCATTGAAGAATAGGGGAATGTTGGCAAATGTTGGAAATGTTGGAATGTTAGAAATAATCATCAGTGCATAAATTTTGCATAATAAGTAGGTAATAATTGATATAGGGGATTGTAGGCATGGTTCGCACAGAGTGAACCTTCAAACAACGGAAATTTTCTCTTTATTTGCAAAGAGCTAGTTCGACATTTCTTAGCCATAAGATACATAATAAATTATTAAGCTCACGAAACGAGATGAGAAATGGTAAGTCAACTCTTTGCAAACAAAATGAAAATTCGCGTAGTTTGAAGGTTCACTCTGTGCGAATCATGCCTACATTCCCCTATATCAATTATTACCTACTTATTATGCAAAATTTATGCACTGATGATTGTTTCCTAAATGACTTGGATTCTTTGAATAAGAAGCCGCTATCTATTTTAGAATTTTACAAAGATTCTTCTCTCAAGAAATCTTTTTATTAAAAACAACCACTTGGGGTAAAAAGTAACAAAAGGTATGGAGCAAAAAGTAAGAAAAACCGAAACAATTTATGATGTCTCACGGCAGAAAAACGTCAATGCCATGTGTCGCCGATTGTTCTTTGCATTGGTCAAACGATTTGCAGTCTTTTGTGTGTGTGTTTTTTTTTCTAAAATAGCTTGAAAATCGTTTTTATCGTTCAGAAGAAAAAATGATGTTTCACAAAGGTGTAGAAGAATAAATTCCCTATGAAAATATGTTATCTAGGTATTTTTTTTAATTTACGGAATCCCGTAACAAAGCGAATCAAAATATGATATCCCATACTTGATACTATTTGCCCCAACATTTTTGAGAATGTTTACAAAATTACCTTTTAGAAAACGGCTCGATAAACGTATATCCTTACAAAATAGAGGAAAATTACTTTCACAAAATTGTAGAGCGGTAAATTTCCTAGAAAACTGCGCTAATTAGAAATTTCTGGAGGTTTGAGTACTTTGTACAAAAAATAAAATATCAGTTTTGTGACTTTTTGCCCCAGTCTCTCCTAGTCTTTTGTCGTTATTACGATCTTTTTCTTGCATTCAATATATTCCGGCAGAGAACGACTTGCGCAAAAGCACGGGATTTTAAAGGAAAGCAGTATTTCAAGGATTTCATAGCAGCAAGATCATGATCAATCTCCCCCCAGACTAAATTCTCCGAAACACCCGAATAATAAATGGCGATGTCATTTGCATAAGCAATACTCTTTCCCTTTATGTCCAATATAAAAATATACAGTAGAGTCTCGCTATAGTCCATATTTGGTTTCAAATTTGACACTTGGGTCGCACTATAGTCCATGTAATTTTTTAAAATTATCAACGATTTTTAGTATTGAAATTGCTCGACGGCTTCCACTTTCTTTGCGATTGTGGTACTTGTCCTTGCTCTCTTCATTGTGGATCACAATTATCACAACTACTTAATAAAGTTTGCCAAAAATATTAAAATAATTATGCATGTCGCATACTAAAAAACATAACCTAACTTAAAATCAGTGTTTTGAAATCAACGGTCGATAAATTGTGGACTATAGAGCGATGGCCTATAGCGAGACTCTACTGTAATTAAGATAAAGATTAAAAAGGAGTGGGATGGATCCCTGTGATACGCCACACGTTGACACACTTGCGTCGCTGACATCAGTGGTCTTTTGGTGTCTTTCGGACATTTAAAACCCCAAAAGGTCCAAGGCAGAGGCGTGCAAGAACCGTTGAAACCGAATAAACGTCAAATGAAACATGTATTTCAATGGTCAAAACGCTACCAGGATAAACTTATTTTTACGTTTATTCGGTTTCAACAGTTCTTGCACACCTCTGGTCCAAGGTAACACCACGAATAGCAAATGTCTGCAACTTTGCGAGCAGAAGCCCATGATCCATAATATCAAATGCCTTAGAAACATCTATAAAAAGAGGACCAAAAACAGCATCCAAATTATTACCACTGGAGGAGACCGGGGCAGAATTAGCCAGCAAATTAAATTTTTCCTTACATTTATAATTTTTGTACCAGGCTGATAAATATTTCAATGAATAGGAAATCTACCCCGGTCTTCCCTATCCCAGATTGCCGTCAATATTTAAGTGATGGCGACCTCACAGCTTTTACCCTGCCTCAAACCATACAGATTACTAGACAAAAGATTTTTGCTCATTAGAAAATTCATTTAACATATCTTGTAAAATGCTAGTACATTTCATCAATTTATCTCTCATGGCCTCTACACATTGGGAACAGTTTTCGTCAAAAAATGCTTTTTTGAAAGAAATTGCCTGCAAGAAATTGCCTGCAGAAATTTGCCTGCTGTCAAAATTCTGTCAAAAATGCAATTTTTGACGAAAATTGCTCCCAATGTGTAGAGGCCTTTACTTCAAAAAATGTTTATCAAAAGAGCTTTAAAAAAAACTTTAGGTGCATTTAAACGTCTCACTCTTAAATTTTTTCAATTTATTTCGTTATTACAGTAGACTCTCTCAAATTCGGGCATTTGGGACCGAAATGTCACCCGAATTAGGAATAAATTCGGGCAACAAACTTTTTGAAATGCAACAATTTTTTGTTCAACTGCATGCTCATATTAAGTTTATATGCTCATATAATAATGTAAATTTCATGAAAATCTCTTAATAATGCAAAATCACATTAAAACTAAGACTCAGACTTTAGTTTTAAAGACTAACTAAGACTAAGACTGGTAAATTTAAGGATATTTGCTTCATTTGATAATCATAATCAAATTTGAAAAATGTCAACAAACTTTTTTTCGAATTTAACTGCCGCCCGAATTAAAAAGTAGCCCGATCTTAAAAGAGCCAAATTAGCGAGAGTCTACTGTAATAACATTTTTGGATTGATTTTGATAATTATAGTTGGTGGCAATTATTGATAAAGCAAGACTAAGCAGTATTATCAACTTCTTTTTTTTAATGTACCAATAAATGAATTTTTTAAATATTAAATTAGTAATTCCTGAAAAATGCGTACTTCAGCAACAGAACTATTATTAATTCTCAGATTCTTACTTCCAAAAATATTGAACCTATTTGTACGTTAAATAAAATCCTGAATATGATTTTTTTTCAAGTGCTATCTAAAAGACGGAACAAGACACTTTGTGGTTGCGCTATTGAGTCCATGTTCAAGAAAAAAATAAATATTAGAATATTTTATGAAACAATTCAGCGTTATCGCAAATATGTGGTTTTCTTGTCCAAGATAAAGTTATAGCAAAAGGTTTCAATTCCAGACAACTTAGGCAGAACAATGTGAATCACTTTTTGTGAACTATTTTCAATTTCCTCTCACTGTCAAGCTTTTGTTGATTGGTGGTGGTTTAGCCCTCGTAATTGCGTCAAAAAGACATCGTCTTCGAAAATTCCCATGGATTTCACGTTTTGTCGCCTTCCAGCTATCGGATACCAAAACGACTGCCCTTCTTCGGACAACACTCATACACATGTTGGCTTTACATTTATGTACAAATTGATAATGACTTTGGGTGCCGTGACATTGAAATGCTACTGCAAGTGCTTCTGTCTGGGCTTATCTCAAACATTCAACATTACTAATATGCTCCACAGTCAACGCAAACAAGCGTCCCCCATGTCATAATGCTCCAAAAAGTGGTCATTTAGACTCAATATGCTGTGCTAGAGATTTATGTGAAGCACATTCTTAAGACATTAAAAACATACAATTTTGTTGGGTGTTATTAGAGAGAAAGCATGCAGTCAATTGCATTAGCAATTGCGCTAACTACCAACTACATGCACATTGTGTATTCTGGCTATCAAGGTTTCACTTTTAATATAAAAAAAATCTTTTTCTGAAATTTTCATGCAATTTCCAAAAACCTTCATATCATTTTGAATAAAATTAACAAATTTATTCAAAATTTATTCATTCCATTCCATTTTGGGATTTAATCTACCCGAATTCGAAGTTAAATTTAACCCATATTGTGATTAAATCTATACCAATTTTAGGATTTTTGTTTTCCTATTTTTTGATTATTTCTGTGTGCAATATCTCACATATTATTGAATTTTATAATTCTATTTCTATAACAATTTGAAATAAATAAAGTTATATTTTGCATTTAGGGGGAAGTGGGGCTAGATTGTTATACGACTTTTTCGCCTATTTCTGAATGATCCTGGTCCTTACAATTATTTTATTTAGATCCACAATTATTTAGTCTATTCAAATTAATATCACGTTAAAACTCAGTTTCCATTAGAAATATGCGAAAAAAATCGTATAACAATGTAGCCCCACAGCTCAAAGTAGCCCCACCTTCCCCCTACGCTTAGTAATATTGAACAATGCAATGATTATTGAACTCTAGAAAAATTTTAATTTCTTACAAAATATCAATATTCAGTTACTTCAAAATTTCTCAGATAAATACTCCTTATTTAGACTGAGCCTTTTGGATGAAAAGAAATTTTTCTGCTTCCGTAGATTTATTCAGATGACATGCAGAAAGGTTTTTCGATCTCTTTTCACTCCATGGGCCAAAAAGGAAAGACAACAAAAAACATCAATCCAGGATGAAAGAGTATATCTGAAGGGTGGTATCTGGAATGTATTAGCCAATGTATCGATGTTTGCAGGAAGAGGACAGAAGAAGATCGAAGAGTCTCAAGGAAAGGACTTGGGTGGAAGAAAGGAGCCGAAATTCTTAAGAAATAAGTTGGGCAACATGTTGCTTATACCACTTTATTCAAAGAGTCCTGAATGTGTGTTAGGTCCAATTTCTTATTATGGTAAAAAGTGAAGACTGGGGTAAATTGAAAATTTGCGTCCAGCTGCTTCAAAGATTAGGGTTTTCCTTGAGCCCTTTTGTGAGGCCCAGAAAAGAAACTCTCTTTGCACAATCGATCGTCAGAGGAAGGAGAATTGCATCGCTAAGAATGGTCAAGCATGATAAATACCCCCTGATCCTCGACCAGAGAAAAAAAAACGAGACCCTGACTTAAGCACGAGTCCAAAGAGGAATCCCTGAGAATTCCCATCGAAATATTTCCATTGCATCATCGCCGCGATAAAAGTGCACTTGGAACAAGAGGAAATACATTGGGGAATTGTGTAGGCACTATTTGTCCAATATTAAGTCGAAAAGTGTAAATCATCTGCCTCTATGTAATCTTCCTTTCTCCCTATTAATATAATCATTACAATCAGACCCACAGTGAAGGAGGAAGACACACAAATAACATTTGAGGCACAATATTTGCCCTGAGACAAGTCTATAAGACAATTCACTTGGTGTTAAACACCAAGTTCAGAGTTGCTATTTGCACGAACAAATATATAGACACTTTGGCAGGGGCTTATCATTAAGGCGCAGATACTCTCTTAGTAACCCAAAAATTGTTAATTTTTGTGCAATTGTTAAGAATTAATTAAAACTGAGAAGGAAATGAAATTAAAAAAGGCAAACACCGCTAGAGGGCGATGCACCCTAGTAAATTAAATTAATTAACGACTAAAACGTACCGGTGGACCTCTACTCGTCTTTTGTTATACCCTAGATGCACTTACGACTTAAGCCGAGAGACGGATTAGTCAGAAACTGATGGAAAAGTAATATGATCATCATTTTGATTAGGGTAACTGAACCAAATTTCGGCTCGCTTGCAATTTCGGCCATTTCTTTTATCCCTCAAATTTACATGAAGTTCTTAATTTTTGCACACTCTAGCGATTATACGCGATTTATGCGATTTGCAAAAAATGTCGCTTCGACTGACCGAATGATGTGGAAAATACTTTAGCAGAATTCCGGAAGGGAAGGAATAATGAGAATCAAGGTGGCCGAAATATTACTCAAAGCCACGCCCCCATATCTTATTCATTTTAAAGTGTATTTATTATGATTTTAAAGAAAACAAAAAACATAAACTATCTATAAGTTTCCACAAAACAGAACTTAGAAAGAAGTAACAAAATAATCAATTTGTCGTCAGTTAAATCATCATTTGTCGTAACTTCCTTTTGACAACTTTTCAGGAGACCAAATTTTCAGTTCAGCTTTATTTTTCTTAAAAATGAACCCCGAATGCGATACTTTTGAGTCAAAATAATAAAATTGACACTAATAAACTGTAAGTTAACTCGAGAAAATCTTCATAAATTGATTTAAAACTGAGATATTGAGATATATGTCCGATGAAACACAATAAGATTTTATCGTAACTTCCATTTTTTTATAAAGCCGTAACTTCCAATGTATGGAGATCTTAGAAGTTACGACAATTTTCAAAACGCATTATATCAATTTTAATTATTCTAGTGATAATAAGCGCATTTATTTGACTAAATCACGTAATTAAATTGTTATTCCTTTGGGAAAATTTGGGTATCGCGTCGCATGTTTTATTTTGAATTAATGACAGATGAGCAGGGATTTTTCTCACAAATATTGAATTAAAATGATTTAATATCGCATGATTAGCACTGTCTTTGGATATTTGGAAAAGTTTTTGAACATATTATTGAGAAATATTACAATCTTGCTGAAAATTACAAGCCACGCAAGTGAGGAGAAGAAGTTACCGTAAATGCGTGAAATTTGTCGTAAGTTCACCAAAAATGTGAGTTACGACAAATTCTGATAAATTTTTATTAATTAAGGGCACTTACGATAATGTTTGTTTAAAATATTTTCTACTGGGCTTATAAAAGTTTCTTTTTCTCAAATGAAGTTACGACAAATGCTGATTTAACTGAAGTTGTATTAAAAATATTACAATTCAAACTTAAGAATTTGGTGCTTACGTGCAATTATGCCGAAATTAGGTGCACTTAACCTTACTGAAGAATCTGAGAAGTCCAAAGAAACATTTCTAATAAAACCCTAAGTAGATGTCCTAATTTTGTTAATAAATTTCCTTATTTTGTCATGACAAATTTATTAGTGATAGTCACTAATTTCGCAAAATTTTCTGTCACCCCTACGGAGGGAGGGGTTGGAGTTCAAATTCAGAATTTTCCCTTTACTAGCCAGAGACTCCTTAATGAAAAATTCGCAAATTAACTGACACAAAATGATAATCCTAATTCTTAATCCGTTTAAATTCTCGATGAAATGAATTTGTACTTAATATTTGTAATAAGAATGGGATATAGAACTCGACGTATTACTAAGACGTGGTATTGTTTTTATCCTAAAACTTCGTTTATACAGACACAATCACAATCCAAGAATTCTTATTTCTCAACATTTTATACACAATATAAATAAACACCAAGTCGAGGCAGGGATATAACAAATTTATGGTATTACTTCTATATTAGAGTATTGGGATTCAATCCCATTAATATTTCACGTATTCTTATCCCCAAAAAAACACATGCATACGACAATCCGGTAAAAAACTATCCCATAATGCCACGATATTTTGTAAATCACTTGGATATTTAAAAATCAATCCCATAATGTCTTGCATAGAGTCAATCCCACAAAATATATAAATTTAAATCAGTACTAAAGCGAGAATTGCTAATAAGAAATTCGTGATGTTATTTGAACATTAGAGTTTTGGTATTAAATTCGACAATGCCACGATGTTTTGTAAATCAATTGTCTGTGTCAAAAATAATCCCATACTGTTTTTCAAAGTAAATCCCATAAAATATTTTTTATTTAAATTAATGCCAAAACCAGGCTGGGAAATAAGAAATTCAGTGTGTTATTTCAATGTATAGTAGTGGGATTCAATCCCAATAATTTTGGACGTATTCTTATCCCAAAAAACACGACCTCATTACAATCTAGTAAAAATCTAACCCATAATGCCACGAAATTTTATCATTTGGATATTTAAAAACTTTAAAAATTAAGTAAATTAAATTTTATAAATTAATTGTATGTTTCAAAGTCAATCCCATAAAATATTTTTAATTTAAATTAATGCCAAAGCCAGGCTGGGAAATAATAAATTCAGTGTGTTATTTCAATGTTAGAGTAGTGGGATTCAATCCCAATAATTTTGGACGTATTTTCATCCCAAAAAACACGACAACACGATAATCAAGTAAAAATATAACTCATAATGCCACGATATTTTGTAAATCATTTGGATATTTAAAAGTTTCAAAAATCAATCCCATAATATCTTGCAGTCAATCACACAATACTAAAGCGAGGGTCGGTAATAATAAATTCGTGGTGTTGTTTGAACGTTAGAGTTTTGGGATTCAATTCGACAATGCCACGATGTTTTGTAAATCAATTTTATATGTCAAAAGTAATCCCGTAAAGTTTTTCCAAGTCAATCCCATAAAATATTTTTAATTTAAATTAATGCCAAAGCCAGGCTGGGAAATAAGAAATTCAGTGTGTTATGTCAATGTTAGAGTAGTGGGATTCAATCCCAATAATTTTGGACGTATTCTTATCCCAGAAAACATGACCACACGACAATCAAGTAAAAATCTAACCCATAATGTCACGATATTTTTTAAATCATTTGGATATTTGAACGCTTTAAAAATTAATCCCATAATATCCTACTTAGACAATCCTACAATACTAAAGCGAGGATCAGTAATAAGAAAGTCGTGGTATTGTTTGAACGTTCAAGTTTTGGGATTCAATCCGACAATGCCACGATGTTTTGTAAATCAATTGTATGTTACAAAGTCAATGCCATACAATATTTTTAATTTAAATTTATACTAAAACCAGGCTGGGAAATAAGAAATTCAGTGTGTAATGTCAATGTTAGAGTAGTGGGATTCAATCCCATAAATTTTAATAGTATTTGTACTCAAGATTTTTGGAGATTTTAGCACATTCATTGGTTTCGATAGTGTAGATCATCCTTTTTTCAGAATATCAACGCCAGTATAAACCATTTGTTCAGCCCTAAGAATTGCGTCACCGGGATAAATAAAAAGCATTGACGGACTACAGAGTATCAAGTTGAGGAAGTGCAGGAAGTGAAATGTGTGTGCAGATGATCCAGAGATGCAATTGTGATAATTCCAGCACGCATTGCAACATCAAATATTGATGCAGTGCCAACAATTTTCTGGGTTTGTCGAGCCAAAATACTGCGCATCCCTCATTTGCTGTCCCACCTGCACTTGGCCCAGAGGAGCACATGTGCTTCTTTTTGCCTCCTGGAACCCTCCCCAGAGACACACCATTTGAGTGCATCTCTTTTTTTGTCCTGGAAGCGCGTGCCTCGGATCGCGCGTTTTTTTATCCATCCTGCCATTGTGCTCTCTTTGCTTCCTCGGGACTTTGAGTTTTTTTTTATCCTTCAAAATTTTGGGTGCGTGTTCCAGCGCTGATGGTACAAGAATTTGAGGAGATGTACAAAAAACTACACAAGCCCTGTCATCCAAGGAGGACAAAATAGAAATCCTCCAGGGACAAAACAAGAGCCCTCCGATTTTCGTTTTTTTTTTTGCAGAAAAATTCGATTCCTCTCGAAAATAATGGTGTATTGAAAAAAAATCAATGATTTTTTATATAAAAATCGTTGGGAGAAAGGGGAAGCGTTTTTCCGAAAAAATAGAAGAAAAAAACTACTTCAGGGTGTCAACAAATAAGTTTTTTACGTTTTTTGGGTGAAAATGTGCGTGTCTGTCAATGTTTTCCCCGTAAATTTTCGGCAAAAGCCGCTCAATCGACACAATTTGCCCACATTTTATTGAGTATCTCAATCGAGAGAGGGTTGATAGGGTTTCCCTCCAAAAAAAAACTACCCCTCAATGGCAATTTGATTAATAAGAGGAATCTTCATCGACAAATTTGAGGACGACAGAGACATCCCGTACACTTTTATACCTGCAACAAGGACAAAATTATCATTGGGTAGTAGTAAAAATAATTGGATTAGGAATGTTTGTGCGTATAGTGCCCAAGCAATTTTTATTGTCTTGTAAATCCTCCATGGAGGATTCTCGCAGTCGGAGCCCTTTGGTCTTTCGTATTGGTTTATGGGCCAAAAAAGGATTTGTTGTCACAACTCCTAATTATGTTTTGCCTGAATTTCAAAGGATTTATCGGTTGGTTGGGACTCCCACAGGGTTAGTCTTTGGACTAGAACACCTTCAATATCTCAAGGAAATCTTATATGACCCAGAAGGGTCATCCTGAGTCCAGACCGAAGGTGCTCACCTTCATAAAGCAATATGCAAATAGTCAATATCTCTCGGACTGGTCATTCTGCATATTTTACAGCCACAATAATATGACGCAAAAGGAGTCCATCGAAGGGTTTTTGGCACAAAAATCAGAAGGTTTCTGGGTCACTTTCTTGCACATTTCTCATTTTTTTTGTGACTGGCCTTCAATTGGCAATTTTCTTTTGCAAAAATGCCGAAATTTCTCCACTATTGTTCCCAACTGGTCAATCTTGAGAACACTGGACGTTCAAGGATTTCCCCAGGGATTTCAAGGGATGCATACCGCTTGATGAGGAAGATTTTTCGGTCTTTGTCAAAATTGCAATCACGAAAAAATGTGCTATAGCAGAAGGATTACATTTAGAGCATGTTTTTTTTTTGAATATATATATTTCGAACCAGGGGCATGACATTTCCCACATTTCCTATGTTTCCCATATATTTCTAGCGAGCCGAAAAATGTTTTGAGTTTATTAGCTGTTTTCTGTCATTGTAGAATGAATTAATAAAAAATACTAATACAGACTAAAAGCCAATTTAATAACGAAGAGGCAATCGAAAACACTAAATTGACAATCTACATAGTTATGGAGATATCTCGTGAAATGTGTACGAAAACAGGGAAAAAATTACACTAAAACTGGTCGCATTTTTCAGAGCTAATGTTACCCCCCTGTTTCGAACGGCTAAAAAATCTGACCCCATTAAAAAGCGTTCCAGAAAAATATCCTTATTGATTATTTGGGAAAATTACCAGTACCCAGTGAATTTTTACCTAAAATTCTCATAAACTTCCCATATTGGGAATATCTTAATTACTCTTTGTGAAATTTCTTCAGTCTTGGAAAAATCGTTAGTCTCTTAGGAAATTCCCAGAGAATTCCTAAAGAAATTTCTGTGGTTTCCCCTGGAATTCCTTAGGATTTGCCCTATAAATGTCAATGTTTGCGTGTTGAATTTCCTCCCAAATATCTGCAAGACTTCCATTATCGGAAAATTGAGGGGAATAACTGAAGAAATTACTTTTTTGGGATGTGGAATTTTCCCAACAAAATCACAGAAAATTCCGTTCGAATTTTCATAATTAGAATTCCCACGAAATTCCCAAAGAATTCCTTGAGAATATTCCATTGATTGATTTCTTCGAGAAATCTGTATGAAACATATTTTCACTTAAAGATATACTTCAGTCGAGATTTTTTCATTAGGAAAAATTCATATAGAACATCGAATACTCTCGTGAAAGTAGTAAAATTTTGTAGAGAAAAAGCTGGGAAAATGCGTATAAAATTCCCAATAGAGACGGGAAAATTCAATAGGTTTTCTCCAAAAAAATACATATGAAATTAATTTTGATTTAAGGATATACTTCAGTCGAGATGTTTTTCTTTTTGGGAAAAAGTTTTTATATAGAACTTCGAAGAGTAATATATGGATATAATATTTTAAGCAGAGAATTTAGCAAGAAGTACAGAAAATATCTCCATATAGGTTGGGAAAACTTAGGAGCATCTTTCAAGGAAGCCCCGAGGAACTCGCGTAGGAAATCAAAATTAGAAACAGAAAAAAAGTACATTAAAAAATAAACGAATATAAAAAATAAGATAAATGCAAGAAAATAATAAAAGGAAAAAACAATAAATAAAAATATGATAATAAAAAAATCTTATTTTGATTTTGAAAAATTTGGTCCAAATGTTGCAAAAATGAGGGACCTTTCCCAATTAAATGTCCAGAAAAGAAAAGAATTTTACCCACCTCCATGTGGAAATTTCCCTAGATTTCCCTGGCAATTCCAATGGTAAATAAATAAATTTATTTAAATAAATAAATTTATCCAGGGAAATCTATGGAAATTTCTACATGGAGGTGGGTAATATTCAGAAGCCTCTCCTGGACATTTAATTGGGAAAGATCCCTCATTTTTGCTACATTTGGACCAAATTTTTCGGAAAATTTTGGGAAATTTTGAGATGCACGCAGGGATAATTCATCAGTCTTTCCCGGGTATATCCGTCGAACAAATCCCCTAGTTTTACAGGAATTTTC
Organism: Phlebotomus papatasi; assembly: GCF_024763615.1. Lineage (NCBI taxonomy): Eukaryota > Metazoa > Arthropoda > Insecta > Diptera > Psychodidae > Phlebotomus > Phlebotomus papatasi. The sequence continues at coordinate 7,216,341 of NC_077223.1, forward strand.
ATAAGATTTTTCTGGAAAATCTTAGGAATATCCCTAGGAAATACCTAGGAATATCCCTTGGAAAAATTTCCCAGTTTTCCGGTGGTCTTTTCGAGATTTATCCAAAAAATCCATGGGAAATTTTCTCGGAAAAGCGGGAAAAATTCAACGACCCTCCCCGGCTATGTCACTGGGAAAGATCTCACAGTTTTCCGGAAATATTACATATTATTATATACAGAAAAAAATATTTTGTAAGTGTTACGAAATGCTCGTGAATCGTATAACTCACAAACTTGTTCGTAAAAGTTTGTACTTTTTTCAACAAACTTTTTTTCAAATATAACTGCTGCCCAAATTAAAAAGTATCCCGATCTTAAAAGAGCCGAATTAGCAAGAATCTACTGTATTTTAAGTGTATTAGTCATAAACGATCCAGATAGCGAAGCGCCCGGATTATCACACTTGACGGTATTTAAGATTTCGAGACCTTCTGGAATTGGGCTAAACCTCTAATCTGAAGACGGATTAAGTCAATAGTTCGAGTATACCGCGAGGTTAGAACGCTGTACCACCTCTGTGCCAAAACACTACCCAACTTGCAGCAACCATCAAAGGGATATACCATGATTATTTATTCAATATTTAATGCCTAATTTGCAAAACTAAATAAGGACAACCTAAATCTGTGAAAATTCTGAAAATCAGATCTAGTTCAAATGCGGAAAAGTATGTCGTGATGTCGAGAATAGTAACGGGGTCATGGGGAGTATTTCACGGCCAAGGAACCGAGATGGGGCAGTTTTCTTGAAGTGTGATGAGGTTGTTGGAGCTTTCATGACACTAGTCCAAGATTATTGCTCATATTGGTCACTCTCACTCAATTATATCCTACGATCGGGTGTGTATATGTGCTTCAGTCAAGGAAGCCATGGGGGTAAATAAGGGTTGAACTTGATGCTATATGGGTACATAGGGCTTAGATACATGGGGTTAAGTTAGGATGCTGCTGAGTGAAAGAGAGGGTGAAACTGAAATATTAAGGGAGGGGATGAAGTAACCCTCCTTTAAGGACACCAATACAGAGGCAGGGTGTATATAATGTGCCTTCTCTTTCTATCGTATTGCGGTTTAGGGAACGGTTATATGTAGTTTGATGATAAGGTTAGAACGAGAGGGTTGGATGTGCCTAGGGTTGGCCTAGACTTAGGGGTTGGAGTGAGATGGCAGGAAAAAGGAGGGGAGGTGTTTTCCACATACCGATCCTGGTGGACTTGAGGCGCAAATGCGAGAGTCAGTGTTAGGCTAGGTCAGCTCACGTTCACAAGTGTTGGCCCCGCGAAGGAAAAGTGCCCAACACAGACACGACAGTGACTCCGGAAAAGTCCTAATACACCGCAAACCGCTCACTCTCTCTCTCTTACGACGAAGAAAAAAAAGTCAAGTCAATGATAGTGTCTTCTCCGTTCCCCATCACATTCACATTCACCAGTCCGAGAGTGAAGCGCATATCGTGCACGTCACCCGATCGCCTTACCAGTTTTTACTACAAACATCGCGTGCCGCAGCCAAAATCCTCAGTCGCGATTTAGCATTCGAGCTGTTGAGTTTTAATCACATCAGCATTAGCACATCCCAAAAAAAAAAAACAACATAAGAAACATACACCCAGCACCAAAGTTACAAACTGCATCCAAGGGACAACCAAAGGATTCTCCATCAAGCTAGAACGCCTCAAGGCTCAATCCGTTTCGCTAATCAGTTGCACCCGCGATCTTTAAATCAAAAGTGTTATAACCAATCATGCTCCCAAAGAGCATTTTCTGAAATTATTTTGCTCTCCCAACCCCGAATAAAATCACTGTGAAGTGCGTGGACCAAAAAAACCCCTTTCTAAAAACTAAATTTAATTTAAAATAAAAAAACTGCACAAGAAACTAAAAGATTAACTGACTAAAATTCAAATGTGGTAAAAAAAAGACACTGAAATACTTAGAAGTCGTAGAAGAACATTTGCGTGCAAAAGTGGAAAAACTAGCCTGAAAGGTGACTGATTTTCGGCGTGAACTGGACAAAGCCATGGCTTTGTCGTTGCTCCAGGAGGCCCAAGCTGCTAGAGGTGAGTCCCCAAATATCATCCTATCTTTTACACTAATTAAGTTCAAAGGGCAGTATTGTTCTTGGGAGGCTAAATAAATTTGTCTGCCCTTAATGAACTTACGGAGAAGAGTGGGCTTATTTGCGAAAACTCCTTCAGTGGAAACACTATAAGTTCTGTATAGAATAATCCTTTTGACATTCACAAGATTTGGAAAAGTTCAAGAACTAGACGGTGTAATACAGGCTTGAGACTGGAGGTTAAGTCTAGTGTAAGATTATTTGTCTCATTATTAATCCAATCCTGAAAAATATCTTAATATAGTCTTGTAGATTCCTCAGTAAGGTGTTTAAGAACCAAAATTCTTATAATCTGCTTATAGCGATCTTAAATCAGTCACTGAGACTACTACAAGTGGCGCACTCTTAAGGCCTATACCACTAGAAAAACTTTTACTTTTTTTTAAAGAAAATATTCCCTGTCTAGACAGAAACGTCGAATTTAAATTTTTTATAAAAATTACAACTAATGCATAGCGCCCTTAAGGACCTTAATACGGGCTTCAGACCTAAGGGCCTTGAAGACTTGAGGATTAGCTGAAACACGGCTTAGCGAAATTATATTCGAAATAACGGTTAGATTTCATTTCCATAATTTTCCTCTAAGTCGCCTCTCGGCTTAAGTCGTAAGTGTGTCTAGGGCATAAGGCTTAACTTCACTAATTTCTTATCAGTCGAAATTTTTTGGAAAATTTTGACTTAGAAATTGACTATTAAGGGAAAGTAATCTATTTAAATCAGAAGAACAAATCAAATTAGTTGCTGTTTAGGATCTTGAGGCCTTCGAAAACTAAGCTAAACCTCTAGCCTGAAGACGGTCTAAAGCGGTCTTCAGACTAGAGGTTTAGCCCAGTTCCCGAAGATCTTAAATATTTAAAGCGAGCAATTCTATTGGTTTTTAAGAACCTAATAATAATTCATATTTACATTAACTTTTTCCAAAAAATCGTGATTGATAAGAAATGAAAGCAATTAAGCCATATGGCTAAGCCTTATTCCCTAGACACACTTACAACTTAAGCCGAGAGACGACTTAGTGAAAAATGATGGAAATCCACTTTAACCATTATTTCTAATAAAATTACGCTAAGTCTTCTCTCGGCTAATCCTTGTGTCTGTCAAGCCTTTAGGTCTGAAACCAGTACAAGGGGCTTAAGATCTTCCCCAGGAATTTCATCATAAAATTCTCATTATAAGCATTTTAAAGTTACATCAAAAGACTTATCAAAGCCTTGGTTCAAGCCAGCTTTTTTTGCTTCTTAGGAGAAATTAGAAATGATAAGCTATATGGCTAAGCCCTAGGTCTAAACACCGTACCATTAGGTAAAACTTCCGATTTTCAACAATAAATTATCGGAAAAAACAATCCTATGACTTCAGTACACCTTTGAGATCAGGAAAATTTCGTAAAATCAAAATTCGTTAGATTTTTCAAATATTTTAAATTAATATTTTAATTTTTAATGCATTTATTTTGTGAAATATTTTTTTGCAAAAGAAGAATTAAGGTGTTATATGCTGGACTCATCTACGGTATATGCCGAGAGACGGCTTAACGTAATTATAATCAAAATTATTATGAAACCACATTTGAATTCGTTCCCCACTAAGCCGTCTTTTGGCTTAATTCGTAAGCCTGTCTGAGGCATTACGAATTCGTAGTAAATCAGTCAGTGTGTAAAGTATTTTTCGGTATTTTGTTATTTTTATTATTTTATATTTTTATGACATTAATTAAGGCTTTTAATTGACCAGAGATTCCTAATCGTTTAGGTTGGTTTTTCTTCATTCTAATCTTTAAAAATAAAGTAAGTGTTTAACCTGTTTAATCTCGAAATCGTAAAATACGTGAGATTTTCTGATTTAATAACATATCTAAAAACTTCTAGACATTGGGAGCAATTTTCGTCAAAAAATTGCAATTTTTGAACAAAATCGTTCCCAATGTATGAGTGTATTTTTAAAAACATAAAAAATACTTAAAGTTCGAGTAAAATTTTAATGAAATCAAAATTTAAAATTAAGAATTATCTATTCCAAATACTTAAAACATATTTATTACTCTTTTAAAAATGCTCTAGAAATTCAATTTAATTGTAAGGAGAGATTATGTAGTTTTTGTGTCCACTGCCGTCTTATTAGGTTTTTTAATCAAGTTTAATTTAAGTTTGAGTCTAATAATAAAGTATTTCTTTGATATATTTATTAAATTGAAAAGATACTATTAAAAGTAGCTAAAATAAATGACTCAATAAATAAATTATCAGCATTATTTCTCTTTTTTTTAATTTTTGAAAAAGAAAAATTAAAATAGAACTTTTTATCTTAAAAGTTTTGACTAACTTAAAAGATTTCTTCATTATTTTAAGGATGGATTTTTTACAAAGATTGATACTTTCGCAATCAAGCAAAATCGATCAAAAATCTTTAAAAGAATTTTAATGAGCAACGTTTTTTCACAATAATTCAAAGTCAATTTTAATTGATTTACTTTCGGATTATTATCTTGATCAATATAAATCATAAAAATAGACAATTTTTAAGAAAGTAATTAGAAATTTTTGTTTCTTATAATGAAAAATAATTTTTTTACTTAGAATGTCCGTAAATGAAATTAGTATTTAAAATTATTAAAACAAATGATTTTTTTGGTAATGGAATAAATGCAGGATAAATAGAAGGTTCAAAATGGATCGATCAGGGACCTCTCGACATTTCATTTTTCCATACGTTTTTGCATAAAGGTACTGAAGACTATTGGGAAGCTTTTTCCTAAAGAGAATTGACTTATCAGTCTGATATATTTCGAAATCGTGCATTAAAAACTATCTAAAAATATATATTTCATAATTTTCGCCGAAATAATACAAAAACTACGAGCTAATTTGTTTAAGTCGCGGTGCAATATCTGCAAAATTTTTACAAGGAAAAGTGAAAAATATCTTCACTTTTTGTTAAGCTTGATGGGCCACTGGGATCGATCAAAAAGAATCAAGGCTCAAAAAGATATTCTCCATTAAAGCCCTTGAATGAAACAGATCCTTTTAAGAAAATTAACATTTAAGCGTATACTTCGGGAGAGACAGGTATTGGAAATTACCGTAGATGCGGGTGACTTAGTATTCATGATTTCGTTAAGCTTTTATTTAACACTAAACCTACCGACCGTTCATCGTGGTTTTTCCCAGAACGATCGGTCAAATGACAGACCACGGTAGGTAGTATATCCAACAAATTTGTCTTGGAAAAGGGGAAAATATTAAAATTTAAACACTAAAAAATATATTACAGTCAGAGGCCTCTAGACATTCAATTTTCTATAAGTTTTTGCATAGAGGCACTGAAGACTATTCGCAAGTTTTTTCCTAAAGAGAATTGACTTATCAGTCTGATATATTTCAAAATTGTGCATTAAAAGCTATTTAAAAAAATATATTTCATAATGTTCGCTGAAATAATACAAGAACTACGAGCAAATTTGTTTAAGTCGCGGTCTGCAAAATTTTTACAAAGAAAAATGAAAAATAGCTTCACTTTTTATGAGGCTTGGTGGGCCCCTGATTACAGTCATATTTTAAGAAATTCATAAAGTTTGATAGGGACATTGTACCGTTTAAATATGTGTTAATTTTAAAAAGGTTTTAAATCGGTCAATTTGATCGCTCAAGGCCATCAACGCTAAGACGGCGGTGGCCGCTAATAATTACAATGTACTTGTGTTGTTCCTTATAAGCATTGCTGATGAATATATATCTATCTATCTATCTATCTTGGTAGGTTTAGTGCTAAATCTAGCACTCAAGGATGATCTTTAGACTACAGTCTCTGGACCATCCGTAAGTTCTAGAATTAAAGACAAGCTTAAGAAAATCATGGAAGCAAAGTCACCCGTATCTACGGTAACCAAATTAAACACTATCAAATTTGAGATTTACTCCACCAAAATGAATAAGGTGCAGCACATTTGATTACTAATCATTATTAGAAAAATAATTATTTTTAAATGCAAAACAGAAAATAAATTAGCTAGAAAAATTGAGGGGAAAATCCCAAATCTATCCAATAATTTCTGTAAGATTTTCTCAACTCGGAATGAGTGGTTGCCATCGTCAAAGTATCTTCAGGGCAAGGGACGGAAGGCATTAGGAGGGGCCTTAGTCTAACTAGACAAACGGAAGGGTAGAAAATCGCGAAGAATCTTTTCTCCCTTCATTTAATGGCTCTCCCTGCGGAGCTTCTTTTCTTCCAACACTTTTTCCACCCCAAATGAGGGGTGAAAGCGAGATGAACTGATTAAGGAGCGCGCATCTTCAGGTCCTCTCTTCTTAGCATCCCTCTTTATGGATTTTTCCGCCATCCCTTAACACCGTGGGTATGATTAAAAGGAGTGGGTTGTTTCTTCGTTAGGACGCTCGAGAGGAAAGGAAAATGATTGCGAGAGAACTTGGAAAATTAGGCAAGAGTGAGATGGAGAGTGACATTTTCAACCACCCTTTTTTTTCATCCTCATCTCAAACCCCAATTTAGCGACGTTTTTCGCGCAGTTGAACTGCTTTCTTGTCTTAATGTGAAAAACATACCCCGAACTCTTCAGGATTATTTCCACCATCGAGCATAGCCCAACAAAATAATGTCCTTCACGGACTAATTGAACTTCCTGCGATTGTCTTAAGGATCCAAGGAAGAGGCACTTGAGTCGGGTCCTCGACGTGATTTAGCCCATAAATGTGACTTCCTGATATCCCGAGGGAGCAAATTGCTCTCGAACCAACTTGATCCTTTTTGGGCACGACAAGAAACACATGTTGATTTCATGCACAGGGAAATTTATGGATGACGGAATCCTGGCATGAAAACCATCTGATTGGGATTCAGGGACAAAATATGGGATACATCTCTCAATTTTTCACACTTTCAACCATCTTTTTGGCCACAAGGTTTTGGTGTGAAGTGAAAGAGAGTCTACGGCAAGTGTTAAGATATTTTTATAAAAATTGTAAAAATACCTAAATATGGTAATACTGAAGACAGAATTGAACATTCAGGATACACATTTTTGAGGTTCAGATTGAGAAAACTACATAAAGATGTCCAAAACATTCACGAAAGAATAGTGTTCTGAGGGTAATTTTAACAAGAAAGGAATAATTAGCTTTAGACAGTATATACACTGAGAGAAATCCGAAAAAGTTAAAATAACATTCCGGAAATGTTAATTTTACCCTGCAGTATTGATCCGAAATCGGTGTAGATATTACCCTTTTTAGGTGTATTAGGAATTAGAGGTACCCTTTTTTCATGTTAATTTTACCCTTAATAAGGTGTAAAATTAACATTAAAAAATGTTGATATATTTTTACACCTAAAAAGTGTTAAAATTATGAGGAAAAAATGTTAATCGCACCCTCTTTTTTTCTCAGTGTAGGGGAAAGCGCGCCACCTACGGACGACTCAAAGTTCAGACAACTCAATTTTTTTTAATGTTCTTTATGGATTTGACCCATGGCTCTTATGTATAATAATATTATAATAGTCCCAATTAATTTAAAACACATTGAAAAACTTTGTTGGTCGAAACTTGAGTCGTCCGAAGGTACCGTACTTTCCCTTAAGCAGTTTGATAAGAAAAAAACAGATTGATCAGTAAAACACTCAAAATTAAACTGTGTTGGTATATCAAGAAGCATTAAAATTTTATATTATATTTTCGATTTATCTATTTTGATTATTTTTAATTGGAAGTGTTACTTTATAGGACCTCTAAACCCAGGGCTCTATTTTGGTTTATTATGCATCCCCAATATACTATCCCTAACAGGGATATGGCAGGGCGGCTTTATCCCAATTATCTACTTACCAAAAAAATGGTTTTTACAGACCAATTTACTAAAATACTGAACAAAATGTTACATGTTCAAAAAATAAGTTTGATTTTAATCTGATCAAAGTACTCTTCAAACGTTTTTGAGTATGCTTTTTTCTATTACAAAAAAAAAAAGTAATTTATTAGGGGAATGTTGGCATAGTCCGCACAGAGTGAGCCTTCAAACAACGCAAATTTTCTTTTTATTTACAAGGAGCTAGTTTGTGATTTCTTAGCCATAAGATAGATAATTATTAAGCTCACGAAACGAGATGAAAAATGGTAAGTCAGCTCATGTAAAATCAGAAATGAATTCATGTAAAATCAAAGGGTAAATAAGTGGCTCTCAAAGTGTCAAAACAGTGCCGATCTAAAGCTAAAAATCGGAAGATCGGCACTATTTTGTTAAGAGTTCGACAGATCGACACCATTTTTGGAAGAAATCGACAGATCGGCACTCGAGTGAACCGTGAGCGGCACAGTTATCTACTCCTTGTGTAAAATATACTTTCCGTGAATTAAGAAAAAAACCTTTAGAGAATATTTCAATGTTATTTTTTTTTGAAAAATAAATGGAATTAGTTGAGGAAGTCAGTGTAATAGGATAATATTGAGAAAATACCTGAGAAAAATGGTTCTAATTCAGGCTCAACGCAAGATCTTCTTCATATAACCTCAAATTTAATATTTTGAATTCAACCATCTTTCAAATTTGAGGATCTTGACTGTACTTTCTTATTTTTTAGATCTCATTCTGAATTTTAAAGTGTCTTATTTTTTAAAATTACAGCAATTGAAATCTTTTTTTCATTTTATAGAATATGTAGTTACACTCTCTATTAATTTTTTATAAGAGAAGTTTGAATTTGAAATTAATCCCAAGTGGCATTTCTTGACTAAAAGCACAAGATTATGAAGACGAGATTTGAACGTTTTGATTGTTAAGTCAGCCCAGTTGGCAAAATATTACTCTGACTCAAAAATGACTGGTTTTTGTTACACAAGAAATGACCAAAAAATTACTCCTAATTGGAATCTTACAAATTGGTCGTATTCGCGTCGAATTTTAGTCAGAGCATTACTCAAAATTGAGTTAGTAATACATTAATAATTTTGCGGTTTTAAAATTTACTCTACCATATGGAGTAATAAAAGCGACTCCAAAGAACGGTCTTTCCGTTCGAAATTTAATTAAGAAACTTGCATGAAGTGAATGGTGTGGGTTATATGTAGATCAGCCTAAAATTTTTATGTAAAATTTAGGCCTGTGTAACAACTTTTTCAATGGTAGTGAGCCACCGTACATGCACAAGAACTATTTTATGCAATTTTGGTCAAAACTGGCGCGAAAATTAAGTTCACCACTATATTTTTTTAATAAAAACCTAATGAAAATTAAAAAATATATATTTTTTTGTATTCTATGCGGTCGTCTTTATTCAAAATAACACACTAGAAGTGATTTGTTATGCTAACATATAGTTTTTGAATCGGCTCTTCAGTAATTTCCGTCCATACCCGTTTTATGGCAGTTTCAGCGCTAAAGTCGGAATATATTGACAGCAGCCCTGAAAAATTTGACTAGGTAGTATCACCTATAGGTTTTTCTAATGGATTTAAACACGAGCAAAGCGCTGACTAGTCAGAAACCTTCAATTTCTTCTCATAAAACTATTATAAAACGCGTCGTTTTGTTGAAAGATCACATCTTCATGGAGCTAGATCTGAATAAACGGGATCAGTACAGTCTTTAGAAGATTCTGGTACTTCTCTGCTAAATTTTTAGTGGAAATCCAGATTTTGGACATCTTGCTGTAGTAGTAAAAGACCGTCCATATCCTGATACTTTCATCGTCAATATTCCTGCTTATCAATAACTGACTTTCCTGCCACTACTTTGCGAATTCAGTCAATTAACAAGTGAAATTTCCAATCAGATATATCCAGTAAGGGGAAGATTTTTTATACAGGCATTGAAAATCACAGAACGCGTCATATTTTAGTCGTGAGCAAGTAATCTCAGAGTTATTACGACGCCAAGTGACTTTCATAATAACCGTCATTTTATTCCCCACTTTCCGTCCTCCGACGCTCTGACGACCGTCACAGAACTCGTTTTTGGAATCCAGTTGAATCCTGTTTGGGATGACTTTCAATTGCCTCAAATATGACTATTACGACAAGTCATGTTTTGCTACTTGGGATGCTTTTTTGTTGTTTTCCTACATTTCACCTTCAAACTGCAAACAATATAAAATGGTAGCATTTTTATGACCTATACTTAAGTTCAGGTAATTTTCTTAAGGATAATCATTGTTAAACTGCAATTTAATTGACTTTTACATTTGGACCGATTTGTGGGATTTATAATTGCAAAATTAACTGGTTCTCACCAAAAATTTACTTTAAAATTTTTGAGTGAATTATAAAAATTACAAAAGCGGTTACCCCACGACTTTTTCTTGTAAAAATCTGTGAATGAAAGTGAAGTAAATAGAATCACATGTTTTCCCAATATCCCTCAATATCCGTACAAACACCATACCATCCCCGAAGCTCCCCATCCTCCTGGGAAAAACCCCAAGAGATGGCACCCTTTGGAGCCACCCCCTACCCGGAATCAGACGCGCTCGTACATAAAAGCTCACGTCACGAATATATGCAAAATGCTGAAGCAACAGACGAGGGCAATTCAGGCGTCTCGACTGCCGTCGGGTGGCTTCAGTAAATCCACCCTCCCAGAGACATTCCACCCCTTGCCGGGGGTATTCATGAGGATGAGGAATCCCCGCACACCCGTCACACAAATTCGATAAATGTGCATCAAGCATCAACCACACACATGTCTCATGTGTTTGTGTGTTAAATTCACCCTCCGAACACGCATATATACAATACCCCAAACCCCCTCAAATTGACGAAGGAGAGCAAAACGAAGAGAAGAAAAACAACCCCCCAAACCCCAATCCAAACATGAAGCATGTGAGAGTTTGTATTTGGGACGAGTGAAAGTTCATTCGTTCATTCTTACATTTCTTTCTCCAAAGTCGCTCTTCTCCTCCCCCCCCCAAACCCTTGAGCTTTGAGAGCTTTTTCTCTCTCACATGGCATACATTTCTCCGAAGCTATCCCAAACTCACATCCCCAGGCGGTACCGGGCTCCTCGCAACATCCCTCATCCCATCCCACTTCTGAACGGTTGACATTGTTGCGCATATCGTACACATTTTCCCTCCACAATTGTGTGGTCTTTTCCCCACAGACCCACCACACATGTGGAGGCCTGTGATGCCGGAAAATAGCGAGAAAATATCAATTCTCGCGCTAGTATTATTTTTATGATAATGCCAAATATATACTTTCATCTTCATTCACATTCGCAAGTCCCACGAGGGTGATTCCGCACACATTCTGTGAAGTATATCTCGTGCGATTTTTCTGGTTAGGGGTTTGAGAAAGGGAAATGCGAAAACTCCTGCATATCCATAGATTTTCATAATGTGTTTGGTGTTTTTTGCCAAAAAAAGCCGCCAAATTGAATTAAATCATCGGCAAAATCTCATTTTTATTGCACATAACATGTCTGGGAAGAAGATTCCCTTAAACTCCATAAAGACGCTAAGGTGTCTAAATCTCGTGCTCCGGCTTGGAGAATTCACGGATGTTTATATTACACGTTAAAATGCAATAATAACGCTGTGAGACAGAAGGAAAGCCTCGAAGTGATTATTAGAGCAAAAAGTCGGGATTTGTCTACTTAAAAGGATTTAAATTGACATAACCTCAATATAACTAAATGTACTTAACCTCAATTTGCAATTGCCGAGTTTCCTAAACTCCCGTCTGATACAGGGTAAATGGAAGCTTTGCAGGCTTTAACAATAAACCCACCAAGACCCGGTCAAATTTACCGGTTTAAAATTAACACATATTTAAATGGTATAATGTCACTATCAAACTTTATGAATTTCTTAAAAATATGCATGTAATATATTTTTCAGTGTTTAAATTTTAATTTTTTGCTCTTTTTCAAGACGAATTTGTTGAGTATCGTAACCTACCGCGGTTTGTCATTTGACCGAAAAACAACCAAAAACGATCGGTAGGTTTAGTGTTAAGTAACATCCAGTTTTAAGCATTATTCAGAACCTTAACGCTAAGGCTTGAACCATGGGACTTAATTCAGGACTCAATTTTTCTACAAAGATTGATTGCGGACGTATGAAATTGTCTCTGGTATCCTCCTCCAAGAAGAACAGCATGAGAACAGCCACTCTGGCAGATCCAAGGTAAAAGATCTAGTCAGCAAATGCGGTTAAGGCGGACCCCCGGTATACCAAGAACAAAACTGTGAACGATGAGATCCAACATTTTGCCCTATTTTCAATATTTTATATAGATTGAGTTGCTCATTATTTAGGACTGATAAATGGCCCTATTTAGAATCAAGAATTCAGCCAGGATTTTAGCAAAAAGAAAGCCAAAATGGAGAACTGTCCCCAACCGAAATTGTTTTTCGAACGCGAAGAACAAGAGTTTCCTCGAAAATTTAAAAAAAATAAGTCCAAGAAAAAGGAATCCACTTACCGTAGATACGAGTGACTTTGTCCTCGGAGGGTGACTTTGACCCTCTACTGTTCGTAAACTTTTCTTTAATTCTAGTGTTAAGAAAAGTACGACCTATTCTTTTGCGATTTGCTGATTTCGCACGAATTTGTCGATCTCGTGCCGACCTGTCAAATCAGTATGCCGATTCGGCAGAATTTCTGCAGAAATTCCATAGAAATATCGCAGAAATTCCTCAATATGAATTTTTAACGAACGCTATAGTTCATAAGAGCAAACTGACATTTATCACTGACGATTCTTTGCTAAAATTTTGCCGATTTTTGCTAAATAACATGCCGATCTGTCGATTTGATCGCCGCTCACGGTTCACTCTGAGAGCCACTTATTCATCACTTTCAAAATAAATCTTATTTTAATCCGATTTCATGATTTTAAGTGGCTCAGATAGCACATAACCAAATTTAATTAATTTCCAAAAATAAATATTAGCTTTTTTGTTTCAAGGAAGAGGGATAAAAACATCTTTCATTTTTTATTATTAACTTTCTTAGAAAAATTTCAACAAGCTTTCTGTTTAAAATTCACAATAAATTGATTTTTTAAATTTTTTTGATGATATCAAATTATTTTCAAAGACGAAAACACTTCCACGAAAAATTCGGGTGGAAATTCTGATAAAGAAAAAGTATTTTTTACGTGTTTATTGGTGTGGCAGACCTTTTAGATCCAGAACATTTTATATAATCGAAATTTACATCCCTTCCTTTTTCAAACGTTTTGAATGTGTCTATCCTACTCTTTCGGACTCTTCTTCTTCTTCTTCTTCTTCTTCTTCTTCTTCTTCTTTTGAAAGTCATAACAAATTCAATTTCGTTCAATCTAATTTTGAGACCGAAAGAGTGGGATAGGCTTATGCAAATCTTTTGAGAAAGACAGGGTAGGAAATTTTGATTTCATGAAATTCTACCGATCTCAAAGCTGTGCCAAATGCATTTAAAATGAAGAATTCAATTAAAATTCAATTTTCGGCGACCTTCGTAAGCTAAAATCTTGCTAAAACCACCAGGGCTTTTCTTCCTTGGTGGAGAAAATGGCGGGAAATCTTGATCAGAAGTGCAATGAAAACTTGAGTCTTTACAGTTTGAAACACTTTCAAAACTTGAATTCTAACCCTATTTTGATTATTTTATGGCCATATATAGAAAGCTTTCAAACTAGATATTTCCTAAAACTTGGGGCGAAATGATAACTTTTCGATACTATCAAATCGATAGTATCGATAAATCTGAATCTGCAAAATTAAGCAAATATCAATTTTTTAAGCATTGTTAGGCCTTTTATTGTGATACTATTACAAGAATGTGATCTTTGAAAAATATCTAAATTAGTCACAATAAGTGCAGTTATCGTTTAAATTTTTCAGAATCGACAGTCGATAGTGTCGAAAAGAAGTTATCATGTCACCCCTGTTCTATGGTGACATTCTTCTCGTTAAGTCACAACCTTCTCGATTTGAAAGCTCCCTCCTATTGAGTTTTTTTCTAAATAGATTCAAAGGTATATCTCTTTCCGGACCGCAGCATCTGCAAGCCAGTTTCACCATTTTTTAATCAAAAATATCTAAGCTCAGGAATTAATTGAGGTCCTACAAAAAAAATATGTTATATTTGAACATCCTTATAGTTTGTAATCATCCACAAGTATAGGATTTTTATCAGTTCTGAATAATTAAAAAACATTGTTTTTCATAGAATAATCATATGTTTCTTTGGGTACTAAGAGTCCCAAAAGAGACGAAAGAGATATCAAAGAGACTTACCTAAAAAACGGTTAAAAGTTCGAAAGTTTATACCGATGCTGCAAACGTTTACACACTGTCGTTGACATTGTTGACGACTAAAGTGTCAAGAATACCGAAATACGAAATGACATAAAAATCGGCGCTAAAGCGGCGAATATGGGAACTTTCACTTTAGGCTTCCGGTAAATTTTCGAATAGGTTTGGCTCGGCTTTGGAGTGGATTTGCCTCTTCGAGAGGTTATTACTGAACAGAACCATTGTAAACTCTTCCTATTGCTCAAAAGTTATCTTAAGAAAAATTTAAAACTCAATAAATTCTAAAATATCAGGATAAAATGAATCACAGAAAGAAATAATTGAGAATCACGTAATACCGAATTTAATTATTAAGAGAATCACACATTTGGAATCATTAGAATTACATTGGAATCTCACGGAATAAACGGTATATGGACACAAGTTTTCGATTTGGAGTAGCCCCTTGCTCGAGCCATAAGTTTATTTTGAGTAGTCAATCTACTTAAATCTACTTCAATTTGCACTTCAATCTACTAATAATCTAGCAACGACAGGTGAGCAAGAACCGTTTGAAACCGAACAAACGTCAAACTCCTTTTGACGTTTATTCGGTTTCTAACGGTTCTTGCTCACCTCTGAATTATGCATTTGTAAAAGACTTTGAAGATTATTCAATTACTTTTATTAAATTATAAGAGGGTTGTCATAAGTTCTAGTAAGCAACATGAAGAATTTTCTCTCAATTTGTCCAACCTTTACTTCAAGTCTTTATTGTCCCTCTTGAAAGTGAGACAAAAGGGAGAAATTGAAAAGTATCGACAAGATGAAAAGTTAAAATTGCCCTTCGAGATGACAATTTTCACTTTCACCCACTTGGTCCCCGAAGGAGGTCACTGAAGCCATAAAAGAGGTGATAACAAGTGATAAAAGTTGACGCGGAGTTATTGGTGAAAATTGAAAATCGACATAAACACGGAGAAAGTGCTTGGATGAATTGAGAATATTCCCCGCTAATGGGTCTCCTGAGACAATTTGGTGCACTTTTGGGAGGCCCATTTTAGTGATACCTTCCACGGGAATGGTGATTGAACTGGAGAATGTAATAGGAAATTATAAAGTTGAATTCGCTTCTTTTCTTTTAGTCGAATGGATTAGAATTAGGTGACACTTTGAATTTTATCTGTCAAAAAATTGACAGATGTTTAAATATTTGAATTTAACGGGAGAGAAAGTCATTGATGGCATTGATGTTAATTAGGAGAATTTAAGACAATCCTCAGCGAATATTCCGAGTAATTAATTTCCAGCGGAACCACCCAATTGAAGGGAATCGAGGGAAACTTTTAATAACCTTCGCCATTTCATCAAGGGCGGAAATTGCCATGGAGATTCATGTCAACCCTTTCCTGTTTAATTACTCCCGCTCGAATTAACCCTTGTTTTTCTTTCTCCCTCGAACACAGGCTTGGCAGCAGCTCGGGCTCTGAGTGGCGGCCTGAAGCACGAAGATGAGCGAAATCTTTCGCCGCCAATGAGCAACAACAACACAGCCGCCTCCATGTATTCCAGCCTCATTCCCACGACTGCGTCCGCAATGGGGATCCTGGCGCCGCACTTCCTGGCCAATCAAACTGCCGCGGCGGCTCTTCTCGGTATTCCCATGTCGAGTCTTGCCTCAGCGTCTCCCTTCTTCCAGACCCATCCACTTTTCAGTGCTTGGAGTCAGTCGCCTCCAGCTGGGGGAAGCCCACCACCTTCGTCTCCCATTTCTCCAGCTCTCAGTGCCAAGAGTGCAGCTAAGAAATTAGCCACAAACAACAATCATATTGTGAGTACAACCACGGCGGATTTGGGTAGGAAGAGTGCTCCAAGGCGGCGGCAAATCTCAGTTAGGAAGGATATCATTTCGCCAATGTCGGGTTTAGACACTCCCGCCTCGGATGCACCAATTTCACCACCAACATCGGGCTCGTCGCCACAATCGACGGGATCAGGTGAGCATCCAACACTGCTCACGTCCAGCACGAAGGATCCCACTCGTGACAAGGTTTTTACGTGCAAGACGTGCAAACGCTCATTCGGCTACAAACACGTCCTGCAAAATCACGAACGCACGCACACGGGCGAGAAGCCATTTGAGTGTCCAGAGTGTCACAAACGCTTCACGCGTGATCACCATCTAAAGACCCATATGCGACTGCACACGGGAGAGAAACCCTACAAATGCGAAGAATGCGATCGGCGCTTCGTGCAAGTAGCCAACCTGAGGCGCCATCTACGAGTGCACACGGGGGAGCGGCCATACCCATGCGATCTATGTGAAGCTCGTTTCTCTGACTCCAACCAGCTCAAAGCACACCTCCTGATCCACAAGGGAAAGAAACCCTTCGAGTGCGAGCTGTGTCATACAAAATTCCGCCGGCCACATCATCTGGCGCATCACAAGTGCGGCCTCACGAGCCCCCCAACACCTGTCATGAGTCCAGCCGCCTCGGACAACAAATCCGCCAGCTCGGATGACTCTGTGCCACCTTTCCCCACGCCCCTCGATGACGATCCCGTGGATGGTGAAAGGCGGCACCGCAAGAGCCGCGACATCCGCCAGATCATCCGCCTGCCGCCGCAATTCGTTCACCTGCAGCCCGAGCAAACGGAACCCGAGGATCTCAGTATGCACTCACCCAGATCCCCACCACCCTCTCCTCCTGTCTCCCATGACGACGATCTCGATGAGCTGGATGACGCCGCGACACTCTATATCAAGCGCCAACGCCACAATGTATCGCCGCCGCCTCGGCTCACACCCAGCCATGACTCCCTCTACTAATTACGGGTAACAGTAAATGAGCTATAGCTACACAAAAAATATTTAGCAAGACAGAGAAATATATTTAAGATGAGAAAAGACATTTTGACATTTGATGTGGTTGGGTTGATTTTGACGCGTTGAAAAGCCCGTTGAAATACTTCAATTTTACGGAAAGATAACCTTAAAATTCTTTGGGACTCCTTTAAAAAACCCTTTTTCAGTTTTCTGAAATTTTTGGTTAAGGTTCCAGGAATTAAAAATAAGTAACGATGCTCTTCTTTCTCTGTCAAATGACTTGCAGACCAAACGGTTCGAGATACCGACTTGTAGTCTTCAACGACCCCCTATAAAACATTATTTAGAAATTGATAAACCTATAATTTTTCAATGCTACTTTTACATACAGATTTTCTACACAGATTTTTCGACGCGTAAATAATCACACTTCCGCATCGTGTCTTAAATTAGAAAGAGAAAGATATAGAGAACCATTATATTTTATCATGGTAATATTCGAATCAAACAAAAACTGGCAGGGATTATTCGCTAAAAAAAATGAACAAGTAAATTTAGACAAGACAATTATCTGTGTAATTAACCAAAAAAGAAAATGGAAAGAAAATATTGTGGAAAAAATAGGTAAATAAAAAAAAATACTATTAGAAAATAGCAAAAAATTAGTGTAATTAATGAGTTCATGAGAGTGAAAAAAAGGGTTTAAGAAAAATGATAAAACTCTATATTTAAAAAAAAAAATGAATAATATTTAAAAGGTGAATGAATACTTTTTTCTTTTCGTTTCGTTATTTGAAATTCGTATAAATTTACGGGAATTTTTGTAATGGTATACAAGTTCCTCACACAATAGATATGAGATATATTCGGACAGTGGTGACACCCTTTTTCTTCCACAACCCTCTGTGTCTCCAGACGGGAATCTCCACCCCTTTTTGCAAGTCCCTAGCACCTGGACAAACGGTCACTGTTTTTTCCTGTCAGAGGGGAGAATTTATGTGTCCAAAAGTGAATTATGCAATGCAATTTTTCACCCTACTCATGCTACCGTCTCCCTTCAGTTTCTGGAGGGAATGCCTCGGCCATTTCTTCAAAAATTCGTCACAAATGGTGTAAAACAATTTCTCTTAAGTGAAAGAATTGACAAGATTTTGACAACTTCCTGATTTCCTGCGGAGGCGGATCTCACCCTTCCTCCTCCGTTCGCAATCAAAGAGATTTTTTGGCCATTGCTCAGTAAAGAAATCAAAAAGAGGTACTTTTTTCAATCCGTAAAAAGACCTCTATCAGTCAAACTTTTATCCCAAAAATATCACTCAAAAATACACCAAGAGGTTGCGTTAAAAGTTCGTGGAGTGAAAATGAAAAAATCGGTTTTCTGAATTTTTTCAAAACATTGAACCGGTTAACACTGCAGGATTAGATTAAGATTGATCAATCTTGTCTAGATTCGGGATAGCATTTAATATTCAACATAACCTATTTTTCTGTCCGTCTGATACTTGATCGAATTTTGATTCTCAACATGTACGGCATCACTTTTCCAAAACACTTTTTCGTACGGATTCGACGAGTTTCTTAAAAAATTTAGAGGCTCCGCGGGCTTCTTGAAAAATATATGGCTGCTCAGGGTTCCCCAAAAAACTTATGAGTCCTCCAGGTTCCTTGTGGGTTCCTGATGTGCCTCGGATCCCGTAAAAATAAATGGGTTCCCTGGGTTCCCTCAATTATATATGCGTTCTCCAGGTTCCTTGTAGGTTCCCAGAGTGCCTCGGATCCCGGAAAAATAAATGGGTTCACCGGATTCTTCGAGTTCCCTTAAAAAGATATGATTTCTCCGGTTTCTTGTGGGTTCTTGAAGTGCCTAGAATTCCTGAAAAATGTAAGGGTTTCCCGGGATCCCCGTGTTCACTCAAAACTGTAAAGGCTCAACTTGTTTCTTGAAAATATATAAGTTCCTCGGGTTCCCTGAAAATATAGAATATTTTCAGATATTCAAATATAGAAAATATAGAATATTTTCAGATATTCAAATATAGAATATAGAAAATATAGAAAAATATAGGGATCCCGGAGTGCCTCGAAATCCTGAAAATGTATGGGTTCCCCGGGTTCCCTCAAAACTGTAAAGGCTCGTCGTATTTCTTGAAAATATTTAAGTTCCTCGGGTTCCCTGAAAATGTAGAATTCTCCGAGTTCCTTGTAAGTTCCCGGACTGCCTAGAATTCCTGAAAAATGTATGGATAACCCAGGTTTCCCGGGCTCCCTGAAAAATGTATAAGCTCTCCGGATTCCTTGTGGGTTCCGGAAGTTCCTCGGATCCCTGAAAAATGTATGAGTTCTCAGGGTTCCTTGTGGGTTCCGGAAGTTCCTCGGATTCCTGAAAATATATGAGTCCTCCGGTTTCTTGTGGGTTTTTGAAGTGCCAAGAATCCCTGAAAAATGTATAGGATCTCCGGGTTTCCTGAAAGATGTATAAGATCTCCGGCTTCCTTGTGGTTTCCCGGGGTGCCTTGAATTTTTGAAAAATATTTGAGTTCTCCGGGCTCCCTGAAAATTGGATGATTTCTCCGGGTTCCTTGTGGGTTCCCGAAGTGCCTCAGATCCCTGAAAAATATATGGGTTCCCCGTATTTTCTGTGGGTTCCCGAAGTTCCTCGGATCCCTGAAAAATGTATGAGTTCTCAGGGTTCCTCAGATTCCTTGTAAGTTCCCCGTGAATTTCTCGAAAAATATATAGGTTCCCTGGATTCTCTGCGGATTCCCCGGATTTCCTGTGGATCCTTCATGAATTCCATAAAAAATACATTGGTTCCTCGCGAGTTACTTGAAAAATGTACGGGTGTTTCGGGTTCCCTGAAAAATGTGTAGGTTTCCCAGCTTCCCCTTGGGCTCGTTGTGCTCCCTGGGTTCTTTAAAAAATGTATGGATCATTCAGATTCCTGTGGATTCCCTTGAATTCCTTGAAAAATGTAAAGGTTCCTAGTGTTACCTGAAAAATGTATGGTTTCCCTGGATTCCTTATTACTTCCCCATGAATTTTCTGAAAAATGTATGGGTTCCCTGGACTACCTATGGGTTCCTCGGATTCCCTGTGTGTTCCCCATGAATTGCATAGAAACGTATAGGTTCCCCGGGTTCCTTAAAAAATGTATAAGTTCCCTAGATTTCCTATGGGTTCCTAATTAATTTCCTGAAAATTGTATGAGTTCCCTGGATTCCCCGTATGGGTTACCCATGAGTTCTCTGAAAAATGTGTAGGATTTCCGAGTAGTCTAAGGGCTCCGTCGGTTCCCCGGGTTCTTTAAAAAGAAAAGTATAAGTTTCCTAGATTCCCTGTGAAATCCTTCATAGAGGTAAGGGTGTCCCGAGGTCTCTGAAGAGTGCATAGTTTCCCCGGATTCCCCATGAGATCTCCGAAGTTCCCTAGAAAATGTGTGAATTCTCCAGGTTCTACGTATGAGTACCCCATATTCCCTTCAAGTTCCCTTAGTTCCACATAGCTTCCCTGGCAGGATTACCCCGTTTCCCTACTCCGAAAAAAATATCTTGTTAAATGAATATACGGATTTTGTTGAAATTTTGTCAAAAGGATGTTATTTACTAATTTGATAAAACTTTTCCTTGCATTTTATATGGAAAAACACCCTTTTGAAAAACTTTTAACAAGATCCAGTTGGCCGTCGATTTGACAAAACTCTTCCATATTCTGTATAGAAGAACATCCTTTTTACAAACTTATCTTGATAATTTGACAAAACATTTTCTTAGAGTAGAAATGAGTCACCCCTTGGTTTACGTATTTCGAAAATAAGATCAAAAAAATCTTAAGTTCATGATGCCCCACGAACTTTTCAAGCAACCAACTTTGTTACTACCTGAAAAGGAGAATACTCTTGGAAAGATCACCCCAATAAAGTGAGGCAAATTGTGTGCATTCCAACAGGAGTGACCCTGAAACGTCCAGGAACTAATTTTTGCAAAAAGACATACCACAATTGGAGCAGAAAATGCGACCATTGTTGAAATTCTTGCAAATATTCATGCAAATTCTCAAGTAGAATTCCTAGAAGAAACCGACCTGAGCGATTGTAGAAGAAAAACAGAAAATCACCACTGAATTTCGATCTCAAAACTCAAACTCAGCATATAGAAGAAAAAAAAAGTGAAAAAATGGTATAAATTGAATAATGAATTGTAAATAGGCTAATGTGAAAGGAATACCTCTATTAGATTTAATTCAATATGGAATATATTAGACGTGGAATTAATCATGAATTTTTGAAAAAAAAAAAATTAAATTATCGTAAAAAAGATATGACATTGCGCCCTCCCTAACAAAAAAAAAGTGTGTAGAACCAAATAAAAAAAAAAATCCACAATGAAAGAAAAATTGCTCTAAAATAATTTATTGTGTGTTGTACAAATTCGATAAAACCAACATTATATCTCCTCTTGAATGTTTAATATCGGGATATGGCAGAAGAATGTTAAGTGTTCTGTCCAGAAAAAAATATTCAAAAAAAAAAAATACACAAAAAACAATTACTCAATGACATGTCTTTAAAGAAGAAATAAAGAAAAAGTTGTAAAATTAAATAAACTTGCAAGAAAAACTAAATGTAAAAAATAATGGAAATTATGTTGATGAAAATGTGCCATTTTTACTTCTTTTCGCTTAAAAAAAATTATTATTACTCAATAATTATTATTAAACTTTGTTGTTTCTTTCATTCTTGCTGTGACTATATTTTTCTCCAATAAGAAAAAAAATCACAACGCTACAATCAAAATTAATGTATAAGTTTTTTTTGTGAATATAAATTGAGTATCTTTTATTTTTATCCTAATCAACCTATTGTTATTTCTTATTTCTTAATCAAACTTGTAAAAAAAACACTCACTTTACAGTAAAAATAGATAAAGATATTAAAAATATTAAATAGAAATCATAATAATCAAATAAATTTGAAAAAAAAAATTAACGAAATAGTTAAGACACAGGAATTAATGGTACAAAAAGCATTTGATTATCACTCAACTACCTCAAAAATAAAAATACATTGTAAGGAAAAAAAAAACAAAAAATAATTCGTATTGAAACTAAACACGAAAATGTCTATCACAAACAAATAAAAGACTGATTTTCATTATTTCTTTCTCCTTCTCTCAAAAGTAAGAAATATTAAGTATAAAAAAAATTATAAAATGAAGAGCAAGTTAAATGACATAAATGCAACAATCTGAAGAAAAAAGAAACCACAAAACATTACCTGAAATAGAATGAAGATTAATCAATATTCAAAGTACAGTGTCCAAGAAAATTAATGTAAATAATGTAGAGTAACTTTACATGACCTTTGACATAATACTTCCCCTTTCTCTTGATGAAGAATTAATGTACTAGGAAAACATTTCAATGTGGTCTGTTCCTCTTCCTCACCAAAAAAAAGGAAAAGACGAATTTGTGCAAAAAAAAAATTGTGAATGAATTATTAAATGTCAATGCCATATTTTTACTACTGTCATAAAATCCCTAAAGCTGTCTCGAAACCTTTCTTCCTCCTCCTTCAATCCTATCCCATCTCATTGTAATAATTACCAAAAAAAAGTCTCTATAAATATTACATATTAAAAATGTTTGTTTTAAAAATTGAAAAATTGTGTGTTTTTATTTTTTCCTTCAACTTTTCAATCGCCTGAAAATCTCCACTGAAAGGCTCAGATAAGCTTATGGTAGCTGAGATTCTTTACAATTCTAAATACTTGAAATTTCAATTGTGAATTGAATTTTGTGGGTAAAGAATCCGGTCGAGCAAACTGTTCTCGGATGCAGAAACGAATAACAATCTTGACTTCGGTTACAACCAAAATATAAAGAAAAAACATCGGCTAATTTTCGAAATATTCGACACCTTTAATCTACTAGATAAAACTTTTCACCAATTTTACAAAAGGCTTTTTAATTTTCATTTTTTAAACATAAATATTATCTTTAAAATAATTTGAGGTGTTTTTTTTTACATTTGACGTTGAAAAAATTATTAGAAGGAATGAATTGAGGTCATTGTATAAGGATGAAATAATGTTTAATTACATGTTCTGTAAATCATATTTTAAAATAATAAAAAATCCTTAGATCGGTTTTTCGGAATGCGCTTACAAACACGCACAGCTCAGTCATAAAACGGTTCATATTGCGCTTAAAAATTCGCACAGCTCAATCATAGAATGATTAAGATCGCGTTTAAAAATTCGCACAGCTAAATCATAAAACGATTAGGATCGCGCTTAAAAATACGCACAGTTCTTGTCACAAGACTTGTCTCAATATATTTTCTATATCCTTAATTAATAGGAAAGTGAATCTTATTCTTTAAGGACCTATAGTTTCCTTTATATATTAAAATTGTTTTGTGCAATTTTGCTCTTGCAAACCTCTAAATTTAATCAATATTTTACTCATAATTTCAAGGACTTCTAGAATGAATCCTGGAATAAAATTTATATCAATTTTTCATATTTTTTTCATTAAATTTTCATATCAATTTCAATTCAAAATCAAAATTTAAGAATATTTAATTCCAAGAATTCATCTATAAAATTCTAATCAACTTTACAATTTAGCTAATTATTAAAGATAAAAGCTCTGAAAACCATTTTGAGAAGCCGTCGGCCTCGAGGCAGACCTAGGACAAGGTGGCTGAATCAAATTCAGAATCTTGCCTTGGAACGCTTTAGGATCAAACTCGAACATCTTCCTGAAGTGGCGGAGGATCGACAAGCGTGGGATGCTAATTTTGATGTCATGGGTTCACGACCCCAATAAGGATAAGCGGTTGAAAATTATGATAATGATTAAAGATAAAATTATGGTATTTTATAAGATCTTGTAGGTGATAAGAGCAAAATTGTATATTTTCAAGACTAAATTTTTTATCACTTCAGAAATATGTTTGCTAAATCAAAATTATAATCAATAGTTTAAGGTTGAAGATTAAAGGGTTGGCAAAGCGTTCAAGGCTTTGCGAAGTGCTCGAACTCGTGACTTAGATGCTATCCCTCAAAAGTACTTTCGCATCATTTAGCGTTTACCGGATCTCAACGGATTTAAACCGATTCATAAATCACTCGAAAGATCCCACAAAATAATTTTAAGAGTAATAGAATTGATTTTCGGGCGAAAATTACCTATCAGTTCATAACTGGTTCATTACCGGTTCACAATCGATTTGAACGGATTTCTAAATCACTCAAAACATTGTGCAGTATTAGTTATCGGTTATAAACTGAGTCATTACCGGCTCAGAACCGATTGGAATCGGTTCAATTTTATCGGAAATTGCAATACCTTTCCAACGAGCCCAAATTTCTTAATCTTTGACCTTGAAAAACTGTTATTACGAATGATTCAACGGTATTTTTTACACGTAGTCAATTGTTCGTCTGGGTAAAATCTAAAATATATCCAAAAATGAAAAAAAAAAATCGCAAGACGCGTTTTCCAGAAATCTCAAAAAGACATGGTTCTGGAGTGGAAGGGGAGGACTGTCTACAGACCAAACGATAGGATCTATCACCTTGTGTTCTTTGATGACCCCCTATTAGAGAACATTCCTCAAAGACGTCTTTTTATGAAAAAATTATATTATGCTGCTATTTACATGTGGAATATCATTTTTATTGCCGTTTGGTCACCCCTTCTACCATTCAAGTGATTTTGACTGGAAAACCATCAATCAGGGAAACAGCAGCCACAATGTCACCCTGGCCTTCCGTCCAGTAGCCTCAAGAAACATCTCCTGACTTGTTGGGACGTAAGATGGATTTGGGTATTTATTTATTTTCATCCATTTAACTATGTGATTTTATTATTGGTGCGAATCAGGCTGAATGAATAGGTCGACTATTGAGGAAGGAAGGGGAGGAGAATGCATCAAAAGTTGAAGGATTTCCCTCATTCACCTCTCCTTAAAAATTTCTGTTGCAAGAAATAATAAAAGCAAAGGGCGGACAAGACGAAGGAAAATGATTGAAATAATCGGACAGTAAAGGTATAAAGGGACTTCGCAATCGTGATCAATTGTTCCCATTTCTTCTTCAAATTCTTCATCCAAATTTAATTCATGAAAAGTCCTTAAATAAATATTAAAAAGTATTTCCGGTGATTTCTTGGGTTCTTTGCCCATTGAAAGCGCACAAAGAAATGGTGAATCTTGTTTTTACTTGGTTCTTCTCACCCTCAAAATCTCCCTCATCTTTTTTCTGCCTTTCTGATTGTATTTTCTCTACCGGAGAAATACAAAAAATTAACCGTGGTTTGAAAGAAAAAACACTCTAAAATTGATTAACTCTGATTTTTTGAGCTGTTCCAGCTTGCACCCAGAAAAGCCATTGATGACTTCTTTTTTTTTACCACTGACGCAGAAGCAACTTTTTTTCCACAATTAACCCTATCGCTTATGCCATTCGCATGTCATACACACGCCATCCAACCCTTCGCAGCATACCCAGCATCGTGATCATAAATAAGGCTCACCCTTTCCACGCGAGATTCTTTTTTTCACCTCCGGCATCTCTAATGGGAACCCGTTAGTATATGTCTTTTTTTAAAGTGTTGCACCTCATGGAGGGAAGATCCCGGTAAAAAAAACGAGTAAAGGAAAGAGGAGAAAAGGATTCCTGTAACGGGATTTTAAAGGTGAAGATGCGTTAGTAATAAAAAATCCTGGAACACGAGCTTCGCGCACACTTCATTTGAGGTGAATTGGGATGCAGCAACGACCTGATTCGGTAACCGACATATGGCCCAACAAACAAGGGAACGGCTTCAATAGGGTTGATAGTCTCATCTTACACCGTGCTTCTATACTGTATCAATTGATCAGGAATTTATCTTTTTTGTTAGTGGATTCTCCTTAAGATTGAAACGGGATTCTTCTTTGTTCGCAGGTACTCTTTTTCTTATGAAATTATTAGACCTTTCTCTATATCAAGATGATAAACCGTTGTAATAAACCTATATTATATAAAAATTAAAAGAAAAGTGAATGAACAACTCGTAAGTAATTTCGTGGATCAATCAATCAATTTCAATCTCTCATTAAAGAATCACTTTTGGGAGAAATGTTTACTTCAATCTCTAAAACGCTTGTCGTTCTAGGCTGGAGATTTAGACCAAATGGGACACAATTAGACATAGCGATTTGGTTACAGCCTAATTAAGACGACTTACAGATATGAAAAAAAACCAAAAGTAGAAACATAGATAAAACAAAAATAAGACCTCTGTGATTAGGAACTCGCTGGGAGATGGTATAGTAGTATAGAAGGAAAAGATCTTGGTTCAAATCCCGAAAGCAAAACTCCCGAACGTTAAAGTCTCAAAAGCTAAAATCTCGATTTTGTCCAAATCCAAAAAAGTCAAAATTCCGAACGCTAAAATCGTGAAAATCAAAATTTTGAACGCCAAAATCCGGAAAACCAAAATCTCGGACGTTAATACCCAGAAAGCCGAGATCCGGATTGGGCCCAAATCCCAAAAAGTCTAAATGCCAAACGCTAAAATCCTGAAAACCAAAATTTTGAGACCCAAAATCCCAAAAAGTCAAAATCCCGAACGCTAAAATCCTGAAAACCAAAATCCCGGACGTTAAAAGCTAAGATCCCGATTGGGTCAAAATCCCAAAAAGTCAAAATCCCGAATGCTAAAATCCTGAATACCAAAATCACGAACGCCAAAATCTCTAAAGCCAAAATCCCTGATCCCGGACATTGAAGTCCCGGAAGCTAAGATCCCGTTTGGGTCAAAATCCCGAACGCCAAAATCCTGTAAACCAAAATCATGACCGCCAAAATCTCTGAAGCCAAAATCCCTGATCCCGTACATAGTTCCGAAAACAAGATCCCGATTGGGTCAAAATTCCGAACGCTGAAATCCTGAAAATCAACATCTCCTCGAAATGTTTTTAAGATTTAAGGTTCTGATTAAGAACTACACTAGACTCTCGCTCAATCGGTTCTTTTTCAATCGGGCGAAAAATGTTGTTGACAATTTTCACGTTTAATTATGATGCTAATTTGCTTAAATTCTCTGAAGTTCTTCCTATTTTATCGTGATCCTTTATAATTGAGCGCTTTTTGTGGAATTTACAAAGGCTTTGACGCCCAAATCTATCGATAAAACGGATGACATTTTGCCCCAAATGGCCAATTGAGAGAGAGTCTACTGTATATTGATGTTTTAATTAGCATAAATTCATAAAATTTGGATTGAAATTTTTTTGTTCGATTTTTCGAACACATTTTGACACTTGAGAACTTCGAATTTAAAACAAGATGTACTTCAGCCGCCTTGCGGAATTATGAAGAAGTAAGAATGTCTCTTTTTTGCCTTTTCAAATAGGTCTTCGAATTTTTCAAACTCTACTTGTAATAAATGGTAAATCTATGGACTTTAGCTAACTGAAATCTTAAAGGGATATCGCATTTTTTCTATTTTCGAATTTTAATAGTTAATAATAATTTTTAAAAACAAATTCAAAAATTAAAATTCAAGAGTGCAAGCTCAAAAGCAATATTGAGTAAATTGAAATTGGAATTAAATGAAAGAAAGATATCTTTCCCTCATACAAAACTGATACAAACTGATTCATAATTCACCATAAAATAGCTTATACCCTAGACACACTTACAACTTAAGTCGAGAGATTTGGCTTAACATAATTATAATCAAAATAGTGATCAAACTACATTTCCATCGGTTTTTGATTAATTCTTCTCTTGTATTAAGCCGGAAAACGGTTTAGTTTCTGGAAAACTAAAAAGAATGCAGTCTAATTTTCATTATAATTACGTTAAGCCATCTGTCGGCTTAAGTCGTAAATGTGTCAAGAGCATTAGAACAATGCAGTTTAATTTGAAATTAATATGATTAAAAACCAATTACAAATACAAAGAATAATGGAAATTTAAGGAGATATGACTAATAATTCCAATATTACACAAAGGGGCTCATCAGCGTAAACTTCAATGTACATTTTTCTACCCCATGGATTTAGTCACAATGTTTTTTTTTCTAATTTTTTTTAACATAAAGAACATTATCACTAACTAAAAAAAAAGAACAAACAAAAAAAGAAATGGATGTGAAGAAGGATCTCTTGCATGTGTTGAAAATTATTTATGCTCTGAATCAACCCTTTATTTGATTTATTTTTTCAACTCAGCATTTTTTCTCCTTGACGCTGTTTTTTCATCATGTGCCTCTCATTTAAATTTCACCCCTTGTGTTGGATCCTTCGCCTCTTTTTTTTTCCTCATCATTTTGGCTTGCGCGCATTGAGATGAGTGTGCGACAGAGATGGTCCCGGGACTTTTGGTGGCCAGAAGGAGTCAGAAGGAGAAAGGACTCGATTTTAAACAATCTATATGCAGATTTTACGTTTAAGACGGGAGAAGAAAAAAAAAGAAAGGAGAGAAAGGCAAAGGAGGAAAAACCACCACCCCTTTTGCTCTCCACGCAACGCTCCAGCGATTGCGTTTTTGCCATCGCGGGCTTTTCCATGGGGGCAGAGGGTACGGGAGACACCCCCTTGAATTTCTGGGCATCTCTCAGAAGACTCTCAGCCCATTCCAATGGATAATTCGGGGGTGGCTCAATGGGGGTGGTGGAAATTGAGAAGAGGTAGAATTGGGATGGAAGGGATGAAAAGAAAATTAGAATAAGTTGGGTGGTTTAATGGGAGATTCGTGGCAAAGTGGAGGAATGTTGGAAAGCATCGGCTTGGGATGAAAATCGTTAAGGACATTTTTATTGATTAATAAAATTTGGAATTAAGAAAGATTAAATTGCAGGAGAGTGGAACAGCACAAATGAATCGTTTTCCTGGGAAAGAAGATTTTTGGAATCAATTCTTCAAAAATTTTCTGACATTTTATGGAAAATTGTAGAACACATAGCTCAAAATAAGAATAGAAGGACAACTAACGTAACTGCGTTATTTTACGCCTGTAATACGGTCCTAAAACCGTAAATTATTTTATACATTACGTTCAACCATACAAATATTTTGTTATTAAATTTAGAAAAAAAAACTAACGTAAAAATAACGTCATCTTTACGTTATTTTATCCTAATAATAACCTTAAACCCTCTGAAACATAAAATTAATATATGGAATCCGGCTGATAACTTAATGCAAATAGAAAAAATACGGTATTTCGACCTGGCTCTTCTCCTCCTTTATTCTCTAGTCAACGTTTTGGAGCTAGATGACTCCTTCCTCAGGTCTACATTATACATATGAACATAGATTTACAAATTGTCTCATTTTAAAAATGTGTAATTCCTACATGAAAATTGGTGGGAAAATGGTGTCAGGGAATTCTTTCACTAACCCTTTAACATTAATGGACGATGTGCACATGATTAATAAAAGAATAAAATTAATTAAAGAATTCTTCGTCCAAGTACGAGTTTTACTCGCCTGCTAACAGGAAATACTTGTTTTTTGTTTTTGATTTCTAATGAATCTACTTTGAATAATTGTGACTACCACAACATAAGCTTTTTGTCAAAAAAGATCTCCTAAAATCAAGTCTCAACGGCTGAATTTTAAAGTTTTGAACTGATTTTACTGCTCAAACTACACAAGAAGAGGTTGCGAGTTTTTAACCCTTTAACTCTTTCAGAGTTCAGAGTCTTTAACTCTTTCATAGTAGTTCATAGAGGAAAAAAATCCATTGCTTGAAAACTCGGAAAAACCCCGGGTCATATATGACCCTATTGTCCTCAAGGGAAGTGTACATACCATTTTCAAAATCTATATCACGGGCTTTTTAAGAGTTTTTTTGCTTGAAGTTATTAATTTGGCCAAAACCATGGCAAACTGGATTGTTTTGATGGACACTGTACTCCTGGTGTTCAAGGAATCTTCCTGGTAATCCCTTGAACAGTCACTGTCACAATATTTTGAGTAGTATTTGGCAAAAATAAACTTTTTCACACACAATACAATTGCACAATATGAGACGCTTCCAGAATACTCTAAAATATTGCAAAATATGTTATAATTCATTAGATATAAGATGAAATGTGCAGGAGCAAGATGTCCCACCTGTATCTCACAAAGAAAAACAATGTCCCAAATGTCCCAACAACATTTCGCTATAGGTTTGGGACGAAAACACTGTTACCCTTGCCGACAATAGGGTCATATATGACCCGGAAAATTCTACACGCTTTTCTGGAAAATTGAGAGTAGTTCATTATATCAAAATATGCAATATACAATCTTTGGATATTCTATTTTGTGTTTCTAAAGAACTTTTTGCTGAAAAAAATAAACGAATATAAAAAATTTTGAAAAAGAAAAGTCATTTCACAAAGTTCGAAATTAGTGATTTTTGATCTCAAATATTTTCTTTTCCTGAATATCTGGAGTCTTGAGAAAATTAGCCAAGAATCTTACATCCTTCTATTATGATGTCGTGCACGAACCGATAGATTTCAATTAATGTAAATAGTCAAAAAAATTGTTTTTCCCCGGGTCATATATGACCCTAATGACGCGAAAGAGTTAAAGACGATTGGAACACCAGTGTCCCATAAAAAAAATAATTTTTCCTGACTACCTACCTAAAGTTATTTGTTTTTCTTATGTTTGTACGTAATTGAAAAGTAGAAGGTTGAAGGAATCTAAGATATTTTTTTGCAATTCTCCAGCTATTTGCTATATAATAAATATTCAAGCTTAAAAATGACGAATTTTTAAATTCTCATTTTGAAAATTGATTTTAATTGTTTTTTATACTTCCAATTTTTTTTAACAGAACTCTTTTGGCAATGTAAACTACAATACTCATACGTAATATTTTTCATTAAAGAGAAAAATATTATTCATTGGTAGTGTCAGAAAAATTATTAAAATTTTTCAGACTCCGAATCAGACTCTGTTGATCTTTCCAAGGTTAGATGTACGACGTTTTATTGATTTTGTTTATTAGTTTCTTTTTTATTGTTGATTTTCGGTTAGTAAAAAGTATCTCGTCGTTAAAGGGTTAACGTCACGCTGCGTGTCCGTGTGTCCGTCTGTTCGTCCGCTTGCTGTCAGCTCTAGAGGCCAAACGGTCAGAGATAGAGACTTGGGACCTTCGGAGGAACCCCCATTAGTCAACCCAATGATCGTTAATGTGCCCCTCATTCAGTGTCACCCCTCTCCAACCCCTCAAAAATCATGTGTTTTTGGATTTTAGATAAGTTTACCAGACGGACATTTCGTCCTTATACGAAAATGTCGTTGAATCATTCCTACTAATGGTTTTTCAAGGTGAAACATTGAAAAGGCTCTAGAGAGCTTCACTGGTAAAAATAAAAGGGTCACCGATGACCCTTTGAAAGGATCACTGTTTTGACACCTATTTAACTCTGGAATAAACGAACAAAAACAATGAAAAAGTCATTTTTGGTGTTCGCTCAGATGAGAGAAATACGATAAGAGTAATAAATTTACGATAAAACACGATCTATCGTGATAAATATGCATACAAAATTTCAAAAGATTCAAGTGAACCTTTCAAAGGGTCAAATATGATCCATTTTTGTTGAAAAGGGTCAATTTGACCCTTTTATTTTTACCAGTGTTATTTCTCAACCGAAAGGTATCATATTTGGGCTCATTGGAATGGTCTTTGACTTCTTGTTAATGTTGAATCGATTCCAATCGGTTATTATTATTAATCGTATTGAGGTATTGTATTACAAGGTAATCATTTTTATAATGTCCATATCCCATGTTGAAAGAATCTGCTAAGTCCATTGTAGATCGCCCAGGAGCACCTTTCCCGCTGTGTGGATGCTTCTTCCATGCTCCCGGAATTGTTGGGCGTAGGCTGTGCATTATATTACTTTATTAACATACGAAAATTGTCTAAATTACACATTCAGATCTTTGCACCGGGCGGGGCTCGAACTCACAACAGTAAGTCGAGCCGGGGAATCGATCAGCCCAAGACCTAACGGTCTTGCCTATTGCGCCACTGATTCCAATCGGTGAAGAAGCGGTAATGAACCGATTTATAACCGATAGATAATTTTTTACCGAAAATGAATTGTATTACTTCTATTCTGTCTCGGGGGATCTTTTGAGTGATACTATTGGTTCAGTAAATCGTTATGGACCGGTAAACGGTAAATTATACGAAAGTACTTTTGAAGTATTACATCTCAGTTACGAGTTCGAGCACTATGCAAAGTCTGGGACGCTTTGCCACCCCTTTCTATTATTTTTTGCAAAAATGTATTTAAAGAAAGTATGCTGAATTTTAGACTTCTCGACCCACATAACCCCTTAACTGATTTCTTTTCACAAGAAACTACTTAAAATATTATTTTAAAAAATAATTATCATATCTTCCCAAAGTTTCTTTAAACTCTTCATCCAAAAAAATCCTTTTTAAATCTTTTTGTTAGCATCTAGCATAAATTTCCTTTCACCTTCATACGTGTAAAATCATGAGATTTATGTTGCAGTATCCTTCTAAATTGTAGAAGGGTAATAATGACAAAAAAAGCAACCACTGGGTGAGACAAAAAAATCAAACACGTACAAAAGAAATTTATAATGGGTGAGAGACTAATAAAAAATCTAATTAACATTTCGAAAATAATAAATTACACTCTTTTTTATGATTAATTCATGAATATTTTAGCCATTAAAATTATCCTTCGTCGTTGGCGTCGCTGCGCGTTTTTTAATGTTGGCACGATGGACTCCT
The DNA here is from genome assembly GCF_024763615.1 of Phlebotomus papatasi. NCBI lineage: Eukaryota > Metazoa > Arthropoda > Insecta > Diptera > Psychodidae > Phlebotomus > Phlebotomus papatasi. Next base: position 7,249,328 of record NC_077223.1, read on the forward strand.
TTTGCGCGCCTCGTCGTTTTTTTTTTTTTGGCTGGAGACGAAGGGGCAAGACGGAAAGGATGTATAATTTTCATCTCCCGGCCTTTTTAAAAATGAAAATAGCACTCATACACTCGCGCACTCGGATACTCTTACATAGGGATTATTTTTTTTTTCTTTTTAAATGAGGGGTTGAGGATGGTACGAGAGAAAAAAAAGCGTGGGGTGCGAGTTTTTCCTCACCCTCAGTTTTCTTCCTTTCCTTAACTCACTTTTTTTCTCGTGAGGGTTAAAATTTTTAGGATCGATATTTTAACTCTTTTGCTTTGACGCTCTTTCGTTCAATTTTTCCTGGGAAAATTGGCATTTGATAAATTTACGACATGGTAAAAAAAAATGAAATTTAGGACAGGGATTTCCATATTTGTTTTTTTTTATAACTCACAAACCTTTTCTGTAATTAATAATTTTAAGGTTTGTCGAAAAATTGCGTCAAATTCAACAAATTCAAAAGACAAACTATTGATCCTGAATAATAATTCAAATGGGATACAAAAATACCGACAGTTTAACCCGTTTAACCCCTTTTTGTCACAATCACCAGAGGTATCCGATGTTGGCGGAATAAAGAACGAGATTACGCTATTTGTTGAACTTTCTTTTATGCGAATGTCACACCCATTAAAGATTGTTACTCACTCCCCATGGAGCACCAAAAGGAGGAAAGTGTTGATGTGTTGGCTGACGAATAAGTTAGTTTTATTGCGATCTTCTGTCGCGAGGTGCCATTGTTGAGATATGGCTGTAAAAAAGCCATTTTCCCTTCTCGTGTGTCATTTTCCACCACTCGTCATAACATTTTAAGGCTCCATTACGTTCCCATTAGCTCCTCGTCGTGGGTAAATATTAAGCAGAAAACACCATCCACGCATTCCTCACATACGACACAGTGGAAAAGCTGCAGCTCCATCCTCATCCATCCTCAACGGAGTTGAATTGACTAGTTCAATGATATATTCTACGAGATAGCAACCCTCTATGATGGTTTGTTTCTTGAATAAAATATCTCTCTTATCTGTTATAATTCTGCCAAATGTGTCTCTGCTAAAATAGATAGCTTATCACACCTGGAGTTTTGTTGCTTCAAAGTCTATCAGCTTATCTGAGAATGTTTTCAGAAAGCACTCCGGACGGGTTATCGACGGTTACATTTAAATTAATTTTGAGGTTATGTATGTGACGTTTTTTTAATATTGAAGTATAATAAGCATAGAATTCTCTAATTATGTTTTTTTAATCTTCTTTAAAACTTTTATTCTATTTCTATAAAAAAAACTTGTATTATATTTTCGAGACGTTGAACAAATTCAAAAAATCCATCCGGATAACGAAACGGGCAAGCGGGCACTGTAAATTTCGAATTTTCCAACTGGTCGCACTAGAGGTCTGTATAATTTATGCAGTATGACATTAATAAGTTGCTAAATTTATTATTATTTTTGTGATCTTTTTGACAGTCAAAATACTTTGAAATTTAAGAACCAAAACCACTTCTTCTTCTTCTTCTTCTTCTTCTTCTTCTTCTTCTTCTTCTTCTTCTTCTTCTTCTTCTTCTTGTTCTTATTCATCTTGTTCTACTTCTATTTAACGTTTAAGCTGTCAGTGTAATTGTGAAAAGGCCAGAACTTTAGAGGGCGCCACTGTATCTGTAATAGCATCCCCATAGCAAAATTCCGCGGAAATTTCAGTGGAAAACTAGCGTCCAAATTGCAAAATTCCCCCGAATTTGATACTAAAATTCCATTATCTTTCCACAGGTCTTTTCCACTATTTTTCTCGAATGTCAAGCAAATAAAATGATGTTGCGACAACATAGATAATTTATTTCCAAACCTTCCGCAAACATTTTTAGTGATTCATGTAGCAATTATAATATAATTAATTATGCGACACTGCGTTTCTTGTAGACAATAGTAAAGTGATTACATTAAATAGGTCGCCAACCTAAAATAATACTGTTTTTATGTAATTTAATACATATTTCAGAAAAAAAAACTCTTTTTTATTTATAGAACACCGTGGAGCATTCCCTAAGCAGGCCATACATAAAAACAGATTCGCAACAGTAGACTCTTGCTCAATCGGCTCTTTTGCTCTTTTGCTGATGCTTTTTATGAAAGTTTGTTGACAATTTTCACATTTGATTAACCCATTCCTCACTATGGTATTATACATCATACGCAAATTGAGTGATTTTAGATAATTTATTCCTGGGCGATTTTTATCCGAATTGCTGTCGGAATGAATTTTTAGTAACTTTAGTTCTTCAGTTACTTGAGAAAAATAGTCCGACAGAGATGAAAATACATTTTGTTATTATTTTCTTGCTTCGCGGAAGGTCATGCAAAATTTTTGCTCAAAATGGCGGACGAAAAATTCGACATCCCGTCGAATTTGTGAAAATTCGGCCTCTTTCCTTATTTGAATTCTAGTTGCCAATTGGTGTTCTTGGATAGTTACTCTATCTAAAGCAATAGAGTTTGTAATGAATTAATGCACAGAATTTAAATTCAGTGACCGTTAAGACGTGTGTCTGACAGGGGCTCATCGCGCCCCCATAATGGGTAAAAAAAATTTCTTTTCAAAAAAATCATTAATTAAGCTATAACAAACTAATCCCAAAATATTAACATTCTATCTCAAGTATTTCTGGTGCATTGACTGAATGGGTTAAATTTGCCTATTGAAGCAAATATCTTCATATTTGCTATGATTTCATTTAGTTTGAGGTCATTTAATCTGAAGTTTTATGTGGGATTTCAATGATTTATGAGCATTATGAGTATATCAAGGGTATGCAAGAACCGTTTGAAACCGGATAAACGTCAAAATAAATTTGTTCAGGTATCCTTTTGACCATTGACGTACAAGTTTTATTTGACGTTTGTTCGTTTTCAAACAGTTCTTGCACACCTTTATACTATTTATATACTATTTATTATTTATATACTCCAAAGTGTGTGTATCGAAAAACATCATTCTGAGGATACCTGCTAACAAATCACACCATATAAAACCATTTTGAGGTTGAAAACATCAATTTTAAGTGTTCCGGTAGTTATAACCCCTTAAAGCTTTATTTCAGAACTGAACCGAGAACACTTCATGTTTTTCCTCATATTCCTTTAATGAATCTGACCTATCTACGGCAATATATTTTAATATTATAGTCTTCATAAGTCACACATTTTCTAAAAAATTGGTCAGATTCAGTAAAGGAATATGGGAAAATTACGAAGTTTTCGTAGCGAAAGCGCGTGTGAAGCCTGAAAAACTTCCCCTACCTATAGTTAGTTTTTTTTTATCTCATTTTCAGAGATTTCTCGAACAATTTCAGTGTTTCGCCCTTTCGAATTACAAGAAGAGAAGCAGCTCTATGTTTACTTCGTAGGGAACTAGGGTAAGTGTGCCAAATTCCGGCCAGCTTGCAATTTCGGCCACTTTTTTGTTCCTCGAATTTCCATGAATTTTTAGTTTTTACATACTTTAGATATTATACAATGCAAAAGAATAACAAAATGTAGCTTCGACAAACGAGATGACGTGAAAAAGATATTGGAAGAATTCCCGAAGGGCAAGGAATTATGAGAATGAAGGTGGCCGAAATAAGGCACCAAGCTATGTCTTCATTTTTATTCATTTTAAAATGTATTAAGAATGATTTTGGAGTTAATAAAAACGGTAAACTCTTTACAATGTTCCAAGCAACACTCTTACAAAAGAAAGAATAAAAAAAATCAATTTGAATTTAAAATATTACATTTCAAACTTGAGACTTTGACGCTTGCATGCAACTATGCCGAAATTTGGCACACTTACCCTACTCGAATTTTATATATCTTTTTCAATTTTGTAATGTATAGCTCCGGTACATCTTATCAGGAAAATTTCATGAAATCAAAATTCACATCACCTTTTTTCTCACGCGCTTTACATATGTCTAACTCGTTCTTTCGACTCCAAATTCGATTAAGCTAAATTGAATTTGTTGTGATGTTTAAAAGAAGAAGAAGAGTGCGAAAGAATGAGATAGACATATGCAAAACGTGTGAGAAAGAGAGGAATTTGAATTTCGTCTTCATGAAATATTCCTGATCTAATCTCAATGCGATCTATCTCAATTTCTCTAACAACTCTGATTTTTCAGTAGGAAAGCGTGTCAATGGAGCCGCCTGGTGAGTCAGAGAGAGCACGCGAATTCGCACATGATTATGCTATGATGGGTGAGTTAGTCCGCCTCCATCTCCGTTGTCACTCATGTGCGTCTTGTGAATTACAAGGAGCTGCAACTTCGCGCCCAGGAGAGTGACAAGTCCTGGTGCTGGGACGTGTGTAATGAGATGAGACATGTCTCTATTAGCGTTTCATGGAGTAGGACACAAAATTAGTATCTTTCACTCATCATGTGAAAAAGTGGAATTTCATGTAAGATTTTCCAATGAAAATTTTATCATATCCCTCCCTCTGTTGCTGGCTTTATTAGCTACCGTTTGCCCTGTTTGATATTTGGTAATTTAGCGCCTGGAAAGAAACTATTTCTATCGTGTCTATTCGTCTATTCAGGCAATTTGTAGTTTGGCCCAAAACTACGCGATTTAGATGAATTTCTTGTGGAAAATTGGCAAAAATGAGGGATAAATCTTCGCCAGATTTCCCACCCATCCCCTAAAATATCCATGGTGTGTTATTTTTTTTTGCTGAAGGAAATTCCAAAGCAATTTTCATCAGTGGGAGTTAATAAAAAAATCACGGTGGAGCATATGTGGGTAAAGCCCAATAGAAATTCCATAGCCAGTCATTTAGCCTACATAATAATTCTTCATCTTGTTGCACATGATGGCTGAAAAATCCTAACCAGGAAGATTCATCGCGCGCTTTCGCGTTATTTGATGGGCTTAGCATTGGAGGAAATTCGACTCATCACAACCGCCTGTGCCATACCATAAATCTCCCGCCAAATTTTCATCTACACCACCCAATTGGCGTGTGTCTTAATAAAGACACCCAAAAGGATGTATAAAGGTACTGGGGGAGAATGCTCGAACGCGTGCTGTGCCTTCGGGATGAGCCACAGAAGAGGAAGGTGAATGTATTAAAAAAGTACCATAGAAGACATACAAGTGATCTCTTAAGTTCTTTTAAAAAAAATCCTCTGTGTCCTCGAAAAAAATTGGTAGTTTTCTTCACCACAAATCGCAAAGGGGCCTTTACCCCTTATAACTTTGCTCAGACGATCTCTTGAGTGCTTCTTACTTTATTTCTGTGACGCGACAAAGAGGACATTTCAAATAGGGGTGAAATATTCAATAAATTATTGGGTGTATCTCTGCATGAGACGAAATCAAGGAAGGAAAATGTATTGGAAAATAATGGTGATGTTAAGGGAAATATTCAATAATTTATATTACAGAGATGATGCCACAAAAAATAGAAATTAGAAAATTACCCACTACAACACTCCTGATATAAATCTTGGTATATACGATCTGTGATACAGGGTTTCTGCCGTTTACCTGATGAGATCCGTCGTGGTAAGACGACAACAGACGCAAACAAGCATTAATTAAGGAGAAATATATAAATTAAATTGAATCAAATTGTTCCCTGGTATTCTGAGCATATCTCCCGATGATAAATTATGATCTAACATGGTAAAATTCTGAAATATCTTAGTCAGTCCTTTAAGGATGAGTTCGTCATTGGTGTTCTAAATGCAATAACTAACATTTAACTAACTGGTTATCACAAGTCATTATTCTTGTTCTTAGACCAAGTGCATCAAATTAGACCTCAAATAAATACTTATTAAGTCCTTAATTAAGGCACTTTTTAGGCGAAAGTAGCAACATCTATAACAGCGCTTTATCGAAACTTCTCAAAGAAGTGTGTACCTTATAAAAATACTTTCCTATCCTCAATATGAACTATTCTATTAAGAATTTTAATACATTCCTTAATTAAGTACTTAGTATTAAGACTAAGCTATGCCATATTATTTTGGTTATTCAGAACAAAGCGCAAAGGTAAATTTTCTCTTTCCCTATAATAAACGTCATTCGTCCTTTCGTTCCTTGAATCCTTGACAATGTAGTGCAACGGTGTTTGACTTCAAAAGACTTGCACTAAATATCGCAAATTTCGCTACCGGTTGTAATGATACAAGAGCGTTTTAATTTTAGGTTAGGTTGAAAATTAACAAAGTGACAATTTTTTGTAGTGGGAAATGAATTGCAAACTTCAGGATAATATGAAATTCAAAAACTTAAGAGATTCTCATGGAGCTTCGTTTCCAAAGGCAAATTGTAGGCTGCCCATGAACGATTTGTAGGGGAAGGCTCAAGGACGGTTTTCTTGGAACAAACTCCTCAAATCCTCAAATTTTCTTAATTTCACGAAATTTTCTGCTTGACAAAGGAACTACTGCGTCCCTGAAGATCATGTACAAAACTAAAAACTTAATCACAAAAGGAGTAAAAAAAATCCAAAAATGAGATTATTTAGTGCTGAATTATTTGGACCCTATACTTTGGATGGGATTTTCAGTCCTATGTCCCGTGGAATCAAATGCATAGTGAAGCTCACTGGATGCAATTCGAACACCTTTAACGCCAGAAAAATTCCTGATGGCCTAAAGGGGATTCAAACCCGGGACACTTGCATCATAGAGCGAGTGCTCTACCATTTAACCCATTTAATTATAGACCATTATCTTTAGCTGAGGATCTCAGTGGCGCGATAGGCAAGACCGTTGGCGCTTGGGCGGTGAGATCTCTGACTCAAGTCCCGCCCGGTGCAAGCAACTGAATGTCGAGAAAAACATTTTTCACTGTGGTAAAACGTAATAAAAATGCACGGCATCTGCCTAAAAAACCTTCAGGAGCACGGAAGAAGCATTCACTACGGGAAAGGCGTTCCTGGGCGATCTACGATCAGCAGATTCTTCCAACACGAGGCACATTGTAATACCAAATAAAGTGTCTCGATACGAATAATAATAATAATAATTTTTAGCTGTCCCCAAGTATCCTCTAATAGGGAGCGTTTAAGGCTGGAGTGTGGTGGTTTCACTAATGTTAGGGATCTTTTGGCAGTCGCCTTAGGGAATCACAATAATGGTAAAATACTTAGAGCTTTAACAAACTTTATCAAAATAAATAACATTGAACTGTGACATGTGCGTCCGAGGTTCTGCACTGGTACATTTCTAAGTGGCTATATGCAGCGGGGCTTTCTGTGTTGTAACGACTAGGTCATCTAGCTAGGAGACTTGTATTGGGAGGGTTTCTCTCGGCTTAACCGAGTTCTTGACCTTCAGAAGTTCGGGCTTCCAATGACTAGGCACGGTACCTAATGGCGGGAATGTTTCTGAATCATATTGTCCAGTGAGATCGGGCTTTACAGGGCTTCGGAGAGTAAGCTTTCTATTTTAATACTTATTTATTTATTTATTTTTGGTATGTTATTTATACTAAATGCTATGCACTAGTTGAAATTTTCGTTATGTATATATATTAACGCTTTTTGGCAGTGAAAAGAGAACTACCTTACGATAGACAAATTAAACAAAAATTAACAAGCTCTAAGAATGGAAAATGAATGGACGGATTTCTGATAGCCCTATTGTTGGTTCATTTCTACACATGGTTGGGTAGGTTAAACACATGTAAGTTTTATTTTAATACTTAGCGTTAAACACACTTACTGATTTACTATCTATCGTAAAAACCAGTCTAAAAATGATGTACACGTTTGCCTGAAATATAAAACCTTACTTCCAAAGGTGTTCTTTTAATACTTATTTTAACACCTATTTTAACATTTTTTACTCAGAAACCTGTTTCTTAGAAGACCATACTTCGGATGTAAAAGCTCTTCCTTAAGACAATCGTTATGGATTTCAATATTATTTTGATTAATGATTACTACTATTGAGAAAGAAGCTTCTTTGAGTGCAATATAATGCCCTAAAATGGTAAAGAAAGCCTTCAAGTTTGGTAAAGTCAAAGTGTTGAGATGAAACCGAATAGGGGTAATTTAATAAAGTTGATTGGACACACTAGAAGGTGGTTTTAATTTGATATGAGGAACCAAGGGAGACCTTTTCATGACATTCTCTAACTAAGAAACACTAAAAGAAGCCTCCCCCATCTGCAAACTAACCATACTGCGTTGGAACTCGTGCTCCAAATGAATTCCCGCGCTCAGATTCATCTATATTATATCGATGATGTCGATTTTTGTTTTGATTGGCAATTAAAACTTTTGCAATTTAACTTTTCCAGCAAACAAACTCACGGTGAGCACAGTCAAATTGTGTATTTAAAAGAAAGCACGCGAGAGATAGACGAAAGAAAGTGCTTTCTACCCGAAAAAAAAACACAAGAAGTTAGAGATGGTATGGACCATTCAGAGAAATTGTCCAGAATAAGATGAAAAAAAAAGAAAAAAATGATGAGAAACATTCCAAGGTGAATTCACGGTATTTTTTTGTAACCTCTAATTTTGCTCCACTTGATATTTCTATTAAAAAGTCACCTTCTGGGTGGAAAAGGAAAAACCCAAGAAACTTGCCACAACTTTTAAGCAATTCTTGAACAAATACAGAAGACTCCATCACATTTTTGATGTCTTCAAAGGAAGTTGAAGAGAACACCGAAAATTCCCTTGATTTTTTGCCTTTCAGCCTAATTAAATATATTTAATTAGGAAAAGGAGAAGAGAAAAATCACCATTTATTCAAATTCAACGTACAAAGGCACCAAGTTTGAAAAAAAAGAAGCATGGGTAAAAAAATCCACCCTTGATGGAATAAATTGTGAAAATAAATGAGTGAAATAATTTTTCATTGAACCCAGAGTTTCACCCTCGACAGAAAAAAAAACGTGGAGAGTTAAACCCTTTCAGTCTGAGCGATTCCTTTTTTTTCATCCTGGGATGCCTTTCACCCCGACAAGTGAATGGGGTGATGCTGCTGATTTTTTTTCTTCATCCCGCAGGATTCAAATCTTCTACCCTTTCGATGCATAAAAAATTCCTGCAGCACACACGTCCGTCCTGAACCCTCAACACAGGGTGGTTTTGTCCTTAGGACTTTGAGAAAATACTGAAAATCAGCTGAATAATAATAGCCTATACCAAGTGCTGTGCTAACCGATTGCAATTCAGCTGAAAACATACGTATTTTCAGCTGAATTCTCCTAACCTTAAAAACTACTCTCGCGAAGCAGTGCCATTTTCATATTTGGTTAGCACTTTTTGTTCGAAAACTGCTTACCGGTCAGCATATTTTTGCTGATCGACTCGGCAAAAATATGGTGTAAATGCTGCCTTTTTCAGCTAATTGTGCTCACTGGGTAGTCGTACTAAAAGTAGAATGCAAATGAAAACGTTGTAGTTTTTAACGGCCACCTCCGTCTTAGCGTTCATGACCAACCTCCGGAGTTAAAACGATGGGAAACTCATTCTATCGAGCATTGTGAGAGGATATGGCTAGCTCTTGCTAAGCTGTGAGCCAGTGGGATATTAACCACGAAGTGAACAAAATAAAATATCAAAATAATAAATATCGGGATATACCGTAAATATAGCAAAATGACAAAGAGAGACCTGAAGAGGAATTCAGTGCATGGCAATGTCATATGACAAATTTAAAGTTTTTTATGTGGTAAATCTGGAAGAGCTAATCTAAAAGCCGATTGATATGTTGCAAAGACCTTCCAGAGCTTCTTGTAATGACCATTCTATTCTTACTGTGCTTTGATGTTGTCTTGCTTCCAAAATTTCCACTAAAATTTGCCATATGACATTGTCATATTATTACAGAATACCCCTACTGGGCCTATAATACCAGGGATCTCAGTGGCGCGATAGGTAAGACCGGGCGTTCGAGTTCCGCCCGGTGCAAGGATCTGAATGTCTAGAACAAGAAATTTTCATCGAGATAAAAACGTTATAAAAAATGTACCGCCTCTGTCCAAAAATTCCGGGAACATGAAAGAAGCATCCACATTACAAGGAAGGCGTTCTTGGGAGATCTACGATCAGCAGATTCTTCCAATACGAGCACGTGATAAAGATTACATTGCAATACAATTAAAATATCTCGATACGATTAGTAATAATAACCGCGTTTAGTCATAGTGACCCTTACAGGCTCATTTATACGAGCTTCAGACCTAAGGCTTAGCTAACTGGATTAACTCCTCTAATTCCTCATCAAGCATCATTTTTTAGGAAATTGTTGTTTAGGATTGAATATTAAGGGCGAATGATTCATTAGATTTTGAAAAATCAATAAAATTGCTTGTTATAAAGATTTTTGAGACCTTCGGGAACTGAGCTAAACCTCCAGTCTGAAGCCGGCATAAGGCTTAGCTGACTTAGCTATATGGCTTAATTTCTCTAATTCCTTATCAGTCAAGATTTGTTGGGATAATATGACTTAGGATTGAACATTATGGGCAAATGATCCGATTAATTCTGAAAAATCAATAAAATCGGTTGCTATTTTGAAATTTGAGACTTTCGGGAACTGGACTAAACATCAGGTCTGAAGCCGGCATTAAAGAGCTTTTTTTAATATGAATCACCCGTTCAAAATAAAGAACACTCTCGCATTTTAACCTTATTCAATTTTGCCTATCTCTCAGCGCATACGATGGTCTCAAAATAACATACTTGTCAAAATTAGATGCTATGTTATATTTTGACAATTATAGCTAACTGTTACAAGTCTTCTTTCTAGAATATAGCAGCAATTCTTTTTTATAGCACTTCAAAATTATCTTTATAGCAAAATTTTGCGTTTTATCTCAATAGCAGTCCATTCTAAAACTTCATTGTAGCAGACTTTATAATTCTCCTTTATAGCAGAGTGCTACAAACCCTCTTTATAGCAGACCGTTACAAATCTTCTTTTTTGCAGACTACTGCAAATCTTCTTTATAGCAAACTTTTACAAATCTTCTTTTTATAAGACTGTAGCAATTCTTTTTTTTTTAGCACACTACTCAAAATTATCTTTATAGCACACTCTTGCGGTTTTTCTTAACAGAAAACCATTCTACAACTTCATTGCGGCAGACTATTACAAACCGTTTTTATAGCAAATCAGACTGTTACAAATCTTCTTTATAGCACACTAATTAACATTATCTTTATAGGACAATCTTGTGGTTTTTCTTAACAGCAGACAAACCTTCTTTATGTCAGACTGTTACAAATCTTTTTCAGCAGACTGCTGCAAATCTAATTTATGGCAAACTGTTACAAATCTTCTTTATAACAGATGTAACAAACTTTCTTTGTATCAGACTTGTGCAAATCTTCTTTATATCAGACTGTTACACACCTTCCTTGTAGTAGACTGTTACAAACCTTCTTTATAGCAGACTCTCAAAACCTTTCTTTATAGCAGACTGTTACAAATCTTCTTTATAGCAAAGTGCTGCAAATCTTCTTTATAGCAAACTGATCCAAAGACCTTTCCTGTGATTTTGCACAGCAAACTGTTTCAATTTTTTTTTTATACCACACTCTTTTAAGTTTCCTTTTAAGCAGACTGTTCCAAATCTTCGTTATAACAAACTCTTCCCAATCTTCTTTATAGTAGATTGAATGTATTTTCATTTTAGCAGTGTTACTATTCTTCTTAGCAGACCATTCCAAATCTGCTTCATAGCAGACTGTTCTATACCTTCTTCACAGTAGTTTGTAATAAATCTTCTTTTAAGCGGACTGTTCCAAATCTTTTTTATAGGAGACTGTTGCATAGTCCGTTTTAAATATCCCGCGCAGGTTATTGTTCTTAATTTTATATATAGCAAGTTCCCAAATCTTTATAGCAAACTGTTGCAATTCTCCTTAATAGCAGACCATTCTAAATATCTTGCACAACAAACTATTCGTCTAAATCTCCCTTAATGGCCTCTTACACACTAGTAGAAATTTCTTTAAAAAATCCTTTTTAAAGAAAATTTCCCTTATTCTTGTAGGCAGAAACGTCAGAATTAAAAAAAAAAACATTTTTGACGAAAATTGCTTCTAGTGTGTAGACACCATAATAGGAGACAGTTCTTCATTTTCTTCACAGTAGATTGTTAGGAGTATTCGTTTAAGCAGACCGCTCTAACTATTCTTTATTAGCATACAGAACGTTTTAAAGTTCCTGTATATCTCACTGTTCTCAATTTTATTTATAGCAATATCTTCCCAATTTTTAGGTGTGATTCCTTCTATTCTTATTGCAGACTTTTGAAATTTTTAATAACACTCCATCTCAAATATCATGTAAAACAGACTGCACTCAATCTTCTTTATAGCAAACTTCTCCAAGTCCTTTTTATAGAAAACTGTTTAATATTTTTCTTATAGTAGATTATTAAAAGCCTTCTTTTGAGCTGACTGTTTCAATACCTCTTAATAGCAGAGCATTTATAGCAAACTCTTCTTCTAAGCTATCTTTATAGGAAACTGTTGCAATACTTATTCGCGACAGATCGTTTCAAAGACCCTGTACAGCTAACTGTTCTCAATTTTATTTTCAGCAAAAATTAAATTGAATTGAATCTTCTCAATGTTTTTTTATAGCAGACTTTACCAATTTTTTTTATAGACGATCACTTCAAATATCATGTGCAGGATACTGTTCTCAATCTCCGTTATAGCAAACTGTGCTATATTTTCCTAAACAGTCCTTATAATATAGATTGTTAAAAATCTTCTTTTAAGCAGACTGTTTTATAACTAGGAAACTGTTCTAAATTTCCTACAACTGTTCTCAGTTTTGCGAAGTAATGACCTACTACACACTAGAGAAGTTTATGTCCATATTGAGGAGTTTTTCACACAAAAGCGTAGAGAATATGCTTCAATATGGACATAAATTTCTCTAATTTGTAAAGGCCATATAACATTTTTTTGACAGATGTCAAAATTTAAAATAACCGTCAGAGCAACAACATTTCGTTGCACCCTATACCGCAATCGCATGTGCTCTGGGGGCTTCAGGGTGAGTGATGAACGAAAAAAAAGGGGTGAAAAAAATTCTGTGTATAAGATGGCAATAAAAAACGTGCGTATGCAGATTGAAGGCCCCCGGTTACGAGAGCGCAAAGGGTTGAATGCGCGCGTTGTAATATGAATCAGTCCATCAATCTACGTGGAGGGTGAGACAAGCGGATGAAAAAATCCACCCCACAAGTTTGTTGCCCTGCCAAAAGAGTTAATATTGATCGACGAGTTTTTTTTTCCTCTATAGACGCTTCATCCCTCAGCTTTTTTTTTACCAACGCTTTTTCTTCCAACATTCTAATTCCTTTCTGTTCGTCTTTGCCTGGCATCTCGTTCGCTCTTTTAAATATTCTACCCCTTCGGATCACAATTACACACGCGGCACAGACAAAATTTCCACCACCCGCGCAACCCACCACCCCCCTCGGGAGGGCGGCCATGGAGGCCACGGAGCTTGGCGCGCAAAGCTGGAAGGGGTGACTCTCCCTCAGGATGAGTTTCTATAGCAACTCGCCGCACCGTGAACACCATGAGACCCTTCTTTCGCGGGGGTGGTGGGTTGTTTTTCTCAGTACTGTGTACTTCTTTTTTTTTTCTTCAACCCCAAAATCCCCCTCCATCCCTTTCATCTATCCTTTGTGAATTGGTGCGAATATTTTTCTTCACTCACCAGAGACTTTTCTTCCAAGGATGCTCAGCCATTAGAATTTTTCATTGGACATAGTCTTTTTTCCGAGTAATTGAAATTATTTCTCATTTATGTACAAAGACATGGTTTGTCCTGTCAATAGCTTAAAATTTTTCTTGGAAAATTCCTCAGAAAATTCCTCTGGAAATTTCGCATATCTCAATAAACACTTTTACTGAAAAACATTAATAGAACTACATACAACATGATGGAAATGATGAAAATTGGAATAATATGTTTCCAAATAAATGGGTATTCTTGTTGAAAGCGTATCATATTGAATTATAAGTTAATATTATATAGTTTTAAAAGCTTCTTCCCGAACAGGAAGCCTTAACAAGGATTTCTAAATTTAGATAGTTTGCTTAACCTGTTAAAAGATGCATTTCCACGATAGACGCTAAGAACTTGATTTTGAAAGTGATGTTCTTGTAAATTTCATTTAGGATATCATTTGGAAATTCTCTTTTAGTGTCTACGAGTAAGAATAGAATAATTATCTACCATTTATCCAAGAATACTTTTATAAACGACAACTATTTGAAAATTTTTGAAAATTCGAAATCCTAGTTCGAATTTCGAAATATCACGTATGTCAAGTTGTTATAATTGAAAATTGCGATCATTGGAGTCCCCGTTTGAGTTTTCGAACATTAAGGACGCTGACCTGAATCAGATAATCGTCAAGTAAACTTTAGAACATGCAAACCCTTATTTAAGAAGCCACGGTTCGATATGTAAGTTTGAATATTCTCTACTTGATCTCTTAAAATAAATTTAATAAATTTGTACCAGAATGGAGAAAATATGCACAGAAATCTAGATAATGAAATATTGAGTAAAATGCAAATGGAAGTCTTTGTACAAAAGGGGTGGCAAGGCGTCCCAGGATTTGCGAAGTGCTCGAACTCGTGACTAAGATGTTATACCTAAAAAGTATTTTCGCATCATTTACTTTTTACTCGTTTACTGGTCCTTAACCAATTTAAACCGATTCACAAATCTGTCAAAAGATCTCCCAAAATAGTTTTTAGAGTAATGGAATTGATTTTCTAACGAAAATTACTTATCGGTTCAAAATCGGTTCATTACCGGTTTAGAACAGATTTGAACCGATTTATATATCACTCAAAACATTGCTCAAAATACACCTCAGGAGTAATATAAATTGAATTTCATATAAAAATTAGTTATCGGTTATGAACCGGGTCATTATCGCTTCAGAATCAATTGGAATCAGTTCAGTTTTATCGAAAATTCCAAGACCTTTCCAACGAGCCCAAACATGATACTATTCGGGTGAGAAATACTCTCTCTCTATAGGCTTTTTACTTTTGACCTTGAAAAATCGTTATTAGGAATCATTCAACGATTGACGTACAATTTTCATTTGAAGTTTTTTCGGTTTCGAACGGTTCTTGCTCACCTCTGTGCTAGAGTGTCTTGGATAAAAGGTAAATGGAACTCTATTTGCACAAAAAGTCGTCGATGTTCGAAGAATTCAAACGCAGTGACGAATTTTCACGCCAAATTTTCGAAGAAGATGGGGAAAATTTATGAAGTATCACACCAAAGAGCTCGCAAAAGAGTTACTCAGTTATTATGGAGTGATTAAATAATTGGATGGAAGCAGTAAATGTCATTTCTTTGTGTTTTCCCTCACAACAAAGTGAAAACCAACACATTTTGACACTTTAGCTCTTCGAAATTCGAACAGGATATACTTCAGCGTCATTGCGGAGTTATCAAGAAGTAAGATTATCTCTTTTTGACTTTTCGAATAGATTTATGAACTTTTCAAACTTTATTTGTTTGCGGTAAGCGTAGATTCTCCAAATTCAAACGCATAGAGATAGAGGGATGAATGACATTTCTCGAAAAATGTTCGAACGATATTTTTAAAAATAACGGGATATATATGTAATGAAATGAGCGAAATGAGCCTTTTTCCTTTAATTTGCTTAAGTTGATACTACAGAATATTGCAGGCTAAACATTCTCGAGAATAATTGTGAATCTATTTGAGTAGTAACACCCAAAACATTTCGAAATTCGAACAGGATGTATTTCGTCCACCATGCGGTCGAAACGAAAATTTAAAATATATTTTCTTAGGCATTCGAAACCGAACTTCTAACTTTTTAAAGTCCAGCTGTGAACAAAACAATTAACTATATCTAAACCGAAAAGCTTTCGCATTTTTTCAAATAAAGGTCTAATTCTAATTGAATGACAGTGTTTTGAGTTATTTCAAATTTCACTATCAAAATAAGTATCCTCAATTGAACTTTAATCCGTTTCATATATTACTTTCTAAATTTAATGTTTTTGGGACAATAAATAATTATCTACGAATTGTACTGAATATTTTTAGATAGCTTATACCCAAGAGAAACTAGTAACGAGAGAGACTTGAAAAAAAAGTTTAGCTACGTTAAAGAACCCCAGCCTCCCCTAATTGCATTCCGGTTGTTTAGACTTCTGTAATCGAAGATATCATTGATAGAGTAAAATATATGTATAATTTCAACTGGAGTTTTCGAAAACTTCATGTCGAAATTTTAAAACACAAAACGGCTGATTGTTATCGGATGTTCGAAAATGGAATTTCGAACATAGAAAAGATGAGAATCACGGCGAAAGATAGACTTAAATTTCGAATTTTTAAATGAGTTAGCCAGAAAAGATTCTTCATGACCCACGGCTTCGTTGGATGTATTTCGAACATTTCAAAATAGTGCTGTCTCGCTATATGCACAGTTTGGGTACTTTTTTTTGACAGTTCTCTCTCTGAATATGCACAACTTTTTTTGAAATTCCCAACGGTTTTTTTCTTTCTTTTAATAAATTATCATTTTTTATTGTTCTAGAATTTCCCGTGTTATTTTAAATATAATATGAGACAGAAAAAATAAAATTATGAAGATTAAAAACAAAAAAAATTAGTTACCAAGAAAATAATTGTCTTTATTACTTTGTCAAAATGTAAACAAATTGATTTTGAATGCAACCGACACAAAAGCTGTGCATATAGAGAGTGTGCATATAGAGAGACAGCACTGTATCTTTAAGAGTATCACCTACCGTTCAGCCGAAAAATACTTTTGACGTGAGAAATTTAAAAAAAAAGAAATTCAGAGATATTTCTCCGCAAGCTCATGACAGTAATACAAGAAGCTTGATAGCCAGATCTTCCCTCTCTGGTAAGACTAAGATGGAAAAGTGAAAAAGGAGCCCTCTCAAAGACAAAATTTACGATTTTGAGTCATTAGCCAGAAGGTTCAGCAAATTAAAATTGATAAAAGTTCCTTCTTCAGTGTGGTTCTCATTTTCTCCGCACATTTTTCTTTTGAAAGTCATTCCAAAGAGGATCCAAGAGCTTTTGGATATGGTAGGAAAAAAAGGAGCAAAATCACGCGAATCGTCGTCAAGTTTTATCCTGGAAGTGAGAGGGAGTGGGATTTTTTTTTTATCAAGAGAAGGACAAACAAAGGCCAGGCAAAAACATCATGAGAATTGTCATTGAGAATAATTAAATTTCACTTGACTTTTCTCCTTCTACCACTCACGAAGGATATTAATTTCACTTGACGACAAGTCATTTCTTTTAATCTTTGCACACCGAAAAGCACCATTTTTTTCCAACGCCTCGTGCCACCCACATCCTCTTCTAAAGTTCACATCAAAAAAGCTCTTTGAATTGCTTAAAATATTCTCTAATTACTTGAGAATTTCCCTTCATATTCCCCCAAAATGAACCAAGAATTTTAACGTTTCTCCTGCCATTCCAAGAAACATTTAAAATAAACATTTTAGAGTGATTTCAAATAAATGGTGTGGATAGTATTCCCTTTCGGTTCATTTGGCATCGAGAAAACACCCCAAAATCTCTGCAACTCTTTCCCTTATCGGAAAATGCTCTAGGAGCTTCTTCAACAGTAACCTCTATTTGTTTGTCCCGCGCTGTATAGATGGAAAAAAAATATGAGGGTGCCGAAAAAAAATCGATGCCCAGAATCAGCTGATCGTGTCACCCCCTGAGAGACTCACATGTGTTTTTTTTTGCTGCCTCAAACCACTCGATAAAGGAGCTACGCATGGTGAATGACTTCGCGTCAGAATGAGAGATGATTTTGAGAGTATCTCGTGTGAAAACAGAGTTGAACGAATGAGAAGGGATCATAGATTTGATAAATTGTCGCGATAACTTATAAAATCTTATTTAAAAAATTCATTTCTCCGCAAGAGGGCACAGCTGTCTTCCGTTGGTGGCGCTGCTAATCGTTCTCAATTTTTAAAAATGGCTTTTTTGAAGGGAATCATCTCCACTACTGTAGGGAAAAGTGCGGAAGTAATAAATATCGGACAATTATAAACTTTAAGTTTAGGTAAGGCAAAATGCCCTCAAGTCGACTGGTTCCTCAATTCGACCGATAGAGTTATCGTTCGAGTCAAGAAACCGGTCGTCTCGAGGGCACTTTACCTTAGTTAATTCCACTTTACTTGGACTGAGGTCAACTATTTTTCAGTGGACAAAGATCCCTGTAGTATCTGAAAATTCATTTAAGTCTCGTCCTCTGAAGTCTTATACCTTATTAAAAAAAATCGCAGTATTTACAACAACCCCCTGTTTACTACTGCCCCAGATTCCCCTAAGTGGAAACGTCAAAATTCTGTCAAAAATACAATTTTTGACGAAAATATTGCTTTCAATGTGTAAAGGCCTCTACACATTGGGAGCAATTTTTGTCAAAAATTGCATTTTTGACAGAATTTTGACATTTCTGCCTACAGCACTGCAGCCACTTTCCTTCAAAAAAGCAATTTTTGACGAAAATTGTTCTCAATGTGTAGACACCTTAAGTCAGAAAATTTATCCAAGATAAATAAAAATGCAAGAACAATTTCTGAAATCTTTAGTAAACAGTCGATCTTGTTCTGTTAGTTTTATAAGACTTATTGACATTTACTATACAAAATGGACTATTTACTTTTGGCATTAGGGTAATAAGGGGTAATTTGAAATTCTTTTGAAATCTTTTTGGAAATTTGTAAGCCTTTGGCGCCCACCTGATAACCCTGGTCATGGCTCAGAAGGCGATTATTACAGTGATGTCCTGTTCCGGTCGAAGAGAGCACACAGGACCTTTATTTGTTGAATAGAGGATTTTCCCTGTGAACTACCTACCTGTATTGCTTTCAAAATAACTAACATGTATGGTGAAAGCGTACACTATCATGTAAGGAATAAGTAAGTCACAGTGTAAGGCTTTCTTTTAATGAACATGCAAACGATACAAAGGTTTTACTATGTATTGCTTTCGTAATACTAACAAGTAAGGTATTTGAAAGAATACACCATCATGTAAGGCTTAAGTAAAGTAAGGTGTAAAGCTTTCTTTTAATCAACACGTAAACTATCCTAAAGCCTTACCATATTTTTCTTTCGTAAAACTTAGAAATAAGGTATATGAAAGTTTATACTGTCATGTAAGGCATAGATACAACATGGTGTAAGTTTTTCCCTTCTTCGATAACAAATCATTATGAAAGTTTTACTAAGTATTGTTTGCATATTAATCATCATGTACGTTTTATGAAGGATACGTTATCACGTAAGACATAAGTATGCCTTAAGAATGGCTTACTGGAAATTTTCACTTTAAGAATATAATTCATGCGAGCTACACCGGCGTCCAGCTACAAAGGTTCAGGTGAAATATTTTATTTCTAATCATCAGTGAGGTTTAGTTTTTAACTAAAACCTAATGAATGATTGTGAGTATGATTCATGTAATCAAGTTCCGGAGTAACTTCTCTAATAATGAGAGTCACTTCAAGTTTTGATACGAATGCTTTTCATGAAAAGCGTTCCTCGGCCTTACATTTAAGTCTTACTTAGGTGACAAAAAAGTAGTTATGGAATGTTAAACGCTGTAGTTATACAATGTTAAAGATTTTCCGAGTAATAACATCATCTTCACCGAAAAATTGACAATTGAAACACATAACCTGAAAGTGATCCTTTCACGTTAAGCTATCTTAAGCTACAAAATCTCTATCACTTTAGTGAAATGTTCACCTTTAACAGATGATCACTTCACAAAATTACAGAATTCCCCCCTGGGGTGAAATGACAGCTTTTCGATACTCTGTCTTGAAGTCTGTTTTCAAATAGATAGCACAGATTTGTAAATATTATTGCATTATTTATTATACCATCTTTAAAAGAAAGAAACTGTTAGTAAATATTTATATGAGCCACTAAAGGTTAAGCTACCATTTTAATTTTTCAAAATAGACAGTCGATACTATCGAAAAAAGATATCATGTCACCCTTGTTTTGTCTGCTTCTTTTTTTTCAACTTATTTATATATTTGTACCTTAGAGCCGTGAGATGACAACACAATACGATACAATACTTAATCGAATTATCTTTTTATTTTTGCTTTTAATGATCGTAAAGCACTTCATTTCTAATGGTCGTCGTGACGTCGGTATTTCGTCGCAAAACTTACATCCCTTTTGATTGCTGTCAAAGTCCTAAAATCTAATTAAAATTTGTGTAACTCTACTCAGGTAGCTTGAAATACGTACTAATGACTCGTCTTCATGACGTTATGTTATGCATTGGTTATGTTATGCTACATGGGTAGTATAGCAAGAAAATTGTTAAGATGTTTTATTACAAAATTTTGTTAATATTATTTCTTCCTGAATTGAAAAAATCTTCTTGAACATTAAGCGAAAGGATATAAAGATATCTCCAAATCTTCAATTAACGCAGGTCTCGACAACTCTGCTATCTTGAATACCTTGAAAATCAGCCTGACAAATTCAACCAATTTTCGGTCAATGTAGAATCTTAATTAAATAATTTCAATCTTCATTGAGTGTGAAATCAATTCATGAGAAGTTTCCACCATCTCGAAGGCCACGGAGACGACCACTCGAGGGTTGGAAAAACAAACAATTTTTCCACTTGAGCTGGTCCTCTCGTCTCTAGCAATTTTCTTCAGCATGAAATTAATCATCGATTATTTTAATTAGCCACCAACGAGCTGTCATTAATTAGGCATTCAGTGTCCCACAAAAGCTCTCCTATCCGCGGGAGTTAGGGGGCCTTTGTGGCCAAAATAAACGACGTTGTCAGTGACAAATTGTGTAATAAATTATCGGGAAAATTTCTTAAAAAATAAAAATGGCACAGGGGTGTTCTCATTATAACGTGTGAGACGATCCACTCCACCATTTAGCCACTTTTTTCCCATCAGGAGTGGGTGGTAAAATGGTAGCCTGTATAAACTTAGAAAGCTTCCATTTCCCCGCATTTTCTTTTTGGCTTTATATAGTGGGACGAATGTCATTATAATATGCTCCAACGATGGCGCCGTGTGACGATAATTTCATTCATTTTATAATACCAACGTCTCGTTTCGAGCAAGATATCGGTTCGATTTGAATAAAATTTCAATTAATTTATTCCATCTCCGTTGGGGGTGTGAGACAAGACGCTTTCACCGGACCACGGACTTGGAAGGTATTGCTTGATGGTGGAAAGTAAGGGTTTTCCATCACCAAATCAACCCAGGTTCGCATTTTTTTTTGCTTCCAGCTCAGCATTCAATTCCCGCCTCAATTAAAGTGGAGATGAAGAAATTTTACCTCCACTGAGGTATAAGATCTTAAGGGATGAAGAGAAAAGCAATTGGAAAGCTGTTTGCATCCACGTGAAATTGGATTTCTAACCATTTCCCCATCACGATGGAGGCAGAATCAACAAATTCCTGAGGATTTTACTCACCATTCTCCTTCAAGTGGCAAAAATCCACCGTGGAATCATTCATTGAATGTTTTCAACGCAAATTAATTGAAGATGGACTAAAGTAAGGGGACTGGAAAAGAGACGGAACCACTATACAAATAATGCACTTCTCACAGCGTTAAATAACGAATTTTCATAACCATAAATATTACCACAAATTTATTACAACAAAAAAAAATATCTTGAAATTAAAGAAAAATAAATTAGGTTGCTTCGGTTGCTTATATTTGCAGTTTAGTCTCTGAAAGTCACCCCTATAGTGGTACGTTTCTGGGATAAAACTTTAGAGTTATCCGTTAGAACCGCTTTTACTGTGTCTCCACTAAAATTAAAAGAATGAAAGATTTTACGATGAATAAATTTTATATCAAAATACCCTCCTTTAAATGAGCATTTATGGTTTGTTACTCCTTACTTCCAGATCGCTAGTTTAAAAGCTCATTAAGTCCTCTACAGAACCTCCTAATGACATCTCACAGCCCAGATCCAGGCTGAAACTGTGTTTCAAAATGTACCATACTACCCTAGTAGCCAGACTTCGCATCCAGTATCAAGGTGCTTGTGCTTACCATATTGCGTAGGACCTTAAAGAGGATCAATGATAAGGCTGACCAGTAGATCAGATTCATACCCTTTATATCAGTTACTAGAAGCTTCAGAAAGCTCCTTGAAATGGCCCTTTGATGCATACTGGGCTTTAATGTTGTCCTGATCCCGAATTTTAACACGAAAATTTGTCCTATGGCATTGTCATATCCCCCGAAAATCCGTGAAAAATTCCGCGGTCCACGAAAACCCAAGAAAAATTCTGTGGTCCACAAAAATCCGCGAAAAATTCAGCGATCTCCTAAATTCGCGAGAAATTCCGTCGTCCACGAAAATCCTTAATCGATTCCGTGATCCCAGAAAATCCGCAAGAAATACTGCAGTCCACGAAAAACCGCGAGAAATACCGCAGTTCGCGAAAATCCGCGAGAAATTCCGCGGTTAACAAAATTTTGCGAGAAATTGCGTGGTCCGCAAAAATCCTTAATCAATTCTGCGATACCGGAAAATCCGCAAGAAATACAGCAGTTCACGAAAATCCGCGAAATATTTTGCGGTTAACGAAAATTCGCGAGAAATGCAGTGGTCCGTGTAAATCCTTAATCTATTCTGCGATCTCAGAAAATCCGCAAGAAATACTGCATTCCATGAAAATCCGCGAAAAATTCCGCGGTTTACGAAAATTCGCGAGAAATGCCGTGGTCCATGTAAATCCTTAATCGATTCTGCGATCTCAGAAAATCGAGATATATCGAAGTCCACGAAAATCCGCGAGAAATTCCGTAGTTCGTGTAAATCCTTAAGCGATTCTGTGATCCCAGAAAATCCGCAAGAAATACTGCAGTCCACGAAAATCCGCGAGAAATTTCGCGGTTAACGAATATTCACGATAAATTCCATGGTCCGCGAAAATCCTTAATCGATTCTGCGACCCCAGAAAATCCGCGAGAAATACCGCAGTCCACGAAAATCCGCAACAAATTCCTCGATCTACGAAAATCCGCGAAAAATTTCTCGGTCTACGAAAATTTGCGAGAAATTCCATGGTCCGCGAAAATCCTTAATCGATTTTGCGATCCCAGAAAATTCGCAAGAAATACTGCAATCCACGAAAATCCGCGTAGAATTCCGCGGTTAACGAAAATTCGCGAGAAATTCCGTGGTCTGTGAAAATCCCTAATCGATTTTGCGATCCCAGAAAATCCGCAAGAAATACTGCAGTCCACGAAAATCCGCGAGAAATACCGCAGTTCGCGAATATCAGCGAAAAATTCCGCGGTTCACCGAAATTCCGCGAAAAATTCCGCAGTCTGCGAAAATCCGTCTCATGTCTAATATAGAACTTTGAGATTTCGTAACAGTTTTAAATGGAAAAAGAATTTAAAAAAACAACGAATAGTACTTCTTCGTAGTTTTCTGTTTTTGATAATTCCGAATTACCCCATCTTACCCTACTCTTTAAAAATTTCAAAATATAAACTATTTCATATAAACTCGTTCAAAATTAAATAGCTTAATCCGAAACGGTTGATATATTTCAATTCTTTTTTTAATTTCATTTATAAAAAAAAACAGTTCGAGGAAGAACTGTTTTAAGCTTAGATCGAAATGAAAGCCCTATAGACTAACTTAAACTCCTTCTAGTATGGAACATAGCTTCAGAAATCCAACTAACAAGATTTTCTCAAATTAATGCTTTCTTTCATTCTAAATTTATTCACCATATTCTTCGAAATCATTGAAAAAAAACTCAATCCCTTCTCTCTTGGCAAGCAACCAATGCTCGGGGAATGCGATATTCTCTATGGAAAACGGGTGGTAAAACCCACCCATTAATTCTTCAATATAATGAAATCCAGCACCCAAAGAATACGGTGGATGGGAATGAAATTCAATTTGTGTGAAATTGTGATACCAATTAAAATGAAGAAAACACGCAAGAGGAATTTTTCGAAGGATTTCCAACATCGGAAGAGCTTCAACAATTAAAATATGATGAATGTACCAGTAGTTGGGGTTAGGAGAATGAAAGAAAGCACTCTTCCTTGAGCTTTTCTCAATTGGAAGAAAGGTCAAAATTTAATTATATTCAGTGTTTGAGGGGAATAAAGAAAGGAAAAAAGGTAGATTTACATGTACCCTTAAGATTTTCGATTATACAGGAGAAGGAAGTACAGTTCAAAAGTACTTGTTAAAGTTTTCTTAATTTATGGATTTAAAATTAAAAATTACATAGGGTAAAATGAGGTAATTTGGAACGATGGCTATTTTGAAACTTTGAGATTTTCTCACTGTTTCAGATGGTCAAAGAGATAGAGAAAACCTTGAAGAAGTACAAGACCTTACTGCCTAAAACTGTAAGGAAATCTAACAGTTCCAAATTAGTCATGATCCCAAATTGTCCAATTTAACTCTAAACACTATTTTTTCAATAATTCTACCCATTTGACTGATTATTTGCAAAATGAGTAAACAATTTCACTCCTTTTGAGGTTAATCTTTGAATAATCTTTTGTATTTTCAAGTCCTTTTTCTATTTTCCATCTAACGGTGCTCCCTGTCTCTTACCATTCCATTGTCTGGCTTTTTCTGTACGAAATGGGTGGAAAATGGGTGGTTTCCCAGCATAGAAATGGACATCAAGGCAAACAAGAAAATCATATACATACATTTCATTCACTAGAATTTTCTTCTTCCTCTTTTCCACAACTCATACTCCCCAGACTCACCGAGGGATGGTTTAATGCCTGATATCGTAACAAGCATTTAAGAAATATGGACGATAATTGAAAAGTGCAAAGTGAAAAGAAGAGAAGAAAAGCCTAATTATCCCATCCACATTTTCCTGAACGAAACGTTTGGGGAAAAGGCATCCAAAAAGGCACCCAGGGTGAAAGTACGGGGGGATTAAGGATGGAAAATCAAAGTCACTCTCCTGGAAATTCATTCAAAGGTTCTTTCCTGAATTAATCCGGCTCGAAGGACCAACTTTCGAGGCGTGGCTCTGACAACCATTCCGGAAAACTATTGTTTGTTCAATCCCATTCCCCCAGTGTGGACAGGAATTATATAAATTTCGCGGTTTTAAAACTGAGGTTAAAGTGAAGCGGGAAAGAGCAATACACTTAGCAATTAGCCCAAAGACCCCTCCCTCAGAACGAAAATAAAATCCGTCCTTCTTCACCTTTTCACGCAACTCAGCCATCCCCAAGACAATAATGACGTGGGAACACTTAAAAGCCACCCAGTGACTTCAACCCCTAATCCCACCCACACAGCATTTCTTAACTTGGGGGATAAATTAAAAATTAATTTGCATGAATGCTCTGGTAAATGTTTGCAGTCTCAACGTTAATGAATTTGTGGATAATTTCTGAGGTGTTTTGTCAATTAATTTGAGAGGTTATTTCAAGTCTTAGAGAACTGTAACACAGGCAATAACCTTACTTTTTTGAAAAGTAACTTCAAATGACTTTGTTTTAAAAAAATAGATCTTACATGCTTAATACAGAAGAAGAATTTCAGGCTTAGGACACACTGGCTCCGTTCAGTAATAACCTTTCGAAGAGACAACGCCACTGCAAAGCCTAGCCAAACCTATTCGAAGACCTTCCGCAAGCCTAAAGTGCAAGTTCACCTACTCGCCGCTTTAGCGCTGATTGTTCTGCAATTTCGAATTTCGATATTCTTGACACTTCAATCATCAACAATGTCAACAAATGTGTGTAAACATTTGCTACAAAAAATTAATTTTTGTATAGTTTTGTGGAATTTCAGGATAGCAGAACGTTTGAAATGCAATTTTATTAAGATAAATATCCTTTTCATGAACTTGCTAAATTTTGTTAAATTCGTTGATTTAAACTTTCGAACTTCCAACGGGTTTTAGGCAAGTTTTCTCTAAACATCAGAGATAGAGTCCGGGAGTAATGCGACCCACCATAGTTGGAAATGTGTCGACCTCAGCTGCAACATAGTAAAATTTAAAAAAGGCCTCATTTAGTTTTCGAAATATTCGATATTGAATTTTCGAAAATCGATTTTTCGATTAATCAGACCATTATTGATTAAATGGGATGCAGTTAGTCAGATAATGGCAAGAATGTTTGGGTGGCTCTCAATATTCCATTGGTAAGCAAGACCAATCTGAATAAAAAGTTGTAAATTTACTTGAAACATGTTAAACAAGTAAAACTACAATATTTTATCCAGATTAAACTAGCTAACCAATGGAATATTGAGAGTCACCCAAACATCCTTACCATTTTCTTTCAAAATGTGCTGGTTTTTGTAACTCTAGGGACCTGTGTTCCTTCAGTAACCAACTATCTTTTAATTTATGAAGCAGACATCATTGGGTCACTATCAGAGATACTTACAATGCTGTTATCACCCCTCTGAGTCGATACTCTAGGTCTGCCAGTAGCATTTTTCAGATGTACTCGTACCTCATTAATATAATATTTGAATATTTTATGTATAACATTTCGTAATTTTCTATTAAATTTGGCAATTAACGACGCAGATTGATTCCGGCAGTATCTCTGGATGATTTCTCACCTTTTAACTTTTTGTAATTTGCCATTTTTAACTTAAATTATAAATTATCAAAAAACAGATTATTTCTTGTTTTCTATAATCACTTTTATATATTTACCATTGACAACTTTAAAAATGTACAAACCCACCATTTGCCTCTCAAATGACATACAGTAGAGTCTCGCTATAGGCCATCGCTCTATAGTCCACAATTTATCGACCGTTGATTTCAAAACACTGATTTTAAGTTAGGTTATGTTTTTTAGTATGCGACATGCATAATTATTTTAATATTTTTGGCAAACTTTATTAAGTAGTTGTGATAATTGTGATCCACAATGAAGAGAGCAAGGACAAGTACCACAATCGCAAAGAAAGTGGAAGCCGTCGAGCAATTTCAATACTAAAAGTCGTTGATAATTTTAAAAAATGACATGGACTATAGTGCGACCCAAGTGTCAAATTTGAAACCAAATATGGACTATAGCGAGACTCTACTGTAAATCCAAAATGTAACCGGTTTACATTAAGTTGGTTACATGTTTTGATCATTTCAAATTAGTTTTATAAAAGAGGCAACGAACTTTTGATTTTTCAAAAATGACCAACTTTTGGAAAACAATTATTTTTAATATTAAATAAAATTAATTTTTTTTTTTTGAAAAATATAAATAATATCTACGGATTACAGGGAACTCAACTGCAAAAAGCAAAATTTGTAAAAGTAATTTTTTCTATAATTTTTTTCACTTGATTTCTCAAACATGCATTACGCAACAAACTATTGACACCCACTGTATTTATTACGTCTTGAATCTTATGTTCTAAGTTTAAATGCAAATTGTTCCAAATTACATCACTTTAGTAGTTCATGTAAGCCACTGTCAAGATATACCGATATGACGATTTTTTCATTCTCCGTGTATAAAAATATGCACACAATCAAGTTTTTTTCAAACGATAAATATTAAGATTGCGGCTGCCGCCGTCTTATCACTAACAATCTGATCACAAATTTGATAAAAATTCCGGATTATAAATTGTTTATAATTTTATTATAATTCTTTTCTATATATTATTCTATTTTTACTTTAATTCTGTTGTACTGTTCCTATTAGCAACTACAAGAGTGTTTTATTAAATGAAACCAGTGAAACTAAACAGAAAAAATCTACCTGTGATTACAGCAGATTGGGAAGCATTTTGGTCAGTAAATTAGTCAGTAAAACTGAAATTTGGTGCGTACATTAATAAAACTGGAAAACATTAAATAGAAATAAAAAAAATAAATAAATATTGTTATTTAAATATTCGGTTTCCTTTAAAGAAATTTATGATCATTTTTCACTTTGCTACTGCTCAAAATTGATTCGTTTACTGACCAATCTGCTAATTTACTGACCTCCTAAAATGTTTTCCGTCTTGCTACGGTCCATGTATACCTTTACCATTATCCTTTCAGTATGTTCGTGAAAGAAGATGACCATAAATCGAAGTTTTCCATGAGGATTCAATCTTCAATTCCTCATTTGAACTTCCACTTTGCCTTCGGAGTTAGAGGCACAAGACAAATCTTTCTTTCGCGCTTGGAAACCGGGAGGAAAAATAGCATGAAGGGTGGGTGGGTATAGGGAAAAAAATCCGTGGACTTTGGCAGAATGGTTTGGGGTGAGAAAAATGAAGCAAAAGATGACACCCTTGGAGAAAGGACATAGAAAAGTGGAGATAAATTTTGCTTTAGCACCAAAATCCCAGGGAGAAAGGTCCACGGGCGGGACGAGGGAGAAATCTGGCGCCCTTGCTCTGTGCCGAAAAATGTCACTTTCCGCGTGCTTAAATGGCTACAGGGGGAAGAACTTAAATTTTCCAGTCCGAGGGATGATTTGTATTAATTTGCTGTTTGCCAGTGTGGGAGTGAATCAATAATTAGCCGGAGATGTTTTATCTCTCCTCGAGTGTCTCCTTGAGGTGTCCCACCAAACTTGCAATGAATTATTCAAATTATCCACCAGAGCGAATTAATTAGCAAGCTCAGCGACCCCCCCTCTTCCTAGAAGAGGACCAAACAACAACATCAATTTCCATCAGGGGTTGATTTTCCATGGGGCCGAGGGGGATTTTTCTTCCTTAGAAAGGTCCTCCTTTCACGCACAACAACTAAGGAAAAACCACCTCGTGTATGTCTCCCACAAAAACTCCGTATCCTTTCGCGGGGAAATAGCAAAGAAAAAAAACCGCCTGAATAGAAAACCCATGCGAAGGAGGGAAAATTTAAATTCCTTTGTGGGGCAAAACGATGAAAATTGGCGGCAAAAGATGCGGCACGTGGGGAAAAAAGAGAGCAAAAATTATACGCAAGGTTCCGTTTTATCGCGATTTTGTATAATTTTCATTCCGCCATCTTCTCATCAAGGCTCAGAATGAGTCCGTGTGGTT
Organism: Phlebotomus papatasi; assembly: GCF_024763615.1. Lineage (NCBI taxonomy): Eukaryota > Metazoa > Arthropoda > Insecta > Diptera > Psychodidae > Phlebotomus > Phlebotomus papatasi. The sequence continues at coordinate 7,278,413 of NC_077223.1, forward strand.
ACTCAAACCATCCACCCACCACCCGTACGCATCGCGCAAGAGAATCAACAACTCTTTCCCGCGCACATTTTACCCTCGCTCTTCTAAGTACACCCTCTGGGAATGGCAACCACTCTTTGGCTTAACAGAGTTGAACATTTATTAGATTGCAGATGTAACAAATCGACCAAGAAGCAGAGCGACAAAGCGACTCTAACTTAAAACAAAATTCTTGCAATTTCCATTTTTGAAAGGCTTTATAATTTTAATTTTCCATGAAGAGGTTTCCTGGTTTCTATCGAACTGATACTCATTATTATTGTCATTCAATTAATAGTCATACAAATTAAATTAGTCTATAAAGCCTCCATTTAAGCGAAGATATTTTGAAATGCACTCCATTGAACTATGTACCGCTAAGTCTTTGCAAATCTCCTCTACTGGTTCGTTTCTGAGATAAAATTTTGCAGATTCCTAACTATGTCTCGACTAAAAATACCCTCTTTTAAATATACCTTCAGAACTCTTAGTTCTACACTATATTTGTGATTTTATGTGTGATTTGCCACAGTAAGACGAGTTTTCATCTTTAGGCTATAATTCATGTGACTAACACATATGCAATTGCAACTAAAAGCATATATAGTGGCGGCCAAAAAATAGAATCACTCCTGAAAGCTTGAGTTTTTTTTTACTTTTGCTAACTTTTTCTCTAGTATAATTTAAAAAAAAAATTTAGAAATGTTAAAGTAATTGCCTTACCGTGTTATCACACTAGGATTCTTTTAAATTATAAGTTCAATTTAATATTCAGATGAATTGTGCCTATGCGTTATTTTGGATTAAAAATCATTTGATTTGATAGATTCTCGCTTATTTATTGATATAAACTAATACTTGGATCACCAAACATGTTGAAATATGGTAAAATGGCATAAATATGGTTGCTCAATTAAATTTGAATTCAGCTAATTAAAATGTTAAAATTACTCATTAATTTCAATTTTATTGCAGTTAAACAAGTAGCCTTTTGTTACAAATTGTTCTTATTCAATTTATTCACTCGTAATTAATTAATATTTGTAGCCAAAAAAATAAAGTAGAGTATTAAAAATAATAAGTACAGTGATTAGTGATAAACTTGTATGCGAGTGAAGCTTCAGTATCGGGAGTAATTTGCTGAGTTCCAATTCTAAGAAAATTGTTGTGTCAAGAAATCACACAGATTTTCAACCAGACTGTATGAAAGGCACTTCATGAGCCCCCTTGCCTGCAACCCTTTCTTCTGGTTTTAAAGGTTCTTTTGCATAACAGGTAAGTGACTTATAAGACCTTGTATAAGACATTTTAAGTATACTATTACACATTTACCGTGGAGTCATTCACAATCAAAAATCTCGCGGTACTATTTAAAATTGATCAAATTTCTTGCAAAATGTATCCTGGCTGTGAGAATTTTCAAGTAAATAGTGCAAAAAAAGCAAGAAGCCTTTCTAAGCAATTCGGAGACCATTCTTCTCCTAAGCTAAGCTTTGCCAAAATCAAAGCCTATACATTGGGACAAAAGGGTACTAGGGTACTCTTAAGCTATGAAGGGGATTCGGAGAAGCAACTGAAAACCTCTAGGGGATCCTGGAAATACAGAATACAACCCTAGCAAACATACCTTGAAGATAAGACGAGCGAGAGGTAAGGACGATGGCACTATTGAGGATCGGATCATAAGGAATTTTTCTTAATTAGACCAATGGCAGGTGCTTTATACAGTGAGAGAAATCCGAAAAAGTTAAAATAACATTCCGTGTAGAGAATTACCTATAAATATATTGTGGTGTTATAAATATGTCAGGGACTGTGTGCTTCTTGGGCTTTCTTCTACCGTCTGTGATATTCAAATACCTGTGGTAAACAATAATTTCTCTGTGATAGGATTCTGTGATATTTAATACCCTCTTCTTCCTGCCCAGTTTACCTGGAAATATATATTCCTTTATTAAATGTATTCAAGTGATCCGGAACGTAGGCGACTGGATTTTCCAGAAGACGTTTCCTCGATGACCGCCAAATGCCATTCATCAAATCCACTGAGGCAGTGAAACACAATTATTCCCTTCACCAATTATTTATTTACACCAATTCTCCTCTTAGATTTCACTGAACACGTTTAACTCTACGTCACGTAAATTTTTCTGTAGTTTGAACTAATATTTAATTTATAATTCACAAAATAAACTTATACACTTTTCTCCTCACGTCTCTTTGCAAAAATCAAGTCTTACGTAACTCTCAGACTGGTTCCCGCTCTTCCCCTACTTTGTTTCCAGCTGATCTTATTCACCACTTTTTCCTCTTTCTCTCTCCCTCCATGCATATTCAAAATCCAACTGTCTTTTGTCTCTTAAAATAAGAGATCTCCAATCAATGGAAATTCTATACATTCCGGAAATGTTAATTTTACCCTGCAGTATTGATCCGAAATCGGTGTAAATATTACCCTTTTTAGGTGTATTGGGGGTTAAAATTAACCTTTTTCATGTTAATTTTTTTTTAGTAATATTTTTTAATATTAATTCAATCACAAAAATAGGGTTCATCCTTCTTACAATTGTGATTTTACCCTTAAAAAAGTGTAAAATTAACATTAAAAAATGTTGATATATTTTTACACCTAAAAAGTGTTAAAGTTACGAAGAAAAAAAGTTAATCGCACCCTCTTTTTTTCTCAGTGTAGGGTCAATGCCTTAGTTTTTTTTGGTGACTATCTGGGTTATTTCATTAGGGCAACTTCCAGATTCTTCACCCGAGGAGAGCATTACCGGAAAAGTGGTAGCGGTATCTACTTTTTACTTGTTTTATAGTTTCGACTATCATTGACTTATTATATAAAGGGATAGCCGATGCTGGTGGATCTGACCTAGGTTTTTTAAAACAATCTCTCCTTCCTGTGAGCGTCGGAATCTATTGATTAAATTCTGTACCCATAGCTACTGAGGAATACACAACAGGTGTCGAAAGCTCTGGTGAAATTGTGTGTTTGATTCATAGAATTTGATCAACAGAGTTCCGACGCTCACCGGAAAGATAGATTGTCCTAAAAACCTAGGTCAAATCGTTAACTTAAGAAGGTCAAGGAGATGAACTCCCTCCGGATGCGTCAGGGGATGTAATCCTTAATCTGTCCTGAAAGGATTACATCCTCTAACTCATCCGGAGGGAGTTCATCTCCTTGACCTTCTTATGCCAATTGTAGTCAGTAATCTACCAAAAATCGTTAACTTATGTTCCTTATGTTACAACGTCAAAATGAATTGCTAATCTTAGCCTGACCTGTTATGCGCCAACGCTTTCTAATTCCGCAAGACTAAAAAGCAGGTGTCCTCGTTGGGTTATCGGAAACTGGGTTGGCCTCATTTCTGCGAAGCTTAGGGCCTGCCCCTCAAGACCTTCCAGGCTGGGTCTTCCTCATCCTTAATTAATAATAATAATAATAATGCTGGCACAACATTCCATGAGGGAAAAAGGCCTTCCCGCAAGGGGATTTCTAGACATGCATTATTATTTTTTCTTGTACGGGATGAGGTTGTCAGTCCCATTCCCGTGGAATCAAGTGCAGTGAAGCTCACTGGATATAATCCGAACACCTTTAACGCCAGAAAGCACTTGCCGCCGGGACACTTGCATCATAGAGCGAGTGCTCTACCAGTTGACCCATTGAGTGCCCCACCCTTAATTAACCTACTTTAAAAGTAAGATCGAATTATGAGCAACGAATTCACCTTCAAGCGGTAGGATGCCTGGTAGGCCCTGTATACTCAGGTGAATGATAAGACATTGGGTAATCAATCCCAGTGGAAAGTCACGAACCTAAGGCTAACGAACAAGGAACCTGGTCCTTCTAGAAAGGATTTGGCGAGGGGTAAGAATCTCTTCCTATATAAGCAAGATTGTAACGAAAACTCGCAAGGACCCTATGATGGACTTTTCGACAGCAACCTATGCTATATTTTGAATCAGTCGTCCGCCGCCGTCTTAGCGTTGGTGACCAGCCTCCAAAGTCAAACGGCGGAAATGCTTCTTCTCAGGCTGTATAGTCTTTTGTTGTGCATAACGATCTTTTACATTTTATCAGACAAATTAATTACAATTACAAAATAGGCCATGTGACAGGAGCAACTAGGCTCGTGGCGTCACAACTGGAGCGCGGACTAGAGGAGGTTAGTGCAATACGCTCTGTCCCTTAAAGGGACGTTGAAACCACCTAAGTAAGTAGAATAGCCTAATACAGATTCCCACTTGGGACAGGATGTGAATTAGGCTATTCAACCCTAGCACTATCTCAAATAAATACAGAATATGTTTCCAATGTATATTACATGAATATGTTCTTAGACATCATCAACAGTTGTAGATATGTCATTTTCAGTATACGCTTGGTTTAGTTTTCAAACTTGCTTTGAGAGTGTCCTATCCATTTTAATCACCAGTATCATCCTTGTTAATTGCTGTATCCATCCAAGTGCAATAATGACCAGTTAAGCGGTATAATTGCGAACAATCTCCCCGAGTTTCCAAGTGATTGTTGCAGAGAGACAAGCGGTGTAATTTCCCTGGTGCCGCCCAGTTCAGAGACCCATCCACCCCCAGCATCATTTGCATCTCTCCGCGACCATCCCCTGGCGTCCCGCAACTCTTCATCCGCCGAAATGAGTGCGCGGGTTCGCTTTTTTTTTGTGTATAGGGCTGGATGGAAAAAGGGATGCTGGCAGAACGGGGAAAAAATAATGCCGAGGACCGGAGAGATAAAATGTTCGCCAGGGGCGAAAGGGGGTGGCGTAAAAGCGCGCCAAGAAAAAGCTAGAGGAAAAAAAGTCGAGAAAGAAATGAGGGGCCGCTAAATTAATTTGCTAGCGCGGGTGGCGTTTTTTTTTCTTCTTCCTTCTTGGGTGGGTGTAAAATGGAACTCAGCACCGATGTTGAGGGGGATGATTCACGCTTCTGAACTGGAGGATGGTAGCACTGAGTGTATAATACACGCACTTTTTTCCTCTTTTTTTCTTGCTGCCTCTCTTGACTCTCCTACCTCCAAGACTTTTCCATGGCAAAAGCACCAAAAATTGGGTAGAAGTTTTCATTGAAATTGCCGGAGAGCGAGGGGGCTGGGATGCGGAGGAAATTTAGTGGTCGTGGAGGAGACTTTTGTGTGTGTGCACGAGGGGGCTGGATAAAATAAAGGGTGCCCCTTTCGCTAATGGAAGTCGTTTAGAAAAATTGCCTCCGCGCGCGCCAGAAATTCAAAATGTGCCCCACTTTGGTCTCATCCTCCCCCCGACACAGAAGCATCTTCAATGGAAGAGGATCCACCGATGGGACACTAAGTTGCCAGAGACAGAAAAACCACCCCCGCGGCTGCCCAAGAGGCACAGAAGACACAAAAAAAAATGAAACGGCGCTTTTATCGGGTGATCTTCGAGGAAAAGAATTGGCTAAGGCAGAGACAGAGAAATTCTCGGGGAGGCCAGGATGAGGAACGGACCAGGGGACCAAGGGCAAGAAAAACGGCAAGAAAGAACAAAAAAAACGAGGGAAAAATGTCGCCATACCCCGAGGGACGGGCAAATACCACCCTGAAAACAATGCTTTTAAAAATTTATATTTGAATCCATGAGATTAAAAAAGAAGAGAGAGTACTACCTCTTGGCCATACCCAGAACACACAGAAAACTCATCCTTCCACCATCCTTACCCAGGCACCAGAACCATGTGGAGGGGTGGCGAAAAATTCTCTGTTCAGGAAGAAAATTATAATTTATCTCAAATGATATTGCAGAGTTCTCAAGGGTTGCTAACCACCCTCCCAAGTTTTCTTACAAAAAAAAAGGGTCCTGATTTGCAAATAAAAATTCATTTCTTGTATTCAAAAGTCATCATAAAGGGTATTTTCTTCCCTATCAATAAACTTCCTTTAAGAAAAAAACTAATTATTTCTAGGGCTTCATTTGAAACTGAAAAGTACCCCCTTGTAACAAAATCTGAAGAAAGTTATTTCAAGTAGGAAAATTTCAAAGGCACTCCACTAACTATTTTAATTAATTAATTTCCACCTCTGAGACAATGTATATTCCTAAGAGTCAACTTATCAATATCCAAAAGGGATCTCCATGTAAAGTAAATAAAAACAAAGTAGAAGGAAATCGTTGATGAACGAGGCGGCAACTGGGATATAAACAGGGTCGCCAACTGCCAAAATTTAAATGTAATTTGACTAAACTATTTACAGTGCCCGCTCTCTACTCTAATCCGGATCGCCGTAATCCGGACGAGTTATCGACGGTTACATTTAAAATAATTTTGAGGTCATGTTTGCATATTTGTTCAGCAATGAAAATGAATTATCCTGTGATGTTTTTGTTTAATAAATGAAGTATAATAGCATAGATGAATTCTCTAATTATGTCTTCTTAATCTTTTTAAAACTTTTATTCTAATTTTTCAAAAAAAAACTTTTATTACATTTGCGAAACGTTGAACAAATTCAAAAAAACCATCCGGATTACGAAGCGGGCATCTGTCATATTGTCTCCCAATCATCCGGATTACGAAGCGGGCACTGTACGTAAAAGAAATGAACATTTTTACTTTTTAAAATAAATAATAAAATAATATAATAAGAAATAGAAATAAAAAAATAAACCTTGAACTTGTCAGTTTGAAGGAATTTTGAAATACTAACGACATGAGGAAAGGAAAGAAAGAAAGAAAATATTTCATATTTTAGTTTCAAAATTACAAGCTGAAAATTAGAAAAATAAACCATTATTAAGAATCGAACCCTCATCTCGTGGAGAGTGAGGGTTCCTTAGAATAACTTTCAGAATTTTCATAATTCGGAAGTTTATATTAGGGGAAAGCCGCTATGTTTGAGACACTTTTTTATGTTTTGACTTTAAGATATTGTGACGAATTTGCCTTTTAAATGGCTAGGGGTTGTTAAATATTCAAGGCAACCCCCCCCCTATCTCTACATTACGCCTTTGGGTCCCTCACAGCCCCAAACATCCGTTTTGAGGCGAAAATTCCAGTATATTCGCTTAAGTGCGATTTTTACACTTAAGCGTATACTTTAGGAGGGCAACATACATGCCTTTGCAAGACATTGAAGGCAATGTCTTACAAAGGATTACCAATATTGTCGTAACTTACCAAACGTCAAATAGAGAAAAAAGACTCGATACACCCGATGCGTCAAAAAATATCGAACGATATCTAAAGAACGATATCTAGTTAGTCTGCTCACGAGACATTGCACTTTTTGTTCCCAATTAAAAAACTACATTAGACTCGCTTATCCGTGAGAGCGGGACCGAAGTCTCACACAGATTAAGAAATTGATAGACATCAAATCTTTTGAAATCCAACGTTTCATTTTTGTTTATTTAGTAATTTTGTGAAGTGAATCCTTACCTGACCGATGCAACATTCTTCCTGAATATGCATATATCAGGGTTTACCTGAGAAAGTGAGCATTAAAAGCATGTGAGCATGTTGTTATAAGTATTCGTATGACATTCGTCAGGCCAAAGTAGGAGTTCTATTCTGCTCCCGGACAGGAACCAGTCAGATGTTTCAATGTAAGGAAAGGGAGGATTCAAAGGCACACAACATTAAGATTCAAAGGCTGCCGCAGAGCGATATTTGCAAACTTTTATCACCCACAAAATTTGTCTCATCTGAATCAAAATATATTTGGAGAAATACCATCCAAGAATACCCTTCTATGACTCTGTTCGTATATACTTCTGTTCGTATTGCGCATTTCGTATTTCGGAAACTTCGTATTCTAGTACATTTCGTATTTCAGACGAAATGTGAAATATGAAATCGTAAAATACGAAATGTACTAAAATACGAAGTTTCCGCAATACGAAATGTGCAATATGAACATGTAAAATACAAAATGTAAAATACGAAGTATCCGCAAACCGAATTTCTGATGACGTAAACGGAATTCGATCCAGGAACTCTTGAATAAATCGAGCGTTTATTGTAATGTTTTTGAATGAATTTAGTGAACTTTGAAAATTAGGGGAAAGTGGTCTGCCTTTGAATGTGGCAGCCTTTGAATGTTTCAATTTTTCTCTTATTTCTCAAAGCAGAAATTCTATTTTGCGATCTATAATTATACAATTAACTATTTTTTATTAACTTCGATTAATAAAATGGAATTTTAGCTTTGGAAAGTAAGAGAAAAATTGAAGAGTTCAAAGGCTGTCGCATTCAAAGGCAGGCCACTTTCCCCTAATCTTTTATGGTAGACCGAAAAAGCATTAACCAGTAAATGAAAATTTCCTTTTCGTGTAGGGTACAATGGGGTAATTTTGAACAGGATATAAATTTGAAGTTTGATAAGAGAACTTCAATAAAGTAGGGGAAAGTACCCTACTTTCGAACGTTCATGCCTTCGAATAATGTGAATTTTCTTTAAGTTTTCCTAAGAGACTTAAACATTTCTATTAAATATTAGGTAGCTTATTAACATTTATTGATAATTATGTGGCAATAATGTGGAAATCTCTTAGGAAAAGTAAAATAAATTTACATTAATTGAGGAGAAATATATTGAATTGAATTGAATTGAATTGAATTTTCCTGTTTAATCTCAAATTGAAGGAGGGGAAAGTGCTCTCCGTTCGAACGTTCATACCTTCGAATAATGTGAATTTTCTTTTAGTTTTCCTAGAAGACTTACAAATTTCTACTAAATGTTAGTTGGCTTATCATCAAAAAACAAAAGAAAGTCACATGAACGTGTGGCATGAACGTTCGAAGGGAGAGCACTTTCCCCTAGTGTTCAGATATTTGAAACAGAATTTGAGAGACAGATCGAAGATTTAACCATGGAGGAAGGCTCGTTGAAGCGCCGAGAGCTTTGACGAAGAATTTTTGTGTTTTCCTGTCCTACAAGGATTACACCCCTTGACGCATCCGGAGGTTGTTCAGATCCTTAACCCATTCAGTCAATGTACCAGAAATACTTGAGATAGAATGTTCATATTTTGGGATTAGTTTCCTACAGATTAGTAGATGATTTTTTTTGGAAAGAAAATTTTTTTATCTCATATGGGGGCGCGGGGAGCCTCTGTGAAACACACGTCTTAACGGTCACTGAATTTAAATTCTGTGCATTAATTCATTACAAACTCTATTGCTTTAGATAGAGTAACTATCCAAGAACACCAATTGGCAACTAGAATTCAAATAAGGAAAGAGGCCAATTTTAACAAATTCGACGGGATGTCGTATTTTCCGTCCGCCATTTTGCGCAAAAATTTTGCATGACCTTCCGCGGAGCAAAAAAAAATAATAACAAAATGTATTTTCATCTCTGTCCGACTATTTTTCCCAAGTAACTGAATAACTAACGTTACTAAAAATCCATTTCCGACAGCAATTCGGATAAAAATTGCCCAGAAATAAATCATCAAAAATCACTCAATTTGCGTATGATGTATAATACCATGGTAAGGAATGGGTTAGTCCATTTAATCTAATCAACTTCAGTATTGAATCAAGAATAGAAGAAAACGTTCTTAGTTCGATTAAATGCAGGATCACTGAATATTCCTTCTAAGTCAATCTAAAATATCTCATATTCGGATTCTACCCTTGTTTAATTCTGCCCCTGCTTCCCCTATGTTTATTAAATTCAACAAAATAAATAGAAAAATCATAAACACATTTTTGGTATTTTCAGCAAGATTCCCTTTTTATTGTATCTTGTACAAGTGAAGTATATAGCAGTAACGAAAATCCATTCATTAAAGCACAAGTTGTCAGCATTGTCTTTGGTTGTGTAAATGGGAACCCTTAAAAAAATGCTCCTCGTGTATTTCTCACATTTTTCACAGGGATGAGAAATATTTTCCTTTCGCTAAAGATATTCCCTATTGAAGTTGCGGAGAAAACAACCCTTGGGGTGGATTTTTCTTCCATTCCCCACCCTTTTGTGCGCTTTTCCGTCGAATTTTCTCTCCTTTCACTATAAAGTGGAAGGACTTGGCTGTTGGATGGGTAAATTAAAAATTGGAATTACGTCACACAAATGTATAATCTTAACTTTTATATACTTCTCTCGCGTTTTTTTTCCTCTTTGGGACTTTTTTTTTGCTGTTTCCTCTTTCGGAACAGGGAAAATGAGGGGGGTTGGGGTTGAAAAAAAAGGGGCGAAGAAGATTGTGGGTCGCGAATCTCCTTTTGACTCTCACAAAGTAACATTACAAAGAAGAAAATGTTGGAGTGTAATGAATTTTCCTCTCATTTCTGGCTTACCTTCTTTCTGTGGGGGTTGCCACCCCTTATTTTTTTTTCTTCCTTTGCACATCCTCATCTTCTGGCTCCTTGTTTGTGCCTCCAGGAAGGTGAGCTGCTCCACCTGAGCTGAAAGAAGTAGCAAGTGAAAGAGGTAACACAATTCCACCATCTTCATGGCGTCCTCATTAAACGTTCATCCCTTTCGCGGGAGTAGAGGGTGGATGAAAATGACGATGCGCATTGATAATTTTCCACCCTCTGGCATGGATGAAGACTTTTCCACCAGCGTGAAATGAGACGTTGGAAAAAAAAATTTATGTCTCTCTCTTCCACAAGACATTTTCTTTTGGCGAAAGGGTATTTGAGAGACAAATGCAAATGTTTGGTGTTGCCAAAGAATTTTCTCTTCTTTTATCTCTTTCCTCCACCATCCCTTGATGTTCTTACCTTTTTTTTAATGCGAATGTCTGTGTGTGACACTAAATATGCAAATAAGGGTAGAATTTTCCACCATTAATTTTCATCTTTCTGTTTGCTTCCTTTTACTCCTTCTTCTGTCTCATTATATCAGTGGAAAAACTTCTGAGATAACTCTGTACTTTGTGAAACCCTCTTTGCTCTTCACAAGCACCGGCCATTGATGATAGTCTGCTTTTTCTAATGAGTGCTTCATAATTTTAAATATAAAATTCTCTTATGCATTTACAAACTCTTGAATTCTTAAATTTATAAAGTAAAACTTCAGAAAGTCAGTAAGGATTGAAAGGAAAAAAGCAGAATAATGTGGTTTGCAAGATTTTTAATACTGAAAAATTTAAGAAAAAAAAGATCACTTTTTGGCCAATAAATTAGCAAATTTGTTGAAAAAAAAATTCAATCGTATAGTAATTATTCAAAATGGTCAGTAAAAAAATCTATTTTGGTCAGTAAAAAACTAAAAGCTAGTGATAAGCTTAGATCAGCTTATTGTAAATGAGATTATTAACGTGAGTAAACTCGGATTGCATGCAAAATCGATTTGGAACTAAAAATGAGAGAGTAATTTGGAATCATATTTCTGAAAAATTGCAAATATTTTATTTAAATCAAAATATCTAAGATGTAAATGAACTCACAGAAAGATGATAGTGAAATATAGACCACAATCTCCTGTAATTTTGCCCCAAAACTTGATCTTATTGGTTGCTCGATAGCCGAGATAATTAAATTTATTTATTTTGCAACTCGTTTTTTGACCACAGCGGACATTTTTAAGATGAAATTTTTATTATTCCAAAGTTCTGTTTTGTGATTGCGTCTGCCGCCGTCTTACCATTACCGACCTCACCAGGTAAACGGTAGAAACGCTGAATCAGTAGGCCGTATATACCAACTCATACAATCAAGTGCAGATCAATCTATATGAATATAACAACGATTATTTCGTTGAACTAAAGAACTAAATAGAAAAAAGACAAAATCCCAAGCTTCTCAGGCTACAATTTGAAAAAAAAATCCGAAGGGCAGCTACGGAAGAGCGTCTGTCATTCGGGATGTCATTAAAAACACTAACGCCCTTCACAAAATGCGTTTTGTAAAGGCAATCACTGTTAACTTTAGGCACTAAAAGTCCCCGAACCCGAACCCCCCTAACCAGAAGACCCGACAGGTACTCAGGACATCCAAAGATCAACAGATGGAACAAGAACAGAACAGCTCGGGTTCTCAGAAGGGACATCAGAAGGTGAATTCTGGTAACGATATGACAATGCCATATGACAAATTTTCGTTGCAAATTTTAGAACAGGACAACATTAAAGTCCAATAAGCATCGAATGACCATTGTAAAGAGCTCTACGAAATCTACATAAAATTTTTTAAATTTGTCATATGACATTGTCATATCGTTACAGAATTTTTGTCCAGATCACAACCAATGAAAACGTTTCTGTGGGGCGTTACATGCGACTCAAGCCGCAGATATACCTGACACAATCATTGAAGGATACCGTCAGGTAACGATTTGTGTCACTATCCGCCTCAAAAAAGAGCTCTGCTCCGTAATGGAAAAAAGGAAGAAGAACCGCTCGTGCAAGGATCAACGAAATGTCATAAATAATGATAATGCCCAGTGTTCAATTCTGGAAAGATTAACGATTATGTAGTGAAAGGTTTCTTGAGGATTGGAAAGGTTCCCTTCAAGGTAGATTTATTGGCCAAGTATAGTCTTGAAAATGTCCTTATTGAGAAGAGAAGGTGGAGAGAAATTCTCGTAGTACTTCACTACTAGTGATCTTCCAGTGAAATAAGATTGAATAAGGGCAACCGCAGTAGATGATCAATTAAAAAGAGAACACAATTTATAGCAAAGGAGATTACGAGGAAGACTGTTAAAAGCCTTAGTAAAATCTAGAAGAACAAGGATCACAAAGCGACTTCGATCAGACGCAATATCATAGTTAACAGTTAATAGGGTAAGAACTCATAATTTTGGACAGTTTCTAAATTTGGACACTTTGGGGGTAAAATTGGACACTAAAAATTAATTGATTAAAATTATGGATTTTTATTCTAATATTTGATAAATAAAATTAATTCTATCTAAATATTTATTTTTTTGGATGATTTTAACACAAAATTCGTTAAATTTTGAACATGATTTGAGTTGAATTTGCTTTGTTGAAATTTCAGTGTGAGCAATTCCTTACGAGAAATATGACAGAACTTCGTGTTTACTTCAGTCTTATTTAGCTGTGGTGAAGTACTAACAATCTTTCCTCGATATTTTTAAATGATATATTATAAAAATATTACGAAATATTATAAAAAAAGAAGCATCTTAAACTATTTTTCTTTTATCCTCATGAATCTCTTGCACCTACCGAACTATTGTAAAATCCATAATTTAATTTTACATATTATTATCTATCGCAATATCATTCTATGTACAGCCCCATTATTGTAGTAATCTTTGTGCAGAGAAATGAATCAGAAATATATTATTATTATTATATTATTAAGTATTCATTGAATATTGTGTTGATTCATGTTAATGGTGATTGTACATTTGACCTGAAGTAAGATTTGCCTTGTAAATTACATTTTTCGTGTGAAAAATGGGTAATTTTCTAAGAGATTCACCAGTGAGTGAGGTGATACTCCTTATTTTGGACAGGTGTTTTTCTCTTGAAATTTCTTGAAATTTTAGCTTTTGTGATGACTAGATTGTATAAATTGTAAACCTTCAGAGGGACACCCGCCTGGGGAAACAAAAGAGCATTTTCTCTAAGAACGAGATGTAGTGAGAAAAGCCTTGAGAGGCTCCCGGAAAGGTCAGGGAATGCGGGAATCCGCAAGTTCTTGGAGTACCTAAGTCAACTCACTTCAATGAATGATACGGAAAGCTTCCGGACTTCTTGTGACATTCTACGGTTCCCTTACATGAACAGGAAGAAGACTTGGTAAGATTGGTTTATGAAATGAAGAACAATGGGAATCCTGTTGAGGCAGATTAGCTGTCCAAATATATAGCCAAGGTGTCCAAATTTGCAGCCAAGGTGTCCAAAGTTCGAGTTAAATTCACCTCTACATATCAATTCACTTTTAAACGTATTAAGACTAATTCTAATAAAAACTAAGACGATAAACAGTTTGGCAAGTTTCTAAAAAACCATTCTGAAAAGAGAGTAACAAAAAATTCAATTAGTATTAAAAATATTGCATTTCAAACTTAGGACATTGATGTTTATAAGCACTCTGTTCAAAATTATGAGCCCTTACCCTAACTCTGACCCCTAACTGGCCTGAAGTCAGAAGTGAATTTGGGATTAGTAACTTTGTGAATAGGAAGTACAAGAGCCCGTTTTCAAGAATCAGGATAATTTGAAGTTGTGATTATATAATTGAAGATATCTGTGAGCACTGGAAGAATTATCGGGAAAAGAATTTTGATGAATTGAAGAGAAACGCCAATGTAATGCAATTTAGTGTACTGTTTTTCAAAAATGGGTCTAATTTATATAACTTGGATCTTTGATCGTTGAAGGCGCTGAAGCTGTATAATCAGAATATTTTTATTTTTCGTTTTCCAAAACTTACATGATAATTTCGTTGCTTTTATGCTTGCGGCAAACCTTTTAATTCGGTATAATTTCATGAAATCGAAATTCGCGTCGTTTACTTATTCAAAAGATTTGAATCCTCTCGTTCAGTAATAATCTTCCCGATTTGAGAGCTCTAACCGGTTGAGGTTTTTCCTTTACCGATTCGAAGGTATATTAGAGAGTTATTACATAAAAACCCGTTGGAAGTTCGAATGTTTAAACCGACGAGTTACACAAGAGTGAGCAAGTTCATTAAAAAGACATTTTTTTGAATGAAATAGCATTTAAGACATTCTTCCATTCTGAAATTCCAGAAAACTACACAAAAATTCACTTTTCGCTGCAATTTTTGCACACTGTTGATGACATTGTTGACAATTGAAGTGTCAAGAATATCGAAATTCGAAATGGCAGAAAAATCAGCGCTAAAGCGGCGGGTACTTTAGGCTTCCGGTAGATTTTCGAATAGGTTTGGCTTGACTTTGGAGTGGCTTTGTCTCTTCGAAAGGTTATTACTGAACGGAGCCAATAAGTCTATCCCACTCATTCGGTCTCGAAATTGCACCGAGCTAAATTTAATTTGGTGTGATGTTCAAAAAAAAATTAAGGGTTCCAAAAAGTAGGATAGGCACATATAAAGCTTTTAAGAAGGAAAGGGATATGAATTTTGGTTTTAAGAAATCCTCTTAACTCTAAGTTTAATATTGATCGAATTTGACTTTCATGGCTCCAGCACACCTTTTTAGATCAAGAAAATTTTATAAAGTCTAAATTCACATCCCTTTCTTAAAAGCTTTGCATGTATATATCCTACTCTTTCACACTCTTCTTTTGTTCTTTTTTGGAACATCACACCAAATTAAATTTAGTTCAGTCCAATTCTGAGTTATAAATAATGAGGAAGAGACGAATTTTGATTTCATGAAATTTTACCGATCTAAGAGGTGCGCCGCGGGCATACTGTCCCGATTTCTTTTTTGTTTTCCTGCACAGCGCCAAAAATATTTTCTAATGGCTTCTACATGATCCACTCGTCATTGAAGGGTTAAGTTAGACTATGTACTTATCCTCAATCCTCTACTCACATTGTCTTCGAGTTAGCACCACCTTTACCAATAGTTACCAAATGATGTACAACATTTTGTACAAAAATAACATGAAATCATACAATCTTTGATTTCTTAATGATAAAACGTGGATTTATAATAAATGAATTTCCGCATAATCCTCCATTAAATTGCTTATGCAAATTTTATATCGTACCAAGGAAAACAATGAGGTGAATCAGCAAGGAAAAATGTCATTTCCAGTAGTTCTTAAGAGAAAATTGAAAGCCAGGCAAAAAAAAATGAGAAAGACCGTAATGCAAATTTCATCGGAAAATTTTTTTTATTGCTCTTTTTGTATTGAAAGTCATGAAGAATCACCCTCAGAGAGACTCTTGTATTGACACAATTAATCATTCAAATGAGACCGAAGCCTCCACAGAATAATTGGAACGCTGTGGCGGATCTTTGTCCTCCCTCGCGGCTCAATTGAAAGGTAAATCTTACCATCCATCCATTCAGGGAATTTATTTCATTAGCCACATCCACTGATTGGGATGGAATTCTCATTATGCAATTTGTGATTATTCTGGAAAAGAGAATGTCTTTGATTGCTCAATGGGAAGGTAATGCAAATTATTTATTCCTGGATAAATCAAATATCGAAAGAGATTTAGTTGGTTCAATTTGTTCAATCCTAATTTAATTAATCTCTAAAATTCTTTGTTTTTTTATTATTATTTGTTAAAAAGAATTTATTTAAATCCTTTGTCTTTTCTTACGATTCTGTTCGTAAGTTTTCGTACAGAATCATGAGCTTCAGAGCAAGGTAAAATTAATAACATTCCTAACAGGTTGATGACCATTGTATTCCCCAAGGAGAAAAGCATATGACATGAAATTGAGTTATTTATTGCGATATTCGTGCGAAAGAGAAATTTCTAAAGTAGATTTTTTCAGTGAGTCCTCTCAAGTTGAATGATCGATTTAAGACAAGCTTTTATTCTTTCTGCAAAACTTTCACAATATTCAGATCTTTTGGAGAAAAAGAAACATGGGGGAGTGTAGAAAAAAAATTAAGTATTTAGGAAGAGATTTTAATGTTTTTTCCCATCTTTTCAAATACTTAAGTAGAAAAAAAGAAAATCTAAGAGAATTTTTTTTCCCAATTTCTTCATTATATTAATTTTTTTTTGCTTGCTGTCTCTTGAGTAAATGAAAAGAAATAAAATATTCCACTGAAGAAAGTTACCTTTTAATCGTCTATTTCTTGCCAACTCTCCTGTTTCTTTCTTGCCATCTTCTTGCTGACGAGGAATAAAGACGAGAGTTTGAGGCACAAAAAGCTCCTTCTTGTGGTAAAAGATTCAATTTCACATGGAGTAAGTACACTGTGGGGAAATCATTAAAAAATATATGTAGGTAGTTGGTAAAGGAATCACTGATGAGGCAACATTTTCCCACCACTTTCTTCACCATCAGCTTCTTTTTTTCACCTTTGAAGTCCCGCTATATCCTTTCATTTGTTCGTGGTATCTCCGTGAAAAGTCCTCTTTCTCTCATTTTCCACCACAAAAATATTCGATGTCCAAGAAAATTCTCGATTTCAATGAGTGGAAAAATGGGAAAATTTATAAACGATTCATGGAAAAGTTCCTAGCGCTTATTTTAAGCAGCTTATTCATCAAAACATTACAGTGATAAAAAGGTGTATGAAACTTTGAGGTATTTTATCACCTTTTTATTCATTTTGCAATCATGCCCAATAACATCGCAAGAAGAATTTTATTCGCTAAAATCCTTTGGAAGTATTGCAAAATCTATTTTTATAAAGTAATGTAGTGTATCAATAAAGGGCTCGTGACTTCTACAAACACATCCGCAAAATTTTATGGTAAAAAGAGATGGTAAAAGGTCCCAATTTTGCGTAATATTCGATCTCAAAAGATAGAGCTCCCCGAGTTACCTTTTTGTAATTATTTTTGGAAAATTAGCTCAAGCTGAATCGATTACCATTACTTGACCAATTCATTACCGATTGGAACTTATATAACCAGATAAGTAATTTCAAGACTTTTAATGATGATGAACTGGCGCAATGTACTTTGAGAGGGACTTTCCGGTGTTCGCCAGTGAAAAAGGGTCACCCTAAGATGAAAACACTTTTTTCGTCTTGCCCAGAGCTTTCGGTCCCGATGTGGACCTTCTTCAGTGGTCGACTAAATAATGTTCTCGCAATTACTCTTAGGGATCGTAAAGTTTGAGGGATACATATCACTCATTCATCACTATCAGGATGTCAATGTGGGGTTTGGTTTTTCCTCTTAGGAGCACTTGTTTCCTAATTTTTGTAGCTAATTTTCACGAAATTTAGGAAGGAAAAATTTGATGTGAATTTTTGGCGTCTGTTACAATAACTATTTCAAGACCTTTCCAAAAAATCTCAATTCAATCAAATCGGTTGAAAAATGAGCCTTCCAAAGGAGTTCAAAAATTTTCCGGTCATATGTTACTTCACCAATTCATTACCGATTTGAACTGATACAGCCAGATAACAAATTTCAAGACCTGTCCAAAAAATCCAAATTCAGCCAAATCGGTTGAAAAATGAATCCTCTAAAGTGGTTCAACTTTGAGCATCAAAAACTCAAAATGGCGAATTTTCCGATCATAGGTACCCATGGACGAAATAGAGGAACTCGCTCTACCTTCGGACAACTCAAGCCTGGGACAGTTCAATTTTTTCTCTATGTTCCATATGGATTTCACTCATAGCTCTTTTCTGAAAATTTAAGGCACTGCACTATCTATTTAAATATTATATTATATGCGCCAAATTCTAACACATTGAAAAAAGTGATTGAAAAAGTGATGATTGAAATACGTGCGACGGTAGCGCGCTTTCCCCTATTCTCCTAGGCTACGTTTAAAATATATCCGAAAATCATTGAAAAAACTTTCCATTTACCTTATCCAAGACACTATTGGGGAATCAAAATCTACTTGTAATTGGGCTCATTACATCATTACAACATGAATGCACTTGAATTTTTCTACAAGTCCGATCGAATTTCGACCAGTTTTCGACTAAATCATGAGGAAATGTCGACCACATTATTATGTCATCCCGACCTGTTTTGGTTACATTACAAATAAAATGAAAAACTATTTATTTTCCCTTTGTCAGAAGTTCTGACAAATAGTTTTTTTAAGGTAAGGCATTGCCCCTCAATACCCCACCCCCAGCGCTACGGCCTTGGTCAGAACTTGCATAAATATTTGAATGTTTGTAAGGTAGAGTAACCATTTAATGCTACCCGTATTAACTTTTTTTCAATATACAGTGGTGGCAAAAATAATAGGACCACCACTGATAATCCTACTTTTTTAACTTTTGGTTCATTTTTGGTTCATATGATTTAATGGCTTTTATATTTTTGTTTAATTTTGCTCTTTTTTTATAATTTCATTTTATTTAAAGGGTTATAAATATAAGTTCTTAAAATGAGTATTAAAATGACTATTAATCAATTAATTTCTTTCTTTGTTTATCTAATTTTTTTTTTGAATATTTACTTTACTCTTTATGCCAAACGGCTGTCACAGCCTGGCGTTTGTCTCTTGATTCAGTGGACATTTCCCATAACTTTAAATTAATTCTAATATGTTTCTAAAAATCTTTATACGATGTTGATTTCTATGGCTTATAAACCTGTGAAGGAGTTTTCCATGGTTTTGCTCTGGAGGTTGGTCAACAACACTAAGACGGCGATGGACGCAAGGGGGGTGGGAATTGTCTGAATTAAGATGAATAATAAATACAATACAATACAATACAAACCTACTTTTTAACTTTTGTAATTTTTTGTTCAAATGCGTTGAAATAATGTTGATGTAGAAATATTCAAATGATATTTATACGTCGAGTAAGTGTTGTTTTGGCCATTAGAGATCTCTCTATTTTAACGATTTTTACATATAATACGTAAATCGTGATAATCTGTCCGGACAATAAAATAGGACCACTTTTATTTATTTCAAGTATTAAAAAAATAACAATATTAGGTGAGATTCTTAACAAAATCTCACCTACTATAATCCTAACAAAATTTCATGTCGTCCGATCGACCTCAAATTTGGCCAAAATGTGTTTCGCCACTTCCTGATTCCGAATATATATGTGGCTAAGTTACGTTCCCGGCCGGCCGGCCGGCCGGCCGCTCTTTGGAGCTTAATAGCTCCTAAACTAAAAAAGATATCGACTTGCGGTTTTCGGCAAAGGTTATATATCGGGTGAAAATTGCAACTTGGTGCATTGACCCCCCACCCCCCACCCCTCCTTCCGCCATTTTGAAGACCCCCCTTTTTTTGTTTTCTCAATAGCTCCGCCCCTATGGCATTCAGCGGACTCAAATTTTAGTATGTTATAGCTGGGCCTTAGAGCTTTCCATCAATACCAAACTTAAGGTCCCCCGACCCCCCTGACCCGAGCTATAAGGGTCCAAAAAAAATTTCTTAAAATGGCCATTACTCCGGTTCTAATTGTCAGAATTTAAAAAGTGAGGGCTTTTTGGAAAGCTCTTGTGAAATTCCACTTCCCCTGCTAACATCGCAAGTTCATAAAACCACCGCTAGGGGCGCTTTTTTTTAAAAGAAAATTTTTAAATCTTAAAAGTTAAATAACTCAAAAATTCCATTGTGCATCGGGCTGAAAATTTAGTATGTTGTAGCCGTTGATTATACCTATCAAACAAAAAAAACCTTAAGTCGATCCATAACCCCTGACCCGAGCTATAAGGGGTCAAAGTTCGAACATTGACCGGCCTCTATCTCCGGTTCTAATTAACATAGCGACCTAAATTTTACCTTTTTGGTTTCGTCTCAATGAGCACTTTCAGATGGAAGTTCAAAAAGTCACCACAGGTGGCGCTGTGATAGCGTCAAAATTCATCGAAATTCAAAGTCACTTTTCTCAAAAACGGCATTGTGCAAGTTAATGAAATTTTAGTATGTTGTAGTCCAGTCTAGGACGTTTCCAAAATGGTGCGTATGCGCGCTGTGGTTAAAACAGAACCGGAGATATGAGGGGTCAAAGTTCACAAAATTCAAAAAATCATATCTCCAGTTCTATGAGACCGATTTTGATGAGTGAGGGCTTAAACGAAAGATCTCACCAAATGCTACAACTTTCTAGAATATTTGAACTTCGTGGGACCAACACCAGGGGCGCCACAGTCGAAAAACCAATTTCAATATCACATAACCTTAATTATCTCGACTGTCGCTAAACCGATTTTGATGATTACTTCGACATAATTGTAAAGCACATTTGTCTCTACATTTCGTCCATACATCATTTTCCACTCAGACTACGCTATCACTCCGATTTTGCCGTTTAAGTGTGAAAAAAATGATTTTTCCCATAATAACGCTTTGAAATCACTCAGATGCCAATTTGACTGCCTCTACTCCACCAAGACACTTAAAATAGGGTTTTAAATGGAAAGTCCCACAAAATACAACAATTCTTTGAAATAGTTGAAGTTCAACAAATGACTACTTGGGGCACTCTGGATGAAAAAACGAGTTAAGAAACAAAAAACCTCGCTTATCTTGGCTTCTGAGTAATCGATGAGATCATGTTCTATGGGAAAATTATAGAGAACATTCTGGTCTACATTTCACCCATATATCACTTTTCTGCCAGTTCATCCAAATCCTTGATATTTTGGTTTAAATACAAAATTTGTATAATTTCACGAATTTGATTCAAGATAACTGAATGGCGTCTCCCAACTTCAGCTCTAAATCGAATTTGCATGCACTCCGAGTTAGCTCACGTTAAGAATCTCACCTACATAAGCCGGTTAGGATTATCTGTCCCTTTTAGTGTAATGTCAATAATTATTTAGCGTCTTGACAATTAATTTTCCAAATTTTGGCTGCCATCGGTTCCACGGGCCAATTGTATTAAGAAAACAACAACAATTCAGGATTTTCAAATGTTTTAATGTGTCGAAATTAGTCTAGCACATCATTGTAGGATATGTTATAAGAAAATTATGTTTAAAAAGGTCCTCAGATAAGCCCTGACTGAATTAGAAATAGATTTTGTACAACAGAGTTACTTGGGAGGACGACCATGATGACCCGGTTAATAACCTTAATAAAAGAAGTTTGAATTTTCCAATACAGTACCAAGTCTGGAATGAAGATAATCATAAAAGAATCCTTTTTTATGATGAAACTGAATTTGTTTAACATTTTTTCGAGGTGAAACGCTGTGTATTGTTCCTGCCGAACATTTATTTTTATGTATGGTGTATAGTGTACAAGAACAACTATCATTTTTCTATATTTTCAGGATATTAGCACTGTGTTTTCAAGTGAATTTTGACTTTATGAAATTTTCCTGAACTAAAAGGTATAAAGGAGCCATTACTGACAAAATTTAGTTTTTTATTTCCTTCCATATACAAGGGCTTCTAAAAGTTCTTGAATTATTATTATAATGTATTTGGTTCCCAAAAATGTGCTTAGATTGTATCTACCGTTGTCTTACCATAACCTGTCTCCCCCTAGGTTAACCCTAGTTTAGTAGACCGTATAAGCTAGCTCATGTAATAGAACTAAGCTAAATATCAGAGATCCTAAGATGACAAAAATTAGTTGTAGGGTAATTTGCCTAAAGCGAGACAGTTTGGAAAGGGAGACACAGCAGTGTGGAATGAGAGACACCTCCCTAAAAACTTGATAATAAATCAATTAAATATCTCAATTATCGATAAAAAGATTATTAAACCTATTATTGAGATTATTTGACAAGCTAAAACTGCAAAAGTCGTTATTAAACACTCAAAGGGTGACTTGCAAGAAGAATTTAAAAAATGAACTGCATGCGTGAAATTCATAACCTTGACACGGTAGTTGTCATTTTCTTTGTTTTTTATGGAAGTTGCTAGGAAAGTATCAAAGTGTTTTGTTTGATTTTTCGGCATAATTTGTGAAATATTATAAAGTCCGCAGTGAAAATCGAAGGTCATACATCCATATAAAAGGTTAATAAAAAATATTTGTGATAATTTGAAGTTAAAAAGGAGAGAAAAGTGATTTAATTTCGTGTCACTTTCAAAACAAGTTTTATGAAATCTTGGACACGTTGATTTTGTGAATGAATTTGGTGGTTTTGTGCAGTGAAATCATGTTCACAAGGAAGACTAAGATCCTGAAGTATCCAGAGAAATAGTTGCAACAGCAGTTAGCAGCTGATAAGGAGAAAATCTCCTGGAAAAAGCTGCAAGGATTTCCAGATTCCGAAGACCGCTTTTTCTGACAGAATGGATAGTAAATATCGCAAAAAACATCTGGAGAACGACAAAGAGGAACCTCTACAGAACTCCCAAAGGAAGTGGAAAAGAACCTGGGCGGATTGAGTATCCAAATCTGCTAAAAAGTTTCATTTGCTTTAAAGCTGTAACTGCTGGACAGCGCGAGGCGTCTGTGAAATTTACAGAACCTCTTTTTGGTTGGACGTCCAGGAAGTTCTTGGCAATTAGGGCTCCTGAACTGTTAACCGGACATAAAGGAGGGATTAGCATTACCATCCAATTTGCAACTATACACAGAAAACCCTCAACATTTGATTTTCTACATATTTCGTATGATATTTTGTCATTAATATCAATATGTCCAGCTTTCCAAAAATTTTGTCCAGCTTTTCAAAATTTTGTCCATCTTTTCAAAATGTGTTGTTTTTTAATTTGATAGAATATTCCAATTAATTGGTTAAAATATCTATTAAAAACTGTTAAGATTCTGTCAGAATATTTCACAAACAATCTCATGATGCAAAGAAAATGAAAAAAATATATATTTATTCGGCTTAAAAATGTATTTGAAATTGGACTTTTTCTTAACTCTTTCGCGTCTTTAGGGTCATATATGAACCGGGGAAAAAAGTTTCTTTTTGGCTATTTACATTAATTGAAATCTAACTGGAGTCTTGAGAAAATGAGCCAAGAATCTTACATCCTTCTATTATGATGTCGTGCACGAACAGATAGATTTCAATTAATGTAAATACCCAAAAAAAACTTTTTTCCCCGAGTCATGACATTACCCTAAAGACGCGAAAGAGTTAAGTGTCTCGCTTTCCACCATTTACCCTATGACTTTGATAAAGAGTTTGATTTGGCTCATTTGGCATGATAAGGTAAGTGGGGCGATAAAATTATCAATATCACAATAATAGTTAAAACCGGAATCACAACGGTTTTGCATAAAGATCTCAGGAGATAATTATTAAGATTAATCATAATGCATCAACTTTTAAAATATGAGTTCATTCTACAAGAATATTCGACTATAAACAAATTCACTGAACATAAACCGGTAGAAGTGAATCCATTTCGGGACAAATAGAGTATTCAGCTTCTTCCTTAATGTCATCCCACCTGCTGGGTTGATGTGATGTGTGCTTTAGCTTGGGAATGGGGACCAAAAAGCTCAAAGTACGTGGTGTTGGGGGGATGAATTCGTGGAAAGTCTTTTTCGTGTCACATCATAAACATGTTTGGGGTGGAAAAAAAGTACTGGTAGAATGGGTAGAACAAGAGGAGCAATAAAGATTCTTGCGAGAAAGCTCCCCGATGGCACGGCCAAGAACTTGGGTGGTGGAATGTGGGCCAGGCCGCGTGGTGAAGAAGAACGATTCAAACTTCGTAATTACCTCGAGCACACCAACTTTTATGCCGTTACCGTTGAGTTTTAATAAGATTTTCATAATTAATCCGCTCCCGGAATGTGGCCAGAGAGCCCCCCCCTTAACACAAGAGGCATCTCTTGTATTTGGGTATGGGGGCCTTTCAGAGAAAATGTGGGGCGGACCCTTTTTGCATCGACCAGAGCTTTTCCTATCACTTTTTCTCCACCCCCACACAAAAATACGCGATCTCACTCGCACCCACGGAGTCATTTTTAAAAGCAGACCCCCCCCAACTCCCCAGGCACATAAAATAGAACACCATCAAGAGCGAAAGATGCTCAAAGAATCTCATCTCTCAGCTCTGTGTCCAACGGAAATACGAGAGGGATATGAATTAATAATTTTCTAATTGATGCTGTTCCATCCTCAGGCTTTCCCCTCATGTCATTCTTCACCCTCAGGGTCCTCCCTTCTGGGCCTCCCTTTCATCAGCCACTCACTCTTACTCTGCCCAAACCCTCTGGAAAAATATTCTCAAGTGAATGAACACCCAACCATCATCCAGGGTGATTTATTTCACGTTTTCTTGCGAAATTGCTAAAAGATTTCCGAAAGGATTTTTTGGAGCATCATCCATATAGTTAAAATTAATCATTGTTTAAAAATCTTTCTATAGTTACTTTATCGACATTTTTTTGCAATCGATAGATTTCTAATTGATAGTCAATATAGACCTTGATGAAAAGTACACAGTACACTTTTCATCTGAAAACCTTTCATTTTTCATTTTCTCTCAATGAAGATTATAATCGTTTCGATAGAATGATAAATACGATCAGTTAGAGACCAAAAGAGGTGGCAAAGCGTCTCAACAGTCCCAAGTTTGCAAAAGTCTTCTTACAGATATAGTAAGGTGCGGTAACAGGATCGTTTTCCGTAGAGTGCTACTTAAACGCTTGTTTTTGGACTGATGAAATTCTTTTTTACTTCTTCTAAATCCATATTTTTTTCCGCTTTCTTCAAATAGATTCTGTCGCCTACTAAATGGTAAATGACATAAAATTTCCGTATTATGGACATAAAAGAGGCATTTGTGGTAGGAAATAGGAACGTAATAAATATTGTACAAAGGGTTGAAGCGTATAATGATGTGGCGGCAAAATGCGCTTCTTTGACGAGGCAAAAGGAATAAGAAAGTGATTTGAGAAGCGGTAAGAGTGTCATCATGAGATTTCTTTTGCAAATTTTCTAGAAATGCATCAAAGAACAAGTTCCTTTGACGAATCTTCGAGGATTTTAACGTTCTGCACAAATTACCCGCACCTGAAATCCTTGATGAAAAGGCCCTCAGAAGGTGCGACTTCTTATGCAAAAGGCATGGTAAAATGCATAAATCTTGAGATTTTGATCTTGAGATTTTTACATTTTATATAAGGTTTGTTTTGAATTATAAGTTAATTATTTTGAAATGGCTTTGAATTCAGGAAAGAGACAGTTTAATAAAGTACTAAACTAACGGCGTTATCACACTT
This sequence comes from Phlebotomus papatasi, assembly GCF_024763615.1. Taxonomy (NCBI): domain Eukaryota; kingdom Metazoa; phylum Arthropoda; class Insecta; order Diptera; family Psychodidae; genus Phlebotomus; species Phlebotomus papatasi. Next base: position 7,304,064 of record NC_077223.1, read on the forward strand.
GCACATTAAAATTTTAATGTGATTCACATTAATCGTCGCTTGTGAGTGTCCAAAAATGTTATTTGTGTCTTTGAGTCACTTAATATATGGGGTTTTTCTATTTAATGATAAAGAAGTGGACCTGGCCTGAAAAAATAAGTTTAAATTTATCTAAAGCATAAATATTTTTCACATTAAAAAATTAAAGAGAAAATCGCATTAATATTTCGCATTAATGCTATAAATCAATTTATATCAAATTTTGCCGGCCAAGTCTACCTTTTTATGAACAAATAGATCAAATTTTGAATATAAGATGATTCAAACACACAAATTAAACATTTTGACTCTCACCAGCGACAATTAATATGAATCATATTAAAATTTTAATGTGCAAGTGTGATAACACAGTAAGGTAGGTTCGTATTTTTAAAGTGAAACGCAAATATTCTTTTTTATGCAAAATTAATAATAATATAACAATAATAATAATTTATTACCAATCTCCATTTTTGCGTCTGCCGCCGACTTCAAAACCGACATCACCGGGTAAGACGGCAGAAAACCCCGGACCACTAGTCATATAAGCCGCTGATATTAATATTACAATAAGTGACATAACAAAAATAATTATAACAGTGTAAAAAACAAAATAAAGTTTACATAGGTTAAACAAATTATTAAAAAAAATGTAGCAAATATTGACAGTCATCCTTTGGGAATTTTAATTGATAAGTTGGGAACAATCGCGGTGAATATAGGGACAGTCGCGGCGAAATTAGAAACAGACACAGCGAAATTAAGAACAGTTTCGCTAATTTGCAATGATTAAATTTAGAATTAAGAACGTTTAACAGTAACATTTAATTTGGATCTATTTTTCTAGAATTATTTATCATTCCTATATAAATTTACAAAAGAATAGGGGAGACTGGGGTAAAAGTCACAAAATGGATATTTTATTTTTTTACACGCTACCCGAGCGCTACAGGAATTTCTAAATAGCGCAGTTTTATAGAAAATTTACCGCTCTACAACTTTGTGAAAGTCATTTTTCTCTAGAGCCATTTTCTAAAAGATAATTTTGTGACCATCCTCAAAAAAACTGGCCCAAATAGTACCAGGCATTGGGTAAAATTATCACATTATTGATTCGTTTTATTACGTGCTCTCGTAAATTTAAAAAATACCTAGATGACACATTTGCATAGGACATTTTATTCCTCTACACATTTTGTAGAACAGTTTTCTTTATCTGAACGAGAAAAGCGCTTTGAAAGTTTTTTTTACAAAGGCTATTTTTGACAGGTAAATCCTATTTAACCATTCTGAAAAGGCGAAAATGGCGAATTGGGTAAAATGAATTTGACGAAATCTGCCGAACAGTTGCCGACTAAATGTCAGTCAAGTGCAGAATAAAAACAAAACAAAAAATAATGGAAAGAAGAGTTTTGTTTTATCCAGAATTTTCATCCTCCAAAGTGTATAGTGTACTCGAACATTGGGCTGTACGTATTATTTAATTTTTTCGGATCATCATCACCATCACTGTCTACAACAACAAGCTGCGACAAATGGCAATAATATTTCTTTTCGCCGTGATAAATCAAAAATTGCTTCGGTTTTGTTACTTTTTGCCCCATACCTTTTGTTACTTTTTACCCCAAGTGGTAGAAAAGAATCCTTAGAATCTGCTAAGGCGAATAGCGGCTAAGTATTCAAAAAATCCAAATCTTTTAAGAAATATTCACCAGTGCATCAATTTTGGAAAATAAGTAGGTAAAAATTAATATCTCCTGTAAGGAAAATATTTCAAAAACTGAGCTAAAACTAAAAATTTCAATATTTCTTTTATTTTCTAAATTCCTTGTTCGAATTCCAAGAAACTTACGACATTTAGGAAGGTCTATGGAGGCTATCTTTGGAAAAAAATACGCCACTATCTTTGTTATCTTGAAAGATATTGAATTTTGAAAAAAAATCGGTTTGTGACTTTTTGCCCCAGTGCCTAGTCTCCCCTGTCATTTTAGAGAACCATATAATAAACTGTGTATTTTTTATAAACAAATTTAGAATATATTTCTCAAAAATACCATCATAAAATTTGTTTATTATTTTTTGTTATAAAAACATTTTATTGATAATGTTGAGTTTTCGTAATTTACTTCTACGTCGATTTTGTTGCTCTTTTGAACCCAAATACACTCTATTATTTCATAAAATTTCCAATAATTTAAAATTACAGTAGATCCTCCCAAATTCGGGCATTTGGGATCGAAATGTCACCCAAATTAGAGAGAAATTTGGGCGACAAAATTTTTGAAATGCAACGATTTTTTATTCATCTGCATACCCATATTGAACTTTCATACTTATATTTATGGTAAATTTCATGAACACCCTTAAATAATGCAAAAACACATTAGAACTAAGACGAACCATGGCAAATTTGAGCATATTTGCTTCATTTGTTAGTCATAAACAAACTTGAAAAATGTCAACAAACTTTTTTCAAATTTAACTGTTCCCCGAATTAAACAATAGCCCGATGTTAAAGGAGCCGAATTAGTGAGAGTTTACTGTATCTGTTCAACTTCTTCATCTTCTTTTATTTTATGGAAAGCTGTCGGACTCATTCGGGTCCATACAGCCATATCTGTTCAACACTTCCGATCACCTCCCCTTTGATAGCAAATGTCACTTTGACATAACAACTATACAGTCGAATTTAAAAAAAAATCGTTAAATTTAACTGAAATAAATGAAAACACTTGAAACTTTTTGCAATTGATAAAAAAGGATCTTACAAAAAAATATGTCTCAATCCATGAGAAATAAATAACGATTTTTGCAGTCAAATCACGGGATATCTCGTTTCCCTTAAACTGTAATTTATTTGCTATTGTTGCTTTGTAAAGCAAAAAAAAGAGCTAAAAAATGGTTCAAAAACCACGATATTTGAATTGCTGATCACTCAAGACAACATGTCACAATAGAATCATACTTCCTTGTTTGCCCTCATTTCCAGGGGTGATTTTTCCCACTCGATGACGCCCCATATGACAAAGGGCAATGTCAACCTGGATAACAATGCATTGGTAATCAAAACGCCCCACTGAGAGGCCCTTTAGAGATCACATGAAATTGAATATTTCTTGGACCCCGGCAATCAATTTTCCATTTTAACTGCGATTTCTGAGGTGTTAATTGTGACTTTTCTCGTCATTGCATCAACATCCTTGGAATGATTGACGGACAACTCTGGGTCCAACGGAATTTCATGAGGAAGAGGGTGATTTTTATCACGGGGCATTTCATCAACAAAAAAATAGAGAACCTCACTATTGCCACCAAGTTGAGGGAATGTTTCCCTCTCAACGATGTTTGGTCCATTGATTTTGGCCCTAGCTTTTCATTGAACCTCTCAAATTTTTGCATATAATTGACACTTGAATTTCATGGGCGATTGACAATTTCTTATGCCATCAAAGAAAGAGTCCTAAAAAAAAAAGAAAAATTTCTTTTGCAAAGAAAAAACACACGCAGAGATTCCTCAGCGATATAAAAACGGTAACAATTTCCTTCAAACGAATTAAAAGTGCAATTTACTTAAAATATTCCCATTGCTCGAGAGCTCTGTACACATTTCCATTTTATTACCAACGACTCTCATGGAAATGATTTTTTCCTCAACTGTGGGAATCCTCTGGTACTTCTTCTTTTTTTTTTACTCTCCCTTTCCACTGCTCGTCCTTCCTTGCAGAAGGAGTACAAAGTCCTCGGGATGAAAGTGCAATCAAATTAATGCAAAACCATTCTCAAAGTAATTAAACCAACCTCTCGGTGGTGCTGAAGATGTTACAACACTCCTCATTCAATGACACAGACTTTAGAACTCTGTATGGTTTCTCTTGGATAGAATTTTCACAGAAAAACTGCCAAAGTTTCGCAAGAAAAGTCATTTCTCTGAAACGTGTGTTGAAATTACACATGAAAAATTTTTAATCCAGCTTCAAAAAAGTTTTTAATAAGAAATGATGATTCTTGCGTTTTATTTTAAACTTCCTAACTTATTCTGAGGCTATTTATAAACAAATGTAGTAATCGAGTGTTAAAATAACACACACTTCGAAATAAATGTGTTGTACTTAGCCTCGAAAGGATTTCATTTAAATAATCTTGAGGCTATGTAGATGTAAGTGGGGGACACTTTTGAAATTTGACTCTTTTTCTCCTATTTTAAAAGGGATCTAGACTTGATCATAATGAAATTATATCAGTAGGGGGAGGTGGGGCTACTTTGAGCTTTGGGGCTACATGGCCTACATTAATATACAATTTTTTCGCATACCTCTAAAACAAACTGAGCTTAGATAGACTAAAAAATTGTGGATCTAAATAAAATAATTGCAAGGCTATTCAGAAATATGCGAAAAAATCGCATATCAATATAACCTCACTGCTCAAAATAGCCCCACCTCCCCCTAATTACAACAGTATAAGGTCCAGTTCCATTTAAAAATAGGAGAAAGGACTAATTTCAAAGTTACTCTTTTTCAAAGATACCCCGCTTCCAACTATGCAATTTCTTTTGATTATGTGTTGAATCAACACATACCTTGCAAATAATGTGTAATATTTACCATTTCACAGATTCCTCTACAATGTATAAATCCATACACCTTCCATTTCATTTTCATTTCTTATTTCAATCCGCTACTCCCAAAAAAAATTCTAACAAGGTCTTAAATTAACACTTACTGAGAAATAAAATGCTTTATATTTAGCCTCAAACGAATTTCTTTTCAATGTAGAAATAAATGACCCTCTGAAAAACTTCCTGCAACTTTTCCTTAATTTTCAAGCATTCCAATTGCGACAAAATCTCTGCTTGTGTCTCACCTTTTACGTCGTTTCGGATGGAGGCGTTGTATTCAAAGTTTAATTGAAGTAATCAAATTTTTGATGAAATTACCTTTCTCAGATTTAGCCCCTCAGAGTTGTGAGTATGGGAGGGAATTGTTCGTCCTCAAAGGTGGAAGATTCTTCTTCAGCTGAAGGGGTTTCCCAGAGTTTTGTGTTTTTCTTGCCCCCAAGAAAATGATAAAAACACGAAGGGAGATCAAATCTAGGCAATAAATTACACGTAGTCTAAATGTTAGATAAAATGATTCGTACACTTAAGTACTATCAGTTTTCGTTGAATTTTAGAACTGTTAACTCTAAAAAAGAAGCTTGACGAAAGATATTAGTTTTCGTTTAATTTAGTAAATATAAAAAAGAATAACGAAGGAAATCCTACTCCTAAATAAATCTAATCTGTAATTATTAGGTTTCGTTGAATTTTAAGAATATATAAAACAATCAACAAGGAAATCCCAAATAAATCTAACCTACTTGAATATGTAAACCTCAATTACGTACATCAATTCGTTAAGTTTTCTCTCATGAGAAAGTTCATTAACAGTAATACTTTTTTAAGTTTCGTTGAATTTAATAACATTTAAAAAATCATGAAGGAAATCCTAAACTAATCTAATCCTCTTGAATAGATCAACAAGCTTATTTAAGTGATAAAGTCTCTAAATTCGTTAAGTTTTTGCCTCAAAAATAAATTTCATGTACAGTGTTTATTGGGTTTCGTTGAATTTAATAAGATATTAGAAAAATAACAACGTAAATCCTACATTAGTCTAATGTTCCTTAATAAACAAACTTCAATTAAGTGATTAAGTCTTTAAATTCGTCAAGTTTTGCCTCAAAATAAAATTACATAAACAGTGATCATTTTCACCATAAATGTTATGTACTAGGAAAAGGAGGACAAGCAAACCACATTTAAGTGGTTCAATTCGTCAAGTTTTCCCTCAAGAGCAATTCAATAAATAGTAATTTATTGGGTTTCGTTGAATTCGTTGAATTTAATAACATTTAAAAGGGAACAGGAAGGAGATCCTAAACTAGTCTAATCTTCTTGGATAGAACAAGCTTAATTAAATAACTAAGTCACTAAATTCGTCAAGTTTTTGCCCCAAAAATAAATTTGATAAACAGTAGTTATTGGCTTTTGTTGAATTTAATAATATTAAAAAAATAACGAAGAAAATCCTGAATTAGCCTAATCTTCTTCAATAAACAAACTTTAATTAAGTGACTAAGTCAGTAAGTTCATTAAGTTTTGCTTCGGTAAGGAATTTCTTTATAAACAGTAATTATAAGGTTTCGTTAAATTTAATATTAACTTTTGACATGGCAGTTTAATATCAGTATTACTTAAAATAGAAATTGAGTGGAATAACTAGAATCTTAACGAAGCGTATTAGTTTCAGTTTAATTTTTCTGTCATTTCTGAATGTTTTATAAATACGATGTGTCGTTTGTAAATAAACCATTAAAAGAAACTCTAAAAATAAGTTATATAACCTTTTAATGCTACCTTAAAAATGACCATTTAATATTTTTGCTGAATTCTTTCATCAATTTTATAATTTCATTTTTACTTAACGAATTATTGTATTTTTGTTGCTCTTATCTCTATTCAATAAATCCAAGTAATCTATTCCAAATAATTTTTTCAAACTTATGAGTATGCTTCTAAGTTCTTGAATGAATAAGGAATTTTCGTTAAGTTTAGATATGTAATGTAGGATTCGGAAAAGCGTTGAATTTTCAGGTAATGCTTCTTTTAATTTAACAAATAACTTTAATTCTATGATATATGACTTCACAGCTGAAAAAATGCGTCTTCATACTTCGAGAAATTGAACAGGACTCAAAATTTGGTTCATTGATCGTGTACTTCGTTTTGAACGAAATATTTTTCCAACTTCATTTCCATATGTAATAAATAGAAAAAATGTTGCAGCAAGCTGTTACATTAGTGTCATGCTTTAAAATATGGTAAATAATTTTGATATATCCCTTCAAAATTAAAAATTATGTCAAAAAATAGAAACTTGACGAAAGATTCTAGTTTTCGTTGTTTTAATCACTGACTATTCCTTAAATTATTTACTCTAAATAATTTTTTACGGTAATAGGTAAACATATCAACTTATTTATAAATAGATCATTTTCGTTGAGTTTCGTTAAGTCAAAATACAGCAACAAATCATTAAAAGAAACTCATAAACTAGATTTATGTCCTAAAGAGCAACTTCTATCTATCATTATAGACAACTTTCGTTAAGTTTTACTTAAGTTTTGTAAACAACATGTATGATAAGGCGTAAAATATTCATTCAAAGCGTCTTCTCAGGTGTCTAGGAGGCCCAGAAAATTGTGTTTTGTCCTACACAGAAATTTAATTGTCAACTTCATGAATACCATTCAAGTTGAATCGTCCGTGAGACTAAAGATTGCAATAGAGAGGAAGAAAAATCTTTTTTCTGTGGGCAAAATCACTGAGAGTTAAATTAGTGGCATGAGCTCAGCATCTTGATTATCTCAATCTAGCAATTTTCCTGCTCGTCTGTGTCCAATTCAGCTGCTCACAGTCTCAGATTTTCCCTCCTTTTGTTCCTGGGGAAGCCGCCACAACGACAAAAGTATATGTAGTAATATGAAAACTTGAGTATTTTTTATCCCAAGCCATCGTCTCATTTTCATCTTGAGGGTGGTACTTTTCTTCAGCCGCCAAACCACCGCGAAAGGACGATAAGGGTGAGTTTTGGGCGCGGATGAAGAAAAAAAAAAAGAAAGTGATGGTGGTTGTGGAGAAATGCTCGAGTGATGTATAAAAGTAATCGCTTCCGGGCGATTAAGAATAGAATTTTTAATGAGTTAAGCCTCATGAGACAAGAGAATCTTCCACCATGTTGCTATCTGGGTGCAATAAAAATTAAAAGTTGCTCCTCCTGGAGACTCTTTCTTCACATCTTCCTTTTTTTTTTCCTTTAGCCACCCATCTAACTTTTTCTTCTGCGTCTCCCCCGCAAAATTTTCGCGGAGAAGGAATGAAAAGTTGCGCCATCGAGGCCATAAATGAGGAATTCTTGTCGCAAGGGTGGAAGACTCTTTTTCCCAATGACACTCTCATTTGTGGGCAGAGCGAGAAAAAAAGTACCAAGATTCACTCCTCTTTTATAACACTGTCCATGCATTATTAATTGCACACTCTTCTTGGCTCATGGTAAGATTGCACAAGGCGACTCTTCTCCTAATGGACTCAATTACTCATCATCGTCTCATGGTATTCAAATTGATGACGAAATTCATCAAAGAAAAAATATTTTTCAGAATTTCTTTATGTTATTCATACGCAAATATCATCCATTCAAAATAATGTATTTCTGAAAATTTAAAAATTAACGAAAATCCTTTAAATGACAGAGGTTATAGCAAAGTGAGGTTATATCAATATGATATGGTAGGTTCAGGCCTTGAGAACGATGCCCAAATATCTTAAATTTCTTATTGTTAACTAAATTTTTTGTAAACCGATAGATGACAGTATTTTCGTATACACTTTGTCGTAAAATATTAATTTGACGTCGAATTCTAACCTAAAAATACCTTATCGGCCATGAGTGCATGATACGCATCGTTTTAGAAGTCTCTTGCCGCTTCTCACCGCAAAGGACCAAAAATGTACTCCAAATAAATACACCAAAAACTTAAAATAGTTCATCCCTACGTGGATTAATCAATTTACTGATAAAAATGTCGACTAGGGGAAAGTACGCTCCCTTCGAACGTTCATGCCTTCGAATAATGTGAATTTTCTTTTAGTTTTCCTACGAGACTTACACATTTCTATTAAATATTAGTTGGCTTATCATCAGTTGTTGATAAGTCCGTGATAATTTAGTGTAAATCTCTTACAAAAAAAACAAAAGGAATTCACGTTATTCGAGGACATGTACGTTCGAAGGCAGAGCACTTTCTCCTACTTGTCAGAATGTGGCTTAATTAAAACAAATTGTTGTTTAAGCGAAATCTAACCTTAAAATTGCATCAAAAAACAGCAAAATTAATTCAGAAAGGTATAGAAATATCATTGAGCACTCAATGGGCCAAGTGGTAGAGCACTCGCTCTATGATGCAAGTGTCCCGGGTTCGAAACCCTTTTAGGTTACAAGGAATTTTTCTGGCGTTAAAGATGTTCGGATTGCATCATCAACACAAAAAATATTGGGAAAACACAAATGTCTGCAGATCCACAAAGGCTCTGTTAGAAAATTCAATGGACATTTTTGATCAATATATTGGACTTTCTCAGAAAATCAACAAGAATTATCGATGAATTACTTACAGGACACTATCTGGACTGTCTGGATGCCCATCTATTTAAGATGAACCTGGTTGACCGTCCGATATGTTGATGATGCAAAGGTGTACATTAAACAGTGGAGCACTTTCTAGGAAACTATCCAACGCTATATTCTCACTTAAACGCGTAACTTTTGGGCAAAACACCATAGACTTCAAGGATTTTCAGATTATCCGATTAAGTAATCTACTCATTTTCTGGATCGGCGGAGTAGTAAACGAAATTGGGATTAGGGATTAAATATCTAGACAAACTGAGGTCATTACCTGCTCAACGTGGCTGCATTCCATCCTAGGAGACATTCAACAATCTCTACAATCTGCAAATAAATTATTGATAACTAATAAATATTTGTTTTTCCAAAATTGATATTTTTTCTTCGGCCAAAAGTTTGTTGACACGTTCGTAAAATTTACTCAAAATGGTCAAATACAGTGACGGCCAATAAAATAGAATCACTCCTTAAAGCTTGAATTTTTAACTTTTGGTAACTTTTTTCAAGTATGTTTAAAAAAATTTAATTTAGAAATGTTATAGTAATTGCGTTACGTCGAAAAAGTACAGTTCTGGCCACAAAAGGTCTGTATTTTTACTCAGAATGCGTCAAAAGTGATGTTCTGCTGGGACACAAAAATAGAATCACTTTCATTTATAATCATAAATTGAAATTCATTTCGAGTATTTAAAAAATAACAAAATTTTAGTGTAATATCAGTAACTATTTAGTGTCTTGACAATTAATTTTCCAAGTTTGGATAAATGAAAACTGTACTTTTTCGACGTAAGGCAATTACTTTACAATTTCTAAATTAAAATTTTTTAAACATACTAGAAAAAAAGTTATCAAAATAAAAGAAACTGAAGTTTTTAGCAATGATTCTATTTTATTGGCCGCCACTGTATGTAAAACTAACTTCTTTTAGGGCAGAATCACATTGACAATAAAATACTCGCCGTAGCTTCACCGTATTTTGTTAATTTATGCATTTTTATTGCAATTCTTGCGCAAATTATCGATTACCGTATTACTTTATCTCATACTCGGTGGCACTAGGTGAAAATAATATAAAAAATTGAAGAAGTAAAACGAAAATTCGATAAACGGTGAGCAAAAAAACTGTAAGAGAAATTAGTCGTACAGTTTTTTTTGCTCACCGTTTATCCCATTTTCGTTTTATTTCATCAATGTTCTTTCATTATTTTCACCTAGTGCCACCGAGTATGAGATAAGGTAATATGGTAATGGAAAATTTGCGTAAGAATTGGAATGAAAATGCGCAAATTAACGAAATATGGTAAGCATTTTACAGTCAATATGATTCTGCCCTTATTCCTCTTATATTTTGAAGTTATATCATTTAATTTAATTGGTGGGTTTGCTGTGATGATAAATAATAATAAAATTATGTATTTTTGTAACTTTATAATTTGGATTAAAATGGCAAGTTACAAGAAGTTAAAAGATGGGAAATCGTCTAATGACCTCTACACATTGGGAGCAATTTTTGTCAAAATTTGCTTTTTTGAAGGAAATTCCCTGCAGCGTTGTAGGGGGAAACGTCAAATTTCTGTCAAAAACGCAATTTTTGACGAAAATTGCCCCCAATGTCTAGACGCCTTAAAATAGGGTTATAATTTGTACTGGGAAAATCTTTCTTAAGTCCTCGTTTAAGGCGTCTACACATTGGGAGCTATTTTCGTCAAAAATTGCGTTTTTGACAGAAATTTGACGTTTATCCCTACAACGCTGCAGGGAATTTCCTTCAAAAAAGCAATTTTTGACAAAAATTGCTCCCAATGTGTAGAGGCCATTAGACATTGTAAAAAAAATATCAACAAAAAATGTTTTTTCAAAAACAGGAATTTTGTATAATAATTCAACCCATTTCTAAGCATATATATGTTATATGCTCTCTCTAGTGCTTTTCCTACAGAGTTGATCCCGGTGCAAAAAAAGTTGTTACTACCTCAATATCCATTCGATAGTATAGGTCTCATTCGTGGCAACAAGTTGGACTCTTACTAATCATACAGTAATTCAAACTATAGCAGACCTACTACCCAGTCTTAATGGGTTAATTAGAACACCCGTATTATTACTTTTTAAAGATTTACCGTAGCACGCCGACAATAAAAGAAAAACCATTAATTTTACGTTAGCACATGAAGTAATCTTTTTTATTATTGGATAATTTTGATAACTTAAATACAGCAGAACACTGCAAGAAATTTTCACTTTCGCAAATTCATTTAAAAATATAAGTGAAGTGTTTGAAAAAGAATTTAATAATAAAGTTTGAATTTCAATATGCAGTTTTTAATCAAGTATTTAAAATTATTTTTATTGTTTGTGTTTATTGGGAAATCCTTTGGAAATCCTGTTGGCAATACCTGCCCAGCGTCCAGTGAGGGTTTTTGTTTGAGCATGACGCAGGATGACGAATGTTGCTTTGACAATTTCTACAAATGCTGCAAATTTTACTCTTTCAAATCTCCTGACTTTTACAAGTGCATTAAAGACTGTGATGTAAGGATATTACCCACTTAATATTACTGGTTATTGTTTTTTAAATTATTTTAAATTCGTTTTACAGGACGATGAACAAGTTACTGATTATCCTGATAATTCTCATGATTACCATGAATACAAAGGTGGGAGTGTGAAGATTATTACAATGCTTTTATATCTTATCCTATTAAATTGCAATTATGTCATCCTGCAGGACCTACGGTTTATACCAAACCAAGTTATGGGCATACTGGCTACTCTGAATATAATAATAGGATGGAAAATGTCTACTGCAAAGACGAATGCTGCCGTTACTACTTCAAATCCTGTGCTCATAAATTCGCTCTTGGTTACAAATACTTTAGGAATTGCATTGATACTTCCTGCAAACATGGACTTCCACCTGTAAAACATTATTAGTCCTTTTATTTAATTTTTTTAAATAAAATTTTGCTTTTCTCAGCAGCAACAGAAATATCAGGAGACTCATCAAGCATTTCCAGTGATTTGCAATCATTAATGGAATTAATGCAGAGTGAAATATTAAAAAAAAAATAAAAGAAAAATGGTAAAACAACCATATTAATAATAAAATCAGTGGATTGGTATTTGTGCTTGGGTTTTGTTTTGTCAATATTTTATTTACAATCTATTATATTTTGTTTTTCCCACTAAATGTATTACTGATGGAAATAAATTTAGGAAAACCAAATTTTTAATTGTAGTAAAGGTCGTCAAATTTTTGAGATCCATTTAAATTTTGGCTTGTTTCTGACGTGTTAAGCTAGGTTCTCTGCTTCTTTTAAAAAATAGTGTCTCGGATTAAAGAGGAATGGTGTGTTGTATGAGATAATTAATACAGTCCATACTGTTTCAGATACACAGTAGATCAATTCTAAACATATTTTGGTCAAGAAAAGAAACTTCCAAAAATAGAAACCGAAAGAAGCGTAAGCATCCTGATCTTTCGCAAATAAAAAGAAACTTAAAACAGACTAATTAAAGAAATTTATGCTCTTTAAAAAATTTGTCTTCTTAATAATCCTGTATTAAAATTATCTGAGAATTGATAGGAAGTTTTTTTTTCCTAGCAACAAAATCAGAAGGTCGAGTATTCTGCAGAGTATCTTCCACAAGGTAGACAATAGAAACGTATAAACTCCATGAGGTAGTAACAGCTCCGAAAAAATTTTCACGAATTTTCCGTGACATGTGAACACACGAAATTATGAACTCACGATTTTTATGTTGTCAACCTTACCAAATCTGACTGAACACTGAACTGCAACAAAGGTATATTATTAGTAATTAAAAAATTAAGGTCATATCGTTCTAATCGAAATCATCTTAAGGGAAGAGGGGGTTCTCCGTGGTCAACTGGATTGTAGATTTTAATGAAAAATTTGTTAAAACGGTTAAAATAGAGCACAGACGGTGTATTCATTTTAATTTAAGTATCAAAATGAAACACTATGGGAAAGTGAGGCACCTTTGAATTGGGGCACCTTTAAAATCGGTCATTTTTCTCCTATTTTTAAATGAAACTGGACCGTGTCATAACGCAGTTTACCTTCACAATTCGTTTGAGGAGCTAAATTATATCGTTGAAAGGTCTAGTTCGATTTAAAAATAGGAGAAAAAACCCTGTTTTAAAGGTATCCCAATTCAAAGATGCCCCACTTCCCCTTACTAAATTAAGGAATAAAGCTAGTGATAAGTCTAGATCAAGCTTATCGTAAATGAGATTCGTAACGTGAGTAAACTCGGATTGCATGCAAATCAGATTTGGTACTAAAGATGAGAGATATTAGGGGGAAGTGGGGCTACTTTGCGCTGTGGCGTTAGATTGTTTTACGAATTTTTCGCCTATTTTTAAACGAAGTTGGTCCTTATTTTATTTAGATCCACAATTATGTTGTCTATCGAAATTACATCATGTTAAGACCCAGTTTCCATTTAGAAATATGCGAAAAATCGTATAATAACATAGCCCAACAGCTCAAAGTAGCCCCACCAGTGTATTTTGCCTCAAAACTTGATCTTATCGGTTGCTCGGTAGCCGATATAATTCAATTTTTGTTTTGGAACACGTTTTTTGACCACAGCGGGCCTTTTGTCCATATGACGAACTACAGCAATATCAAAGAATGATTGAATTGATCATTCTTTTAACCCTTTAAGGACGATTTGGGTCCCTGGTGACTCAAAAATGAAATTTTTCCTACGGCCGTCTAAAGGTATGCTTTGCTCTAAAAATTCAGAAAAAGTTATTTTTTCTGAACCCCGATTTTTGACCCTCTCGTCCTTATAGGGTTAAACCTTATTTTCAATAAGTCGAGTAAAAGCGGTCATATCAGCACCTGCGTACTTTCGCAGCCTTATTGTGGGAAAAAACATGTTTTTTAAACTAAAATGACAAAATCAGACATATAGCATAGTCTGAGCAAAAAATGACGTTGGATGAAATATAGATATAAATGTTCTCTACAAATGCCGAAGTAATAATCAAAATCGGTTGAGCAAGAGTCGAGATAATTGAGTTTATGTAATAAGAAAATTGGTTTTCGACTGTGGCACCCCTAAAGTTGGTCAAACGAAATTAAAATTGTAGCTCTGTACGAGACCTTTAATTTGCGCCCCCACTCATCAAATTCGGTCAAATAGAACCGGATATATGACGTTCTAAATTTCGTGAAGTTTGACCACTCATATCTTCGGTTCTATTTTAACCACAGCGAACCCATGCCACTTTTTGGAAACTTAATAGCCTAGGCTACAACACTCTAAAATTTGATCAAAATGCCCAATGGCGTTTTTGAGGAAAATAAGTTTGAACTTCCATCTGAAAGTGCTCATCGAGACGAAACCACAAACCCAAAATTTGATCTAAAATGTTAATTAGACCCGGAAGTAGAAGCCAAAAGCCAACCAATTTTCGAAAATTGACCCCTTATAGCTCGGGTCAGGGGTTATCGATCGACTTAAGTATTTTTTTTGTTTGATAGGTATCCGCAGCTACAACATACTAAAATTTGAGCCCAATCGACAATGGAGTTCTTGAGTTATTTAACTTAGAAAATTGAAAAATTTTCTTTTTAATAATAGCGCCCCTAGCGGTAGTTTTATGAACTTGCGATGTTAGAAAGAAAAGTGGCATTTCATGGAAGCTTTCCAAAACGCCCTCACTTTTTAAATTCTTTTAAAATTAATTAGAACCGGAGTTATGGGCATTTTGAGAAATTTTTTTGGCCCCCTATAGCTCGGGTCAGGGGGGTCAGGGTACCCTTAATTTGGTACTGATCGAAAACTCTAAGTTCCAGCTATATCATACTAAAATTTGAGCCCTAACGATGCCATAGGGGCGGAGCTATTGAGAAAACAAAAAAGGAGGTTATTCAATTTCAATTTCCAATTCAATTCTTTTTCCAAAAGCCTTGGTTAAAATATGTGCCTTGCTCATCTGTTATTGGAAAATATGTTTTTTTTCCCTTGCCTATAGACTTTCAGTTTTCCAGACCTATCGATACTCAAAATGGATTAATGCAGATACGACAACCCAGCAAAACTTCGTTCTGCAATTCCGCAATTTTTCTTCTTCTTCCTTTTTTAACGGTCATCATTCAAAAACCGCACTAGCGATCGTAACGGCAAATAACCAAAGCTATCAAAATTTGTTTCGAATAAGCGAAATCTCACACCTGTTACTTAATGGCTGCTTCAGAGACGGTTATTTTAAATCTATACATTTTATTAGAAAAATTGACGAAAATATACTTAATGAAATGAAAAGAATAATTTTTTCATAAATAATAAATAATTTTAAAGGCCACAGCTGAAAATCACATCGTAAATTTTTTTTTGTTCTCAAGAAATTTCTTTTACAATTTTTTTTTAAAAATGCAGAATTTTCGGTCGGGAGTATGTTTAATACTGCTATTTAATCCTTTTCTATAGACAGCATACCCTCGCAGTATTTATATTTATATAATATATCATGAAAATTGTGATTATAAATTCTACCAAGTTGATAAATAATTTCAGAGAAATTCCAAGTCCATTTTGACAGAACGACATCTTGAGGAAAGTGCCGAAAAATTTTCTGTTGAAATTCTGCAGAATTTTCATACAACAATCGGATCCACCTTTAGAACAAAATTCTGAAGAATTTTCGGCAGTTACATTTTCAAATCTGACGAATTTCTGCAGAATTTGCTGGGTGGGCTATGAATTGGTTCAAATCGATTAAATACCGGTAAACGGTACCAGGTCCTAGGCTCCGCAAAGGCTGATTGTAATTGCTTCAAATCCCCTTGGTTCCAACATGCACTTTACTCACCTGTTAATGGAAAATCTGTTTTTTTTTCTTCCCTATAGACTTTCAGTTTTCCAGACCCAGCGATGATCAAAATGAATTAAAATGCAAATACGACAATGGGTGAAAGGAAAGCCGCCATATAAAAAAAACTATTTAGAAAAGAAATATATTTATTCTTTCACATCGTAAATACATGTAATTCATTCCTGCTCATTTTTTGCTACTCCAAGCAATTCTGGTGGGAGATTTTCAGATGAATCTGTAATAAATAAAACAAATTGTTTGCAAATTCTGTATAAAATGAAATTTATCCATAAGCGAAAAAAATGTACAATAGAGTCTCCTAAATTCGAACTCTCGGGGGGTATTTTTGACATTTCTCACCTCTCAAATTCGAACGATTTTTTCAAAACTAACGATATTTTTGTGAGATTGAATTGTACTTTGAATCAAATTCCCGTACCTTTTCACAAGTCTTAGTGGTAATATACTTCCTTTTCATTTTTTATACGATCATGAAGTATGCAAATATTCAGGAAGAAGCATATAAATATGATTTTCATTCATCCAGAATACGAATTTTTTTAACATAACCCCACAATTGACATTTTGAATCCAAACGTCTATCGAATTTGAGAGATTCAGATTTGAGACTCTACTGTAAATAATTAAATGGAACTGAATGCAATTATTTGGGTCGATACTGTAAAATTCAACGGTTACGCTTTAAAAGTTTGCTTTACGCCCATGAAGCTTATGCTTCACGCTAAAGCAGGAATCTTAAAATAAGAGACTCGCTTTTTCTTGATTTCTTTTGCAAAATTGTCCAAAATTCAGGAAGAAAAATCATTTTATTGAGTAACCATTTATTTGACTCTAAAACTAAAAACTATTTCTTTCACTTTATTCAATTCAACTCTGCAGAACACTGACAATAAAGATACCATTACTCCTGATTAGAATAAGAGACTGATGTAAGAGTAGTCTTTTAAATTAAAAAGATCTCCGGAATTTTGTTCGCGGGAGGCTAAGAAAAACTTCCAGGAGACGTCCATGGGATACCAAGCAGATTAATAAGATTAATATCAGGGGGAGAATTAAATAAAATGCCGTGGGCGAGGACGAGGTCTTGGAGGAGGACGAGGACGGGGTCGGGATAATAAATAATTTTCGAGACTGTACAAATATCTTTCTCTGAACTGAACAGCCTGGTAGTAGGGATCGTGATAGACTGGAGGATCATGATAACCTGGAGGATCGTAATAGGCTGTACGAGCCTGGGGGGCCTGATGTCAGGCTGCACCATTCATCAAAGATGACATGTACTCACTGTAACGCTTCTCCTGGGCCTGCTGCACCTTTGCCAATTTCTTCTGCTGCCCCTTACTCAATTCCTTCCCACTGGCATCATGAGTCGGCAGTCCATTCTTGTCGAAAGCTGAGTACTTGTCGGTTTCCCGAAGGAACATCTGCCTGGGATTGATGCGCTTCTGAGCTTCTTTGGCAGCAGCAGCTGCAGCAACTTCAGCCTTCTTCCTTGCCTTCTCCGCCTCAGCCGCCCTCTTGGCCTCCCTCTCCTTCAGCAGCACATCCTTGTCCACCAATTTCACAGCAGTCGGCGCCCCCTCTTTGTCCTCCAGTCTCACACCGAGTGGCGGCAAAAGTTCATCGCGCAGGGCATCACATAACCTCAAAATCTCAGTTGCTTTCACCTGCCGCGCATTATCCCGCACGGAACTCCTGAAATCCGCCAAAACCTTCAAGTAAGGCATTAGAATCTCCTCCTTGTCCGTCCCAGCTGCCCCTCCGGACACAGGGAAACCTATTCCGCTCCTAGGACCAGAAATTGCCCCGAACATGTGCAGCAAGTCAGTGATGTACTGGGCTATCCGGCGCAGCAGGCTGCGATTGAGCTTCCGGGGATTATCCCGGATGTAGATGTTACTCTGGGCTACAAGATTGCGCAGCTGATCCAACACAGTACGCGTATCAATGTTGTCGCAGAGGGCTTCGTGAACAGCTTCCCGGACAGAACTCAGCTTGGCCTGAAGATCACTTTCCGGCTGATGCCACTCATCAAATTGGGCACTGGCGAGGTCATCTGGGAAGATTAAAGAAAGAACTTTCACAGAATGAAAGCAATTCCGTGGAAAATCTTTGTTAGCCGGAGGAACGTCGATTCAGAGGCTGATCTTGACGAGAGTGGTCTAAATTCTGGATCTTGCCTGGGAATTACCTCAGAAGGGAATCTAAAAAATCTTCCATAAGGGCAGTGATTTCTAAGAAATAGAGGATTGAGAGGCATTGGAAGCTCCTTAAGATCCGAGTTCTAAGGGGCAAATCATTGAGAGAACGCATGCCATTTGGCTGAGTAATGTTTCTACAATCCCAGAAATAAACGCATCATGGAACACAGAATTGCTCGAATTGCTATTAAAAATGCAGAAACGCATTCAGGAAACACATAAACGTTTCTAGAAACGAGATCTTCTATGAAATGCACAAAAGTTTTCAGAAACCTAGAAAACGATCCAACATGAAAACGGTGTAAGGCTCTCTCTCAATTGGGCATTTGGGGCGAAATGTCATCCGGTTTATCCGATAGATTTGGGCGTCAAAGCCTTTGTAAATTCCACAAAAAGCGCTCAATTATAAAGAATCACGATAAAATATAGAAAGTACTACAGCAAATTTGAGCAAATTAGCTTCATAATTAAACGTGAAAATGGTCAACAAAATTTTTCGCCCGATTGAGCGCGAGTCTACTGTAAAAGTTTTTAGAATCACAAAAAAAATCTCCAAAAAAGGACACGTTATCAGACACGCGGAAGCAGAAACCAAAAACCAAAATATTTTTAAAATGCGAAAGAAGAGGTTCTGGAAACGTATGAGCGCATTCGAAAAACACGTAAACTCTCAACAATTTACATATTCAAACTAAAAAAAACACGGATTCGCTTGTAAAAAAGACAGAAGGATATTTAAAAGAAACAAAAAACGTTTTATAATCACGCAAAAGCAGTCAGTCAAGAAATACACTCGGCTCTTCGTTATCCGGTACTTCGTTATCCGGGTGACAGCTGCCAAACTCTGACGGTTGATGTATTCAAAACGATTTTTTACGATAGATGCAGTTTCTCCAGAGTGAATTAATGTGTTATTTTCATTTTATCCAAGTTTTTGACACACAATCGTGCTACAAAATAATACATAAACACACCACAAAGAAAATTCTGTTGTTTTTCGACAGAAAACAAATTTCCACAGCAGAAAATATAAAAAACGTTGACCAGATTCAAAAAACCAAAATGTCATTTTGTCCCCACGTCAGCCGGATAACGAAGAGTCGAGTGTATGAAAAATTTTATCATAATTTCAAGTAGCGCATCCAAGAAACACGCACATGTTTCTGAAAACGCTGAAAACACAAAAGAATCCAACAACCACGAAAACGCCTCTAGAACCGAATGAAATAATCTAAAAAAAAACACGAAAAAATTTCAAAATCGCAGAAAAAGATACTTGAAAAACGGAAACGTTTGATAGGTTAAAGAATCGATCCAAAAACCACAGAATTGATTTAATAAATGCAGAAACGCATTAAAGAAACGTGCAAATGTTTCCAAAAAAAAAAACCAAAAACGAAATAAACGAATACACGAAAACGTTTCCAGAATCGCGCAAAAGCATCCAAGCAACATGAAAAGTCCCTAAAATAACAAGAATGCAGAAACGTGTCTAAAAATTTAGAAATGGAGCCAAGGAACACGAAAACCTTTCTAAGACCACACAAAAACTTATAAGGAACACAAAAATTTTTCATATAACAGAAAAAGATCCTTGAAACACAGAAACGTTCTGACAAATTACAGAAAACACCCGAAAGGCACGGAATTGTTTCTATAAATAGAGAAACGCATCCAAGAATCGCTTAAACGGTCCCAAAAAGAGATAAAGCATATTAAACGAATACATGGAAACTTTTTAGAATTGTGCAAAGACATCAAAGGACCCGATAAGTTTTCCAAATCACACAAAAGGATCTCTGAAATACAGAAACATTTACATCAACCGATTATCGCAGCAAGAAGTTCAACTTTCAACTACACTCAATCCCGGTATTATGCATAATTTTCGGGACCGAAAAAACGCGCGAAATGGCATTACACATCGAGAAAATTTGTATATGTGCAGGGGCTTTCTTTTGAATAAATCAGCCATAGAATGAATTTTGCGCGGAGGTAGTCAAAACAAAAAGATTCAACTGTTTAATAGAAATGCATTAACAAAGAGTACTTTTTGGCCAGAGTTCTTCAATAAATGGTTAGAATATTTAAAAAAAATTACCTTAATAAAATAAATTAAAGTTTTATTCTGAAACATAAGCAGTGTTTTCAAATATCCCGCATCGCGACATAGTATTCATTCAGGCGCATTTCAATGATTTCATAAATTGACTCCAAATGGTAGGCAAACTTGCATAATTATATGTGCATAATTTCGTCAGGTGCATAATCCCGAAGTGCATAATGCCGAGATTGTGTACAGTAGACTCCCGCTAATTCGGCTCTTTTAAGATCGGGCTACTTTTTAATTCGGGCAGCAGTTACATTTGAAAAAAGTTTGTTGTAATTTTTTCAAATTTGATTATGATTATCAAATATGCTCAAATTTAGCATGTTTTGTCTTTGTTTTGATGTGATTTTGCATTATTAAGGCATTTTCATGCCTTAATGCAATTTACTATATATATGAGTGTGTAAAGTCAATATGTGTGTGCAGATGAATAAAAAATCGTTGCATTTCAAAAATTTGTCGCCCGAATTTCTCTCTAATTCGGATGATATTTCGGTCCCAAATGCCCAAATTTGAGAGAGTTACTGTACTTTCGTTGGAACTCATTTTTCTTCTTTTTATAATTTGTGTATAATTTTAGTCGAACTTTTGGAGGAAATTTCAACTTGTTTGCTTTTCAACTTTACTTACTACGATAATCGTTTGAATTTACTACAATTATCAAACCTCTCCTATTACACGCGATAATCATAGTAATTATTTTTTACTGTACTGTTTGTTAATGCATTTCTATTAAACAGTTGAATCTTTTTGCTTTAACTACTTTTACTCTGTGCGAAATTCGTTCTATGCCCGATTTATTCAAAAGAAAGCCCCTGCAGATATGAAAATTTTCTCGATGCATAATGCCATTTCGCGCGTTTTTTTTCGGTCCCGAAAATGTACATAATACCGGTATTGAGTGTACTTTTATTGAGCGAATTTGCATGAAAAATACTTTGCAAACAGAAACGCACGCTGTATGCTTTCGCCAAATTACAGAAAAACACAGAAACGTTTCTAGAAACACAGAATCTTTCATAAAACACAAAGTTCTCAAAATATTTACGCAATCACAGAAACATAGAAACAACAAGTAGGGTAATTGGCCTAAAGCGAGACAGTTTGGAAAGTTGGACAAAGCAGTGTGGAATGTGAGACACCTCCTTAAAAACTTGATAATAAATCAATTAAATATTTCAATTTTCGATAAAAAGATTATTAAACCTAATTTTATGATTATTTTAGAAGTTAAAAATGCAAAAATCGTTATAAAACAATAAAAGTGTGACTTGCAAGAAGAATTTAAAAAATGTATTGCATGCGTGATACTCATAACCTTGACACGGTAGTTGTCATTTTCTCTGTTTCTTATGGAAGTTGCTAGGAAAATATCAAAGTGTTTTGTTTGATTTTTCGGCATAATTTGTGAAATATTATTAAGTCCGTAGTGAAAATCGAAGGACATACATCCATTTAAAAGGTGAATAAAAAATATTTGTGAAATATTACATTTAAAAAGTATAGAAAAGTTATTTAATTTCGTGTTGCATTCAAAACAAGTTTTATGAAATCTTGGATAAGTTGATTTTGTGAATGAATTTGGTGGTTTTGTGCAGTGAAATCATGTTAACAAGGACGACAAAGATCCTTAAGTACTCAGAGAAATAGTTGGGACAGCAGTTAGCAGCTGATAAGGAGAAAATCTCCTGGAAAAGGCTGCAAGGATTTCTAGATTCCGAAGACCACTTTTTCTGACAGACTGGATAGTAAATATCGCAAAAACTCCTGGAGAAAGACAAATAGGAGCCTCCAGAGAACTCCCAATGGAAGTGGAAAAGGACCTAGCTGGATTGGGTATCCAAATCTGCTAAAGAGTTGCATCTGCTTTAAAGCTGTAACTGCTGGACAGCGCGAGGCGTCTGTAAAATTTACAGAACCTTTTTTTGGTTGGACCACCAGGAAGTTCTTGGTAATTAGGGCTCCTGAACTGTTAACCGGACATAATGGAGGGATTAGCATTACCATCCAATGTGCAAGTATACAGAGATAACCCTCAACATTTGATTTTCTACATATTCTGTATGATATTTTGTCATTAATATCAATATGTCCAGCTTTCTAAAAATTTTGTCCAGCTTTTCAGAATTTTGTCCATCTTTTCAAAATGTGTTGTTTTTTAATTTAATAGAATATTCCAATTAATTGGATGAAATATCTATTAAAAACTGTTAAGATTCTGTTACAGTATTTCACAAGTAATCTCATGATGCAAAGAAAATGAAAAAATATATATTTATTCGACTTAAAAATGCATTTGAAATTGAACTTTTTCTTAAGTGTCTCTCTTTCGGCTATTCACCCTATGCTTCAAAATTCACAGGAACACAAAAAGCTTCTAGAAACACGAAAATTAATCGAAAAATAAATTAAAACACGCTAGATTTGCAGAATGGCATTTTTAATTTGATCAGAAATAAAAAAAACTTCCGAGTTTCTGAAAGGAAAAATTTCAAGTGTTTCAAGTCCTTTTTTCTCTAAATGAAGTGCCCCTTGAATCTTTTGGCTCGAGCTTAACGAATTTTCGGAAAAATGCCTGGTAATTGCATATTCCGAGGAAATTTACCACAAAACAGACCACTAGGCTTATCAGGGAGTTTTTGTGAAATTCCCTTGAAATTGGTGACGATTCTGATAAGAATTCTTGAGAAATATCAAGAATGATTGATGGGAGGAAATTCCGGGAGAGACTTTTTTGGGAGTTTTGGGAGGTAAAAACTCACCATTTGGAATCCTCGTGAGATCCTTGACATTGAGGAAGAATTCTGAGAGGAATTTCTCATACTGCACGGCCATTTCCATGGTATTGTCCGAGTAGTCCAGGGTATCCTTCCAGGAATGCAGGAGAAAGGCAAGCCTGAGCTGAGTAGCTGAATGTTTTTTCAGCGCCTGCTCGATTGTCACGAAGTTTTTGAGGGATTTTGACATCTTGCAGCCGGCTATTGTCAGGTGGCCCGTGTGCAGGAAGTATTTCACCCATTCCGGACGTCCGGTGAAGGCTTCACTCTGGGCCAGTTCATTGTCATGGTGGGGAAATTTGAGATCAACACCGCCCGTGTGAATGTCCAGAGAATCTCCGCAGACATCCGACGCCATGGCTGAGCATTCAATGTGCCAGCCAGGTCTTCCCTGTCCCCATGGACTCTCCCACGACGGCTCCCCGGACTTGCTGCGTTTCCACAGAGCAAAGTCATTTGGGGATCTTTTCTCCCCGACGCGATCCTCAGACAAATCTCCCTCGCCTTCAGCCAGGGATTTGGCATCCCCAAAGGCTTCAGGCACGAGTTTGGCGTAAAAATGGTCTGGGGCTTCGTCAAAGCATCCCACGTCAAAATAGACACTTCCATTGGACTCATAGGCAAATCCCCGGGAAATAATGCCCTCAATGTACGTGACAATCTGAGGAACGTATTCACTGACGCGCGTCAGAACGTCCGGAGGACGAACATTGAGAGCTTCCATATCCCGATGGAATGCTTCTTCCCAATGCCTAGCCAAACCCCCAAAGATACTCTTCTCAGTCACTTTTGCCCCCTTTATCCGATCCAACCACTCACTAAAAGGATCTCTGACAACTTCCAGGAACTTCTTTCTCTCCTCTTCCACCTTTCTGGCATCCCCAGTCTTAATGGCATCCGTCAGGGCATCTACAGCTGATGCCATCTTCTTCAGCAAACCCTCAAACATTTGCTTCTTCTCCGGATCAGTTGTCTTCTCCAGATTCTCCTTGAATGTCGGCAGTACCTTCTCGTAATCCTCGAGAATATTTGCCAGAGACTTCCCTGATGCCAAATATTCCTCCACCAAATGATTTTGTCTGGCCCTCTTGATGATTTTGTCATCAATATCCGTGATGTTCATGACATAGAGCACATCATACCCAAAATAATCCATCAGCACACGCCTCAGGATGTCAAAGGAGATGTATGACCTATGTTCAACATGAACACCTTTTAGCAACATTACAAAAGCCCCAGTTCCCCATCCCTCTTTCCCCCAGGGACCCCACAAAATATCCCTTCCGGGAAAAAAACTGATGCAATTTCCGGGAATTTATTTACTTTTGCTCACCTGGCATGTCCCATGTGCGAAGCATCGTAGACCGTAGGTCCGCAGCTGTACCACTTGACACTGTTGCCGGACAGAGGCACAAAGGGCTCCTTCTGCCTGGTCAGGCTGTTGTAGAGGCGCAATTGGGCACGTGGTTTCTCCAAAGGAGCTTGCCACGTCGGCTGGACTCTCTTGGCCATTGTTCAACAAAATGTGAACCAAAGTGGACAAGACTCTTCCCGGATACTCACTGACACTTTTCCCCAATTCACCAAAACTCCCAAAATCTCCCGAAAAGCACAAGTCGTTGACTTATATTTCCGTACACAAAAATACTGCCTTTTTTTGTCCAAGAAACTTGTCAAGATAATTCCACCCGCGTCATTCATAGAACTTTCGATGTTTTTCTTTTTTGTGAGTGAGAAAGTGAGGTTAAATCAGGGATGACTGATGTAATTATTATACCGCGTATAAATACAACATGTAAAAAATGTAGAAAATGGAAAATTAATAAAAATAATATCTCGCATTGAATATTACAATGGCGGATGTCAAATTTCAGCATTTTTTCAGGAGACGGCCTCAAAAACTAAATTTCATTATATTTTCTTATTTTCATTTACAAATTTTAAAGATTGTTTGTATATGATTCCACTGGATAGAGCACATATGCGGAACTCGAAATGTTGGACTTTTATTACCCAAAAATATAGTTATTTAAAAAATTAAAAAAATGATCCGTCACTTTTACACAAGGTGTCTACACATTATAAGAAATTTCTATCAAAAATGAGCTTCAAGAAGTGTTCTTCAAGAAAATTGCCTACACATTGGTGAGAATTTTTGACAAAAAGATGGATTCTTGAAGAAAATTTGTCTAATGTGTAGACAAATTTCTTCAAAAATCATATCCAATTGAAGGAAATTTCCATCAAGAATTTTTGAAAGAAATTATCGGCTACACATTGGAATAAAATTCATCAAAGTCATTCTTGACAGAATTCTTGAAGGAAACCATCACGATTCAAGATTGTTTTTCACGAAAATTTGTTATTTTCTGCTGGAAAAAGTGAGAAAAGCGTTTGGTGAAGTTCCTTGGGATAGTATTTAGTGAATTTGTGAAGAAAATCTTCTAAATATGCAAGGGAATAGTGTTTTTCTTGAGATGTCGTTCCTGGTGGAATCCAACCCAGCCTTGAAGGAACATTTCCTGTGATTTTCCTCCAGAAATTGCCGGAAGTTAATTCATCTGTGTATTCTTGAGGTGTTCCACAGTACAGTGGCCTCGTACTCCATGGATTGCAAGATGGGAGAAAATTTACGGGCACTTTGGAATCTCTGCCTTGGTTACCAATCAAAACAAGAGCTAACCAGAGCCACCGAGGAGATCTCAATGCAAACGAGAGCTGTCCGGAGCTACCAGAAGCCATCACTTGAACCCCCAGAAGAACATCAGAATGATCTTTTATATCATTCACTTTCTCAACCACTAGGAACTCTGTGGGATTGCTTCCTTTCGAGAACATCAGAACTGGATAGCCACATGCCTTCAATTCCTCATGTCAATGGAACATGGAACCCAGTAAATAAATCAGTAGTGGAATTATTTTGGAACATCCATGGAATTTTCACAGGAATATTCTTCTATTATATTAATTTTAAAAAAAACTACATTTTTTACATAATAGAGATCCTTTATGTATTTTTTTTTTTATTTATTAAGGGGTCCATCTGGAAGATGTTTGCCCCGCCTTTATGTAATTTCTAATGATTACACTGTGCGACAAAATTTACCTTTTTCCGTGTAAACAGACGGAATTTCCACGGGAATTCCCACGAGCAAATGGTAAATTTGCTATACAAGCGCCCTCTGCAAAAGTGCACGAAACTGCCCGAATGTCTTGAAATATTTTGAATTTCAAATGGAAATTTTCCGTTGGAGGGTGAAATATTCAATTTTCTAAAATGGAAAAAAGCTATCTCGCTCGAGATAGCTTTTTGCTTCCGGAGAATTCCGAAAAATTAATTTGGAGTGTTTTTAAGCAAATAATATATGAAAAAACATGTAAAATCTCCTGTAGTGATCAAAACATTGATTTTAAAAGCAAATTTGAAATCGAATAATAATACTATAATAATTTTGAAAGGATTAGTGTTTCTGGATTAAATTAAATATTCATCAATAACATTTCAGAAGAGGTTTAAATGATTGGAAAGGCAGATTCAAAATTTATCTTTTTCAATAAGTCCCATTATTAAAAAATGTAAAGAATATTATAACGTAGATAAGGAAATACAAAGAATAGTAAGAACTATCGAAGTTCACTGATGAAAATTATAGCCAGAAACCATATAAACTGCCTTTTCGGATATAAAATATTACTTCAATATTTTTTATTGTTTACTTTTTTTTGGAAATAAAATTTTAAAATATTTTACAGTCTTCTTGTTTTTTAAAACAATTTGTATTCAATTATTATACAATTAACTAATTTTTGTAAACATCTCTGTTCCGAATGAATTGACTGCTTGGTCACCCAGGGATATTTTATACATTTTCTTCCAACACTTTATAAAATTTTAAATTATCAGCACTACAATTAAACGAAAATTAATCAATAGGTCCTATCAGCAAAGATATCCAAAGCCTGTCGTTGATTTATCCACTTTAATTGGGGGTTTTTGACAAGATATTTACGCTATAACAACGTTTCTAATCATTTCTCGAGAAATTTTAAAAGATTTTCCATGAAATGTATTAATAGATAATATTACTAATATCCTTGTGGTATAATAAAGCCACTTTAATAAAATAAAGGACGTAAAATATCTTCTAAATACACATTCCGTTATTTATATTCGGAAAAAACAAAATTTGAAATTCAAATCTTCGGAGCATTTTTGTGTTGCGCTTGAAGTCCACCAGAGGCGCATAGAGCGGATGGTAAAAATTTGACAGTTCAATATGGGAATTTCCATCCGGAATTACCATCCGGAATGGAAAATATCATGGGAATTCCCGTGGGAATTCCGTCTGTTTACACGGTTTGTGGGTGTCTTTGACGAGAGTGCCAAAACTTGTTAGAGGGTCATTTAAGGACCTCAAATCTGCAATCTGTTTGTCCGGGTCACCTCTAGATTTTTTTGGAAAAGCATTTTTTGTTTTTCGCTGTTTTCTAAAATTCAAAAATTCATATCTCCGGTCCTATTTATCCAGTGGTAGTCACATAAAGCTAAAATGACGCGTAATTTCATCCTCTATAACTTTTGTGAACATATCAAGAACCTACGATGAAAATAAAGTGTATTTTTTAAAGATTTTTTGAAAAAGTGCACCCAAAATTATGCATTTTTCTGTGTTTTTTCCAACTTATAATAATTCTCCCACTTAGATAGAACATTTTATAAGCCAACTACTATGCCTAAAAGTGAGTAAATTTAATATTCTTTCATGTCTTTTTAGTTTGAATTTTCTATCCTAATTCGTTTATTCACAATAATTTATTGAAAATAAAAATACATTAAAATCTCTTATTATATATAATTATATTAGTATCTTTGTCTAACCTACTGAAGAGCATTTTCTTTTGCACTCTCACTTACACATTTCATATAAAAAGAGGTGCAGTGAAAGAAAGAGACATATATAGAAATAGAGAGAGAAGAATAGTTGTTATCAGTGCCAAACAACTATTCTTCTCTCTCTGTTTCTATATAAGTCTCTTTCTTTCATTTCAGCTCTTTTCATATGGAATATGTCAGTGAGAGTGCAAAAGAGAATGCTCTTCAGTGGGTTAGACAAAGATACCAAATAATTATATATAATAAGAGATTTTAATGCACTTTATTTTCAATAAATTATTGTGAATAAACGAATTAGGATAGAAAATTTAAACCAAAAAGATATGAAAGAATATTAAATTTACTCACTTTTAGGCATAGTAGTTGGCTTATAAAATGCTCTATTAAAGTGGGAAAATTACTAGAAGATGGAAAAAACACAGAAAAATGCACCATTTTAGGTGCCCTTTTTCAAAAAATCTTTAAAAAGTATACTTCATTTTCATCGTAGGTTCTTGATATGTTCACAAAAGTTATAGAGGATGAAATTACGCGTCATTTTAGCTTTATGTGACTACCACTGGATAAATAGGACCGGAGATATGAATTTTTGAATTTTAGAAAACAGCAAAAAACAAAAAATGCTTTTCCAAAAAAATCTAGAGGTGACCCGGACAAACAGATTGCAGATTTGAGGTCCTTAAATGACCCTCTAACAAGTTTTGGCACTCTCGTCAAAGACACCCACAACGTGTCGCACAGTGTTATTTATTAAAAATTCCTACTTTTAATAACATAATGAAATGTTAAGGACTAGATTCAAAACTAGATTTTTTGGGAGTCTTAAAGTGTAATTTTTGGAAAATACTCTTAAGATCTCATAAAAAAATCCTCCTGATATTGATAAAATCCTTTCCACAAGCGTTAAAAACTTGAATGAAACTTTTTACTGATCAAAAAAGACAATAAATTTCAAAGGCTGTCTCTTATTTGAATTTTAATGCGAAATTAAAATTGAAATAAATTTTATTTAATTTTTGGGAAACTGCTCTTAACATAACTAGATTTTTTTTAGTTCATTTATTTTAAACCGCTTGTATTATATTATAACATCAACACATCAGATATATTTTCTGTAGAGGGATATCGGGAAGAGCACAATGAAACACGTGTGGTTGCGTAATTCATCAAATATCAACTCGCGCCCTCTTTATTACATTTAACTATCTTACATCTCCCTTTTATAATTATTTTTAAGTAGTTCAAATAATAATTTTAATTTAAAGTTCAAAAGAATCAATTAGATATTTCCAAAAAGTTATACTTTAAACTTCATTGTTTAATTCACAAATTTAGCCTGTCTGGTGGCTTCACCACCCTTCCTGATCTGGTAGTGATAACTGGAGCTCTTGCAGGACTTTGAATCCCAGCGGAAGAAGACGATTCAGCAAGTTGCACGGGTGTGTCATTAACTAGTTTAGGTAAAGGATCAGACGGTGTCACATCTACTATCGCTCTGTCAGAAGATGTTTCAATTGGCTCATGAACAGGAGATTGCGTCTCTGAAGCTAAAAGAGACTCTTCCAATTTTGACCTTTGAAGAAAATGCCGATTTCTCCATATAATCCTTCCATCATCCATAGCAACGATATAAGAGCGCCCTGATTTCTGCTGCTTAATAGTTCCGGTACTCCAAGACTTGTCTCTCTCTTGCACCCGAACTCTCTCACCTTCGGGTAGTTCTTCGAAATCCTTGGCTCCGATGTCTCCATACTTCTTTTGCTGCTCACGTTTCTCTTGCAACTTCTCAGAATTATCTTCAACAACTTTCGGCATCAATAAGTTTCGGTTCACGCACAAGGGATTCCTCGTTTTTCGGCTAAAAAGCCTTTCAGCTGGTGATTTTAAACCATCTCCTGGAGTGTTTCGAGAAAGCAGAAGAGCCAATTTAACGTCCTGACCATCCTCTCGGCATTTTTTGAGCAACTTCTTCGCCGTCTGGACGTATCGTTCAGCTAGCCCATTGGAGCGTGCAAAGTAGGGGCTGGATTGGACATGATCAAACTTCCATTCCTTAGCAAACTTCTTAAACTCTTTGGAAGCAAACTGAGGACCCCCATCGCTGTGTACCTCCTGTGGAATGCCGTGATCAGCGAATTTATCTTTCAAAAATTTGATCACTGCACTACTACCAGTCTTTTTGAGACACTTGAAATCAAAATATCCACTGTAAGAATCGACCATGAGTATGTACTCCTGTTTTTTGAATGTAAATAAATCCGTGGCTATGATTTCGAATGGATACTCAGGTATCCTTTTCATCATCAATGTCTCTTTCTGGTTTGTTCGCTGATTTCTCTCGCAAATAAGGCACTTTCCAATCATATCTGTAATCTCAGAGTTCATTCCTGGCCAGTAAAGGAAATCTCGGGCTCGTCGCAGTGATGCTTGAACTCCAATGTGACCGGCATGTATATTTTTCAATGCTCCCTTTCGCTCAGTTTCCGGAACCACAACTTTGTCGCCCTTGAAGATTAATCCTTCCGTAAACGACAATTCTTCTCTGAATGTAAAATAGTTTCTGATTGATTTGGGAACTTCATCACTGGTTTCTGGCCACCCTTTCATAATGAATTTTATCAGCTTATTCAAAACAGGATCTTCTTGAGTTGACATCTTATATCTGTCCAAACAATCATCTGTCAAACACGTAACTGCGTTGATCTCGATTTCTTCATCCTCTTCGTCATTGTCAATTGGCTCCGGAAAACAATCACGACTTAGTGCGTCAGCTATTGGGATGAGTGTCCCTTTAACGTATTTGACTGTTATATCATAAGCCTTAACCTCATGCAATATTTTCCTCAATCGAGGGGGAGCTTTTGTTAGTGATTTGGAAAATATTGTCTCCAGAGGTTTATGATCGGACTCCACACAGACACTTTGACCCCAAATGTAGTCGTGAAATTTTTGACAAGCAAAACGAATTGCTCCGGCCTCTTTCTCTATCTGGGGCCAATTTTTCTCCGAACTGGTCAATGACTTTGTGGCATAGGCGATTGGCTTTCCCCCTTGCATAAGAACAGCTCCAAAAGCGTTTGAAGAGCTATCTACTGACATGACGATTGGCTTCTTAACGTCATAAAAAGCTAACACAGGAGGATTCTTCAAAAACATCTTAAGTTTTTCAAAAGCTCGCTGCTGATACTCTGTCCATACCCAGGAAGAGTCTTTCTTCAACAGCTGTCTCAAAGGTTCTGTTCGATCAGAAAGATTGGGAATAAATTTTCCTACATAATTAATCATTCCCAGGAATCTTTGGAGAGATTTTTTATCTGTGGGGACCTGCAATTGATCTATGGCTTGCAACTTACTCTCATCCGGACGAAGCCCATCCGCAGAAATTCTGTGACCCAGGAAAATCACAGAAGATTGATTGAACACGCATTTTTCTCGATTAAGTTTCAATCCATTTTCACTGAGAATTTGAATAACTTTTTCAGTGAGTTTCTTGAGAGAAGTTTCTGTTTCTGCATGAATTAAAATGTCGTCCATAGACACTTCAACACCTTCCAGATCGCCTAGTAAGTCCATCATAACCCTTTGGAACAACTCCGGAGCCGAAACAAGTCCAAAAGGTAACCTTCGATATGAGAATCGTCCCCAGGGAGTTGCAAATGTACAAAGGCGGGATGTCTTTTTCGATAGTGGTATCTGCCAGAAACCTTTTTTACAATCCAAGATTGTAAAATGACGACTTCCGGAAACGTTAGCAGCTACCTGGTCAATCCCTGTAAGTGGATAGTGCCTCCGTTTAATGTTTGAATTGACATCAGTCAAATCAGCACAAATCCTCAACTTGCCTTTTCTTTTTACCACAACCATGGGAGATACGGCATCTGTGGCTTCTGTACATGGCTCTACAACTCCCATTTCAACCATCTGATCAATTTCTTTTTTGACGTCTTCTTTCAATCTGTACGGCACATTCCGTGCTGGATGGATCACAAAGGTAGGATTCTCGATCAGCTCTGCATCATATTCAAAATTCTTCAATTGACCAAGGCCGGAAAACACTTTCTCATCAACTGCCACTTCGTTAATTTTGGCTATCAATCCTGCCTTCACAGCTGATTTTCCGTCGATGATACAATTTCTGTCACCACCAATTACTTGAAACCACAATGGGATGACTTTCTTTCGAATTTTGCACTGAAGCTGGACACGACCTTGAACTTTAATGTGTCCCCCATTAAATGCGACCAAGCGCTTAACCCTGGATGGAAGAATCTCATAGTCTTGCAGCTTCTGGAGCGTCGATTTCGTAATAACGTTACACTGAGCTCCAGTGTCGATTTTAACCACAATTTTCTTCTTCTCCACGGTCATTTGAGCTTCCCAGGAGTCTCCTTTTCCGCAATTAACGGAGAATACTCGCAGCTCATCAACACAGGTGTCACTAACACTTTCACTGTCAGAATCCGTATCTACTTGTTTCACTTTTTTCTGAGTTTTCCTCAATTTGCACTTTGAAACGAAATGCCCCTTAATGCCACATTTATTGCATTTCTTATCACTTGCCGGGCACTTTTTTGGGGCATGTTTATACCCGCATCGATCACACTCAAAGTCTTTCTGAACTTTTTCAGAGGAACTGGAGGAACTTGTCTCCCTTTTCGCGGACTTCACTTTTTTCACAACATGAACATCGCTCTTCCCGGATGCCCCAAGTGTCATAAATTGCGACTGCTCTTCAGCCTGTTCGCAACTTTTGCAAATTGCAATGGCTTCATCGAGCGTCAGTGTCCGCTTTCTCAAAACCTCCTCTCGAATGTGACTCGATTTCAGTCCATGAATTACTTTGTCCCTGATCAATCTTTCCTTGGCATTCGCCGGGAAGGAACACTTATTTGCCTGCACCCTAACACGAGTAACAAACTCATCTAGGGTCTCCTCCTCCTCCTGTGCCAAGTTGTGGAATCGGAAAGACTCGTAAACTTCATTCACGCTGGGTGCAAAATAATCCCTAAATCTTTGCTTCACCAAAGTGAGGTTAGACTTCTCTGCGTCAGTCAGCCCGAAATTTTCGAAGATATCCTTCACTGAGCTGCCAAGGGCACTCATCAGGACAGCCACCTGAATCTTGCCATTCTGCTTATCAAGCTCAACAGCGATTGCATACCAATTGAATGCATCCTCCCAGGCTTCCCATGCTGCTTTATTATTTGCACCCAATTCGATCGGAGGAGGGGCTTTGACCAGGACTCTTTTATCAGTATCTGATTGCGCGTTTCCCATTCTGTCTTGTGCTGGTGGATCAGGCATTGTTCACTACTTCTGACACCATGTAGAGGGATATCGGGAAGAGCACAATGAAACACGTGTGGTTGCGTAATTCATCAAATATCAACTCGCGCCCTCTTTATTACATTTAACTATCTTACATTTTCTACTACTAAAAATAAGCAAACCTAAATATTTAAAAATCCACGTAATCTTCTAAATTAAAAGTCCTTTACATTGCATTATATTATTAAAAGTAGGAATTTTTAATAAATAATCATTAGAAATTACATAAAGGCGGGGCAATCATCTTCCAGATGGACCCCTTAATAAATAAAAAAAATACATAAAGGATCTCTATTATGTAAAAAATTTAGTTTTTTTTAAATTAATATAATAGAAGAATATTCCTGTGAAAATTCCATGGATATTCCAAAATAATTCCACTACTGATTTATTTACTGGGTTCCATGTTCCATTGACATGAGGAATTGAAGGCATGTGGCTATCCAGTTCTGATGTTCTCGAAAGGAAGCAATCCCACAGAGTTCCTAGTGGTTGAGAAAGTGAATGATATAAAAGATCATTCTGATGTTCTTCTGGGGGTTCAAGTGATGGCTTCTGGTAGCTCCGGACAGCTCTCGTTTGCATTGAGATCTCCTCGGTGGCTCTGGTTAGCTCTTGTTTTGATTGGTAACCAAGGCAGAGATTCCAAAGTGCCCGTAAATTTTCTCCCATCTTGCAATCCATGGAGTACGAGGCCACTGTACTGTGGAACACCTCAAGAATACACAGATGAATTAACTTCCGGCAATTTCTGGAGGAAAATCACAGGAAATGTTCCTTCAAGGCTGGGTTGGATTCCACCAGGAACGACATCTCAAGAAAAACACTATTCCCTTGCATATTTAGAAGATTTTCTTCACAAATTCACTAAATACTATCTCAAGGAACTTCACTAAACGCTTTTCTCACTTTTTCCAGTAGTGAAACAACAAATTTTCGTGAAAAACAGTCAGAAGAGGTAGAGACTTGGAAATGATGGCAATCTGTCAAAAAAATTTTTGATGGAAAATAAAAAACCCAATGTGGAGGCATTTTTCTTCAAAAATTCCTTCAAAAATATGAATTTTTCTTTCAAAAATTCTTGAAATAATTCTTGATGAAATCAGCTCCAATGTGTAGACACCTTTATGCGGCAAAATTGCCAAAATTATACGTCACTGTAATTGTTCAAGATGAACATGCACGTTCATACAAATTATTTTCAAATTAGGATTTTTTAATCTTTGAGGGATAATAATGGGTTTTAATTCATATCGAACTACTTTTGAATAGTTAAATCGTCAGGATATTCATCATAAGTCCTCACATCCTAAAAAGGATACGAATTATTCAACACAAAAGTTGAAAGTTTTGGCTTCACCAAGACTTTACAAGGGTTTTCGTTACCCCTACTTTTTAAGTCAATGACTTATCCTTAAAGGATTTAAGGACTACTACACTATTTTTAGATACTCTTACTACTAGGAATGTCTTGTCATTTCAATTAGAGACGAATAGTTTAACTAATATACGGATTTTAGTTTTGGTTAAATCGAGTCATTTCACGAAGTATACAAAACAAGCCTCACTTTAACGGCAAATATTGAAGAAACTAGGATGCTAAACGATCCTAAACTTTTACCATCCTATTTTCTATATCCTTAACTCTATCTGGTATCAATTTGCTACCATTCTAACAAGTAGTTTCTATGATATTAGAGATTGAAAATTGTCAAATTTGAAAGTAGGTCATTATGCTTAGTGCTAATGACACCCGTTCATTCACTTCTTGATCAGCATTTTTTCGTCAGCAAAATAAAGAATGTGCAATTTTTGCAATGACGCATTATGGGTTCACGAAGTTCACCTTAGTAATTAGGTGGGGTAAAAATGATTTTGTATAAATAGGGTTAATTTTTGTTAAATAAATCAGATTGCGATAGAGATTCCTGAGTTTCACTTCTAGCAGCACGAGAGTGCTTGTTCCAGAGAAATCGCATCTCCCTTTTGGCCCAAGACCAGCGGCATCCTATTGCCTAAGGATTACCAGCGGCCAATTGGCTCCCTACTGCCAGGAAACAGCGGCTTCTCTTCAAGAAGCCTTAAGACCTAGGGCAGGTTTTGAGAATATTTCTGGAGGATTTTTTCCCTAGAGGCATTCATTTGCCGGACTGCAAGGTTGGAAATTTATTTCTAACCTTGGTTAAACTCTCTCGAGGCACCCCCGGGGGTAGCCTACACATGGGGGCATTACTGCCTTAAGCCCGGTGGCTCGAAAGAGCCGTTACTAGAGGCCGTGAAAACAGCCGAGAGTCAGTCCAAACAGTGGAAGAATTCCCCAGGAAGTTCTCACCAGAGCAAGGGAATAATCTGACGGGATTCGGATTATTCTCTTCCTCTAGCTTCGGCTTTTCAGCTGTTTGGAGCCGAAACAGTAATACTAAAAATCCAGACAAGGATTTTAAGATACGACACTTGTTTAGTAATTTAAATTTTAATAGAATTATTTTTTATTGGATTTGAACAATATTTCTTTTGTTGTTCGACCATAAATTAATTTTAAAAATCAAAGACCCATTGAAATTAAAAATAAATAATGAAAAGTTGTGTATTTTATTTATATTTCATTTTATTTGTCCATGAATCCATTTCATTTCTTCAGATCTCTTTGTACTCTATATACAATTGACATTTTTTATATAAAAAAAAGTCAAGATTCGAATATTTACAATTTAGTCAAGATTTTGATAAAATGTGTAGTGCGTTTTTGGAATAAGATTTCCCTCACACAAAGAAATAAGATCACGTTTCTTTGTGTCTTTTAGAAGCAGTGGTCCATTGTAAACCTTTTCCATCTTGCAATTTCTCTCTACAAAACAATCCACTGCACTGCACGAGCGAACTAGGTTATGTTATCACTGTTATTCCTCGAAATGACAAAAAATGAATGCCGTTTAGTGATACAGTGGCGTAGGATTCATGGTCAGTGGAATAGTGGCGTATGATTCCTCAGATAACGCCATTGTAACACTAAGAACACTCAGGGAAATAATTATACGCCACTTTTATGCTATTTTTGTTCTGCAAGCTTGACAAATACTCAAAATTATGAAAAATATTTCTAACAAAGTTGTTGAGATTATTAAATATAATGAATATATAATAAATTTCCTATCAGAAAACAACAATATCTCAAAATTGACAAAAACCAAGATCCACCGTTGTAATATTCAATGTGCGATATGCATAAAATAATTGCCGGAATCACAGCCCAGCAGACTGGGCTTTTTACATTGTCATTGCTTTTTTACTCCTTCATTGCTTTTTTACACGTGGAAAAAATATTCAAAAAATTGAGACATCAAACCAATTTTTGCATCAATTTGATCTTTTTCCGTTCTCTGAGACAATATTTTTCAAAAAGAATATGATATTTTAGTAAAATTGGCCAAATATAAATACCTTGAACCAAAAGCAAAAAACAATTACCCGGTCAATTGCTCTTTTCTTGACCAGAGCATTGCCGCTCTGAATATGGATAGGGAAGTGAGCGTGTATGACAGCCTGCTGATGCCAAAGTCACACTAACACACATACGTGCAAGCGAACATTGCCGCTCTGAGGTGTTCAGTGCAGCAGCACAATGCGTTTCGCGTTGGAATTTGTTTAAAATTAAAAAAAAAAAGTATTTTAAGATAATTTTGTGGGATTTCCTTAAATTTTTTCCATGCTTTTTATCATTTATTGCAAGCGCAATTTCTCCTAAAATAAAATAATAATTTTCGTGTTTCCCAGATGAAATGTGACTATATCATAAGACTTTTCGAATTCTATCAAAATTTATTATCTTAAAGCATTATACGTTTTAGATATTTTTACTTTAGTATTATATTTTTATTATTCAGTTGAATATTTAATCAATTAAATATTTTAAGCATTAGTTCAATTAAATTCTATTAGTAGATATCAAAAATTGATTAAACGCTGTAAAAGAAATGCAAAATGGAGATATTAAAAAATCTGAGTAGAGATGAAATCAAGTTTTATTTAAAAAACTATCGTTACTTATGAAAATTGTAGACTTTTTGTCTTTGTCAGAGTTATTATCGTCCAAGCAGGAGTTCAAATTTTTTGTATAATTGCTTAAAAGCAAATTCGCAAAGAAATATACATCCTTGGCAGCTTACGTGTTTTATCGTCGAATGAGAAGCAAATCCTGCAACATAATCTCTGGCGAGATCATCGATAGACCGTCTGGTCAAGTAATCACTTTTTAACATTTCTTGGTACTTCCTTACGTAGTCCACAAGTTATTGGTTTACATTACTTTCGTTTATTTGCGAGATGACCATCCACAGAAAAAAAAATTTATAATTGCATTCCGAATATTTGCGATATTCCCCAATTTATTTTCCAGTTCATCACTGAGCAACTGAGCTTCAATCTTGTAGAAATGTCAGGGAATGAACTATCCGGGAGTTATTCCCGTATTTTGAGTCATTCAAAACTACAAAAAAAGTCACTGAATTTCTGGTTTTTATCACAAAATCCGTCTTAGGTTATCCAGAGATTTACTTTTCCAACATTTAATCACGATTAACTGTGCAACTGTGCTTCAATCTTGTAGAAAAGAAATGTCAGGGAATGAACTATCCGGGAGTTCTTCATGTATTTTGTGTCATTCAAAACTACACAAAAATCACTTAATTTC
This sequence comes from Phlebotomus papatasi, assembly GCF_024763615.1. Classification (NCBI taxonomy): domain Eukaryota; kingdom Metazoa; phylum Arthropoda; class Insecta; order Diptera; family Psychodidae; genus Phlebotomus; species Phlebotomus papatasi. The sequence continues at coordinate 7,342,183 of NC_077223.1, forward strand.
TGGTTAAAATTACTGAGGACCTATTTTAGATGATCGAAAGAATCACTTTTCTAACATTTATTGACAATCCACTAAAAAAAAGAGGCCCCATTCTTCCATAAAGTCCGTCCGGGAGTTAACTATCAAGGAGTTATTGGTGTATTTTGATTGCGTTAAAACTATTAAAAATTAACTTAATTTCGAGTAAAAATCACTGAAAACTACTTGCACATGAATCATAGAACCAAGTTTTACCGATTTCTAAGCCCCATTTAATAACTTAGGCCCCATTTTCGAAGTAAAATATCGGAGTCCATTTGACACTTCAAAATTTAGGTTATGTTTCGTTCTTTTAGCGATTTTAAACATTTCTTGGACTGTTTTCACTCGTTTTTCATCACAATATGTTAAAAAGCCACTTGTTTTGAGTAATTTCAATGTTATTTTTTCACAAAAACTTAAGAAAATAGGGAAAAACTAAGAAAATGTGGGAGCATCCCGCATGCAAACAATTGAGCATTCTAAAACTCGCACACTAACTCAAAATCTCATCAGCAGGCTGTCATACACGCTCACTTCCCTATCCATATTCAGAGCGGCAATGACCAGAGGAACCAACATATAAGGTTAAAGTCGTTTTTCTGCTTTTGTAGTGGTGGTCGCCAGGATTAAAAAAAAATGTCGCCAAGATTGCTTTTTAAAGCCAATTTGTGAACTTCAAATAACGAAATTTCAATGAAAATTGATGTTTTCATAAAGGTAATAGCTTTTAGAATTAGTTTAGTGGCATAGAATTGGTTAAAAGACGTGATTTTATAGTAAAAATGGACTAAATATGGGTCGCCCAACGACTTTTGCAACATTTCATATTTCGTGGAAAATTATGAAAATCATGTGGAATATCGGAGGTTTATGAATTGGAATAGAAAATTGGTGAGTTTTGGATGCATTTGTGACTATATTTTTTTTTTTCAAATGTCCGTGGAAAATCCTCGAGAAAATGTTTTTAAAGAGTGCTTGTTTTGCTCGAAGAAATGCACCAAGAAGGTTCAGTTGTCAAATAGAAGATGGCGGACGGTGCCCTTAGCGAAATTTGTGTTGATGTTTTTTACGCAATTCTGCACGGAAAGTAAGCAAATTTCCGTAATAAATTCATTAAAAATTATTAAAGAATTGGACAGTGAAGTGATTTATTGTTTTCTTCCTCTACAACTAAAAGGAAACTATTCTACAATCCTTATAATGCAAAGGATATGAAATTTTTCCAATTCTAGAAGGATAAAAATGATTTTTTTTTCCAGTCAGTGACACTTATGGTGATGAAATGGAATGAATATTAGTGTCCGGAAGGTTTTTTAAAAGTGCACAGATTATGTGGAAGTCTACCTAGAACTTCTTTGGCCTCTCGGAACGGAGGGAGTATATTTTTTTACATCTGAAGTCAAACTTAAAACTTTTATTTAAAATATATACATCTTTTTTAATTCTTGATATTTTAAAAAAATGATATCTTTCAAGTGAGGCACGAAACAAATTTTTAATATTGTGTAGTGAACGTAGTACTTTACTTGGGTCACTCATATCCAATATTTGTTCCACGGTTCCACTGATCTGTAAAATAAATCATTATCATCAAACTTTGTTTTCAAATTTTATATAAATTATCATTTTTACAGCAACCTACCCCTAGATTCACTGAAAATTACGGACATCTTATATATCAACCCTTCTTAGCTCTTCCACTGGATCTAGACATATCGGTAATATAGGTAAAGTTACTCCGGCACTTTGTTCGCAGTCTTCGATACAATTAAAAAAAGCTTCAGTTGGAAATTCATAGAGTTCATAACAGATATCGAAATATTTCATGCAACAGATGTTCTTGCCACAAAACTCACTACTTGTGATAGTTGTGGAATATTTTTGGTCAACACATTTTCCAGATTTTCCAATAGACAGAATTAGAATAAGAATAAATTGTAATTTTAATAGAAATTCCATTATGAGTTGGTTTTATTTAAGTCACAAAAATGGCAATTTAACTGAAACCCTCATAGAAGAACGATTCATAGCTTATATTTCTGTACTTTTTACCAGTGCAACGATCAAGCACAGAGATGGCTAAGCACGTGATTACACTAAATTTTATTATTTTATCACGACTGTCGTGACTTTAAAAATATTTACACGTTGTGTGTTTTTACACGTGCTATCAAATAACAAATTTTCATATCAGTCGAACTTGTACCTTCTTCTTTTCATTGGATATATTGCTTTCCCTTCGCATTTGAACAATATTAGTTGGCATTTATAGGGGGAACTTTTAATTCGAAACTGCCCTTTCGAAGTTCTCACTGAGAGATTTCTTTGATTATCATTTAGCCTACAAAATTAACTCTCTTCGAAATGTCAATTAGCAGTGTTCGAATACACTGTTTCGTTATCCGGCTGACGTGTGGGGACAAAATGATATTTAGGTTTTTTGAATCCGGTCAACAATCTGGTTAACTCCAAGAGAGAGAGCAGTTTTCACAATTGACTTTTTTTTCAAATTCTCACCATCCTAGCTGCTAAACGGCAAGATATATTGACTTCCGGTCTTAGGTGACCCCCCCACAAGTCAATACGTTCTATCTAACTAACTTACCCAAATTACTCGCCACCCCTTCTAAACCCTCCAAAAAACATGTTTTTTGACCTTGTAAAAACTTGGCCCTGACGATTTCGTTCATTTTTGGATATGTTTTGGCGGTCTTCCAGCTGAACATTTCGTCCTTAGACACCTATCATCGGAAAATTCGCCATCTTGAATTATTGAAGGTCAAAGCTTAATTTTCACCCGATTTGTCCAATTAATTAATTAAAAGATTAAATGATTTTTTGAAACCCTCTTCTTGAACAATTTTCAACTTCTCGATGGTTTTGTGGTGATTTATAGACAAACTTAATTCAACAATAATTTTCTATACATCAGAAAGCTTGTGAAAAGGTATATAAGGCACAGCTCTTTCTCGGGAGTTCGAGCAGCTCGCAAAGCCTCGGACGCTTTGCCACCCCTTTATATTTTGTGTTGCGTGAATTTGTTCTCTGTCGAAGAACAAGAGGATTTCCTTCATGATGTGTTTAAGTTTTTTATTATCATAATTATCGTTTTGAAACATAAAAAACGTTTTGAATACATCAACCGCCAATTTGGCAGCTGTCGACCTAATTTCAATAAGAATTTGACAATTTTCAATCTCTCATAGAAAATATTTGTTAGAACGGTAGCAAATTGATATCAGATAGAGTTAAGGATATAGAAAATAGGATAATAAAAGTTTAGGTTCTTTTAGCATCCTAGTTTCTTTAATATTTGCCGTTAAAGTGAGGCTTGTTTTATATAGTTCGTGAAATGAGCCGAATTAGCCAAAATTAAAATCCGTATATTAGTTAAACATTCCTAGTAGTAAAAGTATCTAAAAATAATGAGTCCTTAAATCCTTTAAGGATAAGTCATTGACTTAAAAAATAGGGGTAACAAAAACCCTTGTAGTCTTGGTGAAGCCAAAGTCCAACTTTAGTGTTATTATTATTCGTATCATTTTTAGGATGTGAGGACATTTGATGAATATCCTGGTGATTTAACTATTCAAAATTAGTCTGATATGAATTAAAATCCATTATTATCCCTCAAAGATTAAAAAATCCTAATTTGAAAATTATTTGTATGAACGTGCATGTTCATCTTGAACAGTCTTCATCCAAATTACCTTCTGCAAATTTTAAACAATTAAATAACTCGAAATAACATTAAATTTTATTTTATTACATTGCAGTGTCCTTATTATACACCAAAGAGTAGAAAATATTCAACACTACACTTGAAATTAACGAACTTTTATGTAAGGAAAACAGAAAAACAATTTGTTGAAGATATTCAGCTTTACAATAGGATGTAGATAACTTATGAAAAAAAAATTCTATTACTTTTATTTTGCAAAAAGGCAAGAATGATTTTTATACATTTTTAAAATGTAAAAAAAATCATGAAAATTTGAATTTGAAACGAGGCATGAAGTTGGCTGCAGACAGTAACTTTCCGTCGAAACATAAGGGGCGCTGGTAGTACAGTGATTTTTTTTTGCAAGTGGAGTGACAATTGCAGTTTGCGTTTGAGAAAAAGTGCTTTTTTGTGTAGAATTAGCAATTTTTTGACCCTGAATGTGCTACCACAAGCGCCAATGGCCACTGCTGTTGACGCCGTGGGTGAACGCGAAGAGGGAGAGATTGTAGAAAGCACTGAATATGAGGATATATCGTCGGATGAAGAGTTCACGTTGCGCCTGAGAATTGAGGAGCTCGAGGCGAGAAATTTCGAACTTGAGCAAATTGCTAATATCTCAGGCCTTGCCACGAATCCATATGAATTGAGTGAGTAGACAAAAACGTGGGGGGAAAATTTAGTTGGGGTTTTCCGTGAAAAGGCATTTTCCACATCGTGCAAAAATGACAAGAGTGACGTCAGCGGTTCTAAAGTGGGATGGTGGGGAGAACATCGAATTTTTCCCCAGGATCCTGCTCAGGAGCGCTGCAAATGCACATTTTTTTCTATGTTTTTTTTTTTTTTTGTGAGGCACTTGTTGCTTTGTGGAATTTTCTGGGATGCCCTGGAGCGAAGGAGGCTGGGGGATTCCAGTAAATTCTGCAGGAGTGTGGTATCACATGATCTTTTTTGCAATAAATGTGTTTTGAGAGAAGGTACAGGGAGGGAACGCGTGGGGAAGGAGAATCTGCAGAAATTCCGCAGCAGATCGGATGAGGAGTTGAGGACACCAAAGAAAGTTCGTCGGCCAGTGACAAGGGCCACTCATACTCATCCTGTGTCACGGCGGAGACGCCTGCAGAAGGCCCAGAAGACACGGAAGAGGAAAAAGCGTCGGCTATCGCAATCGAGCAGCGAGAATGATTGCAAATTGGACAGAGATGAGCTCAGGGCAGCTCTCAATCGGTCAATTGATTCGCGTTTTGATGTGATTGAGGTGCCAGTGGAGATTCCCGTGATTACAATTGATGATGACGAGGAGGAGGATGTTCTGAAGCTTCGTCTGGAGGCTCTGCAGTCGAAGCAAGAGATTAAGAGTGAGCTACAGGGGATTCTGCCGGGAAAAGAGGGTCAGGGAGAGGTGGAGGAGGAGTCTGAGGAGCAAGAACTGAGACTAATTGCTCTAAAATCGGCCATTGTGAAGAAGCACGAGGCCAGGAAGAAGCGCAAAACGGAAGAAGATGGTCCGTATTCTCCCACGGATGACCTGGACTGTGTCATGGTGAATTCTCCAGCGAAAGCTGATGAATGCAGCATGGACATCAGTCCACTGGATTCTCCAGCAATACCACCGGAAAATCCCGTGGTAGTCGACATGGAGATCTCAAATGATGCTCCTGGGCAGGAAGCCAAATTGGAAGAGGAAAATGTGGAATCAGAAGACGAAATGGCACTGAGAAATCTCCTCCTGTCCACAGTTAAGAAGCCTCCGGAACCAGAAAAGCCCCTAGAGTCGCCAATGGAAGTGAGTCTGGAGGAGGATTGTCTACGAAGTCTCCTGCTGTCCACAATGAAAAAATCCAAGAAGGAAGAGCCCTCCGAACCGCAAAAATCTCCGCCCATCCCAGAAATTGTGCCATTGGAGAGAGTTAAGAAGACTGTGGAGCGAAAGTCCCAAATGGTCACAGATCTTCCGGCAATTAAAGTCTCACCATTAGTCATAAGTCTCCGGGAGAGTGACTCAGACAGCGATGAATGGCTGGCAGATGGTCCAGAAACGGCAGAATTGGAAGTAGATAACAAAAGTCCAGCGAGTTTAGTCATGGACAGTCCATGTGATTCTCCAGCTAGTCCTCAAGTGCCTCCTCCAGCTCAGTCCCAAGAAGCCAAGAAAGGGCCCACAAAGGGCTTCCAGGAAAAACTGGATCTCTTCCTGAAGCAAGCCAGGAGCACGGTGGAAAAGCAAAAAGTGCCAACACCAAAGACTCAAGTCATTAAACTTCCCAAAACTCCGCTAGTAAGTACAAAAAAAAATGGCTGCGAATCTCCTTCCGGACAATCTTCCGGAAAAGATTTCACTGTTTGATATTTCTGGTGCTAGAGAAAAATGGGTGAGATTGATAGTTTTCTTGCTGGATTCACCTTTCCTCTTTTCATTTCGGAATCTCTCTTTTCGATCTTCGAACTTTGAACTTCGAACTTTCATTCGAAATTCCTTTTTTTTCGTTTTCGAGCATGTGGTAAAAAGTTATTTTTACTTAGATTGCAATTGCTTTCTGTCCTATGATAATTTCGAATTTCCGGAAACAGGAAAGTCCGAAAATACTTTCGAAAATGAACTTTCGAAAAGTGAATATCAAGAGTTATATGGCCAACTCTTCAAAAATCAACTCTTCAATTAATTACTTTCTGTCCTAGCGTAATTTCGAATTTCCGGAAACAGGAAAGTCCTAAAAAAAACTTTCTAATGGGCTTTCGAAAGATGTATTTCAAAGAGTTATATGGCCAACTTTTAAGAAGTCAACTTTTCTATCCTTTTGTATCATTGGTAGATATCAAGGATCTTCTTAGCCACGCCCCTAAAAAAATTCGAAATTATTGATTTTTGTCCAGGATTTTCTGTCTAAGAACTTCGAAATTCAGGATTTCCAAGATGTGTGATCTTCAAAAACCTTTTTTCGCTTTTAGGTCATGTTAGATCACTGTTTTCGAACATGTCTTAAAAAAGTATTTTCATGTAGACTGTACTTAGTTTTTATCCTAGCATAATTTCGAATCTAAAGAAAATTTTCGAATGGGCTTTCGAAAATGAACATTCGAAAAACCCTTCATTCGAAATTCATTTTCGCTTTTCGAGCATGGTGGTAAAAAGATATTTATAGTAAGATTGTAATTACTATCTGCCCTAGGATTATTTCGAATTTCCGGAAAAACTTTCGAATGTGCTTTCGAAAATAGACATTCGAGAAATGAATTTCTCTGACCTGTCGCCTCTTTCCTCTTGCTGAATCTCTTAGTAGAATTTCGGACTTTCCTTTAGAGTTTCTTTTTTCGATTTTTCTAGTATCTAAAAAAGTTATTTTGCTAAAACTGCAATTTACTTATACTGGCATAATTTTGAATTTTCGAAAGAGACCTTCGAATGGGCTTTCGAACATCAACATTCGAGAAATGAATTTCAAGAGCCAACCAACTGTTCAAGCTATCAGTGACAGATCTCAAGAATCCTGTTGACCACGCCCCTAAAAAATTTAAATCATTGGTTCTTGTCTGAGATTTTCAATAAACCTTTAAAGCTACCCATTGCTTTGCATCTAAAACTTGCTAAATAGGACTTATATTTGACTAAAATACCTTTAAAGTTCGATAACTCAAATTGGTTTTTTTTTTTTTTTTTGTTTCCCCCCTTACCTACCCCCCTTACCAAGGTCTTAGGCCTTGAGGCCTATTTTGACCACAATCAAATGTTCAGAGAACCGAAATACATTCATCCATGTATTCAAAAATACCAAATCGTCGATCAATAATAAAAAAAAAAATTTTCCTATATCAACTGGTAAAAATAAGTAATTAAATAAATAAATAACAGATATGAATTAGGACCTTACACATCACTAGCCGTGTTACACTCAAATTGGTTTTCGTAAACAAAATATTTTCGAACACCAATGACATTTTATGCAAATTGAGTCCCATTTATCTTTTAGTGTACATGCGGCACCCAATGGAATACGTGAACTACCTTGCGAAATTATGAAAAACCAAAAATTTCTGTTTCGAAATCGATATTCGAATTTTCTGTTCGGTGAAGTGAATATGTCCAAACTGTACTTTCGAAAATGGACATTTGAAAAATTAATTTCTCTGACCTATCCTCTCTTGTCCTCTTGCTGATAGAACTTTTTGTTATTTTAAAATCTTTTTTTTGAATTATTCGATTTTCGGACTTTCCTTCGAAGTTTCTTTTTCACTTTTCTAGTTATTCAAAAAAATTATTTTAGTAAGACTGCAATTTTCTCATCCTGGAATAATTGAAAACTAAGAATACTACTTCTGAATTACAAGTCTAAATTTCTTCGAAGTTATCAATTTTCGAAAATTATTTTCAATTTCGAAAGTTTCTTATCCGATCACAATAAACGAATTTTCATGTCCAAAAATGAATATTCTGATGTTGTTGTCTAGGCTTATCGAGGTATTCCCGTAAAATTATCTTCGAAATTCCTATTCGAAAAAGGATTCGAATTTTCGAAAACACTTTCGACATTTTCTATTTTTCGCCAAAAAATCCTTTTCATTCTAAAATTCTTCATAAGTTTGGCTCGTTTGGCTATTTGATTTGTTGTTCGAAATTGGTTTGTGTCTTGGAACCCTTGGAGTCCTTTTTGGAGAAGAAAAGGTTTGAATCTTCATTTGCATCAAGTTTCGTCTCATCTTGGACAATTAATCTGCATAAAATGCCTTCGAGGGCTTCGAGGAAATGGTTGAAAGATTCAGCAGAAACACCTTCAATCTTCCCATTTTGATCTAAAAGTAGATCATGCCAACTGCAATGGATCCTTCGACAACTCACTCATTTCCACTCTCCAGGCTCTCTCGCATCTTCCTGCATCGTCGCAGCTGGAATATCGACGTCTCGTGGCACGAATGAATCATCTGGAGAGGCAGAAGAAACGTCAGTTGGAACAGAAAAATCTTCCAGCAGCCAAAAGGAGCTCCGCGGGAAGTGATGCTGCCGACAAGGCCATTTTAAAAACGTCCAATAACATTAAGATTGTTGTACAGAATAATGTTGAGGAGGCGAAAAATGAAGCAGCTGAGCTGACAGTTGTGATGAGGAAGGATGAGCCATTGCGAAAGAAGGTTCTGATGAAGAGTGCTCAGTCAATTGGTGTCAGAAATGGTATTAAATCGCCTGAAAAAGGGGCTAAGAGGAAAGTTCCAGTGTCAAATTCGGGGCCACATGAAGAGGAAGCAGTTCTGGAAAGGCTCCTCAAGAGGATCTCCAAGATGCCCGATCAGAAGAAGCACAAAGCTCTTGAGGTCTATGAGAAGCACTTTTCAAAAACTAGGTGCGTACATTGAACCCTGTAGCTGGATTTTTAAGCCTTTCTTGTCCTTGTAGCCAAACAGCTCGGAAATTCCATTGGAATTCCACCGGAACTTTCTACGAAATCCGCGGATTTTTCCTTTAAAATTCCCATTTAGCTCAATATTCGGTCTTTTTTTCGAGGTTAAGTCATAACTAACCTCAAATTAAAGAAAAATAGAGTGTTCCATGGAATTTTCTACGAAATCCACGAATTTTTCCCTTAAAATTTCCATTTGGCTCAATTCGGTCTTTTTTTCGAGGTTAAGTCACACTTAACCTCAAATTAAAGAGAAAATGGAGGGTTCCATGGAATTTTCTGCGAAATCCACGGATTATTCCCTGAAAATTCCCATTTAGCTCAATATTCGGTTTTTTTTTTTTCGAGGTTAGGTCATAGCTAACTTCAAATTAAAGGAAAATGAAGGGTTCTATGGAATTTCCTACGAAATCCACGGATTTTTCCTTAAAAATTCCCATTGGTTCAATTCGGTATTTTTTCGAGGTTAGGTCACACTTAACCTCAAATTAAAGAAAAATGAAGAGTTCCAGCGGAATTTCCGGAGCAATTTGGACATTTGCGGAGCATTTTTGGCTATAGGGCTGCGGAAAAAATCTGCCTTTTCTCCTTTTCTCTGCAGTGCAACCTTTCTCGAGGGCCTGGACAGTCTGTTGGTGATGGTAAAGAGGGTCCAGAGTGAAAAGATTGAGCAGTATCGCCTTCAGGATGAACTGACGCGACTTAAGAAGCAAGTGAAGCTTGTGGAGGATTCTCTGGCGCAACAGAAGACAGTTGTGCAGAGACTAACGCCAAAAATGACCTTTCAGCACAAAAATATCCTCAAATACCGTAACAAATGTGTATCACTCAACAAAATGTGCCTGAAATTGGGTCAAATTGTCGTTGGGACGAAGTATCGGTGAGTCTTTTGAGGTGGGAATCATCCAAAAATCACAGTTTACACAATTTTCTTCTCCCGAAACAGACTTCCGAGTGACACAAAAAGGAAACTAATGGAGAAATTTCAAGCATTGGCTGTGGAGACAAAGCGTCTCAAGGAGATTCAAGTAACGGATGGCTCAAAGGTTTCCCAGGATGACCAGGGAAATTCCAACGAGGTCACAATTGACGAGAATCAGCAGAATGATGTGACATCGAGTGAACAATCTCTTACAGCGGGAAATTCGCAAAATACTTACAAGTCTCCGCTGGATCACATGAATTCCCATCCGTAAGTACTTTTACCGTTATTTTTTAAATTTTGACATCTGTCAAAAATTACACAAACTCCCAAAAAATTGACCAAACGAGAAGATTCATCTTTAAATCGAGGTTAAAACAACAACTTATGAACAGTGCAAAATCTTCAGACGTAAAATAATAGGGTTTTCACGTTAAGGCTATAATTCATGCGAGCAACACATAACCATCTCCTTACAAAGTTAGAGAGAAGGGAAGGTTTGAACATTCGAATACCAGAAATTTCTTAGTGAATTTTTCTTTAGGGGTACATAGTGCAATTGGTAAGTGTGTTAAGCTCTTGGGCGGTGTGATCCCCGACTTGACTGTCACAATTGTGAGTTCGACAATGTAAACCGAATAAAACATCGTAAATTAAACAATGTACAAAATGGCAATAAAAGCCCGGTACATCAAAATAAATAAAATAAAATAATTTTCCTTTAAAATTTCAAGAAACGTTCGCAGAGACGTTTCTTGGAATTAAGCCTGGAAAATCTCCGCGGAGATTTCCCAGGCCCCTATCGACCTTTTAAGGTTGTTTTCTGGGACTTTCTTGACACCGGGGAAATTTCTCATGGAAATATCCTTGGGAGTGCTAAGAGAAAATTCCACATTTATCCGAGGAAATTTCCCTATATTTATTTCCGATGGGAGTCTTTATTTATTGGAATATCCCTGTAGTCGATCGACCGCAGTTTTACGTAGAAGACAAATCCATGGAATTTGTCCGCTGTTTTTCCACGAGACTCTCAATGGGAAAACCCGTTGTCATCATCTTCTTTCCGCATGAATATCCATGAAAAAATCCGGAAACCTTTTGGAATATTTTATGGAAAATTCCAGTGGAATCCGCGGATGTTTCACTTTAATTTTCCATGTAAACTTTACATGGACTTCCACTAGAAAGTGACGTTGGATTTCCATGGCCTCTCCTTGGAAAAATTCCATGGAAGGCTTTGCGGAAATTTAACGTCCAAATTCCATGGAATGAGCGGAATTTGACGCAAAATTTTCAATGGAATTTCTGCGGAAGTTTGCTATGGGGTAATTTTCTTAGAAAACTGTGGAAAGGTAGTGGAATTTTCCGTGAAATTATTCCTTGGATTTTCGTCAGGAAAAAAGCAGGAATACAAAAAAGAGGGCGTGTTGCAGTAAAATCCATGGAAAATCCGTAGGAAAATTTTGGAATTTTCCATGGAGTTTTCCAGTGGAATCCGCGGACGTTTCACATTAGATTTTCCATGCAAATCTTCTATGGACTTTCACTAGAAAGTGACGCTGGATTTCCATTGGATGTTGTTCAAATCTTTCCGTGGAATGCAAATTTTCCATGGCCTCTCCTACGAAATATGCCATAGAAAACTTTACGGAAATTTAGCGTCAAATTCTGTGGGAATGAGCGGAATTTGACGCTAAATTTCCAATGGAATTTCCGCGCCCGTTTGCTATGGGGTACTTAGTTTCAAGATCCCAATTATTTGCACTGATCCTTCATTTATTTATGGATGTTTTTTTATTTGTAGAAATTTTGTATGAAAATTCAACGAAAAGCCGCGTGGAGCTCCCTGGATTTTACCGCTCAAAATCCGGATAGGTTTCCGAGGAGGAATTTGACGCTAAATTTCCTTCTGGTGTTCCATGGACATTTGCGGAACTTTGTATAGGACCGTCTAAAAAATGTCCGTGAGTTTCCATGGACTTTTCCAACAAATATTTCCACGTCTTTTTCTATGGATTATTAGCGCTATAATCGGCAGTCAGCCCTTTAAAAATTCGGAAAAATTTCTAATATTTCCACGAAATTCTCCGCGGAATTTCCCATGCAACGGCCTTATGGTGTCTACACACTAGAAGCAATTTTCGTCAAAAATTGCCTTTTTTAAATTCTGACGTTTCTGCCTAGGAGAGCGGAAATTTTCTTTAAAACTGCATTTTTTAAAGAAATTGTTTCTAGTGTGTAGAAGCCTTTAGAAGCTTCCATGGTTTAAAAAATAATACGGAATTCCACGACTTTTCTCAGGGGAGTGCCATTAGCTCTAAAAAATGCGACCAGTTTTATAGTGTACATTTTTTTCCCGTTTTCGTACAAATTTCACGAGATATCTCCGAAACTATGTAGGTTGCCAATTTGTAGTTCTCGGTTGCCTATTCTATATTAAATTGGCTTTTATTTTGTATTTGTATTATTTGCTAATTCATTCTACAATGACAGAAAACAGCTAATAAACTCAAAAGTTTTTTCGGCACGCTAGAAACATATGGGAAACATAGAAAAACGTCATGCCCCTGACTTTTCCAATGGATTTTTTAAAATATTTTTCTTAAAAATAATTCCTAAAATTGATTAAAAATGACGGGGAAATTTTCATTAGAAAAGTTCTACAAAAGAAACATCCACAAATAAATGGAGGATCAGTGCCAATTTGCAACTTGGAACTTGGAGAGTGTTCATCTATCAGACAAAAACTCAGTTGTTCAACTTTTGAGTTGAAAATACTGCTACCATATCGTACATTTGAGTATGTCTACCTCGCAAGAATTATAGCGTTAGGGTGAAAAACAAGTGCGGAATTTTAGCATTTACTTCCGTGGATTCTTATTCTTAGTCGGAAAAGGAAAGGAAGTTATACTCTTATACTCGGAATATTGAAAGGAAATTTTGAATCAATTTCCAGGAAATTCCCTCATTCAGATATGTTGCAAGAAAATACCTCGGATTTTTTTTTCAAGGAAATCCACCCGAAAAGTCTGATAACTCCGCAGAATTCCAAGCGGAATATTAGCGTTTATTTCCATGGAAACTCTCGCGGAAAAATAGAGGATAAATTCCATGGATTTTTCTGTTACTGTGAAAGTTTGCGGCGGATCGGCTACATGGGCTACATTGCTCTTCTGAAAAGGTGTTCAAATTTTCTATTTGCAGGTCGTTAATTTCCGAAAAATTCAATCTCAGTTTCGAATTTTCAAAATTTGTGAAAAACCTTTCCAAAAATCTGTTAAAAGTATTACTCTGTTTACATTAATTGACAACAAAGCAAAAAACCGATAGATTTTGACACTCGAGACACTTCGAAATTCGAAATAGAAAGTCTTTCGGCCACCACACGGACGAAACGAGAAGTAAAAATATTTTTCCTGGCTTTCGAAACAGGATCTTCGAATTTTTAAACTTCGAATGATGCAATTTCAGTAATTCAAATTTTCGAATATCGAATTTGGAGTTTTGTTTTCGAATATTTATTTCTAGTTTTGAATTTCAAGGATGATTATGTGCTTTTCCTTTCCAGAACTGCCAATCCGGACGCCGTGGTTTGTCCGTTTGATCTCATGGGCAAGTGTGAAGATTCAGAGTGCCATTACAGTCATTTGAATGATGCACAAGAAGCCAGATAGCAAGAGAGAGGTAAGTGACTTTTGACCAATCTTTAGAACCACAAAATCACAACAAAATGCACAGATTAAAAAAAAACCATGATAATTTGGACCTGGAGGAATAAGAAAAAAAAACAAATTCCAAAAAATATTCCGTGAATTTTTTTTTTTTTTACAAAGATGAGCTTTTTTTCTTGTGTGAAGATCGTACAAAAAATTCAAAGTTTTTCCTTATTTTTTTCTTAAGATATTAATAGATTTTATGTAATATTTTTGGGATAGTTGAGATGGGGTATTTTTCAAGAGAGAAAACGACCATTGTTACCAAAAAAAAAGAAAGAAAATTTAAGAATAAAGAGATGAATTGAAAAAAATGTGGCTTTTATTTGGTCAGAACATTCCAAAGGCAGAGTTTCCGATCGTAGGCGGCTGCTACGTGGCGATTTAGCCAGCAGAGGCCCCCGAAGAGCTTCAGGGGAGCTGTTATTTGGGGCAGTTGGGCCTTTGCGTGAATGACTTTGAGCGTAAGATCCGGACGGCCGATGCTTGCTGTTAGATTCTCATTTGCCGGAGACACTTTCACCGTCAATCCTCCGTCCTCGTGCAATTGTTTTGTGTTCACTGGTCGGCTGGGCTTCCGCAGGTCCCACACGAAGAGTTCTCCAGCTGCTAGGGCCACAGCACAGTGGCGATTCTTTGTGGACCAGTCGGCGCTCATGAGAGGGAATTTTGGCGCCTCAATGGTCAGAACAACTTGATCGGATTTCATGCTGTACAAACTGATAATTCCATTCTTGGCCGCCACCAGGAGCTTATCCTTCTCCTCAGGATGACACTTAACACTCATCCCAGCTGCTGTCAGGAAGAATCTCGTGACGATCTCAAAGCCATTCCGGCAATCCCAGAGAATGCACGAATAGTCATCTCCCACAGATGCCAGAAATTCCCCCTCGTAGTCCCATGCAATGCTATTAATGTAGTTGGTGTGTCCACTGAGGATCCGGACGCTAGTATTATCTTCCAGGTCACTCTGCAGGATGCGGATGTTGAAGTCCCCTCCAGCTGCAGCAATTACGACATTCTTCGGCACTATAGAGAGAGAAGTTTCCGGAGCGATGGCCAAGGCATAGCAACGGGTCTCATGATGGATCTCCTTGAGTACCTGCCACTCGAAGCTGTCGCTGTGCGACTCCTCGGGCAGCCGGATCAAGCCCACGATGATGCGATTGGAAAGGGCGACACAGCACAAATTCTGGGACCAATCGTGACTGGACAAGTCAAAGCAGGAGATTTGGTCATTGAAGTTGATAAAATGGGATGGGGCTGAATGCTCCATGCTAAGATCGCCCGGAATATCAGTTTCTCAGCGGGAAATGCGGCAAAACAACAGAAAGTGAGGTTAGGTTTCACAGCAAACAAAACACCCTAAACACATACCCAAGTAACAAAAAATCTTAAATAAAAAAACAATCTTTTTAACACTTTCAAAAACCCGAGCCAAAAATTCACGTAAAATACCAAATTGGCATAAAATGCCAGTGCTGATATTTTCAACAAAAAAGAAGTTTTATGATAGTTTTTCGTTCCGTAAGACTTCTACAGCAGTTCTAGGACTCATAAATTCATTTTCCAATAAATATGATTCCATTTTCTTGTAATTTTTATATAAATTTTATGAGATTGACAAAAAAACTAAAGTGAGTTTTTACAGATTCTCGTAACAAAATGCCTATTTTTGAATTTTGAATTTATATTTATATTTGAATTATATCATTATATTATTTTGAATTTATATTTGAATTTTTTGAATTTCATTTTTTCTAGCAATTTGGCAAGCATTTTAGGACCAATATCAATATATTTTCCTGTAGAATTTTCAATAGCTTGCGTTTTTTTTTTTTAAAGAAAATTGTATGTGAAATTCCAACAGGAATTCGAAAAAGAAAAACAAGGCGTAAAGTGAATTTTCACATTATTTTTTTCTACAGTACTACTTTACAACAATTCTAGGTTTTATATTATTTAATTTTTAATTATTATTTTAACATTTACACGAATATTTGCGATTTTTTCGAATCGTGGCAAATCTCAAAAAATGTGCACATTTTTCAGGTTATGTAGAATAAGTCATTCAAATGTCCATTTTTAACGTCAACTCCATATAAAAAAAGGTGGCATTTTACGTCAATTTGGTATTCTAAGCCAATTTTTTAGTTTTTTCCCTATTTTTTAAATAATAAAAAGTTATCAACTATTTTTTTCGACTAAACGGAAGCTAATTAAATTCTCTACACATTCATGTTATCACTTTAGCGTAACATTGAATAAAATTCCTAATATGAAGCTCCAAACTTAAAATTGGAGTAAAATGCCACTTTGAGTTTTAAAGTGTTAAATATTTTTTTTTATAAATTTAAATATTAGAAAAATGTAAAATTAATAATCATTAGAATTTACACACCAAGTTTAAAAGCAAGTTATTTTGATTTTTTTAGTAACATTTTATGGATTTTATGGATCCAGTATAAGGTACTTACCTCATTAATTAGCCCTTACCGTGCTATCACAGTAGGATTTTTTCAATTTGTAAATTCAATTTAATTTTCAGATGAATTGTTCCTATGCATTATTTTGCATTAAAAATCATTTGAATTAATAAATTTTCGCTTATTTATTGATATAAACTAATACTTGGCCCACTTAATACTTTAAATATGCTAAAATTGCATGAATGTGGTTGCTCAAATTAAGTTCAACTCAGCAAATTAAAATGTTAAAATTGCTCAACAATTACAATTTTAGGCTATATAGGCAACCTCATTTTTGTTGTTTCTTTCTTCAAATGAGGTCAAACTAACGAAATTTATGAAAAACTTATGAAGTTATGAAAAACTAACGAAATTTATGTGGGATTAAATTGTACTTTGAATCAAATTCTCGTACTTTCTCACAAGCTTTAGTGGTAATATACTTCCTTTTCATTTTATACGATCATAATGTATGTAAAAATTCAAGAAGTAGCACATAAATATGATTTTCATTCATCCAGAATACGATGTTTTTAACATAACCTCACAATTGACATTTTGAATCCAAACGTCGTTTGAATTTGAGAGATTCAGATTTGAGAGACTCTACTGTAGTTCCTCAAATTCTTCAATAGCCATACGAAGAAAATTGTTGTGTCCAAAAAATCACCAGTTGCGATATCATCATACATTTTTTCAATGAATCCGTGGGCAGATCTCTCTTGGATCCATTTTCTGGCCCACAATCTCTTCCTTTTACCCTGAGACACATTTTTATTGAACATGTATTCTATATAAAGTAGGAAAATTTCTTCCACATCATTGAACTCACTCATTTTTCTAATAATCTAACAATATCACAAATGACAAAATAAAATAACTTTGCGCAACTTTTTTGAATTTAGCAAATTTCTCGCAAAAATGTGTCCTGGCTATGAGAAATTTCAAGTGATTCTCGCAATTTTAATGCTCAATTTGCTGAGTTCAATTTAAAATTAAATTGTGAAAAATCCTAGTGTGATAGCACCGTTAGATTTATTGATATTTTTTTATCTTTTCTCCACTTCCAAATATTTCTTGCGTCACAGCTAAAAAAACGGCATATTTTCGCAATGGTCCACTTGCTATGCTGAAATAACTGAAAAAGTTAACAGCCGTGGCCGCCGTGGCTGAAATTCATGATCACCTCTTTACTTACCACTTACATGAAATTGGTAACAACAATGTTAACGTTAACATTCTGTGACTCTGCTGTTGGGGAGAAAACGCCAGCTTGTCAGCCGGGTTTTCGAAAAAGATTCAAATTTTCGAAAATACTTAACGTCAAATAGATTTATTGAAAAATAAAATGGTAAATTCAAATTTTTCAAATTCTCTACTTTCTATTCTACGTAAAATGAGAATGTAGGCACGAAAAAAATGATGAGGGAAAACTTTAATCCGTGACAGGAAAATGTCCAGCGTAGCAGAGTTCGTTGTCATCATCCGAGTCAATTTCTTTCTCGGAATACTCGTACCCCTCATCATCCTCTTCAGCATAATGCGCCAGTCGTTCAGTAGGTTCCTTCACTCCTGACTCCTCTGAATCCGACTCTAGATCCCCTTTGGGAATGTCCAAGGCTTCCCTGAGCCAAGAAACCTTCTCAGGAGGATCTTTGAGACATGGCCATTTGTAATCCCTTCCGGGAATTGATTTGCACAGCCGAATACTGAGAGTATTTCCTCTTACTTTGGCAGAACTCTTTTCTGGATCAATGCACCCAAAGAAATTGATCACACATCCATGTTCAGGCTTATCCTCAAAGAGCATCGTGAGGGTGAGGAATTTCGATCTTATTGAGAGATTGTAGTCTTTCATGTCCACGGCATTGACGTTCAGGACAAATTCTCGATCCGTCTGGCGCCATTCGATGGACGGAGGTGGGAAAAGCGACTCCAAATGGAAGAGACTACATCCAGGAGATCCTGCAGATTCTGGAGTGGCTGTATCATCGGAATCCAGAGTCGACTGAGTTTTGCTCAGTTGTTCCTGCTCAGCCTCCTTCCCGGAAACTTTCACTGCATTCACTGGGATAATTTCATCGTAATCCGGAAGAGGTTTCTGCGCAATTTCCGCCATACTGTCCATATTCTCAATGAACTTCTCAATAAAATGCCACTTTTCCTCATTCCTCACCCCATAATTCTCCTCCATGAGCCTTCTATTGATCACAACAAGATCTCTCGCCCTTCTGACCAGAATCACCGAGTAATGCTTAATTTTCCAACATTCACCTCGTCTCAGTGTACGCTTTTCCTGGGCATAAGCATAAAATTCAACTTTCTTGCTGCCATTGAGGAATCTCTCAAAGATCTCCTGGCCTTCCTCCTCCCAGCTCCTTGGACTTTTCTCATTCACCGCCAAGAGAGAGCAACGAATGGCATAAAAAGGATACTCCTTCACCAGGAATGGGGCTATTTCATACATCTCTGACGTACTGAAGATACTGATAATACCTTCATCCACCAGAAAAACATGATACTCATCATCCTGTGAAGTCTCCTGCCACACTTTTCCGCGAAAATAACTCCTCTCCATCAGAACTAAACAGTGATCCCCAACTTTCCACTCTTCATGAGACTTCAAATCCTCAGCAGTCCCCACAAATTCCCTCACCTTCCCATACAACTCCCGCATTTCGGCAGCTCTCGATAAATCCTGCACGTAAAATTCTCCCGGACATGCAAAATGCAGAATATTCACATTTACCAGGGATTCCTCCGGCAGAGACATCCATTTTTCCTCAACTTGTGCAACCCTTCCCTCAGTATCCGGTACTTCCTTTTTCTTACTGTCCTGCGGCGTCTCCTCCTCCGCTACATTCACTTCCTGCTCTTCCTCTGACACAAAGATCCCTGCAAACCAAATCTACTGACATCAAAAGCATTTCTTCCTCAAATTGATAAAGAAGAATTCCCTGGGTCCTCGAACTCAAACAAAAGACCTAGAGTCTGATAAAATTTATCAGGGCTGTTCCTGGGGCTAGAGACCAAGGCTTGATAATGATAGCCTTAAGAAAACCAGTGATAAACCCAGATAAGATTATTAATGAGTATCTTTATTTTTTTTTTATTTTCATCACTAGAGATTAACTGAGTCTAATGGGTTAATTAAGTCGAGTAGAATGAGTTAATTTTTGAGTTGTATAACTTAAATTTGAGTTTCAAGAGTTTAAACCTAGATGGAGTTTTGTAGAATTCTAAATGTCAAAAGGATTCAAAAAGAAGAAGAAGAAGAAGAATGTTTTCTGGAGATTTGTGAAAAATATAGCTGCTGAGGAACCTTTTTAGGGCATGTCTCGCCATCGGGTATGAGTACAGAGTTTGCATAGATTTAACGGATGTCAATAAGAATATCAAACGAAGGCATTTTCCACTAAGAACTCTTGATAAAATTGTAGCCAGAATATCCGGAAGCAAGAGATTCACGAAGTTGAATTATAGACTCTTTGGACTGAACACCTCGTGTTTCATTGTCTTATAATTATTACTGTATGTACCGCATACTTGGAGGCGAGCGCGAGTAGTATTTATTCCAAAACCAGGTAAAATCAATTACGAGGAGCCTAAGTCCTTCAGCCTTAATTTAGGGTCTACTATAAGAGGGGATGCATAAGAGGCCCAATCGAAGGCCTAGATGCAGCGGACAGGTTAGGGTGGACACGAGTTTGGAGGGTTGGTTAAATCTATCTATCTAGCTGCTGAAAGAAAATTGTGTCTGGCAAATTTTCGGTCTTCGATCCGGGTATTTATCAACAATTATATATTCCAGGTTTGTTGTTGAGGATGAAGCTCCGGAAAGCAATTGTCCGGGAGTCTTAATTCAATTCATCACTAATTAAAGGTGTGTTTGTCAACATGGAGGAAGCTCCGGAGAGTTAAAGTGTGGAAATATTTTAACCATTTTAACCATAGGCAAATTCTTAAAAATAGAAGGATGATCTTTTTAAAGGATTAACTATTTTTAATTAATAAAAGCTTTTGAGTTCGAGCCAAAGAAAAATCTAAGCAGAAAATGTACTAACCTGCGACTTGTGCCAGCTTCCTGATGACCTGAATCTTATCCTTATCGCCCTCCACGGCAATTTGGTCCTTCAGTATCTGGCCTTTTAGCGAGAATTGTGCAAAATTCGTCTGCGTGGAATCGATGAACTCTACGCAAAGGAGCGACTTTACGTAAATGGTATTCTTCAGTGTCAATTCAACCTGCAAGAAATGAGTTCCAGGGAAGATCATGAAGTCAGCTGTTGAGAAAATTAATGAAATTGATTATCTGAGATACCTCGCCAATGAAGAATTTTTTATCTGACTCCTCAACGGATTTCACCAGATCCTTGACAGTGTTCGTCGATCTGGAATCCCACATCATTTCGTGGTCATTCGGCACCAACCCAAACAGTCTCACATTTATCAGCTGATGCGGGAAATCCCTGAATTCTTCTGGCAGAACAAGGAGTTCCTGTGCCGGAAACCTGTCTACAACTTTGTGAATATCCACGCCGGTGATTGAGACAAATGTCTGCCCCTTTTCTGTCAGAACACTAAGTACGCGAACCCTGAGGAAACTGTAATCAAATGGCAAGAGGTAGATGTCATGCTCCTGGACATCTGCCGATGCAGGAGTCAGCTGATTTTCTTTGGTCATCATATGGCGATTGAGATCATTCTGGAAGACACTGAATCGATTGCTCTGATTCACCACGATCCACTTTTCGTAAGGATCAATGTACGACTCCATGGAGTGAAGGATGTTGCACATAAAGTGCAGCGGCGTCATGACAGCCAGAATCTTCATGCGTACAACGCCTTTCTTGGGCAGTAATTCCGACGGGGCATCGTCAATGCTGAATCGATGCCTGTACGGACAGTCAATCTGATCAACTTTGCACTCGCCAAATTCCATCATGGCCGAGCACAGAGGTTCTCCCCGGTTAACCTTCCCCTCTTCCCGGCGAATTACCGTGGCTCTGGCACACTCGAGGATCTCATTGGAAATATCCACGCTACTGAAGCGTGTCTTCATGAAGTAGATCATCTTGGGCAGTTGCTTGTCATTGTGCTGATCCAGGAAGATGTGCACCTTCACCGGCGACTTTGTAACATCCTCGCAAACTACCTGATCTTCGTAGTAATCGAAGCAGACGACGAAACGCCTGTCGAATGTGCTCCATTTCTCCGGAAGCGAGAAATGAATGAGATTCTGTATTCTCCTCATATTGATGTCCATTAGACTAGCATCAGTGCAGATGATCACGCACTGATCCTTCACCATCAATTCCTCTCTACTCGGTTCCGTAAATGTCATCACCGACACGGAATTCTTCCTCAAATCACTCGCCAGATAGTTAACTTCATCTGCCGTATTGCAGACAATCATCGTCGGTTCAATGAAATACTCCTCAGTGGCCAGAATTTCTCTGATAGCCACCACCTTTTGCTCCGTATCCATTATGTCCAGGGTAAACTTACCTCCTCCGTACAGAGCTGCTTCCACTCCTGAAGCTATGCACAACATGGGATTGTCGAATTTCTTCCAGAATTCCTTGAATTTCGGCATCCACTTCCTCGATGTTATCATAACTTCAGCCCTGCACAGATCATTCTCATCCACCCTGGACATTATCGTGTCCATCACAAACTTCAATTCACTGCGGAAATGCTGGACAATCTCATCGTAGTCATCCACAATGAGATACCTCACTTCATCCAACGTCAGCAAATCCACAGTCTCCTTCTGTGCACACTGCCATAGTCTCTTAAATCCGGGAGCTGTTGTGAACAGAATGTCCACGCCATTCTGCAACTCAATGACGTGATTCCGAGTGTCCCGGGGATTGCAGGATGGCAGTACAGATAGTTTCATCTTCTGTTTGTCATTATAACCATCAAAGGTTTTACTAGTCTTGTACACATTCTTGCTGGAGGAGCAAATGACAATGGCACGAGCTCCAATCTGCATCTCAGCCTGTTCCTTCTCTTTATCGTTCATCATGCGAGTGAAGAGCATCGGCAGATAAGCCAATGTCTTCCCGGATCTCTTGTGTCCGATAACTACAACTGAGCCCCCGCGGAAGATATGGGGCCATGTAAGGCACTGAACGCGATGAACATCGCCACACCTGGAAATCGTCGTTTTAATCATTTCAACGGTTTCGATTATCCCATCAAAAAATGAAAATTTTCTAGCAAAGTTGAGTGATCTCAGAAGCTCAATAGGCAGAGAATTCAACGAACTAACAACCCATTAACGAATCACGTATGGTAAAAACCAGTGATAAACCCAAGGATAAGCTTATGGGATCTAAAGGCCTAAATAGATTCAGTCTGATCGTCGAAAATTTGAGCCTCCATCGCCTCCAATTTAACAGCAAAGGATTAGGTAAAGGGAGTTTATGCAAAGGACCTCTAACCGATAAACCGATTTCGAGTGAGTGACGAAAAGCTCATGTGGTGGCAATTCCAAGGCCTGGAAAAGATGTCAACGATCTGAGGAGCTACCGTCCGATTTCTCTTTTGTGCCATCTCTTAAAAATGTTTGAAAGTATGCTGTTGAAAAGGATTGCACCTGCCGTAGAGGACAAACTGATCGGACACCAAGCTGGGTACCTTTCTGGAAAATCCAGCTTCGGTCAAGTTTTGAACCTCACTCAATTTATTGAAGATGGTATTGAGGATGAGGACGACCCAGCCTGGAAAGTCTTTAGGGGCGGACTTTATGCTACGAGAAGGCCAGGCCGACCTAGCCTCAGATGGACCGACGAAGTGGACCAGGACGCCAGCTCATTAGGGGTGCGGAATTGGAGAACAGTGGCGCGTAACAGGCTCGAGTGGCGACGGGTCCTGAGTCAGGCCAAGACCAGTAATTGGTTGTAGCGCCGGATAAGTAAGTAAGTAGGTTTCGAGGGAGGCAAAATCACAGGTGTTGCCTTGGTTGACCTCTCGGTAGCCTTTGACACAGTAAACCACAGAATTTTCCTTTCCAAGTTCTACAACCTGATAAATGACTACGTTCTCTCACGGAGGATTGGTGCTCTCTTAGAGAATCGCAGATTCTTTGTTGAGTTCCGTAGTCAGAAAAATAGATGGAGAATGCAAAAAAAAATGGCCTACCGCAAAGTAGTGTTCTGGCTCCCACTTTGTTTAATATCTAAACAAATGATTAGCCACTGCCGTCTCCTTCCAAGGCCTTCTTGTACGCAGATGATTTGGCTCTAGCTGTTAAGGAAAACACGTTTCAAAACGTGGAGTCCCAGCTTGAGACCTGCCTTGTGGAATTTTCCAAATTCTACAAGGAGAATCAACTAAAGCCAAATCCCTCTAAAACAGAGGTAAGTTGTTTCCATCTGCGTCACAAGTGGGCCAGGAAGGACTCACTTGAATATAAGATGGGAGGGGAACTTATGGCAACATGGCAATTGGTTAAGATCAGTGGCAAAGGCAATCAGAGCCAGTGCCCCTATAGTTCAGTTGGCAGAGCATTCGCCTAGACAGCGAAAGGCCCTCAGTTAAAGCTTCAATGGAGGCAGGGATTTTTCCCTGTCCCTATTTGGGATAAATTTGTGGGTTGAGATTCACTTGTTTTGATTGTCGTTCTCTGTGCACAAACACAAAATTTCTTGGGATCACGTACCCGAACAGAAGTCTGTTCAGTCATTTTCGGACTTGGAACCCTCTCCAGCCTCGAAAATGTGTCCTGCATTTTTTTTGGTTTTTGGATATCATCGGTTACATCGATCGTTGTCGTATCTGCATTTATTTTGTGTCTTCATTTGATGCAAGCTAGAATACAGACGTCTGTTCTTGCTACGGTCGATACAACCGACGACGCGCGACGATATGTCTTAGTTTTAGAGGTTGTCCAGGCGGACATTTAGTCCTTATCTAAATTCCATTGAATTCTTCCTAAAACGGTTTCTCAAGGTCTAAAGTTAAAAAGGCTCTAGAAAGCGTACTTCTCAACCTAATGCTATCATATTTGGGCTCGTTGGAAAGGTCTTGGAATTTGTGAGAAGTCCAAATCAAATCCAATCAGTTATGAAACCGGTAATGAACCGATTCATAACCGATAAATAATTTTTATACGAAATTCAATTACATTACTCCTAAGGTGTGTTTTATCAAATATTTTGAGTGATTTATAAATCGGTTCAAATCGGTAATGAACCGATAAATTTTTTGTCAGAAAATTAATTTTATTATACTCTTAAAATTATTTTGTGGGAACTTTTGAGTCATTTATAAATCGGTTGAGAACCGGTAAACGGTAAATGATGCGAAAGTAATTTCTGAGGTACAGCATCTAACTAAGTCACGAGTTCAAGCATTTTGCAAATCCGGATGCTTTACCGCCCCTTTTCTGTTTCAATTCGAAATCTGATGAAGAGGAAGATCGAACGTTACCTGCTACATCCCTTCCGCGACAAAATTACCAATTCAAAACCAGAATTTGACCCTTATATCGCTTTCGTATCACTTTCCCAAGAACCCAAGGATCAAAATGTCCCTCTTCCTTATTTTCATATCACTCTTGACAAATTTCGCTCATAATGGCTCCGGCACACCTTTTAGATCGGTAAAATTTCATGGAATCAAAATTCACATCTTTTTCTTTCTCACACGTTTTGCATATGTTTATCCCATTCTTTCGTACTCCAAATTTGATTGAGCTAAATTGAATTTGGAGTGATGTTTAAAAGAAGAAGAAGAGTTTGAAAGAATGAGACAGACATATGCAAACCGTATGAGACAGAAAGGAACTCGAATTTAGACTTCATGAAATTTTCCTGATCTAAAAGGTGTGCCAGAGCCATAATAATTGAATTTAAATGGGCATAAAATTAAATAAAAGGCTGCAGCAGAATGGTAAGTATTTTGGTAAAATGGTAAGTAAAAAACCCAAAATTGGTAAGCAAAACATCAAAATTGGTAAGTAAAAAAACCAAAATTGGTAAGTAAAACATCAAAATTGGTAAGTAAAATAATCAAAAATGGTAAGTAAATAAATTAAATTTGGTAAGTGAAAAATCAAAATTGGTAAGTAAAAAAACCAAAATTGGTAAGTAAAACATCAAAATTGGTAAGTTAAAATCAAGATTGATAAGTAAATAAATCAAATTTGGTAAGTAAAAAAAATCGAAAATGGTGAGAAAAAAATGAAAACTGGTAAGAAAAAACTAAAATGGTAAGTAAAAATATCTAAAATGGTAACGTAAGAAAATCTAAAACGGTAAGTAAAATATACAAAATTGGTAGTTAAAAAAATCAAAAACGTTAAAATGTTTCACTGTTAGGACAATGGGAAATTTCCGTGTTTTGGGAAGTTATTAGTTCTGCCCATTATTGGAGCAAAGGGAAATCTTCTGTGTTTTGGGAATTTATGAGTCAAAAATTTTTTTTGTGTTTTAGGAAGTTATCAATTCTGCCCTTTGGGGTATAGTGAAATTTTCTGTGTTTTGGGAAATTATTAGTTCTGCCATTTGGGGCAAAGGGAAATTTTCTGTGTTTTGGGAAATTATTAGTTCTGCCATTTGGGGCAAATGGAAATTTTCTGTGTTTTGGCAAAATATTAATTCTGCTCTTTAGGGAAAAGGGAAATTTCCGTGTTTTGGCAAAATATTAATTCTGCCATTTGGGGAAAAGGGAAATTTCCGGGTTTTGGTAAATTATTAGTTCTGCCATTTGGGGCAAAGGGAAATTTTCTGTGGTTTGGGAAATTATTAGTTCTGCCATTTTTGGCAAAGGGAAATTATTAGTTCTGCCCCTTGGGGCAAAGGGAAATTTTCTGTGTTTTGGTAAATTGTTAGTTCTGCCATTTGGGGCAAAGGGAAATTTTCTGTGTTTTGGGAAATTATTAGTTCTGCCATTTGGGGCAAAGGGAAATTTTCTGTGTTTTGGGAAATTATTAGTTCTGCCATTTGGGGCAAATGGAAATTTTCTGTGTTTTGGCAAAATATTAATTCTGCTCTTTAGGGAAAAGGGAAATTTCCGTGTTTTGGCAAAATATTAATTCTGCCATTTGGGGAAAAGGGAAATTTCCGGGTTTTGGGAAAATATTAATTCTGCCCTTTAAGGAAAAGGGAAATTTTCTGTATTTTGGCAAAATATTAATTCTGCCCTTTAGGGAAAAGGGAAATTTCCGTGTTTTGGCAAAATATTAATTCTGCCCTTTAGGGAAAAGGGAAATTTCCGTGTTTTGGGAAATTATTAGTTCTGCCATTTGGGGCAAAGGGAAATTTTCTATGTTTTGGGAAATTATTAGTTCTGCCCCTAGAGGGGCAAAGGGAAATTTTCTATGTATTGAGAAATTATTAGTTTCACCCTGTGAAGCAAAAGCAAATTTCCTGGGCAAAGAGAAAATTTTGGAAAGTTATAAAATATTATCTTGTACCATTTGTATCATTTTTGGTTTTTTTTACTTACTATTTTAGATTTTTTTACTTACCATTTTTGATTTTTTTTGCTTACCAATTTTGATGTTTTACTTACCAAGTGAATTTTTAACTTACCGTTTTTACCAAAATACTTACCAAAAATATTTTAGCCTAAAAATAAAACTTACTTGAGCTTCGCATGAACTTCTGGCCGGAAGGGTACGTCGCTGATCTTTTCGATCATTTTCACAGAATTTTCCCCATGGGCCAGAAGCCTCTGGTACCTCTTCTTGGCCGATGGGGCGATTGCAACGTCGCCCAGAGCCCTGATTTTCTCCCGAGGATCCCCCTTTTCCACTTCCAAAGGACTATAAAAGAAAAAAAAATGAAAAATCCAGGTAAAATTGAAATGATTTATTTTACAATTAAAATTACAATAAAATGGGAGTTTTTTTTTACAAGGAAAAATTATTAAAATTAAAATTGTTTAATACCTTTTTGAGTTCTTGCGTTTGGGTCTGTTGATGATTGGGACATCCTTAGAGTTGACCATTCCAGCTGGCTGAGGGACAAGCTGGGAACGGCCACTAGGGACCACAAGATCCTTCTCACTGAGACTCTCTTCGAGGAGCTTCATAGAATGCGCTCTGCGAGCCTCCACGAGACTTTTGCCGTCGGAAGCGCTAGAGGAGCTCTTGAATGGAGAAACTGAGACCTTTCCCGGTCGACCGTTCATTTGGTGACTGGAAGGGACACTCGAGAATTCATCCTCCTCCAGAATCTCACTGACTTTGTGTGCAGGACGCGATCGATGATGGTCCATGTGATCCCATTCGTCCATTTCCGGACACTTTGGGATTGTGGCTGGAACGGCTGGAGTGTGAAAAGTACTTACGGATTCGTCAAAATTATCATTTTGCACATCGACCACTTTCTCAATCCACTTGTTCACGTAATCCTGCGATGCCGGGACAGCTTCCAAGTCGTTCCCGGAATTCTTCAGGCGCAGCTTTGGGCACAAATTCCGAGAAATCACTGAAAATGTCAATCTTCAGAAAAAAATCCTTCCAGCGGGCGAGTAAATCAACTTACTTTCGAGAAAGTCCTCAGATCTGCGACTGTAGTCTCCCAAGAGATCAACTGCAGACAACTTCCGGCCATTTGGCATGACAAAAGTCAAGTTACCGAACACAAAATTGTCGTCCGGAAAGCTCCTTGCCTCAAATCTCAAGCTTTCTGCGAATTCTATAGCTTCCTTCATCAGCTCAATGGCATCTTGGGACCAAATATTCCCACAATCAACCATTTCCACCTTCAGCGTCTGAAGATTGAACTTCTAAAACCCGGAAAATCCCCTTTTTCAGAACAATCTCAGTATACAAAAAAAAAAACTCCATTGTTACCCTTTTAGCAGGAGCAAGTTGAAAAATTCCTCCCTCGCGAATAGTCTTCTTCTCCGGCAGTTTAACATTCTTTGGTATTGGTCTGACTTCATCCCTCCTTGCCCGCTGAGGATGTCCAATATCCACAAGCCACAGCGTCAGTTCCCCATTCAACCCAATGCTGTTCACCACTGCCCTCTCGAGCATTGCTGAATGCTTATAGAAGTACGCTACAACCTACCAAACCAGACAATGACAAACAAATAGACAAAGCCCACAACAGAGCCCCCAAGTTCCCAGAATTCTCACCTCTCCAACAGCCGGCGTCCATCCTTCATTTTTTTCAGCTCGCTGGATTGCTTTGTTCAAATTTGCTCGAAAATCCAACAATTCTCCCTGGTCCTGGAATGGCTCATCGAGCCGAAACCAGAACCTGTGAGGATCAACAAAGTGAGTAATGATAATCCTTTCCATTTTTCTGAGAAAATCACAAAAGCCAAGCACCACTGAACAGCGTCTAAAAAAATCTCCGCGAGATTTTTTAAGGTTATGTCATGTTCGAAATTCGAATTTCGCGGCGAAGATTTTGAATTTAAATGCCTAACAGAAATATTATTTTTCGCACTTCGCACTTCCGCGATTTGAGTGGCATTGACAATTTTTGATTTATTACAGAATTAGAACGAGAATTTTGTGATTCCTGTTCTATCCCAGATTTTTCCAAGCTGGGATAAAAACATTGATTTTTTCAAGCCTGGATTATGATTATTATCAAGATTTTCTTCTAAAGATTATAAAAAGAATATGGAATTTTTAAACAGTTACCGCTGCACAGTATACATTAAGCCGTACCCGGCCGGCTATTCGTACTGACTTTACAGATCCTACTGAGTATATACAGCGTAGTTATGTGAGGAAAGTACTAATTTCCATACTTTCTAGGTATATACTATGTATTTACGTGAAAGATATACAAATTTAAATATATAGTCAAGTAATACGTTGTATCTCTACGCAAAAAATACTATGTTGAAGAAGTGCCCGGAATATATCGAGTATAAACTTTGTATTTCCCCATCAAAAATAGTCTGCTGATTTCGTCACGAAATCGGCAGATTTAATCGGCGCGTCGGCAGATAATACGCCGACCGTCCTCATATTATCTGCCGACGTTTGTTCTCGAAGTGCAACACGACGCTGTTCTAAAAGTCGGCAGATATGTCTGCAGATTTTATGCGTATGTCTCTTGCGTATTAAGGCAGACACAACGTCTGAAAATCTGCTGAGACTTTCAGTAGCCTGTCTACGCATATATTTCACTCCCCACGCCCCCAAAATTATTAGAAAAATACTTTATTTCAATTTAAACAGATTTATTTTTAATAATATTTCAACATGATTCAACACATCTCCTCTCGGGATATTGGGATTACGATTGCTCCATGTAAAGTCTCTCTAGTGGGAGTGCATCTCTGGAAGCTTACGCTCAGGAATCTTCATCTGGACTTGATGATGATGACTTTCTGAAAGTACAAAACGTAAAAATAAAGTTGTAGAAAATAAATTCACAAGCGGAAAATTATAAAGATGGCGAGCTGTCAAAAATTGCACAAAGTATTTTTACTCGCGAAATTGATGCAGGAAAAACACTTCACAATAAAAATATCTTTGTGAACCACATTGAGAAACTTTTAGTAACATATTTCACTAGTTTACTCGAATGAAAATGGAAAACTTACCTTAAAAATTGGAAGAAAACACAGAGCACCACGGAAAACACCTTCTCAGCTCCAAATGTTAAGAGCAACTAACGCGCTCTCGCGGTTTCCACTCGCACTTTGCTTTCCTGTTAACAGTTCCTCGAGAAAGCCCGTTAAAGTGCGGCAAAAATTAATCGAAAAATCGATACGATGCCGATAAAATTTTCGATGAGGATCGATGGGTTGATGGGTCTGGTTTAAAGTCCCTACAACTACAGTAGACTCTTCGATATCCGGCACTTCGATATCCGGGTGACAGCTGCCAAACACTGGCGGTTGAAGAATTCAAAATTTTGTTTACATTCTGAGAAAGTATAATTCCAGTGTTTATTGAAGTGTTATTTTAATTTTATCAAACTTCTAAATAAAATTGTTGCAAAATTGTGATAAAAAATGAAACGTAAACACACCACGACAAAAATTCTCGATAAAGTTCGAGCTGTCGAACGCCTCCAGGCAGGAGAATCACTTTTTTCTGTTGGAGCTGCCTACAATGTTGGGAGGCAAACACTGCTGGATTGGCTGAAACAATATGAGCAGCTCAAGGAAAGCTCTCTTCATTTAAATAATGCAAATAGAACTCGTATACAATCATCGACACTGTATCCTAAGACATCAGAAGCTTTGTTTGTGTGGTTTGTTTATATGAGAGAAAAAGGTGAAAATAAAAGTTTTTATAATATTTTTTTAACTCACTGGAAGCTGTGTGAATTTATAGGAATGCCAGTCGATGGAATAATGCTTCGTGCAAAGGCATTAGCCTTTTTCAGAGAGTTCAAGGATGGCCCGGAAGATTTTTGTGCAAGTGAAGGATGGCTATCGCATTGGAAGAAGCGGAACAGCATTCGTGCTCTTTCGGTGTCTGGAGAAGCTCTGTCATCAGCAGATCATAATCTCCCTTCTTTTATGGAGAAATTTCAACAACTGATAGAAGAAGAGGATCTCTGCTATGAACAAATCTATAACGCCGACGAAACTGGCTTATGGTACAAAACACTTCCAAAGAAGACACTGGCAGAAAAAATCCAAAAAAGAACTGCCGGATACAAAGTGAACAAAGAGAGGGTCACAATTCTTGCCTGTGCTAATGCAACAGGTTATCACAAGCTGCCCCTTTTTGTTATTGGAAAGTCAGAAAAGCCTAGAGCACTCAAACATGTGAATAAGTTTGACCTGCCTGTAAAATATGGGCATCAACCATCCGCATGGATGAGCAGATATCTCTTCAAGGAGTGGTTTTTCAATGATTTCGTCCCGCAGGTTTGTCAATATCTGGCAAATAAAAATTTGCCACAGAAAGCTGTGCTCCTTCTTGATAACGCACCAGTCCACCCGGATGAGAAGGAGTTGGTATCTGGAGGAATAAGGGTTTTGTATTTACCTCCAAACGTCACAGCAACAGTACAACCCATGGACCAAAATGTCCTCGAAAATTTGAAACAAAAATATCGACGTAATTTTCTGGAGTTTATTGTCCAGCAACTGGAAGATAACAGGGATGTGAGGAGCGCTATCAAGTCTGTAAATATCTTAAATATTATTCATTGGAGCGCTGATGCCTGGAATAATGTGGATGCCAGCACCATTGCAAGAAGTTGGAAAGGACTCTTTCTTACAACTTATAAACCAGATGATGACAATGATATCAATGAATGTGATAACCGTGTGGCAGAGATGGAGGACTTGACAAATTTGCAACATTTGTTGAACAATTTGCCCATCTCTGAACATATTTCATTAGAAGAGGTGCAAGACTGGCTTTATCGTGATCCTAACCCAGAGTTCCGTGATTCTCAAATTGTAGAATTTGTGACCGACACAGACCTTTAACGGGACATGTGATATAGAAATCTTTAAATCAAAGGCTGATTTATCCAAAGATATCAAAATTATGTATTTCTGAGACTGAAAGCACTGAAATATTGATACGATTATATTATTGTTATTGAATATACACGAATTTGTTGAAGTAAAAGTGATAATAAATGCAATTAATAAGAATTCTATAAATATGTTCTTGTTTTTGTTTCACCACAATTGATCTTTATCATTAATTATGTTACTTATTCTTAAAAACAGACAAGAAATGCGCACACGAGCACAAAATATAAAAACCGTTAACAGTTTGAAAAAATCTAAATGTCATTTGTCCCCCAATCAGCCGGATATCGAAGAGTCTGCTGTACACAACCTTGCTGTGTCGGTGTGTCCGTCGACCATTTTCTCTCTAGTTGACAAAGTTGTGACGTGTCTGATGGTGAAAGATTTGCGTCGCTCAGTGGAAAAAGGTAAGTTTTCCTTAATTTATATTAGTTATTTTCAGTTAATTCAATCAAAAGGGACGCCTCTCAGTTCCATTTCACAAAAACAATCTGGAGATAAGTATGCGCGGTAGTTTTCGTGAACAAATTAGAGGAAAAAATATATGTCATTTTTAGTGAAAAAAAGTGTTCAAGCTTCTTGATGTTCGTTCTGGAAACCATTCGAATCCAATGTACTTAGCCTTCGCGTTCAGTTAAGCATCTTGATGATAGGGATTAAGACGGAAAACAAATGTCGTATTGTTGATAATCTCTGTTGAAAGATCATTCTGTGCGTGTAGAAAATTCTGCGAGAAATTATAATGATGGTTTTGGAGGATCAAATCATAAACCACATATTGTTAGACAGGGTTCGGTATTTGTTAAAAGTGATATACAGAGATATATTTAAGAATCTGTTGAAAATTTCCCATTTTTCTCATTTTCTTGAGCATAGTAATTTTAAATTAGACTTGAAAAATTGTACGTTATCGTCCTGTTTGTTTACATTCTTTTCCAGAATATTAAAAGATCGAGATTCTTTGCTGAGACGCATCACGTTTCTGCTAGATCCGCCAGGTTTGTTACAGTCCCGGAACTACCATTACACGGAGATCAGTTACCGGAAGTCCTCTGTAATGATGTCTACAAGGTTTACTCTACTGTGGATACTTGGTAAAAAATGTATTTTAAAAAAGTTCAGATAATAAATATTTATAGAAATTAAAAAAAAAAATATAGTTTTTACTTAGTATAAATAACCGAAAAATACTAGGTACCACCTCAGTACCAATACACGAAAAATACTTAGTATAAATATTAGAAAAATACACGGAAAATTTGTTGAAAATTAATGAGGAAAATCAAGTATATACAAAGTAAATGTACTTAGTATATACTCAGTATAAATGTCGACTCACGCACACTAATGATGAGTATTTGGGACATTTCATACAAAATCTACTATGTATTTTGTATGGGTATACTTGTTTCGTACTAAGTATTATACTCAGTTTATACTGAGTTTGTACATAGTAGATAGCCGGCCGGGTATGGCTGCTGTACAATAAAATTTCATTCATTCAATTAATCGTATTGAGACACTTTATTGCTATTACAATGTAATCATTACAAGGTGCCCCTTTTGTTGGAAGAATCTGCTGATTGTAGATCGCCCAGGAAGGCTTTTTTCATGCTCCTGAATTTTTTTTTTTGGGCAGAGGCGGTGCATTTTATTACGTTTTTATTACAGTGAAAAATGTCTTTTTCTCGACATTCAGTTGCTTGCACCAAGCGGGACCCAAACTCACAGCTGTGAGGGTCGAGTCAGAGATCTCACCGCCCAAGAGCCAATGGTCTTGCCTATTGCGACACTATGATAATAAAAGATGATAAGCACAAAAAAATCTTTTTATAATTAATTTAAAAGAATATATTGTTAAAATAATCTATGCAATGTGTCACATTTACGATAGATCTGAGTTACATCCTCAGAAATATTAAGAAGGAAGCCTGAATTAGGAGGCCACAGCTTAGCTGTTTTTCATGATTTTCTTTGAAAAACAAGAAATAGATTAAAGGGACCAAAAGCTTCATAAAATTTTCGGTGCCAACTGCATTTTGACTACTTTTCAGGAGACAATTTTTTAACATTAATCATTTGTTTGTGAAAAATGAGCGCCGAATACAGTAGACTCTCTCTCAATCGGGAATATGGGGTGAAATGTCATCAGGTTTATCGATAGATTTGGGAGTCAAAGCCTTTGTAAATTCCACAAAAAGCGCTCAATTATAAAGGATCACGATAAAATAGGAAGAACTACAGCGAATTTGAGCAAATTAGCTTCATAATTAAGCGTGAAAATTGCCAACAAAATTTGACGCCCGATTGAGAAAGAGCCGATTGAGCGAGAGTCTACTGTAATATATTTAAAATTACAAATATTGAAAGAATAACTAACAATGTATTAACTGTTCCCAGGAAATGACAAAAAAAATTTTTTCAAGTAATTTTACCTCCATTTGCAATATTTTAAGCTGCATATTTGGGAAGTTCAGTGTGTGCGATGGATAAGATTATCTGGACTGGGAATTTCGTGATGTTTAAGACTGCGCTCGAGAACAGTAAGGACAGCGTCTACATCTTGAATCCTCGAATGGCCTGATTCGGAAAACTTCTGTTTAGTCCTTTGGATTGTCGTAAAGAATCTGTAGCAGTGTTGTCGATCGTTTCATTCCATATTGCACAGTAGGTAACATCATTTAGGTTGCATCGTCCATTTTGATTTTATACATTAAATTTTCTTTTGTAATAGAAAGTACTTACAAAGCTTTTGAGTAGTAGAATGGTGTTTTGAAGATCATATGAGACCAGAGTGGTCTCTTGATCCATCATTCTGCCTTTGTCCCTATATTCTTTTGCTTGTGCATTATTGCTTAGATGCTTTTGTGAATCTTCAGATGATCCTTCCCAACTTCATCAGACTTCGTAGAACAGAAATCCTTGTTTGGCTTATGGAAAGACAAATTAAAATGGAGCCGAAAGACATTCCTGTAAACAGCTTCGGTGTTTTTTTTTTTGAATCTGGGTAGGGGAATGTAGGCATGGTCCGCACATAGTGAACCGTCAAACAACTCTAATTTTCTCTTTGTTTGCAAAGAGCTAGTTCTTCATTTCATAGCCATAAGATAGATAATTATTAACCTAATAAGATAAGATAAGAAATTACGAACTGGCTCTTTGCAAACAAAGGGAAAATTAGCGTCGTTTGAAGGTTCACACTGTGCGAACCACCCCTATTTCTGTTGGAAGAGTCCGAAGAGTTTATACATCGATGACATGCTGAGATGAGATTCTAAGTATTTTTTTCGTAAAGTTTGATCTACAATAGTGTGACTCATCAATGGACTCAATACAAGGAAATTTTCAATATGTCACCGTATACGATCTTATAAACAAAAAAAGAATGGGAGAAAATAGTAAAATAAGAACTCTTTTGAGGGTTTCAAAAAAGCATATTTTGTGACGAAATATTGACTTTAACACGCTGTAAAAAATATTAAAAATTAGATTTTTAAAGATTATTTAGGTTCAACTAGAAGAGAATATAATTCTGAAGAATATAATCTTTTATTAAATTCATTCGGCCAATGAGTTTTTTGCATAATCTTTCCTGCCCATTTGTAAAAATGTGAAAATGTAAAATAAATAAAATGAGCTTCAAGGTTTTGAGTATTCGCCCAAACGCAAAGTCGATGCCCATTGCTTTCGTTACTGTGTTTTCGGAAATATTTCTAATTGGCTTCTAAAATTTTTATGGTATGTTCTTATATAGTTTATCTATCTATTTACGCAATAAAAAATATAGGCTTCTTTTTACCTTTTAGGATACTCCCTCAAGTGTAATAGTAGCTGGCCTCTACACATTTTGTGAAACATTTTTCGTCAAAAATCGCGTTTTGACAGAATTTTGACCTACAACAGTGCAGATAAAACAAATGACAGGGACTTAAATTAAGTATAATAGTAACACTTTAAAAATAAAAACGGAAAAATAAACGTTTTGAAAGCGAAAATTGTGTTAATTTTATTGTGAGTATTTTAAGCTTGCTCCAACGTAACATGTCACTTATATAAAGTTCCACTTGAAATTTTAATTATTAATATATATGAAAAACATTAATTAATTATTTGATGGCGTTTATCTTAATATAATACTCAGACTCAAAGTGCCATTAAAATTACGGAAGTGCGATATAAAATTTATTCATTTTGCTCGTTTTGCTCCTTAACTAAAAGGATATCATGACTCCATAAGAACAAACACAAAAGGTCGAAGGAATTATGCAAAAAATTGCTTTTTTTCTAAAAAAGAAACATAGCTAAGACTTGCGCGGATGCTACGAGAAATTAGAAAGTGAATGTCTCCAATGTATCCTCATTAGTAGCTTGGATGAGTCCCAACAAATCACCCAAGAGTCACTGAAGAATATCGCAAAAATGACAAAAAATCGTTATGAAATTTCGTTATTCTACCTACACAGAAAAGACAACAAAAATTCATCATCATTCTGAAGACTTGCACATGTTCCTATTAATTGTAGGCCAGCAAATAAATGAGTTAATTGGTAGCGACTAGTAGAGCATTAATATGATACTAAATTAAATCACTCGGAAATATTTTTTTAGAGATAAGCTTATCATATAATAATTAAGGTGTTAACCCTTCTTAGGGTAAGATGGGGTAATTTGGAATCATGTCTATCTTAGAATTTTCAGATGTTCTCACTGTTTCAGATGGTCAAAGAGAAGAATACCACGAAGAAGTACAAGACTTTACATTCGAGAGTACTTCTTCGTTGTTTTTTTTCCTTTTATCATCTAAAACTGTTAGGAAATCCCACAGTTCCAAATTAGACATAATTCCAAATTACCCCGTCTTACCCTATCATCTTGAAATTAATTGAAATTAACAATCGAATTGTTATTTAATTTATTAACTAATTTCTTGTATTTTTTGGCACCCTCAACAGTTTTTCTTCCATTTTACGTAATTTGAAACATTTGAAAGATTCTTGATCTTGCCCAGAAGTCCCAATTCCTGACCAGCACCTTCTCCCTCCATCTCATTGCGCACTCCAATAATTTCCCTCACTTTTGATGTGGCACGCTATAAAATTGGGTCCGCAGATGCAAGAAAAACAAACCTAAAATCAGTTACGGGACGAAAGATGAAAAGGAAACTTTTATTTAGATTTAGATTATTCCCCCATCCCACGTGGAGACAGAACCATCAAATAATTTCCACGACAGCGATCGGAAGTGGCTCAGCGTCAAATTTTCATAATCATAAATTCTGGGTTATCCAATCATCCCATCATCAGCTAAATATTTATTCAGCATCTTCTTATGGCGTCGAAAATTCTCCCTCCTGCCACACGAACCAGATCCTCTCCACAAAGCTCTATAAATTATATCTTCAGGTGGTCTCAGGCGTTCCCAAAGAATGGTCATGAGGACAAAAAGTGATGGGCATCTTGAGGAAGGCACCTGAGTGCATCGAAATTTGCATTCATTTACTCCAGAATAATCCCCTGGCAGGTCAAGTCCTTACACTGAGAAAAAAAAAGAGGGTGCGATTAACTTTTTTTCCTCGTAACTTTAACACTTTTTAGGTGTAAAAATATATCAACATTTTTTAATGTTAATTTTACACCATTTTAAGTGTAAAATTAACACGAAAAAGGGTAACTTTAACCCCTAATACACCTAAAAAGCATAATATTAACACCGATTTCCGATCAATAATGCAGGGCAAAATTAACATTTGCGGAATGTTATTTTAACTTTTTCGGATTTCTCTCATCAGTGTACTTTTACAAAATTTAGCATAACGGTCACGAATGCAGAAAAATTCCCATGTGCCATGTGAATCTGTACGCAAAAGTGAGACTTGGCTTCAACTACATAGGCCACATGCCAGGGGGGGGTGCTCCAGAACTATTCAGAAAAAGTTAGACAATTGAATTATTTCCAAGGAACGACTTAATTTAACCATTTGGAGTGCTCTAAAGCACCTACTTCAAATTAAGGCATTGCAATAATTTATAGGCATTGTAATAAATTAAGTGCTATTAAGTATTCATTAAGCGCTTACACTGAGAGAAATCCGAAAAAGTTAAAATATCATTCCGGAAATGTTAATTTTACCCTGCATTATTGATCGGAAATCGGTGTTAATATTACGCTTTTTATGTGTATTAGGGGTTAAAGTTACCCTTTTTCGTGTTAATTTTACACTTAAAATGGTGTAATTTAAAATGTGTAATTTAAATTTTATGTACTGGTTGGTACTGGTTGGTAATGGTAAACTGTATAATCTACTGCGAATAATTACACAGTTTGTATACATTTTTTTTTACATATTTCGTGTAAAATTACATAGTTTCCAGACAAAATGTGTACAAATTATACAGTAAATATACGATTATATGTTTATGTATGTAAAATTTTACAATAAAAATCATGGTAAAGTAGCCAAAAGTTTGTTACTGCGTATAGAATCCATATTCAAATTTTCTATGGTTTTTTTTCTTAATTTTATCGAGATTCTTTGTCACTGAAGGTGTTTTATATAATTTATAGAGATTATGAGTCATTTCAGTAATAATCTTCCGGCTTTTAGAGTCTTTCCGGTTGAGGTTAATACTGTAAAAATTCGATGATAGTTTACCGAAATACCCCTTGAATGTTCGAAAATTTGAATTAATGAAAAGAACAGTTATTTTAATGAAATTCTATTTTAATCGTGTTGCTATTCAACAAAACTACACAAAAATTAACTTTTTGCACTTCGATACTTCGGTGACAGTGACAGTTGCCAAACACTATGGGCGGTTAATGTATTCAAAACGTTTTTTTTTACGAAACATGTAGTTTGTGCAGAGTGAATTAATGTGTTATTTTCATTTTATCAAAGTTTATGACAAACAATCACGCTATAAAATCAAGCATCACTACGAAGAAATTCTGTTGTTTTTCACAGAAAATAAATTCACACGGCACAGAATATAAAAACCGTTGACCAGATTTTAAAATCCTGTATGTCATTTTGTCCCCACGTCCGCCGGATAACGAAGAGCCGCCGTGTGTATTGAAGATTAAGTTCTAAAATAACATAAAATTCGAAATAGAAGAACAGCCAGCGCTAAGGCGACGAATATGTGAACTTTTCTGTTAAATTTTCTGTCGATTTTCGAATAGGTTTGGCTAGTTTGACTTGACCTTGCAGTTTGCAGTGGCTTTGTCTCTTTGAAAAAGGTTATTACTATACAGAAGCAATATGTCCAATAATTATAAAAACGTTATCTAAATTCTAAATGAACAAAATTCGGTAGATTTTCGAATAGTTTCATGCCCGAATTTCTCGATAATTCGAATTATATTTTACAACCAATGCCCAATTTTGAGAAAGGGGCAATTGTAAGTACTTATAAAGTATTTATAAGTACTTAATGGCGTTTGCTAGGAAAACTGTACTGCTTTCTTTAGAACTGCTAGAACACTTGTAATGTATTATTCCAATTTTCTTGATTATTTTAATGCCATCCTAAGTCTTTTTTTGTGAAAACCTTGTGTTAAATTATTTAAGGTTTTTTTTATTAGTAATTATGAAATTAAATAAAAAGTGTTGCTCAAATATTTCCTAATGAAGCATGGGCTGCATCCTATTTCCTTACCTGACCAAAAAAAGTTTATTGCTGAGAAGAAAACATTTTAATTTAAAAACATATATTCAAATGTAAGGTTTATTAAGAAAAAACTCACAGAGAATCATAAATAATCAGAGTGCACACTACAACGCTTTTTCGATTGATAAAATTTTTCATTTAAAGTAAAATTTTATGAAAAATTCCTTTTGTATCTCCCATGAAAAAAAAAAGTTGAGAAAAATACTGAGCAATGTCTAGAATCGTGATTTATGAATTCAAAGTGCTACTTTCCAAATGCTCAAAGCTCAAACAACATTAAAATGAAAAAAAAGAAAGAAAATTCCATTAAACTCAAGTGTGTTTGGTGATCGGGATCAGAGTACAACTCTTTTGCAATCTTTTTCACGAAAATTTTTATTGGGAAAATGAATTGGGAAATGCCAGAGTGCGGGCCTGAAGATTATTGGAAAATGATCATAAATCAACCCCCTCTTTTCGAAGAACTTTTGGATGAGGCACAATAAAAATTGTTTAATTGTACGCATGATACCGTTCCTCTAGGCTCGTAGTGAGTCAAAACGAGTTGAAATGCATTTGGCAATTAATCAAGATCAGTGGCAAAAGACAGTCAGAGCCAGTGTGTCCCCATAGCTCAGTTGGTAGAGCATTCGCCTAGACAGCGAAAAGACCCCAGTTCGATCCCGGGTGGAGACAGGATTTTTTCCAGTCTCTATTTGGGTTAAAATTGTGGTTGGGAATCACTTGTTCTGATTGTCGCTCTCTGTGCATAAACACAAACTTCTTGGGATTACGTACCAAGCGAACAGATTCTGTTCAATCACTTTCAAATAAATTAATATCCATGGAAAACATGGGCTGCTGGTTTAATTGTACGCATGATACCGTTCCTCTAGGCTCGTAGTGAGTCAAAACGAGTTGAAATGCATTTGGCAATTAATCAAGATCAGTGGCAAAAGACAGTCAGAGCCAGTGTGTCCCCATAGCTCAGTTGGTAGAGCATTCGCCTAGACAGCGAAAAGACCCCAGTTCGATCCCGGGTGGAGACAGGATTTTTTCCAGTCTCTATTTGGGTTAAAATTGTGGTTGGGAATCACTTGTTCTGATTGTCGCTCTCTGTGCATAAACACAAACTTCTTGGGATTACGTACCAAGCGAACAGATTCTGTTCAATCACTTTCAAATAAACACAATAAAAATGTTCTTGCAATATTTGGAGTCGTATATATCTGTGCGTCTCCTTCCAGAAAATCTCTCTTTTTGGGGGATCAATCATCGGAGAGATTTCCCAGCTCTTGCGGCTTTTTCGACCACCCATTGATAGAGAAAAAAATTCTTTTATGACTCCACTTGGCAACGCGAAGGCTAAAAATGAAAAATATAATGTCGAGAAAGATGGTAGAGGGAAAAAAGCATTAAAATAAGTGCGTGGATCATTGAGGAAAAATTTTTCAATAAAAGGGGGATCGTCGCTAAAAATACAGCAAAACACCACCCATGAAAAAAAAATCACTGAAGCATCTTCCCCTCGATATTCAAAGATTATTACCCATCGCCAGCAATCTCATCCAATCTTTTCCCCAATTAGTATTTTCCAAAAAAAAAACCAAAAAGAAAATGAGGCAGAAGAAAATTGGAATAAAAGACTCAAGTCGCCCAAAAAGCACGTGAAGTGAAAAATCTCTGCACCATTCTTAGCACCAAAGAACTTTTTCATCTCTGTATACACAAACTGTTTTCCATCAAATATCTCCCCAAAATGATTATTTTTATTAACATCTTATTTATATTGCCGCTCTGTGTTGTCTATTTTATTTTTACACTTTACTCTCACTAAGAAAAATAATTCATTTCACGGTGAATGAACAGCCGGGAAAAAGACGTTCAACATTCTTTTCACAAGATACAATTCAACGCACAAGGAAAATTGGAGTTCCTCTGTGATGAATTATTTCTTGAATTTAAATCTTTTGGCTTTTTTTTACAAAATTCTTCACGATGTTTTATCGCGCGGTTCAGTTTATGCGCAGAAACGTGACTCACTATGAACAGAGGGTGTGCAATCTGTCTTATTAATTAAATTAACTAAAAAATTGTATATTGGTAGTAAATTGTTTGGGAAAGATCAACGCTTGATAAGTTTTGGTTCAAATATTGGGTGCTATAAAATGAAGATCATGTTTGAAATTTTGGCAGTTGAATTGGCAGTTCGAGGAGTCGTATGTTATGACAATATTGTTAAGTACTACAAGTGGATAATTTTTAATAGAAAGCACTTTAGAATTGTAGGAGAAAGCTTTTAGACTTCGCACACACTCTGGCTTCAAACACTTTATATTTTTATGGCAATATAATTTTATTATAGCAAGTCTTAAGTCACACTGGATTAAGCAGGGGCCTCTCGACATTTCATTTTTCCATACGTTTATGCATAGAGGCACTGAAAACTATTGGCAAGTTTTTTCTTAAAGAGAATTGACTTATAAGTCTGATATATTTCGAAATCGTGCACTAAAATCTATCTAAAAATACATATTTTATAATACTCGCCGAAATAATACAAGAACTACGAGCAAATTTGTTTAAGTCGCGGTGCAATATCTACAAAATTTTTACAAGGAAACGTGAAAAATAGCTTCACTTTTTATTAGGCTTGATGGACCCCTGGGCTTAACCATGGATATGTAGGGTGATCACTGGCATGCGGTCTATACGCAATGGTTTTTAACTATTTTGTTGGACCAAAATCCATTATTGATACATTGATAGGGGACTCTCCGGTGGTGGCCAGTGGATTTGAAGTCACTTCACAAAGAAAAACACTTCTTCAATCTTACCCAGAGCTTTTGATCCTGGATGTGGACCTTCTTCAGGTTCCTGGATGTTTACATCCAGGACCGAAAGCTCTGGGAAAGATTGAAGAAGTGTTTTCCTTTGTGAAGTGACTTCAAATCCACTGGCCACTACCGGAGAGTCCCCTGTCAATACACATCACGCTAGTTCTTCATCCAATCATATTATTGATACATATTTTGCATATCGGAGTGTATTTTGATTGAATTAACCATAATTTAGGATGTAAAGGATAAATACCGGAAGTGATAATGGAAAATGCGTTTATTACAGCCAGATGTTATAATATTGCACTCCTTATTAACGTAAATAATCCGTAAAATAAAATTTTAGTTTAGACCAAAAAATTGCGATTCAGAACAAGGGACAAAATTGTACCAATGCATCCTTTCTTTGAAAGCCTGTAAAAAACATGTTTGTCCTGTTGCCAAAAAAATCTTATCAGGCATATTTTGTAGCTTTCTATGGGGCTCTCCAAGAAAAAAGTTTGAGGCCAAATATTATATAAATTAGATCCTGGAGATATTATTTTTTTATACCGAACTGTGAAACATTGATACAATTTTGCCCATCACGTAGGGTAAATGTCCTAATTCAAAACCATTTGCAGACGCTTTAACTTTGACAGAAGATTTAACACATTAAGTTCAATTTTTGTCTGAAGAGAATTATATAAATTTACTCCTTGACTCTTCTAGAATGTTACTGTTTAGTGAAAATTCTTTAGATATAGTTTGAAAACTTCTGAAATACAAGAAAAATACGCGAGTGTAAAATGCTTCTATTGGAAACAAATTAATCCAAATGGAGACAAGGAAAAGTTTCTAATTGGAGACAAATAGTGTAAGTGAAACCGCGACGAAAGGCTTCCAAAACCTTGTTGAGTTGCTCTTGAGTGCAGGATTTGTTCTTATTCCTGGTCTTTTCTCCTTTCCCATCTAAAACAATAAGAAAATCTCTTCAAAAACATCATATTTCCAACGTTTTCTCTTGAAGCAATTGTAGACACTTCAGAAAAAACCATTTTTGTTCACGAAATAGGTAATTATTTCATTTGAAAATTTCACGTACCGTTAACAATAAAGATTAACACTTAATTTAACTAAAATTAGCCAGAAATATGACATAAATGTTAAACAAAACGAATAAACAGTCACCTTATTGTGTTTTTCATTGGAAAATATGGTTGTTGGCTCCGATCAGGCTATAGGAGCCAATATAGAGGAGGAAGATTTCTCAGATCTTGCCAAGAAATTCCCTGATCTTTGGACTGTTGATTTATTGAAGGTTTTCTACCCTTTCGGTGTCGCTCGGCGTCTTTGGAAGACAGCCCCTGGTAACGGCAATAGAATGCCACTGGGATGAAGGCAGGAATGCCCCTCAGTGATGGCGACCAGACTAATCTGATGCCTCCAGAGCGTAAAACAGAGACTTGGTCTGTGCACCGGGCACGAATGCCTCAGGGAGAAAATATCTTCAATTCATCAAAGTC
Organism: Phlebotomus papatasi; assembly: GCF_024763615.1. Lineage (NCBI taxonomy): Eukaryota > Metazoa > Arthropoda > Insecta > Diptera > Psychodidae > Phlebotomus > Phlebotomus papatasi. The sequence goes on from NC_077223.1 coordinate 7,385,844, forward strand.
CGAGCTGCCACTTAAGATAGGCTATTTAAAGCCGCAATGGTAGGCAGCGGAGCCTCTTCTCGCTGCTGAAAGTAGTCAATCCTAATGCCGACGAACAAAGCCAGAAGATGTTGCCACTTTAGGTCCTTAGACTTTATGTAAAGCCGCTAAGTCCAGGCAACAGAGCCTAGTGTCTGGCTGCTGAGAGAAAGGCACTTTAGATGCTAGTAACAGCAAGATTCGCATTATTTTCCCGATAGAGGAACAATGGTCGATCGATGAAAAATTCAATGGTGAAAATGTACACTTTTAATTTTCTGAGAAATTAACAAATTAAAATTTGTGAATATGAATAGATCTTCGCTTTATTTGGAGCAAAATTAAGTAAATAATGAAACTGTGGTATAGAAAATATATAAATATAATAATTTAGTACTGTATTTATCATGAAAACAATGACGTTTACATTTGGAGTAGGATTTGAATTAGCTTAATTTACCATATATCATGGATTATTTTTTCTTACTTGGATGAAGAGTCATTCTCTTATTTAACCAGTAGATTAATTCAAAAATATTTAAGTAAAGTCTAGCTGAACCTTAAATAAAACATTTAGGGGGAGGCTTTGATGTTTCGCACATACGCTACCATCGGACACTTCGAATTTCTCCGGTATTACTTTATAACTTTCACTGATGGCTATATATTTTAGTAGCTAGTCTTAAATCACACCTTTCCTGAAAAAATTGGGAGTCTAATCCTTTTCCCCTAGTTTTAGGAAACAAAAATTAAAAACAGGTCCAAAACTGTAATTTTGCTGTGCAATATTTCATACGATTGTGCAGAATTAATATCACTTTTCTGAAAAACTACTATCACAGAGGGTAGAAGGGTTATTAGGAATCAGATTTAAGTAAAAATCTTTTAGGCTGAACAGGCACTTTTTGTGGGTGGAACAAAATTCACAAACTTGACTCAGATTCATCGATCGCACATAGAAGACATGGCTTCTCTCACATTTTCCAAGAAACTTCATTTTAGATGCGATCCCTCATATTCACATCTATTGTAATCTACCGATTTGATCCACCACTAAAAAGGAAAACTTAAAAATCGTAAAGTTGATAAACAAGAAGTAATTTGACTCAAATAGGTTGCAGTTGAGTAATTATTAAGCAATTTTGGATTTCTTTGATATAAAAATATTTTTCAAGCTTGCACAAACTGAATGTGCAATGAAAGAATCACATCTGCAATAAGCTCATACAGTTTACAACTGGTTTTTGACAATCTTTGACATAACCTCACTATTGTGTTGTTTTGCATGACAAAGAAAAGAAATTGTCCGTAAGAAGATGTTTTGTGAAAATTTTAGCTTGTTCACCTGCTGAAGCTCAATATCTGTGCTAAATCCCGATTCCTGCAGCTGCAGGAACAGAGAAATCTTCAATGATGCGCATTCAAACGTTTTTGTGCATATCCGGCTCCGTGGAGGAATGGTGGAATCTTGTGTGGTCTTCTCGCTTGCAGAGTTTTAGTCAATTTTTAGCTTTAAAAACTTATTGATTCGTGTAAATTTGGTGATATTTGGACTTTTCAAGAAAGTATTCATCAGATTTAACCGTTTCCGGAGTGAAATTCTCGTAGAATCAAGCAAAAAAATGGTTTTTAATGTCAATAAAACATCTCTCAGAAAAGTTCCAAAAAAGTGATATTAAAATGTTTTATTCCTTATAAAAATGGTTTAATCAAGTAGATTAGAGTTCCCTTTAAACAATGATGTGCAACTTTTAGTGTCCGGTGCAAAATTTACGGTGAAAATGGGGTGTTCAATGATGGCGTGAATCGTGTGCGATAATAGAAACTTGATTCATCTATCGGACAAATCGCCATTAAATTTTCATTTTCCTCTGGAGGAAAATCTAAGGATTTCCTGGGATTTTGTTTGGTGGGATTATGAACCTTATAAGTAAGACATTTTTTTGGCATAGTTGGAGAATCCATACGGTTTGCATGGTAGTCAGAAAAAATCACTGAACTTGAACATCATTTTTGTGTGCGAAAGTTCAAAGCCTCCCCCTATTGTTTTTTCCTTGTGAAAAAAGTATTTTAAATCCAAAAGGTTTAATTAAAAGTGAATTAGCGAAAAGGCGACCAAGTTAGTTCATGCTGACTTATTTCAGTATTATCATTATTTTATAAATTTTCTTTAATATTTTTGATATTTTTTTTATATTATGCTTCTGAATGAAACAGTGAATAACACTCGTAGCACTCTACGAAAAACGATCCAGTTACCCCACCTTACTATATAGCATCTCTTATTAGAACCAAATGTAATTCGCATTATTTTTGTTTTATTTGCTTATTTCTTTCAAAATAAGTTGCAAATTTTCTCAGGTTCTAATACGAAAAGTAATAACTGCAAATTTATATCATTTTTTTAGGTTATAAATTAAAAATCAAAGCGTTTTTCAGTATTTAACTTGTCAAATTCATTTGAAATTGTAAGGGAGTGTGGACCAATTATGAATGTGTATAATTTTATTTTAGGAATTAAACTAAAAAAATTATTAAAATAAAATATTTTATTTAAATTTTACATGCAAGTTTCAAAGTCTAATCAAAACTAGTAATTCCTTGAACCGTGTAAACAGACGGAATTTCCACGGGAATTCCCACGAGCAAATGGTAAATTTGCTATACAAGCGCCCTCTGCAAAAGTGCACGAAACTGCCCGAATGTCTTGAAATATTTTAAATTTCAAATGGAAATTTTCCGTTGGAGGGTGAAATATTCAATTTTCTAAAATGGAAAAAAGCTATCTCGCTCGAGATAGCTTTTTGCTTCCGGAGAATTCCGAAAATTTAATTTGGAGTGTTTTTAAGCAAATAATATATGAAAAAACATGTAAAATCTCCTGTAGTGATCAAAACATTGATTTTAAAAGCAAATTTGAAATCGAATAATAATACTATAATAATTTTGAAAGGATTAGTGTTTCTGGATTAAATTAAATATTCATCAATAACATTTCAGAAGAGGTTTAAATTATTGGAAAGACAGATTCAAAATTTATCTTTTTCAATAAATCCCATTATTAAAAAATGTAAAGAATATAATAATGTAGATAAGGAAATACAAAGAATAGTAAGAACTATCGAAGTTCACTGATGAAAATTATAGCCAGAAACCATATAAACTGCCTTTTCGGATATAAAATATTACTTCAATATTTTTTATTGTTTTTTTTTTTTTTGGAAATAAAATTTTAAAATATTTTACAGTCTTCTTGTTTTTTAAAACAATTTGTATTCAATTATTATACAATTAACTAATTTTTGTAAACATCTCTGTTCCGAATGAATTGACTGCTTGGTCACCCAGGGATATTTTATACATTTTCTTCCAACACTTTATAAAATTTTAAATTATCAGCACTACAATTAAAGGAAAATTAATCAATAGGTCCTATCAGCAAAGATATCCAAAGCCTCTCGTTGATTTATCCACTTTAATTGGGGGTTTTTGACAAGATATTTACGCTATAACAACGTTTATAATCATTTCTCGAGAAATTTTAAAAGATTTTCCATGAAATGTATTAATAGATAATATTACTAATATCCTTGTGGTATAATAAAGCCACTTTAATAAAATAAAGTACGTAAAATATCTTCTAAATACACATTCCGTTATTTATATTCGGAAAAAACAAAATTTGAAATTCAAATCTTCGGAGCATTTTTGTGTTGCGCTTGAAGTCCACCAGAGGCGCATAGAGCGGATGGTAAAAATTTGACAGTTCAATATGGGAATTTCCATCCGGAATTCCCATCCGGAATGGAAAATCTCATGGGAATTCCCGTGGGAATTCCGTCTGTTTACACGGGAATGGGAAAAATTACAAGAACTGTACAAATGAGCAGTAAAAAAATAGATTTGGTCAAAAAACAAAGAAAAAGGCAATAAAATTTTCATTTGTTAACTGTTTTCATCAGTAAAAAATGTAATTAAAAAGGGCATTGTATAAATGAGCAGTAAAAAATTAAAATTAAGCAGTAACAAAAAAAATTAAAACAATGATATTATCGTCCAAATTTTTGGCAAAGGGAAAATAAAGGGCTTTTCATTCTATCTGCAACAATTTTAAATGTTAAATATGTAAATTATACCCATTTTTGTAAAGATTTAAGTTTTTACTGACCATAATTACATATTTTACTGCTCATTTTTGATTTTTTACAGCTCTTTTGTCTTTTTCCATAAAAAAGGACAAAAAACATAAATAAAGAAATTGATCAGTAAGATGTTTAACATATTCAGTAAAAAAATCTTTTTAATTTATCTACTTAAATAGTAACACAAGAAAATTCTCTACTGAATTGTTGCTGATCAATTTTTATTGGCTATCTATGTGCAATAGCAGTAGGTGTATAGTATATTATTAGGTGTGATATTATTTCACCATCTCCGACTTAATGGTGCTATCCCATTGAAAAATTGAAAAGCAAAAATGTTTCTCCTCAACATTTATTTTAGTACGACTGTTCTCACATGCTTCTGCATTATCGACTTTTCTTTGTATTGATTTCTGCCTCAACAGTTCTTCCCAGTTTTTGCCGTGTTCTAAAATCACCAAACAGCACTTGAAAAAGTGGAAGCACATGAGAACAGTCATGTGCTAAAAAAAATGTTCAGAAGAAAGATTTTTCCTTTTTATTTGTCATTAGAATCACGCCATTATCAAGATTTTTAATAGTTTTATTAATAAATATTAAAATATTGTTTTAAAACTTAATATTAAACGGCGTGGGCTATATATAGTTTAGTACAAAGCGTATAAATTTATATTACTTTTCAACCTCTCACTGTTGGTCAATTCCATTTTCTTTGTTCTCTAGCTCCCGCGAAAAACTCACCTCAGAACATTTTCCTCAAGATTTATAGTATTTTTTGATGATCTGCTGATTGATGATCTCTTAAAAACTCACACTGAATGGCTCCCTAAAATTTTATAATGGTCAAACGGTGTTCGATCGAGTAATGCGCCTCTTTCAGTTTGCTGTCGCGTCTCAAATTCAGGCGGCAGTAAGCGGAAAAAGACAAATCAATCGATTTTTTTTTCACAACGATCAATCCTCCAACATCTGCAAGAAGTCGCAATAAATCATAAAAAGTTCGATAGAGCATTGGCATAGGATTAACTACTAAAAAGAAAATGATTGAAGATTCTATTGGGAAAATGTATATGTGTGAAGAAATGGAAACATTTTCATTTCCGGCTAAAAATAAAGTTCCAGAATGAAATCACTATATAATATTTCAATCGTCGAATAAAATTAGTTTTACGAGAATTGTATATAAGTCGATGTTCCGATATTATTTATGGTTTGGGATGTAAACTGAACGCCCCCAAAATAGATCGACTTTTTGCCCTCCTTTACCGCTCAGTCTCTTCTTTTTTCCGTCCAAACTCCTTCACTTTTGCTTCAAATTCACAAATCTTTTACATACAAATTCTCTCATCTGGGCGGATACTTTGGCCATCTCTCACTTGCTAAATTTTCCAATTATATACAATGTTGAATAAAATTTTGCACGATCATGCACTGTTGCTACGGCTGAATTCTGTTATGGACCCTATTACATTTTGAAATATTTAAGTAATTAAATCTAAGCACCTTCATTCTGTTCCTTTCATTCATATGGATTTACATATTTAACGTCTCATTTGACTTGTGTACTAAAAACATGTACTAAAGATTTCTTGGATCTGCCTGAAATTTAGTTCAACAATGTTAGTAATTGTATCAATATTCTCATTTGGATTAGAATAGATCTATAAAGATTTATGGTCTCCATAAACTTTTTATTAAGATTTTTCATAATTGATTTATCGATTTTTGTTTAAAATAGCAATGCCATAGTGGCCATATTAATAGTTTTTAGCACAAAATGTACAGCAAAAAATCTAAGGGTAACTCATATCGAGAAACCCTTGTCAATAGTCCAAGAAACACTTCGCGAAATCCAAGAAACCCTTGTCAATATAAGACGTAAATGACGTTTCCCTTGAGAAAATTTGACATTTTGAATTTTATAATGTCATAAAGAAACAAAATATTGCAAATTTACTAAAATAGGGGAAGTTAGACAAGTTTCACACTTTAATAACCTTTAAAATATTATTTTTTAAGAAAATAAATCGATATCTTAAAAATTGTTATATGACCTAACCAAAAATGAGACAAACTAAATCTAATTCCGTTAAATAACGTTTTAATAATTTCAAAAATCAGTAATAAAAAAAAATATTGATTTGAATGAAATTATCCTACCGCTTCCTTACCGTAAATCTATTTTTAAATCACTTCTCCTCTTTTTATTTCAACATTTAATAAAAATCTCAAAATTTTTAGTACAATTTGATTTAGAATCAGTCATGTGCTGAAAATGTTTACGGTGTAATGGTGCTATTCCATTAAAAAAATGAGCATGTTTTTTTAGCACATTACTGTTCTCAAGTACTAAAAAGACCATGACTGTTCGCACATGTTATTTCAATAAATTAATGTCGGTTGGGAAATCGACAAGATTAATTTAATGTTTTCACTTTCCTAGTATTTTCTACATTTTCTTTATAATGATTGACTAGAACTAGATGTAAGGTTCTTCTCTCTACACAAAAACTTCATATTTTCCCCAGTTTCAAAATCACCAAATAGTCATGACAGGAACCGACACAAAAGAAAAGTTTAGCCGAAATCCGAATTCGCATATTCCCTCCGAGCAAGCTTTCACCCGATCACAATGCCATCTGACATTCAGTCAATGTGGAGTAACGTCATGTCAGCTTGGTGGCGTGATGCAGTTGAATGGCCGGGAGTTGACAACTTTAGCCTTAACCCCGGATTTTCCCAGGTTTTCTATGAGTTTTCCCGTGAATTCTCAGTGGTGAAAAGTCGGCGAGCAGCATTAATATTCTCTATTCATTATCTTCTATGAAATTACGTATGGGAACAGACATGGTCTTTTTTAGTACTTGAGAACAGTAATGTGCTAAAAAACATGGTCACTTTTTCATTGGAATAACACCATAAAGCAGAAGCGCATGAGAGCAGTCATGTACTAAAAAAAAGTATTCAAGGAGAAGATTTTTTAATTTAAAAAATATTGGATTAAATTAATAATTTCCATAATTGCAAAAATATATCACCTAAATATTATGACTAAGCTCAATATTATCATTATTATTGGAATGCTTTTGATACATTTTAAGGTTCTATTTAAATAAAAAATGAACATGTTTTTTTAGTACTTTACTGTTTTCAAGTGCTTCTACATAATCGATTGTGTTGGTTTATATCACGGATATCACGTCCTTGTGAAGTTCCAAAACCACTAAACAGTCGTGACGTCACAGTAAGCAACGCAAAGAAAAGTTGATTATGCAGAGAAGACCCATGTACTAAAAACTTGTTCAGAAGGAAGATAACCCCTATATAATCCCCTACAATATCCATAATTACCATAAATTTATCACCTAAAAATTATGATTACCCATTAGTTTTCGACTGCTTTCGACATATGTTAAGGTGCCATTCCAATGAAAAATAAACATGTTTTTTTAGCGTAATCTAAAGCGATCTTCAGACTAGAGGTTTAGCCCAGTTCCCAAAGGTCTCAAAATCCTAAATAGCAACCAATTTTATTGCTTTTTCTGAATTTAATAGGTCATTTGTCCTTAATAATCCAATCCTAAGGTAATATTTTTCCAAATAATCTTGATTGTTGAACAATTAGAGCAGTTAAGCAACATGGCTAAGTTTCAGGTCTGAAGCCCGTATAACAATGGGAATTGGCGCGATTTTCTTAATAGGGAGTGTATCCAGTGTTCGCCAGTGGAAAAGTGGTCACTCTAAGAGGAAAACACTTTTTCGGTTTTGCCCAGAGCTTTTGGTCCCGATATGGACCTTCTTCAGTGGCTGGAAGGGCATGAAAATTTATTTTGCAACATTTTCTTCAGTTGGAGATAAAAGAAAGTAGCAAAAAAACTAATCTATTTAAAGATTATCAGAATTAGTGAGACATTTTGATAAGAAAAGACTCCCCATAGCTACATCCTTTTGGTGACGATCTTTCTGACCAACAAAATTCACCAATTTAAAACACCATTTAATCGAGTGAGTGTTGAGAATAATCCAAAAATTCCCTTTGTAAAAACAAAGAAAAAAATGAAAGAAAATGTTGCAAATTAAATTTTGATGCACTTCCAGCCACTGAAGAAGATCCATATCGGGACCGAAAGCTCTGGGCAAGACCAAGAATGTGTTTTCCTCTTAGGGTGACCAATTCCACTGACGAACACCGGATACACTACCTATTATGCTTTTTAACACTTTAGTGTTCTCAAGTGTTTCTACATAATTGACTTTTGTTTGCATTGGTTGCTGTTACGATTGTTCGGTGGTTTTAGAACACGGCGAGAACTAAGAGAAATAGTCAAAACAGGAAGCAACATAAAGAACAGTCGATAAAGCAAAAGAACTTGAGAACGGTAAAGTGATAAGAAAACATGTATATTTTTTTTAGAACTGTACTGTTCTCAAATGTTTCTACATAATAGATTTTTCTTGTAATGCTTCCTGTAACGACTATTTGGTGGTTTTAGAACACACTGAGAACAGTCGAGGTCGGGCAAGGAAAAGTCGGTAAAGCAGAAGAATGTGAGAACAGTAAAGTGTTAAAAAGGCATGAACATTTTTTTATAACGTACTGTTTTCAGCTTCTTCTACATAATCGATTTTTTTTGTAATGGTTCCTGTAATGACTATTTGTGGATTTTAGAACACGGCGAGAACGGTCGAGGCAGGAACTAATGCAGCAGAACTTGAGAACAGTAAAGTGCTAAAAAACATTTTAACGAATTTTTACTGAGTTTTTCATGAAACTGAAAAATGTTTAATCTCTTTGTTTCAAAAAGACTGTGAATTTTCCTTCACACAAATGGAGTTTTCTCGGTAAGATTTGAATTTTATTGGGACAGGCAAAGAGTGTGGTTGATGATAGAAAAGTGGTGAGTGTTTGTTTGAAAATCCTCCAATCCATTTTCCACTGAAATATTGTATAAACAACACTCATGTAACAAATTGAATAAATTCAACACTCACAATGCTCCTTTCTGCTGCTTTTAACAATAACAATTACAGTAAATCTTCCCCCTTTGTACCTCCACTTTAGCACAAATAGGAAAATTATCCATTCTAAATCACAAAGAAAATTGGAAAGGCAAAAATTATGATACGTTTTGTGCTATAGAAATTGCATTGGGTTTATTTGAAAATGTTAAAAGGTAGAATATATTTCTCAGTGATCAAGTGCATCCCGACGATGTGTTAATTGGAAACGGATGTGGGTAATTTTTCCTCATCCAAAGAGAGCAACATTCTTGGCACCGAAAATCTTCTTACTATTTGCGACAATCATGCACAAATGGACGCAACAATTGCTACACAAAATCTCCACATCATCTCAAACCAGAAATTGCACTCACAGTTCAATTTTAATTTCGCATTAATCACCCACGATAGAAAATTCCACAGTCTTGAGTTTTCTTCAGGAAAAATAAGAGAGCTGGCGAAAAGTATGAGGAATCTTTTCTGGCGCGCGAGAGGGATATTTAGTGCAAAGTGTGGCTCATTTCTGCACAATTAAATGTAAACAATTGTGGATTTTCCGTGACTGGCGAGAAACATTCCTCTATGTGAGGAAAATTTGTGCAAAATCCTCATCTTAAGAAAATTCCAATGATGTGGAATAACGTGTAAAATAAAATATTGCAGAAGCTGAAAAAGCTCTGTAGTTAGGCTTCATACACTCGTTGTAAAGGTAAATAAATGAATTATAAATAGTTAATTTCTTTTCATCAAGGGTTTATTGTTATGATTTGTTTACATTAGAAGACAAAAATTCCAACAATTGTTATATTTAAATTTTTAAAAGCTTAGAAAAGCTCACTTTCGGATTAAACTCAAATAAATGTGCTTATTCCAATGAAAAATGAAAAAAAAAGAAATCTTTTTCCTGAACACTTCTCTTTAGCACATGGCTTTTTCTCATGTGCTTCTGCATTATCGACTTTGCTTTATGTTGGTTCCTTGTGCCGAATTGAACAAAGAGCATGTAATTTTCTTAAGCTCTTCTCTTCTTTAATACACAAACGGTCTTTTAACACGAAATTTCTGTCTTTATTTCTTTTCAAAAAAATGTTCATAAAGAATTTAGAATAAAATGAACAAAGTAAATGAAATTATGCATTCTTGCCTGGAAGTCTCAAAACTTTCAAAAGTATTAAAAATAATAAACTTTGTCAACCTTGTCTGAAATTGTTTAAAACTTATGGTTTTTTGATGTTCCAATTATTTTAAAAGTACAGTCGAGTTCCTCAAATTTGAACTCCTCAAATTTGAACGACGGTTGAGTTCAAAATGTACAATTTGAGGTTATGTGAAGAAAGTTTTGCGTGGAGTGCCATTTTTCTCTGGTATTTCCTCAATATTATCGTATTATATTAAGTTCCGCACCAAATTCCAGTTATTTCACAATAAATAACATTGATATATTCTCTAAAGTTGTTTATCTTAATTTACGGAAAGTGCATTTCACATGAATTCCGTTACGTTTTTGAAAATATCGTTCAAATTTGAGGAGTGAGAAATGTCATCTATACCCCCCAAATGTTCAAATTTGAGGAACTCTACTGTACCACTTTGATTTTCTCAATACGTCTACCTTTTTGGAATAGGTACTATTCAAATGAAAAATGAATATGTTTTTTTTAGTACAACCATTATTGTACTAATCTATGTACAGGAACACATGAATCAGAAATATATTATTATTACAGTAGGTTACTGTTCTCAAGTTCTTCTGCATTATCGACTTTGCTTTATGTTGGATCCTGTCTCGATTGTTTTCCTAGTCCTTGTCGTGTTCTGAAACCACCAAACAGTCGTGACAAGAGACAACCTAAAAAAAACATGATCTTTTTTCATCGAAATAACATCCTATAGTGCGAAAGGAATACCTATTGAGACTTAAGGACTCGTGTCAGGACCCATTGACACCCTACTCTGTACCATTTGGAATACGAAATTTGAACACCTATCCTTATCGAAAAACGTAGATTACTTAGTCATTTTATTCTTTTGTTTGTACATAATCACAAACTAGAAAATTGAGGGAGTCTAATAATTTTTTTGCTTACGTCCACTTATTTGCCTTACAACAAATATTTAAGTTTTAAATTGAGAAATTTTCAAACTACCGCATTGACGATTGATTTTTTGTACTTTTTTATATTTACAATTTTTTGTTATCAAAAATCTTTTGGAACTAACCACAATAATACAGTCAGTAGACAAATTTTATTTAATAACTATAGAGTTTCTCACTAATGGCCATATGATACTAAGTAATAAAATCGTTCTAATCAAAGGCTTCAGGGAGCTTGGCTTAACAATATGGGAAAGTACTCTCCCTTCGAACACTCATGCCTTCGAATAATGTGCATTTTCTTTAAATTTTCCTAAGAGACTTAGACATATCTATTAAATATTATTTAGTTTATTATCAATTATTGATAATTATGTGACAATCATGTGGAAATCTCTCAAGAAAAGTAAACGAAATTCACATTAATCAAAGGCAGAAACATTCGAAAGGAGAGTAGTTTCCTCTATTAGTTATTACGAAGAGGATTAATAGTTCAGGAAAGATTAGTTGTCATTTTGTCAATAAAAAGGACTCCCACTGGTAAAAATAAAAGTTCAAATTGATTCATTTCGAAAGGATGGATCATAGTTGAACCTTTGATTTGAAAGGATCACTAGTGTCTCTTGAAATTTTGTATGCAAAATTTATCACGTTAGATTATGTTTTATCACGAACTTGTTATACTGATACCGTATTTCTCTCATCTGAGCAAACACAAAAGATGACTTTATCACTGTCTTTGTTCGTTTATTCCGGAGGTAAATAAGTGTCAAAACAGGGACACTTTCAAAGGATCCTCGATGATCCTTTCATTTTTATCATGTTGGATCAATTTGACCCTTTTATTTTTAACAGTGCCTAGCAACGAAATACGGTACTTTTAACCCTTTAAGAGCGATTGGTCACTCGTGACCCATAGAGAAAATAAGTTTTCCTGACTAGTCCAAAGTTTCTAATGTTTGTGTTCAGTTTGTTATGATTTATGTAAAATACTCAAAGAATTTTAACAAAATTCCGATATTAATATACATAGGGGAAAGTACTCTCCCTTTGAACGTTCATGCCTTTGAATAATGAGAATTTCTTTTATTTTTCATAAAAGACTTACACATGATTATCACGTAATTATTGAAAATTGATAATATTCTAACTTAATATTTAAAAGACATTTGTAAGCTGAGAGTAGTTTCCCCTACCGATTTGAAATTCTAAACCCTATTGTTCATGTAGGGAGAACTAGGATACTTTCAAATTGAAATAACCTTTGAAATAGGACTTTTTGTCCTGTTTTTTAAGTGAAACTGAGTCTTATTGTAATGCGATGTTTGTGGAGCTTAATTATATCGTGATAAGGTTCAGTAGAATTTAAAAAATAGGAGAAAACAGCCTTACTTCAAAGATGCCATAATTCAAAAGTGCCCCCCTTGCCCCTAAATTGCTAAAGTATAGGGGAAAGTGCCCATGCTTTGCACGGTCTCAAGCTTTACAATGACTAAATTTTTCCTACGTTTCTGAATAAATACGACTCCGCAATATATTTTAAAAACAAGACACTTTCCCCTAATTTTTAAAATATAGAAAATATGAGTCACATTTATTGAAAAACATACGAAAAATTTAGTCATTGTAAAGCTTGGGATCGTGTAAAGCATGGGCACTTTCCCCTAATTAAACAATTAAAGCATTAAACTTTATATTAGATGATCGGTCAGTAGATTAATTTTTTGAATAATAAGAAACACGGATTTGACCTAGATCCTTCTCCTCCTTTATTACTCGGTCCGAGTAATAAAGGAGGAGAAGGATCTAGGTCAAATCCGTGTTTCTTATCATTAAACTTTATGAAAGATTTCAACTCTCTATTTGGCTGGAGCTTAAAAGCTCACAAAGCTGTAACCAATCAGACAATAGCACTGAAATAATTCACTTTATTACAAAATAAGCAATAACTTAGCAGAAATATCCTCCCTTTCCTCTACAAATAGTAAAATCTGTTTTTCTTTTGTCATTATTTCTGATTGTAAAAAATTCGTGTTAATCTCGGGGAATTTTTGAAATTCCGCATGATCAAATATAATTTATTAGAGGCTTTCGAGGGAGAACGTGTGGTAATTTACGATCACGATCGTGTAATTTCTTAATTATAATTCGTGTTTTCGGGAAATATCACAGAGGATTTTTCCGCCAAGGTACTGGTAAGTGACACGAGGAAAGAAAGATGAATCAGTCGTTGACCTCATTGTGCCCCAAAAGTTCGTCATCGTGAGATGAAGACGGTTGCAAAAGCACAAATGTTCCAATCAAAGTGATAAAGTGAAAGATACGCGTCTCGATTAATTATGAGTGAAGGATGCTTTGGTGGAAAATTCGTGCGTGATAGTCCATATTGAAAAGTCCAAAGGAGAAAAAAAAAGAAAAGAGACTTTGTGAGTGTGGATGATAAAATGTAAACATCTTCATGTGTTGTCTCTCTAGTGTTTTTATTATGCCTCCGGTATACACTCTCTCCTTCTTCCACAAACTATATAACTTAAAAATACATTGCAATCTACTGAAATACACCACAAGTTATTTATATATAGATAACACGCTTTTTTCCCTCCCACCCAACATAAGAGGGAAAGATGCCATGGATTGGATGGCTCTAAAGAAAAAAGTTATGAGTGTTTTCCTCACTCACAGGAAAAAATAGTCCAATGAGGGCATCTGGGATCTTGTGGCTTGATCACTCTCTCACCACAACCAATTACCCGGTGGTGAGAAGGAATTAATTGCGAATATTTCATTTGATGAATTTCATCGGATTTCCACACAATTGCCCAAGGCAGGAAGTCGCACAGAGAGTGTCCTATTTTATTTGAGATCCCTCAAAGAATTACGCTAAGAAAGTGCCTATTCCTAAGATCAAACGGAATTTTAAATAAATTTTCTGTTAATTTAAAAATTAGCCTTAAAATTTTCCAATGAACGCAAATCTATAATTTTACTAAACATAGGGGAATGTAGGCATAGTTTGCACACAATGTACCTTCAAACGGTGCAAATTTTTTTTTGTATGCAAAGACTTGGAGGGGAATTGTGTAACGCTCTAGCAATACCATATGACAAATTTTTTTCGAATCTTAGGAGAGCTTTTTCGAAAATACGATTCTGTAGCCATGACTTTGTCATTTCAGCTCACGTGGCATTGTCAGACGTCACATATTTGAGATTTCTGGAAATTCAAATGACAATGAATTTCGTTCAACAAATCAACCAAGACCTACTGTATTTTCATAAAATCATCAAGTAAAGGGATTTCATTAAAAATTCAATGAATTGCATTTTCGAACTCATATGATATGACAAAAAAAAGCTCGAATGGCATTGTCAGGTTTCGAACTCACGCTTGACAATGCCACGAAAATTACAGAATTCCCCTACTGGTTTACCATTTCTCACTTGTATCACGAACTAGCTCTTTGCCAACAAAGTGAAAGTTTGCATCGTTTAAAGGTTCACTGTGTACAAACCATGCCCACATTCCCCTATTGAATTAAGTAATGTAAGGGGGAAATAATATGGACAGGTGAAGATATCGACGATCTCATCGATCTTGTTTAAATTTTTATAAGTTTGTTTTACTGCAGTACCACTAGCTATGGTTGTTCGAAATTTTTATCTTTCAAAATGGTAAAGTTCCTAATGAGACTAATAACCATTTAGGATAAGTGTGCCAAATTTCGGCATAGTTGCATGCAAGCGTCAAAGTCTCAAGTTTGAAATGTAATATTTTAAATTCAAATTGATTTTTTTATTATTTCTTCTTAAAGAGTGTTGCTTGGAAACTTGTAAAGAGTTTACCGTCTTTATTTACTCTAAAATCATTCTTAATAACATTTTAAAATGAATAAAAATATAGGCATAGCTTTGGTGTCCTATTTCGGCCACCTTCATTCTCATAGTTCCTTGCCCTTCGGGAATACTTCTACAGTGCCCGCTCTCTAATCCGGATCTCCGTAATCCGGACGAGTTATCGACGGTTACATTTAAAATAATTTTGAGGTCATGTATTCATGTGTGTTCAGCAATGAAAATTAATTATCCTGTGATGTATTTGTTTAATAAATGAAGTATAATATCATAAAATTCCTTAATTATGTCTTTTTAATCCTTTTTAAAACTTTTATTCTAATACTACAAAAAAAACTTGTATTATACTTGCGAGACGTTGAACAAATTCAAAAAATCCATCCGTATTACGAAGCGGACATCTATCATATTGTCTCCCAATCATCCGGATTACAAAGCGGGCACTGTAATATCTTTTTCACGTTATCTCGTTTGTCGAAGCTACATTTTTTTTGTTATGCTTTTGCATTGTATAATCTGTAGAGTACGTTAAATCTAAAAGTTAATGGAAATTCGACAAACAAAAAAGGTGGCCGAAATTGCAAGCTGGCCGGAATTTGGCACACTTACCCTAACCCTTTAAGGTTGGTGATCCAAAAGATTTTTTTCTTACAATCATTTAAGTTATGCTTTCCTCTAAATATCAGAAAGATTATTTTTAACATCCTATTTTAGACACCCTAGTCCCGTAAAGGGAATGCTGACACAACATTCCATGAAGAAACTAGACCTTCCCGCATTATTACTTTTTACTTATACACGGGACGAGGTTGTCAGTCCCATGTCCCGTAGAATCAAGTGCAGTGAAACTCATTGGATGCAATCCGAACACCTTTAACGCCAAAAAAATCCTGGTGGTCTAAAGGGGATTCGAACCCGGAACACTTGCATCATAGAGCGAGTACTTTACCACTTGACCCATTTAGTGCCCTAAGCTCAAGAGAAGCTTCTCTTTACTTTCTTTTAAATAAAGAAAATTCTTTCTCTTTTAATTTTCCCATGTTTTTTTTTGGTAAAAACGCTTGGAAATTAAAGATTGAGAACAGTTTTCAGCGCCATTTTCGGCAGAAAATAATGCCCTCTTGCTGGAAAAAAAGCTTATCAGTGTCACTGTAATGTAGGCAACAAATCCCTTTGTTTTCTTTACAAATGAATTCTCGTTACACAGAGAAAAAGATAAGATTTTTTTTGATGATTAGAAAATCTTTAAATAATGAAAAAAGTATAAATAAGTTAAAAAGGAAACGTACTGTTGAAAAGGGATGAATTTGTCAAATTCCTGGCCATCTTTTAAGGCTCAAAAGTACACCACACCAACAAAACATTGCCCCTTGCAACAGAAAATCTTGAGAAAAAGAAGAAAATAAAATCCAACATGATCTCAAAATTCTCGTGTGAGTTTGATATGAAAAATTCCACACCAATTTCTGTCATAGAGAAGAAAATTCTTGGCTGAATTCACTTCCGGTGATCTGATTTTGTCATCTTGAGTTTTCTGTGCTACAACTTGAGGGCATCATTCATTTTCTCAGCTTTTCCTTGGCCAAATCTCTTCAAAAGTTTCATCAGATGGATGAAAAATTTTGGAATTATATTTTTGTCAAAGTGGGAAAATTGTGTTTGTCCCCGAAGTGGCTTTACGTTCAAAGCAAAAAAAAAGAGTCACTCCTTTTTTCAAAAATATAATAAATGATTTTAATTTTAGTTGAAGTCAGGAATTGACGTCATAGCACCGTTCCGTATTTTTAAACTGCGTGTGTAGAAGCAAGAAATAAATTTCTTGCGTATAATAAACACTCAAAAGTTCCGATTTGAGGTCGATCAAGCCACAAATTTTTCCATATGACGAACAATTTAATAAATATGATTGATTTTAGGAAAATTCCTACCTTCTTTTATTAATTTATTTTTTGGAGGATCATTCTCAGCTCATGATGAAAAATTCACAGAAGGATCTGTGCGAAATTCCTCAACAGGAAGATCCTTTTGATCTTCCAAGACAATGCTGTATTTTCTTTTTTCTTTTTTTTCACGGCACTTTCAAGGCTTTCAAGGAAGGAACATTAAAGGAAATTATTTTGTACAAAGATGTGAGTTGTGGGTGTGGAAATGGCACTGACTCCTACGACGCGTCGCGACGCACTGATCAGAAAAGAAAACGATCGTACCAGGCGCAAGTCGAAATCACTTTGATGGATGATTTCGTGGAGAAAAACCTCTCAGCCCCTCTCCAACCGATACTTTTCCGAGCATCCGAAAGTTGTCAGGAAAATTGTGCGGGGGAGTAACATCGAAGAATCGATCGTTGAAAGTGCAGAGTTTCTTGATCCAATTTTATCTAACTGATTTATTTCATAACGTATGAAACTTTTTCGCGTTTTTCCATTTTCAAACTCTTAAAACTTGTCAAAATGATCGAAAATAAAACCGATCATCAAAAACCATTAGAAATGGCAATTTAACGGTCAATTGGATTCAAAAACTCTTGGAAACGAAAATTCTTTCTCAACCTGAAGCTGGCCGAAAGCTAGGGGGTTTGTGTCTTCATTAAGAACAGTTGGAAACTCATTTTTTTGTTCCTCGTATCAAAACACTGCGAAAAATTTCATATAAAATTTAAATTCTCAATGCAATGATTTAGTACAAACAAAAAATAATACGCCTTACTCTTAAAATTAGCCCACTTTATTTGATTTTTAATGACTCCAAATAGTGTCAACGAATTTAGTCAACCGGGCTGGAAATAATTATTTGACGCTACTGGAGTCACACTGTAATACAAATTTGAAATAATCCTTAAGAAAATAAAGGAAATAATCCTTAAGAAAATAAATAATAATCTACTCTTATTTAGTAAAAGGAGTAAAAGAATACTGAAGTGCCCCGCTATAGGCCATATTTGGTTCCAGTTGACACTTGGGTCGTACTGTCTATGTCATTTTTTAAAATTATCAACGACTTTTAGTCTTGAAATTGCTCGACGGCTTCCACTTTCTTTGCGATTGTGGTACTTGTCCTCGTTCTCTTCATTATGGATCACAATTATCACAACTACTCAATTAAGTTTGCCAAAAATAAATTAAAATAATTATGACAATATTGCATGTCGCGTACTAAAAAACATAACCTACCTTAAAATCAATGTTTTGATTAATAATTATATTTTTTACACTTTAAAACCCAAAGTGGCATTTTACTCCAATTTTAAGTTTGGAGCTTCATAGTAGGAATTCTATTTAATATTATGCTAAAATGATAACACGAATGTATAGAGAATTTAATTAGCTTTCGTTTAGTGGGAAAAATAGTTAATAACTTTTCTATTATTAAAAAAAAAGGGAAAAAACGAAAAAATGGGCATAGAATACCAAATTGTCGTAAAATTCCACCTTTTTTATATGGAGTTTGCATCAGAAATGAACATTTGAATAAGCCATAAATCTAAAAAATGTTAAGAATTTTTAAGTTTTGTTACAATTCGCAAAAATCACGTGAAAATGTTAAAATAATTATTAAAAAATAAATAATATAAGACCTAGAATTGTTGTAAAGTAGTACAGTAGACTCTTCGATATCCGGCTGACTGGGGGACAAAATGACATTTAGGTTTTTTGAATGATCAACGGTTTTTCTATTTTGTGCAGTGTGAATTTATTTTCTGTCTGACAAAGAAAAAGAGAATTTTCTTCATGGTGTGCTTATGTTTCATTTTTTATCACAATTATGTATTAAAAACATCGATACAATGTTAATAATACTTTAATTCACTCTGGACAAACTTCATGTTTAGTGAAAATAATTTTGAATATATCAACCGCCAGTGTTTGGCAGCTGTCACCCGGATATCGAAGTGCTGGATATCGAAGAGTCTACTGTACTGTAGAAAATAAATAATATGATTCACTTTACGCCTTGTTTTCTTTTTAGAATTCCTGTAGGAATTTCTCATCAAATTTTCTTAAACAAAAGCGCAAACTATAAGTGTGAATATAAAAATTTTACATGAAAATATATTCATATGAGTCCTAAAATCCTTGCCAAATTGCTAGGAACAAGTAAAATTCCGTAAAAATTCACTTTGACATTTTTTTGTTAATTTTCAGAAAATTTAATGTATTTATGAGTCCTAGAAGCTAGAACCGCTGTAGAAGTCTTTGGGAATGAAAATCTATTGAAAAATTGATTTTTTTTACAGAAAATCTTCACTGGCATTTTATGCCAGTTTACGCGATTTTTTGGCTCGGGTTTTAAAGTGTTAAATTATACAGTGCCCGCTTTGTAATCCGAATGATTGGGAGACAATATGACAGATGTCCGCTTCGTAATCCGGATGGATTTTTTTGAATTTGTTCAACTTCTCGCAAATATAATACAAGTTTTTTTTGTAGAATTAGTATAAAAGTTTTAAAGAAGATTAAAAAGACATAATTAGAGAATTCTATGCTATTTTCATTTATTAAACAAAAACATCACAGGATAATTTATTTTTATTGGTGAACACATAAGGTAAAGTATTCTCTATTTGACCATCCTAGGTTCCTCAGGTCGACCAGGCGAAATATTTATTCAAATTATTTACATTTGCAATAATATTTGGCAAATGGTTTAACATCATAGGGTAAGTTATTTCATAATTAATTACAAATCAGGAAAAATATCATAGAAATTGACCATAGAACACTAAAAAAGCACTTAAATGAAGCGTTAAAAGTAGTTCTTAAATAAAAATTCGCAATTTTTCATCAATTTATGGCATTCTTATTGATATTCTTAACTGTTTTCTTAAGGAATTAGTTCAGTTATTATCCTTACAGATTACTTGAGAATTCAAATTTTGAGTCTAATCGCAAGTTGAGGACTTTATCTATATTCTGTGCAAAAATTTTAGTTCCACGATTAAGTTAAACATTAAATTTAAGGTCTTAAAATTGAAAGTGTATTTCAAATATAATGTTCCTCAATTCGACCTGTCGACGAATCATAGGAAGTGGAGCTTTTTCAGTTAAATGTTTTACTACTTTTGAATAAATTCATAAAACTGTGTTTTCCTATTTTATATTAATGATTGACTTAATTTTAACTTTATTCATGAAGTGTTAGAAAGCCAAAGTTAAATGCATGACTTTATAGTTTTGTGGTTTATTTAATTTCTTAGAAAAGATGGGTGGTCGAGTAGAGGAACCCCAGGTGGTCGAGTAAAGGCACTTTGATATCAGAGTGGTCGAGTAGAGGAAAACATCGCATTTTTAAAACAGTTTAATTTTTTTGTAATTTAAAGTTATGTTATGCCTAAATGAAGTTCACCATAAGATAGATAAAGATCTATACTATAGTTTTAGATAAAACCCCTATCAAAAAAGACAAATTATAACTGTTTTTTCATAAGTTTTTCACAAAAGATCTCCTTAAGTGGTCGACATAGGGTCCTTATCTTACGCATAACAAGACCTTAAAATTATTTTAAATGTAACCGTCGATAACTCGTCCGGATTAGAGAGCGGGCACTGTATTTAAAATAATTTTAATTTTTGGTATTGGTACTAATATTGGTACAGAGTAGTGATATGGCATGAGTACGTGCTGCAAGCTGGGTGCTTTCTCTCTCGTTCTCTCTTCTCTCACACCAAAACACGGGAGACTGCGACGTGTTAGCCAACGAGACCCAATTTTCTCAGTTTTCCCCTCGAATTGTGTGAATTTTCCCGGAAAACTATGACTGGACCTGCAGTATTCATCGACCTCTCCCTCGAGGATCAGGTAAAATGCCCTGAGAGAAGCTTTTTCACCTGCAAAAGCGGTTTCGAAACCAACAGAGATTTTGAGGTTATGTTTTTGGTCAAAATTGCAGGCTCAAGAGCTCCGGAAGTACTTTAAAAGCCTCGGAGCGGAAATTTCGGAGGAGAAATCTCCCAAGGGCATTGAGGATGACCTGCACAAGATCATTGGGGTGTGCGATGTGTGTTTCAAGGATGGTGAACCCAGCCAGATTGACGGAATCCTCAACAGCATCGTGTCCATAATGGTTTCTGTGAGTTTCCGGGGAAAAAGGGGGATTGGGTGGGGCTTTTGGGATGGGAAATGACGATTTTGTTTTTGCAGATTCCTCTGGATCGTGGAGAGAACATTGTTTTGGCTTTCTGTGAGAAATTGACTAAGGCTCCGGAGCCAGCTCTGGCCAAAGTTTGCTTGCAGAGTCTGTGGAGGCTCTTCAATAATCTTGAGCCATCTTCGCCCCTGAAGTACCATGTTTACTACCATCTGGTTCAGGTGGCTAAGCAAGTGGATCAGGTGCGGGAAGTGTTCACGGGCGTTGAGAGTCTCCGGACGCAATTTGCTCAGTGTCCACCGTCGACGGAGCAGCTCCAGAAGCTCTACCGGCTGCTCCATGAAGTGCTGAAGGACAGCAATACCGAATTGGCGGCTAAGGTGATGATTGAATTGCTGGGAACGTACACGGAGGAGAATGCTTCGTGCGCCCGGGAGGATGCAATGAAATGCATCGTGACAGCTCTGGCTGATCCCAATACATTCCTCCTGGATCCTCTGCTCTCTCTCAAACCCGTTCGCTTCCTCGAGGGAGAACTCATTCACGATCTCCTCTCCGTCTTTGTCAGCGAGAAACTGCCCAGCTACTTGCAGTTCTACCAGAATCACAAGGAATTCGTGACGTCGCAGGGCCTCAATCACGAGCAGAACATGAAGAAGATGCGCCTGCTGTCCTTCATGAAGCTCGCCGAAACCTATCCCGAAATGTCCTTTGAGCTGCTTCAGCGGGAACTCCAGATCGGAGAGAATGAAGTTGAACCCTTCATCATTGAAGTTCTGAAGACGAAACTGGTCAGAGCACGAATGGATCAGGCTGCTCGAAAAGTTCACATCTCCAGCACAATGCACCGCACCTTCGGACGAGCTCAGTGGCAGCAGCTGAGAGATCTTCTGCACTCCTGGAAGAACAATCTGTCCACAATCCGGGAGGGCATCAATCACATCGAGCAAGTTCACAAAGCCAAGTAGAAACTCTTATTTTTCTTCAATAAAACACCTTTTTTCTGTCTTATTCTTCATCTTTTTCTTTCTCTGGATAATTATTTACAAAAGAGGATACAACAAAAGGTTCTACTAAAGATTATAAATTAGATTCCTTACGAGCTACAAAAATTGTGTAATGATTTTTCTTTCTCTGAAGAGATTTTTTAAGAGTCTTCTCTCATGTTTTAATGGAATGAGAATTGCTGTTCTTCAACCTATTTTATACATTAATAAAATTTTCTACCAGAAAAAAAGTGATTTTTTTGTAGGCTTTATTGTCATTATCAATCAATTAATTATTTAGATAAAATATTTTTGCAATAAAATTTGATTTGGGAAAGAAATGGCTGAAAATTACAGTTTCATGTCGAAAATAGTGATGCAATATTTATGTTTTTTTTTCGTCGAGGTAAAAGGTAATTTTTCCGGTCTCAAAAGCTGTATTGTTAACAGATTGGAACGTTGTAAGGTTAGAATTCGATGCTTTTATAAAAAAATAAAGATTACAATACATAACCTCAATTGTGTTTCTTTTTTAACCTATCAATCAAATGCTTTGAAAGCAATTGAATTAATTTTTCATTTACAGTAGACTCTCTCTCAATCGGGAATATGGGGCAAAATGTCATCCGGTTTAGCGATAGAATTGAGCGTCAAAGCCTTTGTAAATTCCACAAAAAGCGCTCAATTATAAAGAATCACGATAAAATAGGAAGAACTACAGTGAATTTGAGCAAATTAGCTTCATAATTAAACGTGAAAATTGTCAACAAAATTTGTCGCCCGATTGAGAAAGAGCCGATTGAGCGAGAGTCTACTGTAACAGATTTTAGAAAAAAATATACAAAATTAAAATAAAAAAGTATTCTCAAATTTTGAGGTTATACTGATAGCAAATTGATTGTATAGCAAAAATCCACGTAAATTCCATTGGAAATTAAGCTTCTAAATTTCAATATTCCGCGGAATTCTAGAAAGATTTTCATGGAATTTAGACGAAGAAATTCCATTTCAATCAAGGGGTAATTAATTCCCATTTTTCTTACAAGTGTTTCTGGTTTCTCAGGTTTCGCGATGCAATTCTTGGGTTTCTCGGGTTTCGAGAGGCAATTACTGGGTCTCACGGGTTCCGCGAGGCAGTTCTTGGGTTTCTTGGATTTCCCGGGTTTCGCGATGCAAGAATTGTGTTTCTCGGATTTCGCGAGGCTATTCTTGAGCTTCTCTCTCGGGTTTCACGAGGCAATTCTTGGGTTTCTCAAGTTTCGCAAGGCAATTCTTGGGTTTCTCGGTTTTCGCGATACATTTTTGAGTTTCTCTCAAGTTTTGAGATTCAAAAATTGGGTTTATCAGGTTTCGCGAGGAAAATTCTTAGGTTTCTCGGATTTTGTAATGCACTTTTTGGGTTTCTCAAGTTTCACGAGGCAATTTTTGGGCTTCTCTCTCGGGTTTCGCAATGCAATTATTGGGTTTCTCAGGTTTCGCGATGCCATTCTTGGTTTTCTCGAGTTTCGCAATGCAATTTTTGGGTTTCTCGGGTTTCGTGATGGACTTTTTGGGTTCCTTTCTCGGGTTTGACGATGCAAGAATTGTGTTTCTCAGATTTAGCGAAGCTATTCTTGAGCTTCTATCTCGGGTTTCGCGATGCAAAAATTGGTTTCTCATGTTTCTCGAGGCAAATTCTTGAGTTTCTCGGGTTTCGCGATACACTTTTTAGGTTCCTTTCTCGAGTTTTGCGATGCAATTCTTGGGTTTCTCGGGTTTCGCAATGCAATTTTTGGGTTTCTTTCTCGGGTTTTGCGATACAATATTTAAGTTTCGCGATGCAAAAATAAAGTTTCTCCCCGTAAGATTTATATGGAAAACCAAACGTGAAACGTATTCGGGATAAGCTGAAGAAATCCATGGAAAATTCCACTTTCTTTCCATAGGATTTTTCGGTTTTGGACTCTTTTCGGTAAATGTCTGCGTCTTTCTAAGGGAAATCCGAAGAACAATTTCATGGAAAAAATCTAGGACGATTTCCTGGCAAATATTTCGCAGAAAAAAAAATCCACTTCAAATCCATGGGAATTCTTTTGAAAATATTCTATGGATAATACCGCTTTCTTTACCCAATACTTTATGTAAATTTGGATTATTTGATTGCAATTTTTAAAAATTCCGATAAATTCTTTTCACAGAAACGACAAAATTCGGTGAATCTTGTAAGTATCACGAAATATTTTGTGAACATTGCATTCAAGAGTTTCTTCTCTGGAGCGGGATGATATAACCTAAAAATTTCATAACCTATAAAAGCATTAAGGATTGAAGTTTTTTCAAAAATTGCTTGTCATTATTTCTTGAGTCCAGATTTTATCCACATTGTTGAGAACTTCTTCTGAGGTTCTTTTTCCAAGAATATGTATGACAAATCCACTGGATTTATCATGAAAACGATTTAATAGTTAACTTTGTGTAGAAAACTTTAGGATTTTACGAGTAAATCTCCGAGAACAAGAGGTTAGTTTGTAAATTTAAGATTGCATTAAAGAAAAGAGCTTTTAGGTTACATTGTCGTCTTGATCAAAAATTTAATTCGGAAAGTTTTAGGTTATGTTAAACTAATTCAACACCAAACACATTGTGAAGCGGAATATCTGGCGTTTGGAGAAATTTTTGGACAATAATTTAGCCACAATAATAAAACTAATTAAAACGTTCTTTATACTCATAATTCACATGAACCATTCTAACCTCAAAAAAAGAAACTGTCAATTTTCAATGTTTTTAAGATTTTTTTTTAATAAATTCTGTAAGAAAAAATTTTAAATTTGCAAATGATCATGAAAATCTCATGTGCAAACTCGTAAATTAAATTTTATGGTTTTCTTTTTAGGTTAGGTCATACATAACCTCGAAATAATAAAGCAAACTCTCTTCAGTCCATAAGAAAATTGCGATTATTTTGAGAATCCTTATTATTTATTTTTTTACTTCCACAAAAATATGCACCACTATTTCATATTCAAAAAACTGTAAAACCCTGGAATTATTTTCACAATTAAGATCCAAAAAAATATGTATATTTTTAATTTTTTCCCTAAATACTCTTCATCTCCAAAAACATGTCTTTTCAGTTTTCAAAACAATAAAAAAAGCTAAATAAATTAAGCAAAAATTTGATGATAGAAATTTGTGTATAAATGCTTCTGCTAAAATTTTTTCCTTTAAGTATTGTCTAAATATTCTCTTCAAAGAAGTCTAGTTGCGATTTTTTTTCTTGTCAAACAGTCCATTTTCCTTACCTTTCTGTCTTCACTGGATTAGATGCCACATTGCTAAGAAGTTTCTTGCTTTGTGCCTCCGATCGCTTCGTCCTAGCTCTTCGTGTTGAACATTTCAGAAATTGTAGGACCTATGGATCCATCGAGGGCATTCTGATGATTCCGACGATGGAGATTCTGAAGCTGCAGAGGTGGCAGTTCCACAATTTTAATCTCCTTCTTGAACAATTGACCTGCATTCTTGCCAATCACCTAAATAAGGATCATAAATTAATCCTTCAGGGAATTCCGTTTTGTTTCCTTTGAAATACTAACTTGACTGGTGATCTTCTTGAAGAGATCCCTCTTTCCCTTCTCAATTTTGTTCCCCTTCGTACTGCCAGTGGCAATCTTCTCGTCCAACTTCTGCACATCGGCCACAGTGATGTTGGGAATCTTCTGCATCACATCAATCACGACAGGGAACTTTGGACGAAGGATCTCGTAGATTTGCACTCCAAGGGTAATGCAAGAATGCTGAGGAATTTGGAAATAGTGAAGAAAAATGACCAAGAGCTTGAGAAATTTTGAAATTTGAGAAGTGTTGCCAGCGCCACTTGTGGGGAAAAACAGAACATTCAAGCGGAGGTTTTATTGCGACGCGATATACTCATAGAACCTCCTCAAAAACAAAATTCCCAGTCAGAAATGTGAAGAAATTGCAATAAAATAAATCATTTACACTTAAAGCTAAAATTCATGTGAGCAACGCATATGCCTGTGATTGACATTGGCACCCAGAGAGGCAAACCATCATTTCACGTCAAGATGTTTACATACACACAGTCAGTCAGTTCTGACGTATTTTGCAAAGAAAAGTCAATAATAGTGTTTCATAGGCGACGAGTAACGAGAAACACAGTGCCTAAAGGGCACGCTAGTAGACGAACTCTATCCCTTAGCAGGAATTGTTCCATTACGGGTGAGAAGACAAATTATTTCCAGTAGAGAGATGTCCAAGGTTCTTTCTGAACCGAAGAATCTTCTTCATGGTCACAAAAAACCAAGAGCAAGGCTCAGGTCTCGCATGGGATTACCGCAAAGGACAGTCAGAAGAAAATGTTGACGCTGAACATGGTTTACGGAGGAGATTGTAGATCTGCTGCAGGAGTATTACGATCCATCGCAACAAGAAATCATAGTTGCAAAAACGAGAAAAATAAAAGGAAGTCTTGCGATAACTGTCAATTGCGTCCGGCCTAAAACTTTAATCTTCTCGCCCGAATAGAGGCCACAATGTAGGCCTCTCTATAAAGCTCCTCCGGTTCGTTATTCATCATTTTTTGCAATTTTCCTGTAGTTTCCTCATGGAAAGGCCCGTAGATTCGTCGTAGGACAGGATCAGCAGCTTTCTCTCCTCTGTGCGGATCAAAGGTACTGTTTCCAGACCATACTTTGATCTTTGTTGACCGCGAGACGTTCCCTGATCAAAATATCGACGAGAGTGCAAAGAAACTTCTACTCGTTAACCTCTATTCCGACTTCATTACCCGTCGTGACCCGTGAGGACGACCCGTGAGGAACTACGATACAAACTACAAGAGTAGAAGACCAGAAAGAGATACAAAGTGCTGGACCATTTGGTTTTCTAGAGACAGATCCTACATAGGATTTTCGGGTCTGTGAAAGATGCTGCAACGGAAGAATTCAGAATCAGAATGAACTATTAGTTGGAGCGGCTGTACGGGGTACCCAACATTGTGGACTTTGTCCAGGCGAGAAGAATGAGCTAGCTCGGTAATGCGTACCGGATATCTGGCCGACGAAGAAAGGGTGTGGTGACGGAGGCCTTCTCTCAAAGAGTCGTTGTGCCACCTAAGTAAGTATAGGGAATCACGCTACCAACTACAAGGGATACCCTATATCAAGGAATACAAGACCAGTCGTGAAGAGATACAAAGTGCTAAGGATCGCAGTGTTGAACAACAGCAGAAGATCATCGCAATCCCAACCCTAACCCGGATACTAATGCTTGGTTCTGCCCTGGGAACGACCTGGAATTATCTTTATTTCGACAAATTGTCTTACCTGATTTGTTTCGTGTTGTCCATGAACCTGGAGACACTGAAGCACTGACATCATTGTGCTAGATGCCAGAGAATCTGTGATTAGTCCCTCAGCAGCTAAATATCTAATGATTGGCCCCGTTAGCAGCGTCGCCTTGAAACTAGAGCAGCTGTCATTCCATGTGAGAATGCTGGAAATAGACAGCCTTTTAGAAAGAAGAAAGTCCGGCAACTTAAAAGAAATCCTTACTTGAGAACAGTCATGACTATTGAGCTGCACGTTGCTGGGCAGTGAAGTAATTTACCGCCCAGATCGCTAATGATTTCTGAGGCCATTGCTGACTGAGCAGCTCTGGATAATTGTTGCGGAGGACCATCCATAGACAAGTCATCTTGGTCCATCGTTTCGTCTGACGGATTGCTGTGATCCGTGGTCAATTGTCCACCCACGAGAGCTACCTTGAGCAACTCAAGGTACTCCCTGGCCATTGCCCGATACACCATGTCCTCAATGACTTCCTGCGTATCACTAACATCCTCACCTAGTTCGCCGCTCTCGTACAGAGACGAGATGTACTGCCATCTAGCAGTCAGGCGATTGAGCACTGAAAACGACAGGAAATCAACCACAAATTTATTATCACCATGTACTTCGGTGCACATGTTGCAACATGATCACATGCAGCAACTGTTCTCCATGTGACCAAATGCACAACATTGCTTGCAATTTTTTCAATGCAGTACAGGGGAAAGAACTTACTGAATGGTGCCAGGTAGGCAAAAACAGGCAGGAGGACAGCGTCATAGAATGCTGGTGGGCAGGAGAACACGAATGGCTTCATGAAGACCCTATTGATGGTTCTGAGTCTGTAGTCTGGCACATTTTCCACATTGGCAAATACACTGCCAATTACGGCATCTGCTATTCCTGGAATTTGATAGAGATCCCGTCCGAGGGACGGTCCAGCCGATCCAATCAGATGGATATTTGTCTCAAAGAGAAAATGCAAAAATTGCTGCATCCGATCAACTTCAGTTGTTTGCACCTTCTTCTCAGCCTCTGGATCCATTGGATCATTGGGAATCACAGGCATTCCAATCAGAGCTCGTTTCTCAGACTCCAAAATCGCATGAACACCCCTAAAGGCCTCCACCATGAGATGCAGGCTAGAGAACAGCTCATTGACCACGCGAATCAGACTAAGGATGTGCGGCAGGAGGGGAATGACATGCGGAGTGGCAGGATTTCGACATATGGGGTTGCCAGACTCCGTGAGGCCCACAACAAAACCACCACGGGACGCTCTGTCGGGATCATCGGGCCAGGAGCAGCGTTTAATGACCCCAACAACAATATTGATGGCATAAGTTAGTTGAGTACGATTGATAACCGTGGGATGGGTTGGGGTTTCCCCCTGAGGCCTCGGCTCAATGTCCAACCCAACATAGTGGATAAAGTCTCTGGGTGACTTGACAGCTGACACCAGACTTAACCACTGTTGTCGCCCTTCGGCAATAATCTCCGCCACAAAGGCCGTCTGACGCTCATAATCGCAGAAATGGTTAGATATCTGCAGCAGAGCCTCCTGCATCGTGGTCTTCTCACCACGACTCAATTGATTGGGAGTTCCAATCAATCCCTGTACCGTGCCATTGATCTGATCGAACACCGGCAGCAGAAGCAGTGGATACTTAATCCCCAGCTTCACCATCAGCGCTGCCGAATGTCGCCTGAGATTCTTCACGGCCTTCGTTGACGTGACACTTGGTTCAGGACTCTGATCTCTGAACACCAAGCACGCAAAGATCTTCTGCAGCACACGCGGCAGAAGAGATACACCCGACATGGCTACACAATTTCCAGCCGTTATCTGACACGAAGACATGCTGAGGAACATAAATAGGGCCGAAATGCACGAGAGAATGATTGAGAGGACCAAAGGATCAGGAGTATCTACCTTCAGACACTCCTCTAACAACCTAAGACCTGATTGAACTGACGGACGTTCAGTTACGAGCAAAATTCGCCCAATAACTGCATCGAGAACATAGCTAAGTGCCTCCCACTCCATGTAGGCTGGATCTTGTACTGTCATGTTGGTCACCTCCCCAGCCATTGCCTTCTGCAGTCGAAGTGACATCCACTGTTCGCAGAAACCAAAGGTTACGAGAGGAGCTGTCATTGTGGCCTGGCGAAAGATGTCAATGAAATCCGTTCGGCAGCGATGGAAGAAGAGGGCAAACTCTTCTTCGCTGTCGTAGTCAATGCTGGCGAACACCCGTGGATCCAAGGTAATCTCAACAGGGCGATTGGCCGGGTAGAGTATTTTGATGATCTGTGGGCAAAAAAATTACTTAAAAAATGTGGAGCAACCTCGTCTCTTAAGATTGCTCTAGGTTGCCCTTTGGAAACTCTAATTCTGAGTTACCCGTTGTAAAGGACTTCTTAGAACCCAGTGTCAGATTACACTGTGCAACAGCCAAAAATGGGATGGAAAATAATGAGTAGTTTCTTGTTCCTTGGTATGTCCTGAACATTTCTCCCGAAGAAACTTGTGGTCCATCACGTCAAGTTTCTGAGATATCTTAAGAAAAAGATCTTTAAGAAATTTTTCGAAATATTTGAAAAAAGTTGTTTATAATCAATAACGGTACATCCTAGGATGTTGGTATCAAAGGATAACTCAAGGATGTGTAGAGGAGGATTCAAGGACATTTTTCCTGGAACATCGCATATCCCTATCCCTCATTTTTTTTTTTAGATTTGTTTCATAAACTCCTAAATGTCCTCCAAGCCCATGAAAAGGATTCGTGGGACGACTTGAATCCTTTACAAAAATAGTCTCCTGAATATCATAGGTTCGTAAAATATACCGTTATCCAGAAATTACGTATTTGAATGAGTTATGAACCACAGAATTTTCTCTCAAAAATTCATTATTTTATTTCATATCTTCTACAAATAAATTCTAATGTCTCATAAGTTTAATTTTCTTTGTAATCCACCATCCATCACATTTATGACAAAAGAGAATCAAAATCCTTGCTTTTTAGAGTTAATCAAATTCGGTCAAAAAGCACAGAAGATATGATGTTTTAAATTTCGTGAACTTTGATCGCTCATATCTCCGGTTTTATTAACTTTTTTTGAAAAATTTTTTGAAGTTTTGAAAAAATGAGTTTGAATGTTGATGAATTTTGACGATATCGCAGCGCCACCTGTGGTGACTTTTTGAACTTTCGTCTGAAAGTGGTCATCGAGACGAAACCAAAAACCCAAAATTTAACTCAAAATGTTAATTAGAACCGCAGATAAAGGCCGGTCAATTTTTGAACTTTGACCCCTTATAGCTCGGGTCAGGGGTTATGGATCGACTTAAGTATTTTTTTGTTTGATAGGTATAATCTGCGGCTACAACATACTAAAATTTCAGTCCGATGCACAAAGAAATTTTTGAGTTATTTAATTTTGGAAAATTGAAAAATTTTCTTTTTAATTATAGCGCCCCTAGCGGTGGTTTTATGAACTTGCGACGTTAGAAGGAGAAGTTGAATTTCACGAGAGCTTTCCAAAATGCCCTCACTTTTTAAATTCTGACAATTAGAACCGGAATTATGGCCATTTTAAGAATTGTTTTTTGGGCACTTATAGCTCGGGTCAGGGGGGTCGGTGGACCTTAAGTTTAGTATTGATCGAAAGATCTAAGGCCCAGCTATAACATATTAAAATTTGAGCCCGATCGATGCCATATCGAAGTCTTATTGACTTATAGTGCATGTTGTTAAGATATGAAATAAAATAATGAATTTTTGAGAGAAAATTCTGTGGTTCATAAGTCATTCAAATACGTAATTTCTGGATAACGGTATATTTTACGAACCTATGATATTCAGGAGACTATTTTTGTAAAGGATTCAAGTCGTCCCACGAATCCTTTTCATGGGCTTGGAGGACATTTAGGAGTTTATGAAACAAATCTAAAAAAAATGAGGGATAGGGATATGCGATGTTCCAGGAAAAATGTCCTTGAATCCTCCTCTACTCATCCTTGAGTTATCCTTTGATACCAACATCCTAGGATGTACCGTTATTGATTATAAACAACTTTTTTCAAATATTTCGAAAAATTTCTTAAAGATCTTTTTCTTAAGATATCTCAGAAACTTGACGTGATGGACCACAAGTTTCTTCGGGAGAAATGTTCAGGACATACCAAGGAACAAGAAACTACTCATTATTTTCCATCCCAAGAAAAAAAGTTTCATTTTGTTGCACTGTGTTATTATTAATGGTATCGAAATATATTCATTACAAAGGTAATCATTTTTACAATGTACATATCCCGTGTTAGAAGGATCTGCTAGTCCGTTTGTAAATTTGCCCAGGTGCGCCTTCACCGCATTGTGGATGCTTCTTCCATGCTCCCGGAGTTGTTGGGCGCAGGCGGTGCATTATACTACGTTATTAACATATGAAAATTGTCTACATTAGACATTCAGATCTTTGCACCGGGCGGGACTCGAACTCACAACAGTAAGTCGAGCCGGGGAATCGATCCGGCCAAGAGCCAACGGTCTTGCCTATTGCGCCACTGTTTCCCCCCAGTGTCAGATAAAAGGGTACAACTAGAGGGCACTTCCAATTTAGTGAATTGAGGGTGTTATAACTTTTGTTATATTGGTACGTTATAGCTGGACCTACGAGCTTTCGATTAAAATAGACAGGCTTCCTAATCCACTGACAAAAAAATGGTGATACGGAAAGCTCTCCTTAAATGCTATTACTCTTCTGAACACAACACACCAACCTCGTCCGATTCAATCTAAGGACTGATTAATCGAAAAATCGATTTTCGAAAATTCGATGTCGAATATTTCGAAAACTAGACGATTGTCTTTCTTTGAATTTTAGTATATTGTAGCTGAGTTTAAGACCCTTACAACATTGGGTCACACTTCTCCCTCGATGGTCTCTGAACTGAGCTATATAATTAAAAGTGTCTCAACCTGACTGTATTTTCGGTGTTTATGAATCGATTTCGATGAAATTTTTGTATCTTGTATCTGAGATCGAGATCTGTCTAACGATGGGTCCGATCCATCCCAACCCAACTCTTATTTTGTCGAAATAGACCGGACTCTATTTTGCGATGACCGATTATGACCGATGCAGCCGGGTTCAGAATTTCAATACCTTTCCAAAAAATCCAAATTTAACCAAATCGGTTGAGAAATGGGCCCTCCAAAGTGATTGACCTTTGGCCTTCAATAATTCAAAATGGCGAATTTTCCGGCCAAAAATCATTGAAAAAGCTTGAGCCAATTTTGGGAAAAACAGAAAAAACATTACTTTTAGGGAATATTAATTATTGGGGATGCAAAATTATTCAAAAATCGGTACTTAACCGGTTCATTACCGTTGAAGACCGATGCAGCCGGGTTCGAAATTTCAATACCCTTCCAAAAAATTCAAATTTCACCAAATATATATTTGTTATCCGGTATCATGTTTGGGCTCGTTGGAAAAGTCTTGGAATTTGCGATAAAACTGAACCAATTCAAATCGGTTCTGAACCGGTAATGAACTGCTTATGAACCGATAAGTAATTTTCGTCATAAGAACAATTCCATTACTCTCTTAAAACTATTTTAGGGGATCTTTTGACTGATTTGTGAATCGATTTAAATCGGTTGAGAACCGGTAAACAGTACACCGCACAGTTTGAGCACTTCGTAAAGCCTGGGACCACTGGGACGTTTTGCCAGCACTTTATTCTGAATTTCAACCAAATTTCTCGGAAAAGTTTTGAAATGCACTGGAGAGTAAGTTATCAAATTTTCCCGATTATATCCGTGGAAAAAATATCTCAGTTTTCCACGAATTTTACCAAGATTTTTATGTGAAATCTTGTAGGAAATGTCCCCAGAAAAACGACAAGAATTATATGAACCTTTCCTGGGAATGTTCCTAGGATACATTCCCCAAATTTCCGGTAGTCTTTTCGAGATATCTCGAGGAAGTTTGTAGGAAATTTCTTCGGAAAAGTGGGAAAAATTCAAAAACCCTCCTCAGCTATATCACTGAAAAAGATCTTACAGTTTTCCGAAAATTTTCCTCAAATTACTCGTGGAAATTTATGTGAAATGTTCCCTCAAAAATGGGAACTGTACCTAGGGATAGTGCGTAACACTCCTTCGCAGTTTTGCATTAATGGCCTCCTAAAGAATTCACTGGGTATGAGAAAAGGAATTTTCTCCCGGGGAGTGAGTGACTTTCTTTAAATTTTCCTAAGGAATTTCGTAGGAAATGGTGGAAAATTTTTTTATAGGGTTCTAATATTTTTAGCTGAGATTCTTTACATTTAACCGATTTTAGCGAACTCTCAATCGAATTTACACGTATTCCGAGTTGCAAGCACGGTGTGGTCCTCTGTACAGTATCATAGCCATCACAGCTAACCATAAGCCTATTCTGGGCTTATCAGTGTTTTTTTTTACCTAATTTTCTTAGCAATTTCGTTAATTTCGTTCATAGATACTCATCGTTAGAACAGTCGCCATTTTGAATTTTAAAATATTAAAATTAATTCTCTCTGGAAGACATATTCTTCAACCGATTTGTTCAAAACTGGATTTATTTGAAAGGTCTAGAAATTTTCAATAAATTTGTTTTTCTAATTTTCTGTTTGTAATAAATATATTCAACTTTTATTGCCTCTTTTTTTCATAAAATGGATGCGTTGGAATTTTAACACGGAACTGTCAGAAGTTAAAATGACGAAAATATTTTTGGGCAAGAAATTATGCGCATTTCAATGGAAAATTGCTAAAAGTAATTAAAAAAAAAATAAAGATTGAAATAAACTGACCTTGGGTCCGGCGATTTCGATAATCTTGGGCACGTACTCCACAAATGCTGGATCCTTGGCGATATGCTCGTACCTCAGGAGCATAATCCAGATGAGGGCGCCCCCGTGAGCCACTGAGAGACTCGGATGCCGCGTGAGCATCATCACTGTCTCGAGGAATGTGATGAAGCTGGGAGAGTTGCAGGGAATGCCCTCTTCCTTTGTCTTCCCAAGGGTGAGATGCTGGGCCAGGCCCGTCAGCACCGCTACGACCTTCTTGAGGAAGGTGTAAGTGTCAGGAAGGAGAGAGGCTTCGGCTGCTGCTACGGAGCGATAGATATAACTGATGAAGTCAGTGCGAAAGAGGAGACTCAGTGGGATTCGTTCCTTGGCCACGGTCTTGCGACTGAGAATCTGGGCCAGGCACTCAGAGGCACCAATCTGGAAAGCAGCATCATTGAGCAGGATGCAGAGAATCTGAAGGAGGCGTCCTTCATTGGCCACAATGTGCACAATGGAAACCCATTCGACGAAGCTGGTGATTGTGGGCAGGACAACTTGAACGACCCGAGCATGACTGAGAGCCTGCTGGGCACTTCCTGCCACTTGGGCACTCCGGAAGTTGCTCACGTGGAGCTCAATTAATCGCATGAAGAAGTCAAAGATCTCCGTCATGTTGGCCGTGAGGGCTGAATAGATATCCTTGCGCCTCTGGCTAGATTCCATTGTCTGCAGCAGAGCCACATCCTCAACCAGGCGCAGAAAAATCAGCAGAACCAGTTCCGTCTGAGCCTCTCCCTTGACGCAGGCATCTGAAAGTTCAGCCAGGAGCGTCGTCCACTGCTGTGGCCACTCCCTCTTGATCATCTCCACGATGATTCGACTCAAAGCATCCTTAATGTGCATCAAGGAAGCATCTTCGGCTGGACCAA
Source organism: Phlebotomus papatasi (assembly GCF_024763615.1). Taxonomy (NCBI): domain Eukaryota; kingdom Metazoa; phylum Arthropoda; class Insecta; order Diptera; family Psychodidae; genus Phlebotomus; species Phlebotomus papatasi. The sequence goes on from NC_077223.1 coordinate 7,421,111, forward strand.
CTCCACTGGCCAGCAATTTCATGGCATTCTCCTTCACAAAAATCTTCTCCTGCTGCGAGATACTGTACCACTTGAACTTTACCGTGTGCTCCATCAGCTGCAGCCCAAAGTGTCGTACTGTGAGCGGAAACTGCCCACTGGCCAGAAATAGACCGGCCTGGGCACAGAGTGGAGAAGTCTCTTTGAAACGTTCACATGCCATATACGCCTCCATCCGATCATTCTGCGTGGCATGTGTGTTCATTGTGACCTCCACTGCACGAGCCAACTCCCCAGCCAGCCTAGCCACATCCCCATTCACCTCCATCCTGAATCCAAACACACCTGGACCTTCCGGATCACAATAAATCACTTCTTCTCACTTTTTCCTTCCAAATTCACCCGAGAATTCACTCTTTAGCACTCACTACTTACTCAAATATTCGCAACTTTCACTCCCGGACACTTTTGCTGGAGAAATTGATGAAAATGCTGCCAGAAGAGCCCCAAAAATACGACCATGCGCTATCAATGGGCGATCTAGACACCTTTTCACTCTCACTTTCAAGCACAAAATCTGTCTTTCGGCGGCCGATTTTCAGGCTATCGCCCGAGGGGGCACCGCGGGGATATGTAGGGTGCACAACTGACTGGTATTTATCGGAGAAAATGCAGTAATCTTTGTCCAAGGAATGCAAAACCAAACATTCGAGTGAGCACTTAACCACACAATTTTTTGTTTTCTCAGTGACAGGCGGCGCTGGCAAAAACATAGACATCCACCCGGTAGACTACCCATTAATGTTTCTTCTATGTTTCGCGTTGAATGTTTTGCTTTCTTTTATATATTATTTCTCTCAAATTTCATTTCCCCAAGTAACATAAATATTATTCATATTGTTTTACAAAATCTGTAAAAAATTGTAGCGGTCGACTTTTGAACCTTCGAAGAGAACCGATGTCATAGATTTACCTTGAAAAAATTAACAGAAAAAAAATGAATAAAATAGTTCAATTTATTGAAAATATTCATTAAAAATGCTTTTTTAAACTAATCATCAAAATTAATTAAGTTGTTGAGTATTCTGAAGTGAATTGTGAGATGTTATTTACCATGCTGAAAAAGAAGAAGCCTAAGAAGAAAAAATAGATTTAGTGCAAAAGTACAGAAGATACAACCTAAATCAGTAAATAAAATTTCAAGATGACTAATATTGCGATGGATGAAAACAACGTGGTCTCCTTAGGCATGTGTCAAGGAAACACGCGCTTCAAGATGGCGGTCAACATCACCCCCCAGCAACGAAAGTTCCCTGTTTGAACACTGTTCAGCAAACGCGTTCGGAACAGGGTTCGGTCTAATGTTAATCCTTACGGGCTGGAAAAAAGCGAACGCGATTGAAGCAATAGTTCTCTTTGATGGCCACCACTTTCTGAACATTTGGGAGGGCGCCACCGTTGCGACAAGTCGAATAGGGAACTCTTTCACTCTTCTACACAGCTAGGAAGGATATGGTGCTTGGAGTTCCAGACAAGAAAGATAGCCAAAAAACGTTAAAGTCAACCAAATTAATTTCCAAAAGCACAAATGGGGCTTTTGAAGTTACGAGAAATCTACACACAAAATTTGAACATAAAAAACAACGAAAAATTAAGAATAAATAAAGACAAATTTAAAAAAAATGATAAAAAGGAAAATAACTAAAAACATATTCAAAGTAATAATGATCTAAATCTTAAAAAAAAACTGAAACTACAAACAAGAACAAAATTGAAAATAATAAGAACTAAGAACAAGAATTTATTGAAATTATTTTCGACTTATTTGTATAGGTCTGTAATTTCAGAGCAGAAAAAGAATTGTGTGTTTTAATACGCATTTACGGTAAAACCAATAAAATGTGAAAGAAACATAAAAATTGTTAGAAAATAAGCAATCAAGATGAAACAAAAGAAAACATGAAATTTTATACAGTTTTGTAATCGTTCGGCTATATGGATCTTTTTGAATCCGACAGGTACAATTAAAATAAAGAAGAAATTGTAGAATTTCATGAAGACTGAAAGACAACATTTTTTCTTTTAAAATATCTTTTTAACATTATAAAAAAGTTATTTAAATCAAGCTCTTAAGTGTATATAAAAGCAGAATACTGCTTTTAAGTAATACAGTAGACTCTCTCAAATTCGGGCTTTTGGGACCAAAATGCCACCCGAATTAGAGAGAAATTCGGGCGAAAATTTTTTTGAAATACAACGATTTTTTATTCATCTGCACAGCATACACATAATATTGAGTTTACATATTCATATTTATGGTAAATTTCATGAAAACCCCTTAATAATGCAAAAACATATCAGACCTGAGACAAACCATCGCAAATTTGAGCATATTTGCTTCATTTGATAATCATAATAAAACTTGAAAAATGTCAACAAACTTTTTCAAATTTAACTGCTGCCCGAATTAAAAAGTAGCCCGATCTTAAAAAGAGCTGAATTAGCGAGAGTCTACTGTATTTTCTTACATTTTCATTTAATTTTTTTTTAATTCAGCCACTGCGAATTGATTGGATCTTTTTTGAGAAAACTAAATATTTTCTATTTGCAGATGAATTAAATGTGTACGAACAAGGGATTTTTTGTTTCATTGATCACGATTTTTACATTTTTTTCACAAATAAAAAAAAAACGATTGAATGAAAGTCTACTGTAATCCTGAAACACAATTATTTGCTGCAAAAATTGCGCAATTTGGAAAGGTAAAATTTAAATGTACCCAGCGAGCACACTTAGCTGAAAAAAGTAGCGTTTTCAGCATATTTTTGCTGAATCGACTAGCAAAAATTTGCTGACTTATCAGCAGTTGTCGAACAAAAAGTGCTAACCAAATATATGGAAATGACACTGAATCGCCAATTTTGTTTCAAGATTAGCAGAATTCAGCTGAAAATACATATGTTTTCAGCTGAATTGCAATCAGTTAGCATTTGGTGCTCGCTGGGTAACTTTACTTCATTTTAAAATTAAATACAAATTTCAGTTGCGTTTAGTCTACAAAAACGATAATTCCCGGAATTCCCATTGAAAAGACCATTGTGGTTAGGAGTGAAAAGACGAAGCATGTCATTGATCGAGATCATTGAGATAAGTCTCACTAACATGGAGGAATTTTCTGCTTAATTCTATAAAGTGGAATAAATTTAAGTATACAGTGCCCGCTCTCTAATCCGGATCGCCGTAATCCGGACGAGTTATCGACGGTTACCTTTAAAATCATTTTGAGGTTATGTATGCATGTGTGTTCAGCAATGAGAATGAATTATCCTGTGAAGTTTTTGTTCAATAAATGAAGTATAATAGCATAGAATTCTCTAATTTTGTCCTTTTAAACTTCTTTAATACTTTTATTCTAATTCTCGGAAAAAAACCTTGTATTATATTTTCAAGACGTTGAACAAATTCAAAAAATCCATCCGGATTACGAAGCGGACATCTGTCAAATTGTCTCCCAATCATCCGGATTACGAAGCGGGCACTGTATTTTGAAATAAAATTCTGTGCATCCATTAATCGCGAGGTCGTGGGCTTAGGGGACTCAGATTAGCAACTCTCGCCTATTCATCCCGTTCATCCACCACCAAACTTCACAAAAATGTTCATTGTCCATTTTAAAGCGCTTCAAGGCGAGATCCTGAATTTGTTACAGCCACCTTGTCCCAGATTCCGAAATCGCTTCGTTTTTACAATGACTTTTAATGCTTTTTTTAAAGTTCAGAGACAACTAAGCTCGTTCATTGCCAAGTCCGTTCTTGAAACACTACAAACAAGGTTTAATATTTACTGGCACTCACAAAACGTAACTTTTCTGGTTTTTTCTGCAGATACTTCTAATGAAATGTAATAATACTCCTTTCAAAATGAAAGTAACTTGTAAATTGACTTCACAATTCACTTATAACAACAAGAATTTTTCACTAAAATCGTCTAAATTGGCTTAAGTCGTGAGTTAGCTTCCACCTCACAAATAATTGTAATTAACAATAATTATTGTATGAGAGCTCAGATGTTAATTTACAAATAGTTTCATTTCAAATAGAGTAGGGGAGATCGGGGTTAAATTAACCACTAAATGAAATTTTCCATTGCGTATAATTTTTACAGAAAATGTTTGTATGAGGCTGATAAATATTTCAATGAATAATAAGGGAAGTATATATTTAGAATAAAGAGTGGTTTCCATAATATTCCTTCGAAGGGAAACTATAAGATACCACTATCTAATACTATACACGTGGCTAATCTGCCCCGGTCTCCCCTACATGTTACCTTGCAAAAAAATCTCTTTAAAAACTCACACAAGCTTGTTTTGTGGATACCAGTGAATGCTAAGCTTGTTTGTAGCGAGCTAAAAATCTGCGCCATTCCCGCAAATCCCGGGAAACTTTTCAAGAATACTGAGGAAAACTGAGACATTTAACCCAGGATTTACCCGTGAATTCCCCTGAAAAAGTCAGGAGTCGGAAAAACTAGGGGACTTTTCTCAAAGAAATACCTGGGAACTCTTCGGGAAATATCGGAAAAACTTGAGGATAATTCTCAGGAAAATCCTTGGGAAAAACCATAAAAAATCCCCACATTTTTTCTTTCCTTTTTGATTTTTTTTCTTTTATTATTTCTTCTTTTTATTTTAGGTCACTTAATTTTTTCCCTTCTGTGTCAGGAACTGACTTGGCCAGGGGCATGACATTTCCTATATTTCTAGCGAGCCGAAAAAACTTTTGGGTTTATTAGCTGTTTTCTGTCAGTGTAGAATGAATTAGCAAAAAATTTAAATGCAAAATAAAAGCCATCTTAATATTGAATAGGCAACCGAAAATCCCAAATTGGCAACCTACGTAGTTTTGGAGATATCTCGTGAAATGTGTACGAAAATAGGGAAAAAATTACACTAAAATCGGTCGCATTTTTCAGAGCTAATGTCACTACCCTGGACTTGGCTGAACGAGTCTAGTCGTCTCTGGACTTTAGTCGTAAGGCAATCAGCACATGCATTGTTGATTACCTATTTTTGGTCAGCTGGGAATTTCGAAATTCGGCATGTTGGTTTCAGGTTCCCACCGCATCGTGGCGCTAAGTGCAGTGTTGGGTGAAAGTGCGTTGCGGAGTTTTTCTTTTTCTGCAAATTAAAGTGCATGTTTGTGGTCTAAAAGGTGAAAAAATCAGTGAAAATGACGGCCACCGATCAAATGCGTGCCATGCTTGATCAATTAATGGGCACAGGACGCAATGGTGAGTGATATTCGCCAGGGAAAAAAGGCAACTTTGTGTTCCCAACCCAATATGGAGGAGAACTGTCAAAGCGCCCCCTTTTTTTATGTAATCGCAGGCGTCATAGAAAATGCGTTTTTTGTTTTGTTTTTTTTTCCCTTCCAGGTGAAGCAAATCGATACACATTGAAGTTCAACGATGGCAAAGTGTGCAAAAGTTTCCTTCTCGGATGTTGCCCCCATGAGATCTTGGCCTCCACGGTATGTTCCAAATGCTTCTTTTAATTTCCATCATTTGTCTCTCTTTGAAGAGTCTCTGTGTCCCCCAAGGACACAAGCACCCTCCACTCCCCATCTCCCCCACGTAGAGTAAAAATAAATTGTTGATTTGATTTGTTGACCAAAAAAACAATTTAAAAAAAAAGATTTCTCAAACCAAGACAAAACCAAAACAAAATCCGTGAGGAACTCTGCTTCTTCTTAATATGTTACGATGTATACTTTTCAGAAAATGCCCATCGCTTTTTCTGTTAAGATGTGGATAGAAAAAATGTTAAATAGGCCTATTTGTAAGTACAATTGACGTACGTATTAACAAAAATCTCGAATTCTTCCCCAAAACAATTAAATAAAGAATATACTTTAGCCCCCAAATGAAGAGTATCTCTGTGATAGCCCCCCCACAAATATATATATCACAGATCTTTTATGTGCTTTAAGTTGAATCTCCTTGAGGGAGTATCATAAATTCTCTCTAGGTTTTTCTTTTAATATGGTTTCGTTATCATTTTCTTGGGAGCCTTTATCTCATATTCCTCCACCGATGACTATTTAAAATTAAAAAAAGGTGCATATGAGGATCTTGACAGTTTCGTGCTTAAAATGATGGTACAGAATATTTTTGAAAATTCTTTATGGTTCTGCAATTAAATATCAATCATTCATAGCCATTAGACAATTACTCAGAGTGATCTTAAGTCATTTAACAATATACCAAAAACCCTATTTTGCCTCACTTAATGCTCTTTAAACTAAATATAATTTTTATTAATTTTAAAAGAGCTGAAACTATTCGAGTTATCGGACTTTCAGAGGAAATCGCAAGAAAATTCCCACAAAGTGATTTTTGTTTTACTAGCGCCATCTGTTAAAAAACGAGTTTAAACTGCTCGGACATCCCGGCTAACCCATTAAGTACTTATTATTAAGCACTTAATATGTACTTAATTTAAGTCGAGAAGTCCCGATAAACCAGTGGCGCTTTTGCACGAAGCTGCTCGTTTCCTAACGGAATTCGGGCCTGCACCAATAGACTAGGGAACAGGACTTCCACTCCAAAATTCACGCGAAACCCCGATGTGTCTTGTTGAGCATGCAAGAGGTTCAGGAGACTCGGTCACATTGCTACAGTAGAGTCTCTTAAATTCGAACGCTCGGGGGGTATTTTTGACATTTCTCACCTCCCAAATTCGAACAATTTTTTCAAAACTAACGAAATTTGTGTGAGATTAAATTGTACTTTGAATCAAATTCCCGTACTTTCTCGCAAGTCTTAGTGGTAACATACTTCCTTTTCATTTTACACGACCATAATGTATGTAAACATTCAGGAAGAAGCACATAAATATGATTTTCATTCATCAAGAATACAAACTTTCTAACATAACCTCACAATTGACATTTTGAATCCAAACGTCGTTTGAATTTGAGAGATTCAGATTTGAGAGACTCTACTGTACATTTAGTTGTACTATCAATTCATGGAGCACAGAGGGCAATCGAGGCCGAGAGAGGTCTGACATCGGCCCTTTGTGACCTCCTATTTATTTATTTTATTTATTTATTTACTTAATTAATACTGCAATACTGGCAACAGGTGATCAAATCACCCCATTGATAAAGATCTGTGTTGGGGTGGAGTAACCACTTATCACCATATTTAAGAAAAAATGGGAATTTTATTATAACTTTTGACCCCTTATAAGATAACTCAAATTTGATACAGTTAGTTAGATGTATTAGCTCTAGATTCGTGAAAACAAAAGTCCACCAATTTAACCCTGGACTACTTAAAAAACTGATTTTTATTAACAATGCAAAAATAGCCACTTCGTTGCCACTTTTTACCACTTTTCGCCAGTTCTGTAACCACTTCTCGCCACTCACTTGAAAAAGTTCAAACTCGATTATTTTGGGCAACATTATGCAAAGAATACATTCAATATTTCTCTTTACTCATGATCACCGTATTATTACTCACTTTAAATGATTTTTCTTCGCTTTTATTTGAAAAAATCAAACTAACTGGACTTTTGCAGAAAGTAAAAAATGAAGATTTGACAACTGAGAATCTATATGGAGTGAAGTTAGCGCCGCCTATTAAAAGAGACGGCGACGGGTGGTAAAATTATTCCAAAATATTAGGGGAAAGTGCTCTGCTTATGAACGTTCATGCCTTCGAATCATGTGAATTTTCTTTTACTTTTCCGAAGAGACTTACACATTTCTATTAAATATTAGTTGTCTTATCATCAATTGTTGATAATTCCATGACAATTTAGTGTAAATCTCTTACAAAAAACAAAAGAAATTCGCATTATTCGAAGGCATGAACTTTCGAAGGGAGAGCACTTTCCCCTACCACTTTTCGCCATACCTCATTTTTATATGAAAAAAAATATAAAATGAAATATTAATTAACCAAATACAAATTTTATCTATTGAACAAGTGTAATTAAATATGCAATAGACAAATTATTCGTCCGAAAAGTACATTTTGCTTGATGAAAATTTTATGACAGTATATTTGGTTCGAAATAATGGATTCGATGCACTAAAAATATTGCTCTAAAAATGCTCAAAATCGTAAATTCAAATCGAATAATTATTACTTTTCGATTCTATACGTAGTAGTAGTCAAAATACAAATAACTTTGCGGATCATTTACATTTAATCCCGGTATTATACACATTTTCGGGACCGAAAAAACGCGCGAAATGGCATTATGATGTGTGTTTGATATTGCCAATAGGGGAATTCCGTGCAAGTTTGACATTGTCATATGACAAATTTAATTTTTTATTAGGCAAGATCAGAAAAAAATTTGAAAATGCAATTTATATACAGGGAGTTCCGCTTTCTAAGAAATTCACGGGACCGAAAAAGCCTATTAATTCACTTCAGTGACACAGAAAAATTGCATAGGGGAAAGTACTCTCCCTTCGAACGTTCATGCCTTCGAATAATGTGAATTTTCTTTAAGTTTTCCTAAGAAAATTAAACATTTCTATTAAATATTATTTAGCTTATTATCAATTATTGATAATTATGTGAAAATCACGTGGAAATCTCTTAGGAAAATAAAAGAAAATTCACATTATTCAAAGGCATGAACGTTCGAAGGGAGAGTACTTTCCCCTACACAGGAGAGGTTTTTGGAATAAGTTACGGAAACTCCGTGAAGTATACAAAACCATTTTCGACTCCAATTTTTCAGCCTATTTTCAGCGCCAATGGTTCATTATAATACTTCCGGCACACCTTTCAGATTAAGAGAAATTCATGAAGTCGAAATTCGCATCCCTTTCTTTCTCAAAAGTATTACATATAAGGAAGGATCGTTGGATCCAAAAGGCAGGAAATAAACTGAAATCTAATATATCTATTCCTTTCTTCTTCGATTTTTAAATATCATACACTAAATTTGGTTCGACAGAATTTAGAGTACGAATATATACATATTAATATATACATATTATGAATAACGTTTGAGAAAGAAAGGGAAGTTAATTTCGATTTCATGAATTTCTCTTAATCTGAAAGGTGTGGCGGAGCCATAAGAAATGTACTTCAAATAAATCATGTGAAAAATATTTGTCTACATTTAAAATTATTTTACAAATGAGCACCCAATAGTAAGTAATTCATATCAAATTATTTCAATCTTGTTTTCACTCAAGCCGGAACTCTGTATTAATTACTGAGAGCTTCATAGAACTTTTTGTAAATGCGGTTTGATGCTTACTGGGCTTTAATATCGTCCTGCTTTCGAATTTTATCAAGAGAATTTGTCATATGACATTGTCATATTTTGTAGTGTGCTCGCACTTCAACAGATGGCGCACAGGGCGCACAGATACAATTAGATAAAAATGACAGTTCACTAGTTTCGGAATTTCTATTCCGGAGCGGGAATTTTCACTACAATTTCCTCTGAAGGTTCGATAAAAAGAAAGAAAAACTTAATAATACTCAAAATTTTTCATTAAAAAGGATGCCTGAATTTTCAAAAAATTGTACCACTAATTTTAGCATGACACTGTGCCTCCCTTCCAAGAGAAAATAGTATCGAAATTTTGGAAATGATTGGGTGGGAAAAATGATCTATTTTATTATACAATTTGCCTTTTTTTCTAAAAATATATTATCACCTTCACATTAAGATGGAAATATTAGATGAAAAATATTTTTAGTATCCTTTTTTCTTTTGTTTAGCAAACCTTTTTATTTGTTTTTGCTAATATTTCCATCGTAATATTGAAGGATAGTAATAAATTATTTTCTCCTTTAAATATAAAAAGTATCCTATTGATAAAGATATTAGGAATGTATTTTTTGTGGTATTTTTTTTCGTATATCTCCTGAGAAAAAATCCGACGATGGTTTTTGGGTACGTACTAATGCTACAGAAAAGAAAATGACTGAAATAGAGAAAATACGAGGAGTAAACAATCTCTGTCGAGTGTTGAAAGATGTGTTGGGGAGATCCATGGAAATTGTACGTAGAATAATTGTCTATTTTTCTTTTAAAAAAAAAGAAAAAAAATTATATACTATTAATTCTACACCTGTATGAGTTGGTGGTGGTTTCTTAAGGGTGAGTAGACACTTTGCAAAAAAAAAAAACAAAAAATGCCAAAGATTTTCAACCAAAGATCGCGATATGAAAAACAGTTTCTTTTTCGCTGTGTATTTTCTTACTGATCATCATCTTGTGGCTGAAAGAGTTTCCAGAGAGATGAGAGGTCTTCGAGGGGGTGTTGTCCTGAGTAAGAGAAAATCAAACTTATATTTTTTTTTTCATTTTACAATATTTTCTTTTTTAAGTTATCACTTTTTTTTAAAAGTAAATAATTTTTAGTTTAACTTGTAGAGAATAATTTTCTTTACTGACTCTATTTTTTTTTTACTCAATTTCATGCTGGGAATTTTGTGAAAAACAAAGAAATGTATTGGTTTTTTTTTCAGTGAATGTCCCTGATTTTGTTTAAAAGTAAATTAAAAAAAATGTGCTTTTAAACAAGAGTTTTCAAAGATTTTCTCTGAATAACAAATCTTTTATTTATTATTTCACTTTGAAATGATGATTTCGTGTCCGAGGTTTTAGGCAATGTGTTTTTGTTGGTTGAGTCTGATGATTTACAAAAATACTTGTAATTTTAATTTGTTTTTGGTTTTTGCGCCTGGAATATAGGCATTTTTTTAACATTATTTTTCGGTCTTTAGGTTTTCTCAGCTTCGATTTTATCGAACCTATTTATTTGGTTTAGAAGAAAGTTGAAGGTCTTTAGGGTGAATTTTTGGAAAGTCGGACAGGGCGGAATATCGGACAAACTAATTTGTAAAATCGGATTTTGATAATTCTGTAGGGGAACGTTCATGTCTTCGAATAATGTGAATTTTCTTTTATTTTTCCTAAGAGACTTGCACATAATTATAACGTAATTAACAAAAATTGATGATGAGCTATGTAATTTTCAATAGAAATGTGTAAGTCTTCTAGGAAAAATAAAAAAAGAACACATTGTTCGAAAGCATGAACGTTCGAATGGAGAGTACTTTCCTCTACATGAAGTAAATTGCTAAAGTATATCTTTAGTCGTTTGATATGCAAATTGAAGGATTGAAAAAGACAATGAAGGTAATTTCTAACCCTTACCACCTTAAAAGAGCAACGGTACCTTTTTCGACGCACGTCTGACACTGCCAGCCTTTATCGTAAATCAGAGTTCTAGGCATGGCACATACAGGTACTTTCCGTCACTGAATGCACTGTTTTTCACCTCTAAAAATCCACAATTACTCAAATTTCATTTAAAAACACATTCACTGTGATAAGACGACAAATTTTTTATGGGAAAATTTACTCAACTGACAGCTCACTGGCATGCAAGTGCCAGATAAGTACAGTAGACTCTCTCTCAATCGGGAATATGGGGCGAAATGTCATCCGGTTTAGCGATAGAATTGAGCGTGAAATCCTTTGTAAATTCCACAAAAAGTGCTCAATTATAAAGAATCACGATAAAATAGGAAGAACTACAGCGAATTTGAGCGAATTAGCTTCATAATTAAACGTGAATATTGTCAACAAAATTTGTCGCCCGATTGAAAAAGAGCCGATTGAGTGAGAGTCTACTGTACTCGCCATATAATGACCTTTAATTTAACCTTAATGTCGAATTAAATCGGTTTAGTAGAATTGAAGCTTTGATCAATAAAGTACCAGAAAGGGTTTGCCTAGATTCCAGGCGCAAAAGAAGAATTACAACAAAATTATAGGGAGGGACTGGGGCAAAAAGTCACAAAACGGATGTTTTGTTTTTTACAAGCTACCCGAACGCTCCAGAAATTTTTAATTACCGCTGTTTTATAGGAAATTTACCGCACTACAACTTTGTGAAAGTCATTTTCCTCTACTTTGCAAGGAAACACATTTATCGAGCCTTTTTCTAAACAGTAATTTCGTGACCATTCTCAAAAATGCTGGGGCAAATAGTATCAGGCATGGGATAAAATTATCACGTTTTGATTCGCTTTAGTACGGGCCCCCGTAAATTTAAAAAATACTTAGATGACACATTTTTATAGGAAATTTATTCCTCTACACATTTTGTAAAACAGAGTTTTCTCTATCTGAACGAGAAAAGCGCTTTGTAAGTTATTTTCCAAAGGCTATTTTTGGCAGGAAAATTCTATTCAACCATTCTGAAAAGGCGAAATTGGCGAATTGAGCAAGATGAATTTGACGAAATCTGGTGAAGAGTTCCCGAGTAAATGTTCTTTTGACATTACTTATAGGCAATCTAAAGTATTTATCGGAACAATTCAGTAAATTGTTTTGCAAGTAAATTGTTTCCTGTTTCTCACTGAATACGGTTGGTTCTCCTTTTTTCGCGGTGTGTATTTTTCAAACATTATTCTTTCTTTTTCGCCGTAAGACATCAGAAATTGCTTCGGTTTTTGTTACTTTTTGCCCCATAGCTTTTGTTACTTTTTGCCCCATAGCTTTTGTTACTTTTTGCCCCACACCTTTTGTTACTTTTTACCCCATGTGGTCTTTTTTAATAAAAGGATTTCTGGAAACAAAGAATTTTTAAATTTTTAAAAATTTTAGAACAGATAGTGGCTTTATATTCAAAGAATCTAAATCATTTAGGAAATATTCACCAGTTCATCAATTTTGGAAAATAAGTAGGTAAAAGTTGATATCTGCTGTAAGGAAAATATTTGAAAAACTGGGCTAAAACAAAAAATTTCAATATTTTTTTTATTTTCTACATTCCTTGCTTGAATTTTAAGAAAATTACACTATCTTTTTTATCTTGGAAGATATTGAATTTTGACATTTTCGATTTGTGACTTTTTGCCCCAGTCTTCCCCAAGTATTTTTTGTAAATTATCAAACTGCCAACAAAGAGGAAATTGCATAAAATCTCACACAAAAATCCTAATTGTTTTTTTTTCTACGAAAACCTTTTTTCTTAATAAAGAAACTTTAAATTTTTTAGAAAAGAATATTTTCTTTGAAATCCAAAAAATAACTATTGAGTCTTCAAATGTGAAGTTAGCAGAGTTTCGAAAAATGATATAAAAATCTGTAAGTTGTATTATTTTTTTTTTAAAGAATGTTATGATAATATTTATTTTAATTAAAAAAGAAATCAAAATTCAGACTAATTATATTCTCATAGAATTTGATGAAAAAATAATTTTCTGTGTGTGTGCTTGTGCATTGAGTGAATGATTTGTGCCTCTCTGATGATCAATCTTCCCCCTCAAAATAGCTGCAGTCAGCAGATCATCGTCATCGTCCTCCAAAAAATGCCAAAACCAAAAAACCCAGACCTCATACATTGTTCATGAAGCGATGGTTCGTCAAAAAAATATTTCTTTATTTTAACAAAATAAAAAAAAAACAAAATTTTTATCACATATTTTCTTTAATTTATTTTATTTTTCATAGGAAATTGTGATTTCAGGTCAAAATTAACAAAACAATAAAAGACAGAAAACCGTGAGAGAAACATGTAATGTTGACCAAAAAAAGCTATGCTTTGATTTGATTTTTGTTATTATATAAATGATAAAAAAAAGAAATAGATAAATATTATATTTTATTTTCTTTTTTTGGAAATAAGAAAAAAACAATCAAGAGAACTTTTGGGGATTTTGCACAGAGTAAGTTTATGTCTCATAAAATGCTATGTCCTTTCTCTTTTTGGCTGATCAGCGTATGGATTTGGGTGAATGTCCCAAAGTTCACGATCTTGCTTTGCGTGCTGATTACGAGAAGGCATCTAAGAATAAGGACTATTACTATGACATTGAGGTAGGGACATTTTGATTTGGAAGTATAGGGAGTTTCTGGTGGTTCAAATGGGAATTCCATTTTGTAGGCAATGGAACATCTTCAGGCTTTCATAGCTGATTGCGATAGGCGCACTGATGCTGCTAAGAAGCGCCTAGCTGAGACACAGGAGGAATTAACAGCTGAAGTGGCGTTGAAAGCCAATGCTGTTCATCAATTGGCTGAAGAGATTGGCAAGAAATTGGCCAAGGCTGAGGCTCTGGGAGAAGCTGGACAAGTTGAGGAGAGCATGAAATTGATGGGAGAGGTTAGTGTAATCTTTTCTTATTTTAAGGTTATTTTTTAAAAGTCGGACAGCGAGCGTTCAAAGTCGGACAGCACTAAAAGTCGGACTATGAAAGGCGGTTTCAGCGCACAAATACATATGCAGTTAAATTTCTTATGTGTCCGCGTCTCTAAATTTTACCCTATCTAAGTTTTCGAAATATTCGACATCGAATTTTCGAAAATAAGTTCTTTGATTTTTTTTTCTATCTGCCTAGTAAAAGATTTGTCATCTCTTTGGCATTGGCTTTCTTCGTTTCTCTTTTTCTGGCGACGATAGTGATAGCATCTATAGGCTTCCTTTGTTTAGCAGGAATTGAAAGTGAGGCCTCTGAGGGCGTGTCCAGGCTTCGCTTTGGGGAAATTCCATGGACCGTGTAAACAGACGGGATTCCCACGGGCAAGTGGTTAATTTGCTATACTAGCGTCCTCTGCAAAAGTGCAAGAAACTGCCCGAACGCGACCAAATATTTTGAATTTCAAATGGTGATTTTCCGTTTGAGAGTGAAATGTTCAATTTTTTGAAATGGTTTTTCATCTCTAAACCATCGGGAATCACTGAATTATTCATCAAGGATGTTTTCTGCAGGATGTGTATATCCCTATACTTTTCTTTTAGACAAAATATTCAGCAAAATTGTCTGAAAATGCGATCGGTATTGAAAATATTTCGTCAAAAACAAGCAACATATAAAATTGTACAGTAGACTCTCTCTCAATCGGGAATATGGGGCAAAATGTCATTCGGTTTAACGATAGTATTGAGCGTCAAAGCCTTTGAAAATTCCAATAAAAAGCGCTCAATTACAAAGAATCACGATAAAATAGGAAGAACTACAGCAAATTTGAGCAATTTAGCTTTTAAACGTGAAAATTGTCAGCAAAATCTTGCGCCCGACTGAAAAAGAGCCGATTGAGTGAGAACAGCTTCTGTAGTCCAGAAGCTGTAATTGAAACTAGAATCATAATTATTTTATAAAAAACTATCATAAGATACGCCTATTTATATATTTCTGCTTCATATATCAATCTCTACCGTTTATATACATATGATTCTTGTATAATATTGCGAAGTTCTATTAAAAAAATTACTTTATGCGCTCCAGGGACTTATTTTGAGGTATTCTTCTAAAATTTAAATAAAATTGAGATAAAATTTTTAATATCTAACAAAAATAATTTTAAATAAGTAACATTTTGTATCTCAATTTCATCTAATCTTCATTGAAAATCAACTGCAATAATGCCCAAAATGGAAAAAAGCTATCTCACTCGAGATAGCTTTTTGCTTCCGGAAAATTCCGAAAATTTAATTGGGAGTGTTTCTAAGCAAATAATATATGAAAAAACATGTAAGATCTACTGTAGTGATCGAAAAAATTATTTTGAAAGCAAATTTGAAACCGAATAATAATAATATAATAATTTTGAAAATATTTGTGTTTCTAGATTGAATTAAATATTCATCAATAATATTTCAGAAGTGGTTTTAATGATTGGAAAGGCATATTCAAAACATATCTTTTTCAATAGATCCTATTATTAAAAAATGTAAAGAATATAATAATTTAGATAAGGAAATACAAAGAATAGTAAGAGCTGTCGAAGTTCACTAATACGAGTTATAACCGAAAACCTTAGAAATTAAATTTTCGGTTATAAAATATTGCTTTTAAATAAAAGAAAAATATTCTTTTTATCGTTCAATTTATTGAAAATAGAGTTTTGAAATCTTCTACAGACGTCTTCCACCAAATAACACAAACAATCTACATCTACAATCTACTTGCAACTCGTTATTTGAAATTATCAGCACTTTAGAACAATAAATCTACAGCTAATTTGCTGCATTATTCCAAAGACTTTGTCATATTAATAATTGAGTATAAAAGACAACACGTAATATTATATAATAATATCAGACTTAGCAAAGCTTCCAAGACCTTTCCAACGAATCCATCCTGGCTCCATTCGGTTGAGAAATACACTCTCTAGAGCTTTGTTAACATTTGAGCTTGGAAAACAGTGACCTTGAAATTTGCGCATAGGTAACTTCTAAAGCATGTCAAAAAATGAAAAAAGAAAGCGTGCTACGTGTTCTCGAGCAATATCTAAATGAAAACATGATACAGGATGTCAGCCGATTCATGACGTAAGGCTACCTTCAATTCATGATACTTTTTGGTTCTGACCTTGGCCTTTAAAATTATTCCGAGTTTTTTTTGGAATGTCCACTCCCTTTCACTGAAATGGCTGCGTGTCCAAAACTTCCTAAGACAGAAGCAAGTGACACTCAAATCTCAAATCATCCAGTTTTCTCCGAGGTGGATATAGGAAAAATTCCTACCGCCACCCAGAATCGAACTGGAGACCTCTCGTTAACTAGACGAGTGCTCTACTACCTGAGCTATTAAAGGCCACATGCTTTGCTTGACTTGCCGCACGACCTTAACCAATTGCATTATGCACTGCAAATGCTTATGTCCTGGACACACTTATGACTAAAGTCCAGAGACGACTAAGCTCGTTCATAGCCAAGTCAGTTCCTGACACACTACAAACGAGGCTTAGCATTTTCTGGCACTCACAAAACATAACTTTCCTGGGTTTTTTATGCAGATATTTCTACTGAAATGTACTAATACTCCTTTGAAAATGAAACTACTTGTAAATTTACTTGAGAATTCACTATAACAAAAATAGTTATTCGCTAGAATCGCCTAAATTGGCTTAAGCCGCGAGTTAGCTTCCACCTCACAAATATTTTTAATTTTTTTAATTTTTTTAATTTTTTTTTAATTTTTTTTTAATTTTTGCGGCTATTAAAAGGTAGCCGGACTTTCCGGTTTCTTTGGGCCCGGTTGCCAAATATTCATTTTCGTAGGGAGCGGCTGGGGATTCTGAGCGTGGATCTTCCATCACGCTGCTCGTTCGCCTTACCCCCTAAGGATTGAGGCTTGGGGTTTGTCTGATGACTGTCCCCCATTGACTACACCCGCCTCTAGGTTTTCTTTTTCTGAAGGTCAGAAGAACACACTATAAATACTACAAATAAATAAATAAATAAATAAATAACATTGAAACATTACAAAATATTTCTTAGATGTTATCACAGATTTTTGTATCACAGATGGTTTACGGATTTCCGTGTTTTTTTTTTGTCCTTTTGTTTAAATCGGGGACGACACACGAATAAGTTAAATAAAACAGTCCATAAAAAGTCAGGACTGACATTTAACACTCATGGGACGTTACAGTGTGTTTGGGAATCACTAACCCCAACGTCTGACCTCAACCGCCCTCCATAGTCCATGAATTCGTTATAAATAACGATTGATGAGCGGAGGGCGGTAATCGAAACGGTGGTTGTAAACCTTTTGGTGTTTATTTTAAGGCGTTTTAAACCCTCCACCGTTTCTAGGGGTACTGCACCCCTTGTGCCCACTACAATGGGCACCATTGTAATTAACCATGTAATTAACCATAATTATTGCACGTGTACTGAGACATGATATTACAAATAGTTTCATTTTCAAAGGAGTATTAGTGCATTTTAGTAGAAATATCTGCATAAAAACCCAGGAAAGTTATGTTTTGTGGATACCAGTGAATGCTAAGCCTCATTTATTATGTGTCAGGAACTGACTTGGCTATGAACTAGCTTAGTCGTCTCTGGACTTTAGTCGTAAGTGTGTCTAGGGCATTACTCTCGGGATTGCGAGATTTGGATGATTTTAGTGTCACTTGATCTGATTGACGATTTCTCTGTACATAAATACAATTAACATTGAACTAAAGTTCGTAAAATTCTCTCTTCCTAAGACAATTTCTCAAGAAACATTGGTATCCGTTTGGGTAAGACAACCAACTTGTACGATTTTTTTTTTCAGGTAAATCCGATGGTTTTTCTTGTTCAGGAATATCTCCTTGATAATTCGGTAATGGACCACTAACGGCCAAGCCAAACAATCGCTTCCAATTCTTCGCTTTCATAAGCGTAACCTTTCAGGCGCTGAGATCTTGTCCTTTTGCAAACGGTTTGAAACTTATAGCGATCTGAAATTAGTTGCAGTTCAAATGGACCAATTTGATATTATTTTTTTTTTGTTCAAGATGCAACTCAACCCGATGCAGTCAGTTTTGAGCGAATTTATTGCTCGAAATCAAAGATAAAGCGACTAAAAACTTTTTTTTCATTTGTCTAGAGGCCAAACGGTTTGGGATATCATTTTTCAGACTTGGACGACCCCCCATATTAAGTCGATATTCCCTTTTGTTGTGTTTGCGTTGGCTTAGGTTTAGTTATATAGTTGGTTTAAGAATCTGAATTTCCACAAGTTAAAACGAGCTTTATCACTGATTTATCGGTAGATTGATGAATTGCGTGCGCAGAAGGTGAAGGCAGAACATGAATATCGCTCATCGATGCCAGCCAGTACATACCAGCAGCAAAAGTTGCGTGTCTGCGAGGTTTGTTCCGCCTATTTAGGTATTCATGACAACGATGTGCGTCTAGCTGATCACTTTGGCGGGAAGCTTCATCTGGGCTTCATGGCAATTAGGGAGAAACTGAGCGATCTCGAGGTGAGTTGATCAACTCTATATTTTTCTGATTTCGAATATCCTTGTGCATTTTAATGAATGGGATTCTGTGGGGACTGCAGAAAACTGCCGGACCACGAAAGGCAGATCTCAGGAAGGGGGGAAGGAGTAGTGAACGTGAGTATGAAGAGAGAAAGTCGCGGTACTATGTGGGAGGGAGGGAATTGGACAGGAGATCGCGGGTGCATCGTTCAAGGAGTCGCGATAGGAAGACAAGCGGAAGCACCAGCAAATCCAGTCGTCGATCTAGATCCCGATCACGGAGCCGTTCCCGTAGTCGTCAGTCATCCCGGAGGCGATCGTATTCCCGAGAACGTGATCGCAGATAAATTTCTACCAAGGTCAAAGTTCAATTTCTTTTCAGCTTTTTTTTTTGAAGGAATACAAATTGAGAGAAAATCTATAAATGCAAGAATTTGTCCAGATTATGAGCATACAATCATCTTCATGAAATTCCGATCGTGTATTAGGGAGTGACAGAGACAGAGGATTTCAGTAAAACAAAAAACAAAATTAAAAAAAAAAGTGAGAAACAGGATAAATTGAGACGTCTCGGGAGATGACGTACACAAAGAAAATTGCAAATGTAATTTACATACAAAACAATAGATTTACAATCTGAATGTCTATGTAGAAATTTCTCATTTATTTATTAGATGTACGAAAAATTACAATTGAAGATTGTAAAAGTCTTTTAATTAATAAAAAAATGATTGTAAAACTTAAGGGTTTTGGGTTTTCTTCTATGTTTAGTAGATTGTAGTTAAATGGGTCAAGTGGTAGAGCACTCGCTCTACCATTTCGATGCAAGTGTCTCGGGTTCGAATCCCCTTTAGGTCACCAGGAATTTTTCTGGCGTTAAAGGTGTTCGGATTGCATTCTGTGAGCTTCACTGCACTTGATTCCACGGGCATTGATGGACTGACAACCTTATCAACGGACGTTGAAGTTGAAAACGCGAGCGCCAACTGGCGGAAATATTTGAAAATTTATTATGTAAGTGTAAGCCCTTCAGGCACATTTGTCAGTCTTTTTGTAGAAAGCGTGGCGTGACGTACAGTTGTGTAATTCTTTTAGTAAATGAATTTGCGTAAGTTAGAATATTTTCTCATGTTCATATTTGTTGTACAGGTTTGACTGAACTCTTTGGGAGACGATCAAGCTAGGTCCTGAGTCAGGATAAAGAGTTCTACGCCAACTTGGTAGGTTGAGAGAAATTCAATATGGCGATAGTATGAAAATTGTTCTCTGAAAAAAATAATTTGCAAAAGGATGCAAAAGGAGAACACCCACTCCATGTAATTAACCAAAAAGGGTAGTAACCCTGGCTCCAATCGACTTTTTTGCAAAAATCGATTAATTTCAATAGATTTTTTGGTCAATTCGAATTCAATCAACTTTGTTTTGCAAAAAGATGCAAAAGGATGCAAAAGTTTGCCATTTTGCACGCGGCAAAATAAGCATTTCCAATGGCTTCCAGTTCCAGTGTCGCTCAGAATTGTCAAATGGCAGACAAAATAATAATTCACAGTGCAGTTAATTCGCAAAGTGGTGATAGGGTCAAAGGAACGTCTATTGACACTTTAAGAACTTTCGTAACTTTCCTGACTGATATCTTCTATTGTATTAAATTTTTTTGTGTTTAAATATTAACTTATATCAACTTATTAATTTGACTACCGTTCAGTATCATTCACTTTTCTCAAAATGTTTGAAAAACTAAAAAAAAACTGTATTTTTTAAGATCATGACTAAATGCCATATCTATTGACACTTTCGGTATCTATTGACACACGAAATTTGAACACCTATTGGACACTTTTTCTTTACACTTTTGATTGAGATTTTGGTTGAAAACTTCCTTATTGCACTGGATGACTCCATCTGGGGGACTGCTAACCAGGGAATCTATTAAATCTCCATCCAGAACGCCCCGTCCTTCCGTAAGAAACTCTTCCCCACAGAGATTTCTGTAAATCTTATGTCCCTTCGCAGCAGCCATTCTCGTGATGATAAACTTCTCTATCATCATAATCTTACATTGTATTCCTTACAGGATGCAATGGGCAGCTTTTAGATTTATAAAACTTGACACTCTCCTTAAGAATTCTCTCTCAACAGCTTATAGACAATACTCTTTCCATTAGGGCATCTCTGGTGCAGTCGAAATTTTTGTCACGCATTAGATTTCTGCAGTGCTAGAGCTGAAGGAAGTTCTACTATAAAAATATCACCAGTGGCAACTCACCAACAAACATTCTTAGTCTTTTTTGCGCACAAACACTTAACTTGTTAGTAATTTCACTATTTCTTTCACAAAAATGCAGCAACTTTGTTTACTTTTATTCATTCTTCTTATTCTTCTTCATCTATCAAGCTGATACAAAAGTCGCGGCAATCTGAACCTGTCAATAGACGTTGAAATCGACGATTTTGTCTCGGTTTATTGACACTGTAATTAAATTCATTTTAATTAAAATAAATTGATGCAAATTGTATATTAAATTAAAATTTAGTTATTTTTTGACTGTTATGCAACAGATATACGTTCATTTTATTAAAAAAAAAATAGAAAAAAATTATTTTTGTAAAAGCTTCCTTCTTACACTTTTTCATAAGAATCTTGAAATTTCTCCACGTCGACAATTGAAATTGCTTAAACCTTTTTAAAACCTTCTTAAATTCGCAGAACAGTTCTAGAAAAGGGTAGGTTAAAGGAAAGCAGGTCAGATTACATGAATTTCACTAGATATAAACAATTTATATTAAATAAATTTCAATGTTTTGATGAGAGTGTCAATAGGGGTTCCCTGTCGAACAGACGTTCCTTTCACTAGTTTTCGCGTGTTTTCTCAATAACTATAATAGTGGAAAATGGGAGGAAAAGCTCCTACGGTAGAGAATTGTGTTACGATTCACAAAAACACGATGCCGACAGAAATAAGGTGAAAATTGAGCAGTGTTTTGTAGAAAAATTGACAAACATTTTTTTGGGAAAAGGAAATTTTGTGGTTCAGAAGTTTGCTCAGGTCTTTGGAGTGTTTTGTGACAAATATTTTCTGA
Source organism: Phlebotomus papatasi (assembly GCF_024763615.1). Lineage (NCBI taxonomy): Eukaryota > Metazoa > Arthropoda > Insecta > Diptera > Psychodidae > Phlebotomus > Phlebotomus papatasi. Next base: position 7,442,940 of record NC_077223.1, read on the forward strand.
CGAAAAGACCTAAATAGTGAGATTTTTCAAAGATTTGTTCGCGAGGTTGCATCCCAATGCAAAAATTTTTGCCATGTTGGATGGTTCATTCAGTAATAGTCCGACGACAAAAATTCTTGCAAATGTCAGTGTTTAAATGCAGAAAAATGGGCAAAATTTGCTAAGAAATTAGGTAAATAATAGGGTGAAAGGAACGTCTGTTCGACAGGGAACCCCTATTGACACTCTCATCAAAACATTGAAATTTATTTAATATAAATTGTTTATATCTAGTGAAATTCATGTAATCTGACCTGCTTTCCTTTAACCTACCCTTTTCTAGAACTGTTCTGCGAATTTAAGAAGGTTTTAAAAAGGTTTAAGCAATTTCAATTGTCGACGTGGAGAAATTTCAAGATTCTTATGAAAAAGTGTAAGAAGGAAGCTTTTACAAAAATAATTTTTTTCTATTTTTTTTTAATAAAATGAACGTATATCTGTTGCATAACAGTCAAAAAATAACTAAATTTTAATTTAATATACAATTTGCATCAATTTATTTTAATTAAAATGAATTTAATTACAGTGTCAATAAACCGAGACAAAATCGTCGATTTCAACGTCTATTGACAGGTTCAGATTGCCGACTTTTGTATCAGCTTGATAGATGAAGAAGAATAAGAAGAATGAATAAAAGTAAACAAAGTTGCTGCATTTTTGTGAAAGAAATAGTGAAATTACTAACAAGTTAAGTGTTTGTGCGCAAAAAAGACTAAGAATGTTTGTTGGTGAGTTGCCACTGGTGATATTTTTATAGTAGAACTTCCTTCAGCTCTAGCACTGCAGAAATCTAATGCGTGACAAAAATTTCGACTGCACCAGAGATGCCCTAATGGAAAGAGTATTGTCTATAAGCTGTTGAGAGAGAATTCTTAAGAAGAGTGTCAAGTTTTATAAATCTAAAAGCTGCCCATTGCATCCTGTAAGGAATACAATGTAAGATTATGATGATAGAGAAGTTTATCATCACGAGAATGGCTGCTGCGAAGGGACATAAGATTTACAGAAATCTCTGTGGGGAAGAGTTTCTTACGGAAGGACGGGGCGTTCTGGATGGAGATTTAATAGATTCCCTGGTTAGCAGTCCCCCAGATGGAGTCATCCAGTGCAATAAGGAAGTTTTCAACCAAAATCTCAATCAAAAGTGTAAAGAAAAAGTGTCCAATAGGTGTTCAAATTTCGTGTGTCAATAGATACCGAAAGTGTCAATAGATATGGCATTTAGTCATGATCTTAAAAAATACAGTTTTTTTTTAGTTTTTCAAACATTTTGAGAAAAGTGAATGATACTGAACGGTAGTCAAATTAATAAGTTGATATAAGTTAATATTTAAACACAAAAAAATTTAATACAATAGAAGATATCAGTCAGGAAAGTTACGAAAGTTCTTAAAGTGTCAATAGACGTTCCTTTGACCCTAGATAAAGTGAAAAGTTTTTGAAAAAAAGTGTCTACGGTGGTAGTGGAGTAAAAATTGAAAAGTGCAATTAACATTTTCATTGAGAGTATGTGTACGTCGATTTTGTGTTAATGCGGCAGACAAGAATGCCAAATCATATTTATGGTGTTTCACCACAGATGGCGCTACTAGGGTGGAATAACCGGCTATCGCCATGTTTAGGAAAAAATTAAATTCATTTAATCATAACTTTTGAATCCTTGTTACAAGATAAGTCAAATTTGACACAAAGTTACTTAGATGTATTGGCTCTAGATACGTGAAAACAATAATCCTAGAACATAACGCTGGACTACTTGAAAAACTGATTTTTATTAATAATGCAAAAATAACCATTTCGTCGCCACTTTTTACCACTTTTCGCCAGTTTTGTAAAATTTGTAACCACTTCTCGCCACCCACTTGAAAAGAACCACACTCGGTTATTTTAGGCAATGCTATGAAAAGAATACATTCACCATTTCTCTTTCCTTGTGATCACTTTATTATTACTCTCTTTAAATGATTTTTCTTCACTTTTATTTGAGAAATCAAATTATGGGGCTTTTGCAGAAAGTAAACAATGCAGATTTGACAACTGAGAATGTACGAAGTGAAGTTAGCGTCGCCTATTGAAAAGATATGGCGACAGGTGGTAAAATCAATTCCAGAATATTACCACTTCTCGCCATGCCTAATTTTTATACAAAAATAATATAAAATGAAATATTAATTGACTAAATACAAATTTTATGTATTCCACAAGTGCAATTAAATATTCAATAGACAAATTATTTACCCAAATAGGTATTTTTGGCCTGATGAAAATTTGACGACACTTAGTACATTTGGTAAGAGATGTTGGATTCGATGCACTTGCTTAAAATATTGCTCTAAAAAGTGATCAAAATCGTTAATCCAAAACGAATAATTATTATTTTTCGATTCTATGCGTAGAAGCAGAAACAATACAAACAAATTGCGACTCATTTATTTCATAAATTGCGAAAAATAGCGATTTCAATGTAAGTGGCGAGAAGTGGGGCACTGGCGAGAACTGGTGATTCCACCCTATGTCGGGTTTCTCGAGTTTCGCGAAGCCTCGAACAATTGACAAGGGTTTCTTAATATGAGTTACCCCTTGGCTCATGATCTGATTTTTGTTATCAATGATAAAATGAAAACCATTCAAGAGTAAACAATTTTTTGGCGATGAATATTATTTATTCCACTAGAAACACATTTTCTTAAATGTAAAAACAAATTTCAGTATAGATGTGCCTTTAGGGAGGAAAATTCGGTGAATATCCAGATTTTGTCCAGGTTGTCGAGGATTGAGAGGGGAATTCTGGGGGCGGATGCTTCTGGCTGATCGTCCTTGCACTATCATGCATTCGATGCCTTCTTCCGTGCCTCCTCTTTCTCTGCCAGATCAAAAAGAAGAAATTGCATTGAAGCCTGCAAAAAGGTCATTTGTCCGGCAATTGCTTACCCTTCTTTTCCTGCTCCCTTCGTGCAGCTGCCTCTGCCCTGTGCTGCTTTATGATAGCCAATCGTGCCAGATCTTCACGTGCCTGCTTCGTCTTGCCCTCAGCATGGAGCTTCATGTACTGCCTACGAGCTTTCTGCTTCTGAATCTGCTCCTGCTCGCGCCTCGTGAGTTCTGGCTTGGACGTTCCTTCCTCCAGATTTATCCTACCAACTTTCTGGCTCAGTTTCTTGGTCACTCGATTGGGATTCTCAATTTCAATTAGCCCTGAGACACCTTTGGGCTTCCCATCTGACTCAGAGTCTTCCTCTTCGTCTTCCTCTCCATCGCCTCCTTCGGAATCCTCGTCCTCTTCTTCCTCTTCAGCACTTTCGCTATCACTCTCCGTCTGTTTCAGGGACTTCTTCTTCTGCTCCTTCAGGCGCTCTTCCTCCAGTTCTTCCGGATTGGTAAAGTGGCGACTGCGCCCTTTGTGATTCACAAATTTTCCTGCAAGCAAAAGTTTGGTTATGTTTACACGGAGTGTTTTTCTACGGATTATGCCCAATGCACAATAACTTTTGTTTGGTAAACATGTTTTTGACATTTCAATGAGAGTGAGTGAGATCTAGATCTAGTCATCTCGCTCATTCTCATGGGAAATTTTGAAAACATGTTTACAAGCAAAAGTTATTGTGCGCTGGGCATTATTTTTAGGATTTTGCACTTTGAAAGCAAAAATAATAAAACTGTCTGGCTACTATTTTTTCTTCCTGGTTGAAAAGCCAAGAAAAATGGGAAAATTGCAAGAAATAGTGAGAATAAAGAGAAAAAGACAATGAGATGTAATCTTGCAATTCTTACCTCGTGGCATGATTTAATGTGAAGTATTTGAACAATCACAGGTGCGAGAGATAATCAGGAGTTGATTGACGAGGAAAATGCCCCAAAATCCTATAAATTTTCCCTAAAAAACGCAAAAAATCAAATTTTTCACAACACGATCCACAGTCACAGCTGTCGGAAAACAATTTCCACACCGGGTTGCCAGATGTCATTCCACATTGCAATCGGGTTCTCTTCGGTTGCCTTCGGCTGACTTTGGCTGTTGAACGCCGGTTCAAGTGCAATTTTGTTTACGGGAATTTCCACGGAGTTTTCCAAAAGGAAGTCAAAATGTTTCGTATTAAGATTACTCAGTTTATCAATCCTCATCTGTTCTATTATCAACACGAGGAAGATGAGCTCCTGCCAAAGCCATATGAGGGTTATCTCAGAAGAGAACTGCCCAACAGGGAATACTTCTTGAAGTCCAATAAAGGTTACGAGCCCAAAGTGCATGAGGTTGGTATTTTTGCAATTTCTGCAAAAAATTTTCGCAAACTCAACAAATTGAACCATTCGACAGGTTGTTGCTCACTACAACATCATAGAGGACAAGTGGATAAGGGCTCAAGTGGACTACATTACTCACACAATTGACAGGAAGAAGATATTCTTCCTCTTTGCTCTGGATTATGGGTAAGCATGTTTTCTTCATTTCCCTTCATTCTGGGGAGATTTACGCTAAAATTTTGATTCTTTCTGATTCCAGGTACTCCATGGAGAGTATTGGGAAGTGGCTGTGGCCCCTGCCAGAGTCTATGCAGGAAAAATCCAAGATTATCTTCTTGGGAGGCATCACTGATATTGTTCCCTGCGAATGGGTAAGTCTATTTAATTATTTTCTTTTTAAATTAAAATAAGTTCGATGCAATGGGAATTTCCTCGCCGTAGAAAATATTGCATCTCTAGGAAATTTTTATAAAAATCGAAAAAAAAACGAAAATGAAAAACCTATCAACGTTAAATTGCCAAAAGGTACAGTCCGGTGTTAGATATGATAACGCAATTTTTGAGAAAGGTAAAAATTTAAAATTTCAATCTTTGATAACGTAGTAGGAAGATAGGGAGTATTAGAAATCAGAATAATTTAAATCTGCTGAATATGAAGACGTTTTTCAGAATTTCTTTAATTGGAAAGGATAATGGGGTAAAAGATGACAAAATAGTGCACTGATAATTAGGGTAAATTAAGCTAATTCAAAACCTGCTCCAAATGGAAATTTTTCGCTACTGCAAATGGAGACGTCATTGTTTTCACGATAAATACAGTACTAAATTATTATATTTATATATTTTCTATACTACAGTTTCATTATTTCGTTAATTTTCCTCCAAATAAATCGAAAATCAATTCATATTCACAAATTTTAATTTGTTAATTTCTCAGAAAAATTAAAAGTGTAGGGGAGACCGGGGAGGTTTGGGACACTTTTTCATGTTTTGACTTTGAGACACTATTCCAAAAAACCACGATAGTGTATTACAATTTTATGGGGTCTATAGGATACTTACGAGTACTGACTTTATAAGAAAGGGACAGATAATCCTAACCGGCTTATGTAGGTGAGATTCTTAACGTGAGCTAACTCGGAGTGCATGCAAATTCGATTTAGAGCTGAAGTTGGGAGACGCCATTCAGTTATCTTGAATCAAATTCGTGAAATTATACAAATTTTGTATTTAAACCAAAATATCAAGGATTTGGATGAACTGACAGAAAAGTGATATATGGATGAAATGTAGACCAGAATGTTCTCTATAATTTTCCCATAGAACATGATCTCATCGATTACTCAGAAACCAAGATAAGCGAGGTTTTTTGTTTCTTAACTCGTTTTTTTCATCCAGAGTGCCCCAAGTAGTCATTTGTTGAGCTTCAACTATTTCAAAGAATTGTTGTATTTTGTGGGACTTTCCATTTAAAACCCTAAGTGTCTTGGTGGAGTAGAGGCAGTCAAATTGGCATCTGAGTGATTTCAAAGCGTTTTTATGGGAAAAATCATTTTTTTCACACTTAAACGGCAAAATCGGAGTGATAGCGTAGTCTGAGCGGAAAATGATGTATGGACGAAATGTAGAGACAAATGTGTTCTACAATTGTGTCGAAGTAATCATCAAAATCGGTTTAGCGACAGTCGAGATAATTGAGGTTATGTGATATTGAAATTGGTTTTTCGACTGTGGCGCCCCTGGTGTTGGTCCCACGAAGTTCAAATATTCTAGAAAGTTGTAGCATTTGGTGTGATCTTTCGTTTAAGCCCTCACTCATCAAAATCGGTCACATAGAACCGGAGATATGATTTTTTGAATTTTGTGAACTTTGACCCCTCATATCTCCGGTTCTGTTTTAACCACAGCGCGCATACGCACCATTTTGGAAACGTCCTAGACTGGACTACAACATACTAAAATTTCATTAACTTGCACAATGCCGTTTTTGAGAAAAGTGACTTTGAATTTCGATGAATTTTGACGCTATCACAGCGCCACCTGTGGTGACTTTTTGAACTTCCATCTGAAAGTGCTCATCGAGACGAAACGAAAAAGGTAAAATTTAGGTCGCTATGTTAATTAGAACCGGAGATAGAGGCCGGTCAATGTTCGAACTTTGACCCCTTATAGCTCGGGTCAGGGGTTATGGATCGACTTAAGGTTTTTTTTTGTTTGATATGTATAATCAACGGCTACAACATACTAAATTTTCAGCCCGATGCACAATGGAATTTTTGAGTTATTTAACTTTTAAGATTTAAAAATTTTCTTTTTAAAAAAAGCGCCCCTAGCGGTGGTTTTATGAACTTGCGATGTTAGAAGGGGAAGTGGCATTTCACGAGAGCTTTCCAAAAAGCCCTCACTTTTTAAATTCTGACAATTAGAACCGGAGTTATGGCCATTTTAAGAAATTTTTTTTGGACCCTTATAGCTCGGGTCAGGGGGGTCGGGGAACCTTAAGTTTGGTATTGATGGAAAGCTCTAAGGCCCAGCTATAACATACTAAAATTTGAGCCCGCTCGATGCCATAGGTGCGGAGCTATTGAGAAAACAAAAAAAAGGGGGGTCTTCAAAATGGCGGAAGGAGGGGTGGGGGGTGGGGGGTCTATGCACCAAGTTGCAATTTTCACCCGATATATAACCTTTGCCGAAAACCGCAAGTCGATATCTTTTTTAGTTTAGGAGCTATTAAGCTCCAAAGAGCGGCCGGCCGGCCGGGAACGTAACTTAGCCACATATATATTCGGAATCAGGAAGTGGCGAAACACATTTTGGCCAAATTTGAGGTCGATCGGACGACATGAAATTTTGTTAGGATTATAGTAGGTGAGATTTTGTTAAGAATCTCACCTAATACTCGATAGAACTTGGAAAACAACTGAGTTTTCTTGGATAAGATAAAACATTTTACTTGACGCTTTGTCCCAAACCTGCCCGATGTGGGGCAGTATGGGACGCAAAAGGGGATGTTTGGGACGCGTTTTTTCTCGCACAATTTGCATTATTGGAGCACGTTAATTAATTTTAAGTACTAGATTTAAAATATTTCTAATCGAAATAAAAATGTTTAATCTTTTTTTCATACTTAGAAATTATTACCAATTTAATTTGTACAGTAGGAGAGTCATTTATTCTCAATCATTTATTTAAAGTATTTTCATATTATTTTCCATCTACCTTTCTTTGCTTTTTTATTCTAAGTATTACAATCATGAACATCAAATTCCTCACACGAGTAGATTTTCTTACAACTTTTAGTTTTGAACTCATTGACGGAACCTGTTTGATTTTGCGACAACTGCAAATTACCTGTTTTTTTTATTAATTTCTCTGAAAAAGTACTCGTTTTGCCTTTTCTGGAGAACTTGTAAGATTTGTAGAGGATATTGCTCGAGAAATTTTCAAGAAAATAGCTTTTAACGGGATTGAGCAAAGGTTGAATATCCTTTGGAGAATAAATTATTGATTCCCAAGATATTGATGGTTTAATTGTCCCTGTAGACAACTGCTCAACTGGTAAAGTTTGCACAAAAAGTAGATTTCCAGTAGAAACTGGGCATTAGGGTGGAATAACCGGCTATCGCCATGTTTAGGAAAAAATTAAATTCATTTAATCATAACTTTTGAATCCTTGTTACAAGATAAGTCAAATTTGACACAAAGTTACTTAGATGTATTGGCTCTAGATACGTGAAAACAATAATCCTAGAACATAACGCTGGACTACTTGAAAATCTGATTTTTATTAATAATGCAGAAATAACCATTTCGTCGCCACTTTTTACCACTTTTCGCCAGTTTTGTAAAATTTGTAACCACTTCTCGCCACCCACTTGAAAAGAACCACACTCGGTTATTTTAGGCAATGCTATGAAAAGAATACATTCACCATTTCTCTTTCCTTGTGATCACTTTATTATTACTCTCTTTAAATGATTTTTCTTCACTTTTATTTGAGAAATCAAATTATGGGGCTTTTGCAGAAAGTAAACAATGCAGATTTGACATCTGAGAATGTACGAAGTGAAGTTAGCGTCGCCTATTGAAAAGATATGGCGACAGGTGGTAAAATCAATTCCAGAATATTACCACGTCTCGCCATGCCTCATTTTTATACAAAAATAATATAAAATGAAATATTAATTGACTAAATACAAATTTTATGTATTCCACAAGTGCAATTAAATATTCAATAGACAAATTATTTACCCAAATAGGTATTTTTGGCCTGATAAAAATTTGACGACATTTAGTACATTTGGTAAGAGATGTTGGATTCGATGCACTTGCTTAAAATATTGCTCTAAAAAGTGATCAAAATCGTGAATCCAAAACGAATAATTATTATTTTTCGATTCTATGCGTAGAAGCAGAAACAATACAAATAAATTGCGACTCATTTATTTCATAAATTGCGAAAAATAGCGATTTCAATGTAAGTGGCGAGAAGTGGGGCACTGGCGAGAACTGGTGATTCCACCCTACTCTCCATTTTGACAATAAAAAATTGCATGCCACCTACAATCTTGTCGAAAATCAACGTCACATTCATCCCCTTTCAGGTGTCCCAAACATCCCCGCGGGTAGTTTTGCTATTTAAAACCTTTAAGTAAAAAACAACAGCGTATAATCTCTGAAACTTTTATAAGAATGTGTCCCCAGATTATACTGCTAGCTAATGAGATAAAAAAGTTTTGATTATATTTCGCTGATACAAAATACAAAGAGCAAAACTGAGAAATCAAAAAGTACAATTTTTATCAATTTTTAAGAAAGTGTTCATAGAATTAAAACAATGAAACTGTGGATATCCATTCTTTTAGTCAAGATACATCTTAATATTGCTTACGATTGAGTAGTGGCTAAATCCCATTTATTTCAAAAATTAATTGAAAAAATCGCCTTGTCCCACACTACCCCTGTCCCAAACCTCCCCGGTCTCCCCTAGTCCAGAAATTCTTCAATTGGAAAGGATAATGGGGTAAAGATGACAAAAAAGTGCACTGATAACTTCTTCAATCCTAAAGTCTCCAGTTCTTTCTTCTGCTTTTTTTAAAGAGCAATCCCTTAGGGTATTCTAATTTAGAAGATCTAATTTAGAGATGGGCCACAAACTTTGCCAAAATGCGTTTGGCCACACTTCCTGATCACGAACATATGGGTGGCTAAAACCCGTTCCCGGCGGGCCGGCCGATCACTCTTTCGGGCTTAACCTTTTAAGGACGATTGGAATGCCGGTGTCCCATAAAGAAAATAATTTTTCCTGACTACCCAAAGTAATTTTTTTTAATGTCTGTACATAATTATAAAGTAGAAGGTTGAAAGAATCTAGAATATTTTTTGCAAGTCTCTAGCTATTTGCTATGTAGTAAATATTTAAGCTCAAAAAATGGCTGATTTTTAAATTCCCAAATTCATAATTGATTTTATTTATTTTTCATACTTCTGATATTTTTTAAGCAAAACTCTTTTGGCAATAAAAACTACAATACTTATACGTAATATTTTTCATTAAAGCGAAAAATATTATTCATTGGTATTGTCAGAGAAATTACTTAAATTTTTGGGGTATTTTTGTCCCTATCGTCCATAGAAGCACAAAATACACCGAATCAGACTCTGTTGGATTTGCTAAGGTTAGATGTAAGACTTATCATTGATTATGTTTCTCAGTTTAATTTTTATTGTTGATTTTCAGTCCGTAAAAAGTGTCTCGTCGTTAAAGGGTTAAAACGTCTTTCGGAGCCCTTACGATGAAAAACAATTGAATTTTGAGAAAATAATGATTTTATCAGTTCAGTATCGGTTCAAAACCGTTTGAAATGATCGTTCTTACTTGCGAGAAATCCATTGATTCTATAAAAGAATCCAAACTTGTTCACTGATTAATCTATGACCTTGGAAGATCGTTTTTGGGAATAATTCAAGGGGAAAATTTAGGGAAAATAAAGGTCATTATTCCGAAACCGATTATAATAATTTTTCGGTTTGGGGCATTATTTGCATGAATTGCATGGTCTTTGCAGAAATTGAATCCAGTTACGGCCAGGCAGGAGTACATGATGACGAAGCATTGGAACAACGGAGCAATCCTCAGGCTCTCGCGGATGATTGATTCATCCCATGCCATAAATTTCAGTCCTGATCTCCGGATGCAAAATGGGCAACTTTTTGGGAGGCTCACATTCAAGAGTCTCTCCCTGGAACTTGAAGATGCAGGCAAGGTGCTGACGAAAGAACAACTTGCTCTACATTCGGAGAATTTCTTTGAAGACTTGGTTAAGATTCACACGAGGAATTTTCAGAGATGGCAGAACAATGACAGGAATTCTGTGAGTTTTGCTCTGACCACTGTGTCGCCCTTTCTCAAGAATATGGCCATTGCGTCGATGTACAAGGAAGAGGGGAAAGAGGACAGTATCTTGATGATTCTTCAGGATACTGCACACATTAGCAGGAAGGACAGGAAGCTCCTGCGTCAGGAATTTGAGAATATTCAGCGAGAGACGGAAGAGAAGGTGAATTACTGGCGTCAGAAGAATGATGAGTACTTCAATGAGAATCCCATGCCAATGGTTTCGGATACGCAGCAGAAGGTTGACGAGTTGCTGGAGATGCAGTCAGAGTTTTACATAGAGCCAAAGGTTAAGCCACCGGAAATTAGAGTTAGCGAGTATCCTTCCTGGAGTCAGGATGAGGAGGAGGAGTTCAAAGTTGAGAAGCCCAAACCGAAGAAAATTGACATTAAAGCACTCGAGAGGGAAATTCCTGCATCCGTTGTCCAGCCAACGCGTAGAGCACTCACCAGGCCAAAACCTGCTGGATTCATCTTCAATCCTCAAGACTAAAGTTGATTTTTTCAATTTTTTCTCAATCCAAGTTGTCATTGCCAAATAAAGATCTGAAGTTTTTTTTTAAATAAAAAGAAATGATAAAGATTTGCTTTCTTACTAAATCCCTCGAGGCTATTCAGTCCCTGATTTGCTTGGTGATTCACATCCTGGGATTTCTGTACAGACCTGAACCCCTTCCGCATCAGTTCATCTTTTGCGGGACGTTCTTTGCAGCTTTCCTGGTCTCCCTGATTGGGGCAATAAGTATGAGGGTTTTGGGGGAAGAAAAGTTTCCGGAACTCATGGTAATTCCCAACAGGTATCCTAATTCGCTATGAATTGTCAATCATCCAGGAAATCTTCCTCTCTGGCTTCTTCTTTGTCCTTTTCCTGGCCACGGCGATTGTCTCAATGGCCAATGCGGAAAAGGACATTCATTTACTCTTCCTCACGGATGCCGAAGAAGCAGCTCATCCATTTTTCTGGATCAATCGCTTGCAGAGCCTTTTGGCACTCAGCACTGCCATGATTTACCTGCTTCACTCCATCTACTGCCTCGATCTTGTTCTCATTACCAAGGATCCCGAGGATATACCCAGCATTCAGTAAGCTTTAATCCTCCCTTACAAGTTCCAAGAACTCCAGGAATATCAAATAAAATTTTCAGGGAATCCCTCTCGGTTCTGGAAAAGAAAGATTTGGATGCACTTCGACCTCTCAAGCTCAGACTGAGCTTTGCTAATTGGTTCTACTCGAAGTTCAGGGAATGCCGGAGGACTGCCGACGAAGAAGAATTAAATGATGACTCAGATTGAAATTGCATTTATTGTGTCTCTTTAATACTGAGATCGAGTCTTTAGAGAAATTTGGGTGTCTTTTAGAAGCATTTGCGATGGACAATGCCTGGGCCAGATTCATCATATTCCTGCTTGGAGATCCACATTTGCTGGAAGGTGGACAGAGAAGCCAAGATGGAACCACCAATCCAGACGGAGTATTTCCTCTCAGGAGGAGCAATAATCTTGATCTTGATTGTTGATGGAGCTAGAGCAGTAATCTCCTTTTGCATCCTATCGGCGATACCTGCAAAATGGGAATGATTAGGGATTTTTAGGGATGGTTTCTCATTGTTTCATTCAAAATGTCCTTACCTGGGTACATGGTGGTGCCTCCGGAGAGTACTGTGTTGGCATAGAGATCCTTGCGGATGTCCACGTCGCACTTCATGATGGAGTTGTAGACGGTCTCGTGGATGCCGCAGGATTCCATGCCAAGGAAGGATGGCTGGAAGAGGGCCTCGGGACAGCGGAAGCGCTCATTGCCAATGGTGATGACCTGTCCGTCGGGCAATTCATAGGATTTCTCCAGGGAGGTGGAAGCGGCTGCTGTGGCCATTTCCTGCTCAAAGTCCAGAGCTACGTAGCAGAGCTTCTCCTTGATGTCACGCACAATTTCCCGCTCGGCCGTGGTGGTGAAGGAGTAACCGCGCTCCGTGAGGATCTTCATGAGGTAGTCGGTGAGATCGCGACCGGCCAGATCGAGACGGAGGATGGCATGGGGCAGAGCGTAACCTTCATAGATGGGTACGGTGTGCGAAACGCCATCTCCGGAGTCCAGGACAATACCGGTGGTACGACCGGAGGCGTACAGGGAGAGTACAGCCTGGATGGCAACATACATGGCCGGGGAGTTGAAGGTCTCAAACATGATCTGAGTCATCTTCTCGCGATTGGCCTTGGGATTGAGGGGAGCCTCAGTGAGGAGTACTGGGTGCTCCTCGGGGGCCACACGGAGCTCATTGTAGAAGGTGTGATGCCAGATCTTCTCCATGTCATCCCAGTTGGTGATGATGCCATGCTCAATGGGGTATTTGAGCGTGAGGATACCTCGTTTGCTCTGGGCCTCGTCACCCACGTACGAATCCTTCTGACCCATACCCACCATCACGCCCTGATGCCTCGGGCGACCTACGATGGAGGGGAAGACGGCACGCGGGGCGTCGTCTCCGGCAAAGCCGGCCTTGCACATTCCCGATCCATTGTCCACGACCAACGCAGCAGCCTCTTCGTCACACATCTTGAGCTATTAGACTTCCGGTTTTCACCTGCTGCAATCAACGACATCAATAAGGTAAGTCAAATTAATAATTTTCTTACTTTGTTGGAATAAGCCGACGTTAATTGCTATCAACAATAGGGAAATCCGGAAGTCGCCGGGAAGAGACGATCACTCAGGGAAACACATCAACTATCTCCAGAGCTTTTGGCTCGGTCTCCAAGCCTTCATCAGTACATCATTTAGAGACCGATCCGAAAGCTCTGGAGATAGTTGATGTGTTTCCCTGAGTGACTGTCTCTTCCCGACGACTTCCGGATTTCCATATTGTTGATAATTTTGTTACATTTTTGAGATCCTGATTTTTTTAAAAATAATTTGTGCTGAATTTACTTAATTTTTAATCAATTAAAATTTTAGTTTTGAAAAACGGTTTTCCGCGATTTCCGGTATTTCAGGAAAACAAATAGGTATATATTCATTAGGTTTATTGGATATTAAAACTTATAAAAAGTATCCTAAAATAACAATTTGTGAACTAAGAATAATATAAAAAAAAACTTATTGGATTAGATTTTGTTCAGTATATTCCTAAAACCGAATTTGAACGTTTGCATTGGAACGAATTTGCAAATAGAATGCCCTGTATTTTTGTTTTTGTAAAATCTTCAATAATTTCTTTTCTATTTTAGAAAATATTTTTGACCAAAAAGAAGAAAATATAAATTTTCCTAATTATTTATAAATCCTTATTCCTAATTTATTTCTAAAAATAAAACTTTTGAAAAAGTAAACTATTATTTTAGTAAAACAAGTTTTCAAATCCGCATTCGAAAAGAACGCATTACAGTATTACGCATTCAAATTTATTTAATTGCTTTATTTTAAAACTTACTTTAAAAAATATTTATTCCTAAAAATTTTAATTATCCCAACCCAATGACAAAGTTTTGAAATATTTTTTAAACCCGAATTTGTAAAGAACTGGAACCTAATTTTAATTGCAAATTATTCTTTTTTTAGGTTCAATTTTTTCCTAAAGAAAAGAATTATAAGCTATTTGAAACTTCTGATTTTAGTTCTTATTTATTTATTTTTAATATTTGAAAAAAACTGATATGTTTTTATTTTATCAAAAAGAACGAAAATGTTCGCTTTTGTTTCAAAATTATTTTTAAATGAGAAAATCTACTAGAAGTTTAGTCTTAGTTCTAGTTTCTAGTTCTTACTAAAAATATTTTTGATTATTTTATGGATTTTATTATATTTTAAATCCTATTTTATAATTTATTTCTAAAAATAAAACTTTTGAAAAGAAAAACTAATATTTGAACAAAAAAACTAGTTTTCGAAATCGCATAAGAAAAGCACTGGAATACACTTTTGGAACAAAAAATGTTTGAAAAAAAAGAAAAAGAATAATGTTTTTTTTTTTCAAAAACCGGAATTGTAAAGAACTGGAACCTAATTTTATTTGCAAATTAATTTCTAAAAGAAAAGAATAAAGGCTATGCTATTCTTTTCGTTTTAGTTCTTGTTAATATTATTTAAAAAATATTTCTAAAAATTTTAATTATTACAACGAAAAATATTTAAAATAGGATTATTTTTTCAAAACCGAATTTGTAAAGAACTGGAACCTAATTTTAATTGCAGGTTATTCTTTAATTTAATTTAATTATTATTATCTATAGTTGAGGAAATCTACTTCTAGTTTCCAGTTCTTACTAAAAAGATATTTGATTATTTTATTATATTTCAAATCCTATTTAATAATGTGTTTCTAAAAATAAAAGTCTTGAGAAGAAAAACTAATAATTGTAAAAAAAAGTTTTCGAAATCGCATTCGAAAAACACTGGATTACACTTTTGGAACGACAAATGTTTGAAAAAAGAAAAGAATAAAATAATATGTTGTTTTTCTCAAAATCGAATTTGTAAAGAACTGTAACCTCTTATTTTATTTACAAATTATTTTCTAAAAGAAAAGAATGAAGGCTAATGCTATTCTTTTTGTTTTAGATATTGTTAATTTTTTTAAATAAGTTTTTTAAATTCCACAATCTAATATTAAAAAAAACTAATATTTTTTAATATCAAAATCGTGTTCAAAAAGAACCGGCATTTCCCTTTTTAGCCAATTTGTCTATTTTTAATGTCTATATATTTTTTTTCAAAAAAAGAAAACAATTGTTGAAGATTTTATTAATTTTATTTAAATTTTCAAATAAAAATAAGATTTAAAAATTTTAATGAACAAACGAATAATTGAAAGACTATTACAATTTTTAATTTTCAAGTCGTTCTAATATTAAATCCGATTTTGGAAGAAACGGTAGCAGCACCTCATTCTTCCGAAGAAATGAAAATTTAATTTTCTATAAATTAAAAAGGAAATATTTCCTCAAATTACAAAAATTGAACTAAAATTAAGGCTAAAGAAAATTTAGCAATTGACCAAAAAAGAGGATTTTATGAAAATTTATTTTTAAATGCTTTTTTTTAATATTAAAGAAAAACCATTCACATTTTCTTTTTAATTTTTTTAATATCTTTTGCTTCACTTTTTTTTTAAACTTTTACTGGTTTTTTAATTTTCATTCGTCGTGATTCGATCAAGGATCAAACCAGTAGGGCAATTCTGTAACTGTATGACAATGTCATATGACAAATTTAATTTTTTTTATAAGCAAAATACCGAACAACTAATTAAAAATCCAACTCATATCAGTACTAAAGCTTCACAATGTTCACAATGTTTTAATGTTATCCTACTCCAGGATTTACCATTAAAATTTGTCATATGATATTGTCATACTCTTACAGAATTTCCCTACGGGTTCACTACATCACAAAGCCTGAGTTACTACGACTCCTTAAATTTAAGATCCATTAGAGGATTTACTTTAAAAAGAAAATACTTTTATATTTAATTCTTTAACAATACAAGATAAACTTCACTAAAAAAACCACCTAAAACGCTTCTTTCCTTGAAATAAATCTTATCAGACTATCACTCTATCTATCACAAAAGATTGCACGCACAGTAGAATTTTTCTCGAAAGATCACTTACAGTGTAGTTCGCGATATAATCCGACGGGATGCGCGTGATATGAAGAATAATAACGGACAAATATCAGAAGAGCAAGTGAGTGCAAGAGTAAATTTGTGGGCTATTTTATATATTCCCTCGAGATTGCGAAAATAGACGACGATCCATAGATGGTTTGCGTCAGGGCGCGCGATGTCGTCGTTTGGCGGCAGGCCTTTTAAGGATGACCTGGAAGAGGTTACTCAAGGGACGCCCCTTCCACCAGTGCTGCATTCAGTACGATCTCACCTCCTGTTCTAGCACCTTCTCGTGGTTAATCAGTCCACCCCCGTATTCTTGAGATGATGAGTGCATCTCTGCACTCGCATAATTGCTCTTGATTCATTGCGATAGCAAGAGGGGACGACTGAAGTGGCGTAGCGCAGGAAAAAGCGTTTATTAAAATAGTTGAATATCTCTAATTGTCCACAGGGGGATTCTGCCTATTAACAAACTCTCAGGAAAACCCTTCAATCAGTTTGAAAATTTCGTGAAAATTTTCTGCAAATTTTAAGTTTAAAATGGGAATAATGATGATGGGTCTGGTTTATAGACGGAAACTTAGCACGGACAATATAACAAATATCTCATACATTACACCATTCTTAACCTTATTCTAGACACTTTCCAGTTTTCTCAGAAAAGAGCGAAATTAGAATAAGAAAAACACTTCTTTTTCTTTTGCTTTTCCAAAACTGTGAGGAAATATCAAGATTCCGGTTTAGAAATTGTTCTATTTTATTCTGTTTCAAGCGATTCAAAAGTTATCAATGAAGTATGCAACTAAATTTCAGAAAATTTCAAAAGAATTTCAAAAAATCATTAACCGATTCGTTACTTTGGAAGCCTTGAAGCCAGTTGGAATTTCTCTTGACTGGAAATTTTATACAGATTTTTGATGTTTTCTAGGATTATTTTCATAAAGTTTGATTTTAAATTAATCCCAATTGACCATAACTGGTTCACAAATTCGCTCTAAAATACAGTTTTACAGTTGACCTTGGGAAATTTTCAGAAGGAATAGAAAAAAAGTCCCTAGCGAATATGGATGAAATGTCTCCTTGGATAACAAGCATTAAGTAAATACTCCCTCCGTTCCGAAATAAGTCGTACGTTTGGGAAAAAATCTTGTTCCGAAATAAGTCATACGTTTGGGAAAAATTGGAATTAAGGGAAAGTTTGTTGGTAAATGTTTTATGTATCAACAATTATCTCTTGTAAAGAACTATTGCTTATGTTCAGTACTAAAATTGGGGTCCGGTCTTGATGGTATCTTGAGGAATGAATGTCTTCAAAATGTCTTATTTTTGGCGTTTTATTTTCAATCTAACATAGATGCAGAATGGTGAGAGATACAGACTTGGGACGTTCGGGGGACCCCCCCATAAGTTGACCCTGGGAACATTAATATGTTATTTATTTTGCCCCCACTCCTTCCCTTTCCCTTCAAAATCATGTTTTTTGGGATTGCTCGAAAACACGTCGTGCGATTTCTTTTTTTCAATTCAGAATATGTTTTAGAGAAACATATAAAGTGTCCCAGGGTCAACTTTTGGGGGGTCCTCTGAAGGTCCCAAGTCCCTATTTCTCACCATTTTGCATCCAGATATTCGAACACATAAAAAATGGATATTCTTTTTATTGCTCATTCTGCAAAATTTGAGCAATAAAAAATGTCATATCGGTAATAACTGTTGAGTTCTACTTGTGCATACTAAAAATTTAGAACAAATTCTATCCTGTAATGTTAATCACAGTCCATTTTTTAGTAATTAACTATCTACCGGAGCTCTTTGAAAAAAACGCGAAAAATGGACAACTTCAACATATCGAATCCTCAACATACCATCGTGATAGGATCCTCATATTATCCCTGAACATGGAGGATAGTTCATACACAAGATATTTGCCAATAACAAAAACATTCTCTGAAACCATTCCTTAATCCCTAATTTTTCCCCAAACGTACGACTTATTTCGGAACGGAGGGAGTAAGAAGAAATAATCGTTAGATTCTTATTGAAAAAATATCTTAAAAAGGTTATCTTAAAGGGCATGACATCTTATTCACAGTTAGAAAGCACTTGCAGCACAGCAGCATTATTTGTTCTTATTTTAATTTTTTTAAATTCATGACGTTGGCTAAGATGGCGGTGGACGCTGTAAAACTTCAATATTTTGCTTATCCAATTTTTTGTCAAAACAAAACATTAGAGAACATCGATTTATGGTCTTCGTATCTTTTTGCATTTCCTTTTTTTTTTTTTTTGAAAATCTCTGTAGTTTCACAAACTGTCTTAGCCGGTGTCAGCCAAAATCCCGAAAGCCAAAATCCCGAAAAGGCCAAAATCCCGAATGTTGAAAATCCTGAAAGGCGTTAAATTATATGGAGGAAAATGTGTAGAATAATTTCCCAAGACACAGAAGATTTCCCTTTGCCTCCAGCAAGCACGGGTGCAATCGTGGGAGTA
The DNA here is from genome assembly GCF_024763615.1 of Phlebotomus papatasi. Lineage (NCBI taxonomy): Eukaryota > Metazoa > Arthropoda > Insecta > Diptera > Psychodidae > Phlebotomus > Phlebotomus papatasi. The sequence goes on from NC_077223.1 coordinate 7,461,714, forward strand.
GCTATGACACTTTTAAAAATTCGTGATTTTGGCTTTCGGGATTTTGGCTTTCGGGATTTTGGCGTTCGAGATTTTGGCTTTCGGGATTTTGACCGGGACCCGTCTTAGCCAAGTAGTATTAGTAGCCTGAATAGTCATTGAAATGACTTGTGATTGGTTTGGGCTTTAGCCACTTAAGTGGCTACAACGTTCATTCAGGGATCCGGTCGGGCCTCTCGCAGTAGATTTAGATTTAGCAGAAGGGGCGGTCAATGTTGACCGCTGCATCCAAGGCTCTGTATTGGGCCCATTATGCATCCCCTAAGAATTTTCTTCTATTAAGGGCAGGGTGTGTCAAGCCAACCCGTTCTCCGGATAAACTCTATCAAACAGGCCGGCTATATCCTTGATAATTCACTTTGAGGCAGCATCGCTTTACTAAGCAACTTCCGCCCCAAATTACATAAACTGGAGCAATCACACACAAGGTGTATGACCGCCTCCTCAGTCTCATTACATCCCCTGTTGAATCGCATTGAAAGACAATATTATGCAGATGTTTCTTCAAACCTTTTGAAGAAACCGTCCGTTTTTTATCGATATTGGCAATGAACAGTCTGGACACACGATAGTTAGTTGTCGCGGTCCAGTCCGCTTGATGGGCCTTTAATGGGCAGGAGATATTTTTAGGATAAGTTATGGAACCGCCGTGATGTATGTAAGACATTTAGGTACCAATTTTTCAACCTATTTTCAGCGGTAACAGGCATTTCAAAAATTACTTTTTATGAACTCCCGATAGTAGGCAAAATTCTTTCAGTCCGTTTTCACTCAAGCCGGAACTCCCGGTAGGCCATTTGCCTCACTGAAGGTAAAACAAGGTCACAGTCGTCCCCTTTTGGCCTCAACTGAAAGTAACCGGAAAGTCCGGCCATCATTTTAGAGAGGCCGGAGATCGCCCCAGACGTAAATAGTAGTTTTCTGGCTTTATTTTGCTATTTGGGATCCTTGAAGACTTAAAGTTTTCTTCTTCTCATTAGGATTTAAAGATTCTACAAAACTGTAGCGTTTTTGTAACATCTATTTTATGCAGAAATTTCAATAATTTCAAAAATATGAAAACTTCATTTGATGATCTTAACTTTTTCATTGCATTCTCTTAATTAAGAAATTGTGCATCAAAATGTGAAGAGTTTGAGGGTATTCCTGTACTTGCAAAAATTGTTTGAATGTTTTCATTGTGTTAATTTTATGAAGAGTCGCTTTCTAGACGATTAAGAAGTTGCCTGAGCAGCTGCCTGGGCGTCGAAGACATTCCTCCCCTCATCCCATTTTCCCTCATTTTCCCCCCAGAAAAGATGAAAAGATCACGAGAGGTGACAAATGTTGGGGCTCCCAGTCGTTTTTCATCTTCCACCGACCATTGGCTATTATGGCCATGAGGAGGTCACACCATCTCCTCTTGAGGAGCATCTTGTGCAAAGTGCTATCATTCTTGTGTGGAAATCCTTGGAATTATTGAAGTATTCGGCAAAAAGCAGAAGAGGGTGAGTCATTTATAGAGGTGGGAGCTTTAACTCTTTGCTTTCACCAAGAGAACTTCCTGAACATTTTTGCATGTTGCCCAGGAGTGACTAATGAGGCTTGCCCAATCTTTCTTCTCTCTTCAATGTTCTCATAAAATGCCACACTCCAGCGGTGGCAGAAGTAATCCTTTTTCTCCAAAACTTAATTATACTTAATAGTTTGGTCACGTCCTACCAATGGGATCCTTGTTTCCCTCAGGGACAAGCCCTCTCTCTCTCTTGGTCAGGGACTGGTGGAATTTTCCGGGTGAAACTGGGAATAGCCTGAAGTAGACGTTTGCATATGGAAAAATATGCAAAGATGAGTCATAAATCGAGTCGCTGTCTGTGAAAGCTTCCAAAGTTTTTGAATATGCAACTCACAAGAGTCCTCTCCATGGTCACACCGTCCAGAATCATAACGTTTAGATCACCAGCACCAAAACTCCCCTTGGAAGAGGATGATAAAAAAAAAATTGCCAAGGATAAATTTCCATTCGGGGTGGTACTTTCAAAATTCATTCACAGGAAGGTTTCTGGGGCGAGAAAAAGCTTGAACTTTCACGGACCATTTCTGCTCATTTTCCTCCCTCTGGAACCCTTTTGGTGTTTTCTCTCTGTTTTTTTTTCCGGAGGAGTACTTCACAGCGTACCGACAAGTATTCTGAAATATTTTCCATACTTCTGGGAAATATTTTTTAAGCAATGGTCGGAATGTTCAAAAAACATTTTCCCATTCCCTTGCTTCATTTTAAAGGGATGAAAGATTCATGATTTAAGGGGATTTAATAAATTGTCGCTTCCACCGATTCACTCGTAACTTAGGTAGAAGATAAAAGAATTCTGTTCAAAATTGCTTATGGGGTTTTAAGTAAATGAAAGTAATGCAAATTAAAGCTATCTGGAGATTTGAAAAGTAAGGCCCAATATGGGAGACAGGGGCAGAATTATTTAGGAAAAGAAAATTTCATTTTTGTAAAAAAAATGTTAAAATGATACTGATAGTTATTTAAATAACAAGGAAGGCAGATGTTCACTCTGAATAAATAGTAGTTCGCTTAATATACGACTCTTTCTAAAGCAAACTATAACATTTCACTAATTCTATCATTGCTTAATTCGGCCCGGTTTCCCTTAATAATATTCAATAGGGTGCAAGGACCATCTGTTGGACATTATCAATCAATAAAAATATAAAATGCAATTCTTTTTCTCAAATTGTTTCGTTTTACTTGGTCTAACAAAAAATTATATCCGAAAATCATTGAAATCGCTAGGTTCAATTTTTTGCAAAGTTAGAAAACCTCATTTTTGACGTATTTCTGGAGTATAGGGAACGCATTAAGGGGGAGGGGGGAAAACAAAGAGATTACCATCGAGAATATGTCATTTTAGAAAGCACATTAAAATCCGTAAGTCAATATCTCTTACCGTTGGGTCAAAATATACTGAAAAACGAGAAAAAACAGTATTTTTAAAATAGAACTAATACTGTTACTTTCCCGACCCATCACCTATTGTGGTTGATGCAGTCGGGTTCGGAATTTCAAGATCTTTCAAAAAAGTCGAAATTTAACCAAATCCGTTAAAAATTAGGCCCTCTAGGTTGGTTGAACTTTGACCTTGAATAATCCAAGATGGCGATTTTTCTGGCGATAGGTGTCGATGTCGACATGTTCAGCGGGACTACCTCCAAATCCAAAATCCAACGCAATTCATTTTTTGTGATGTTCAAAAGAAGAAGAAGAAGAGTACGAAAAATTAGGATAAACTGGTAAAAATAAAAGGGTCACCGATGATCATTTGAAAGGGTCACTGTTTTGACACCTATATTTAACTCTGGAATAAACGAACAAATACAATGAAAAAGTTATCTTTGGAGTTCGCTCAGATGAGAGAAATACGATAAGAGTAATAAATTTACGATAAAACACGATATATCGTGATAAATATGCATACAAAATTTTAAAAGATTCAAGTGAACCTTTCAAAGGGTCAAATATGATCCATTTTTATTGAAAAGGGTCAATTTGACCCTTTTATTTTTACCAGTGTAGGAATAATCAAAACGTCTAAAGGGCCTTTACACACTTAGTAGAAATTTCTGTAAAAAATTGCCTTTTTAAAGAAAATTTCCCCTATCCTTGTAGGCAGAAACGTCAGATTCTTTTAAAAAAGGCCATTTTTGACGAAAATTGCTTCTAGTGTGTAGACACCATAGAGGAAAACTTAACTTTAGAAGGTTGTAGGAAAAAAAATGGGACACGGGTTTCTCTATCATCCTTAACCCTTTAAGGACAATTGGGTCACCGGTGACCCAAAAATGAAAATTTTCATACTACCTTGTAAAGCTCTGTTATGCTCTAAAAAGTCAGAAAAAGTAATTTTCTCTGACCGCTATTTTTCGTCCTTAAAGGGTTAAGCCAAGAGATAACTTATTGAGAAACTGCGAAGAAAAGAATTCCTCTAGACAACCTAGATTTATACAGGGGGTTATCGAAGACCAGAAGTCGATATCTTCTACCGTTTAAGCTCCAGAACTCTAACAAGTTAAAAATAGCTGATTTTATGTATAATGCTCTCTCTCATTAAGTCCATGCATCAAATTTGGTAGCGAAGTGTTAACTGCAACCTCAGAATATTACCACTATCAAAATCAGTAATTTAATAGTAAAAATGCTAAAAATTAAATTAAAATCGGAAAATTAATATACTCCTTCCATGAACTTTTTTAGTCAATGCAGCATAAATTATTATTATTGTTATTGCAAAAATTAGTAGGAGTGGTGGATAGTTATTCATTGGCACATAGTGGTTATTGCACCATAAATAACTTTAAATTTGCTTCATTGTGTGATTTGTGACATTATGAAAATATGGATATTGAAATAATTGACAAGATTTATTTATTTTAAATGATTAATTTAATGCCAATTATTTGCCAAACTCTGAAAAAAAATGATACAATTGACTTTTTTTTCGTTATAAAGGCTACACTTTTCATGTGTTAAAATATATCAACCAAGATTTCAACAATTTTTTATGTAAATTTTGCAATGTTTTGTGGTATTTTGTTCCGTAGGTGTAACTCTAACCCCTTTATACACTTAAAAAGGTAATATTTACACTGATTTCGGAACAATAGGAATAAAACTAACATTACCGAAATGGTTTTTTTTTTAAGATTTTGTGATTTTTCAGTCAAAATTTGTAAAGTAAATTAAACTATTAGAGGGAAGTGGAGTACCTTTGAAATTGGTGCAGCTTTGAAATTGGGATGTTTCTCCTATTTTTAAATGGAATTGAGCTGCACAAACAGATTGAGAAGCTAAATTACATTGTGATATGGCTCAGTTCCATTTAATAATAGTAGAAAAATACCCTACTTCCTCCTATATCGCGAAATTCTTGAACTTGTGAGTCTACACTGAGAAAAAGGGGGTGCGATTAACATTTTTCCTCATAACTTTAATATGAAAAAAAATTGAAGTACAATTAATATGAAAAAGGGTAACTTTAACCCCTAATACACCTAAAAAGCATAATATTTACACCGATTTCGGAAAAATATTGCAGGGTAAAATAAACATTTCCGGAATATTTTTTTTTAAGTTTTTCGGATTTCTCTCAGTCAGTGTGAGCACTCAGCGAATTTTCCGTACCTGGTATTCACTATTTTGAGAGAGCGAAAGAAGAACTAAAAGTCCAAAGTGTTAAAAGTGTTGGATGATAAAAGTTAGTTTTCAATCTTTGGGGTTGATTGGGATTTGGGAAACAATTTATTTTAATTGATATGGATAAGTCAAGGGTGAAGTTCGATTGGTCACCACTACTTTGTGTGAGTTGCAACATGTAGAATGAATAATTTTCTAATTTACTGTGGAATTATTTTAATGTCTTGCGGGTACAAAAGTTCTTCCCTCAAATCTCTCTGAGATTGGGAGTTTTTCCTCAAGTACATTGCACCAACTCTCTTTAGCAATAAACTTGATCACGTTTGGCACAACAACGTGATAGACAAACTGACAAATTGTTTCTGCACAGGAAACTTTTCCAATGCTGCCTCGAGCTTTTCACCTCAATTTTCCTTTTGTTAGACCTATGGACAGATTGTTCAGGGACTGCATTCTGGGCATTTGTTACTATGAAACTATTTCTAAGAATTTTTAAAATCAGTAGTGTGATAAAATTACTCAAATGGTTTTAGTTCAATTTTACTTTATGGATTCTTTATGAGGTGTCGCAATAAAGTTGCTATTTCGAGCATTCTGCAAAACTGCAATATTTCTCAACTTCTTTTTTTCAAAGGATTTTCCAGTGTAATTAAACAAAGACTAGTTCTCCAGAAATAACAGGCAATTCCTTCGCCACTTATGCACTTGATGGATGGTCTCATTTAACACAAGAAAAGTCAATTTATGATCTTTTTGCCTAAGCAGTAAATTTATCTGTCCTGTCTCCCTTTTCATGGACCCAAAAATAGATTAAATAAAAAGACCCCACAGTGTGAGTGCAAATATCTCATTAATTATAATTTCTGTCGTATCGGACAGAAAATTGCATTGCAAATGCATATGGAAGTAATTTGTTGACAATGTTCTGGGCATTTGCCAATTTCCATGCTGACTTTTCATATTTACACCCCTGTATTTTCACGTTTTTCAATATTTATAATTAGCCAATATATTTCTCAATTGATGAATGAGGCAGAAAAGTGATTTTATGTACTCAAATCTTTTTTATTGACCGTTTTTTTTAACGACGAATTTGAATTGGTTTCAATTGCACGATGCAAAGGTACGATCATTGTTTGTCCACTTAAGGCTCACTTAACCCTTTACAGACAAGACACTTTTTACTGATCGAAAATCATTAGGGGAAACCGGGGCAGAATTAGCCACGCGTGGTATTAGGCAGTGGGATGTTATAGCTTTCCGCAGAAGGAATATTGAAGAAACCATATCCCTTACTATTCATTGGAATTTTCAATATTTATCAGCCTGTTACAAATAGAGTTGGTAAATTTCAAGAAATTTCATAAATTTCCACCTAAAGTAGGTGGCGACTGCTGTGAAATTTCTGAAATTATACCATCTCTAGTTACAAACATTTTTCTTACAAATTAAACGCAATGAAAAAATTCATTTGCTGGATAATCTGTCCCGGTTTCCCTTAATAAAAATGAAACTAATAAATAAAATCAATAAAATAGATAACTCCAAACATTAGAATATTCAACAGAAACGAATTCGGTGGTTTTTTACTTGTATGGACGTTTTTAACCTAGGGTAAAAAGATACAAGTTGGACATAGTGTTACAAGTTGGACATTTCGCCGGTACAAGCTGGACATAGCTTTTTTCTTGATAAATACAGTACTATTTTCTTTTAAGCACAAGAAACCAATTTATAAAACTAAAGAATTAAAAATATACCAATAAAAATGAAGTACTAAATTTATCAAGAAAAAAAGCCCCGTCCAACTTAGACTATTGTCCAACTTGTACCATTGTCCAACTTGTACCACTTTACCCTAGACGATGCTTCAAAATTCCTATAAAGAGTGATGGGTGAAATTCATTAGGAACATAGACAAAAAACTTGAGTTTTCCGAAGCTTTAGTCATCCGAAGGTAGCGCGCTTTCCCCTATTTAAAATTCGAATTTTGTATTCAAAAATTCGAAAAGTCGAAAAAATTCGAAATAATGCAGAACCGGTAGAAGCATATGAGAACAGTCAAGAGAAAGAATTTTAGTTTTCATTTTTCTTTGGAATTACTACTGCAATCTTCCCAAATATGCATAGGTTAAAATATAGAAATGTTAGCGGATGTTTTATTTTAAAAACGAATTTAATATAAAAATTAAAAAGAAAATCAATTGAAAAAAATTAAAGAGAGTAATTTTGGTTTTTTGGCGATGAAAGTTGAAAAGAAGTGGACGTGGTTTACTACCACTATTTGAATTATTCGCAAAAGCACAAACTTTTGAAAACTTTTCGAACATTGAGTGTTTCAATCGAAAATGTATACGCCAAAAACTAGACAAAATATGACAGGGGTAAAGCAATGAAGGGGATTTTTATTTCGAAACGGAGATTTCGAATCAAATTTATCCTAATTTAAAGAGGTATTTATTTGCAAAATTTTGATTTATTATTTCTGATATTTGTTTTTCAATGAGGATAATAATAGTAGCACAGCAATTTCGTAAAGGAGCTAGGTCTTCTCGCAATAAAGCTAAACAAAAATTCTTGGTGATCTAATAGAATTCGAACCTGGGACACTTTCATTAATGAGCGAGATCTCTACCGTGTTACTAATTGAATGTCCCTATGGGAGTATCTAAACAGGGGGATTTTATTCCGAAACCGCCATTTTTTTTACAAAATTCTCCCACTGAGCTGTAGACCGGTGCATTTTTGCCTATCTTTTGGCGCTTAAAATCTCCCTCTTCGAAAGCTCAATTTGTTTATGTTCGAATATTTTGACATTTCAAGCGATTTTAATTATTATTTTTTGTATTTCAAGAGATGTTTTCCTCGTGAACTATTTTCAAAGTTATCAAGAGTCGAAAAGCAGGTGAAATGGGGACACGATATCGATCACTCTTCTGAATGCATCGTTTAATCTTCATTAATGGTCGAATTGTTAAAGTTGATTTATAGGAAAATAAAAACTTACGATATTTTCTTAATTTAGCAACAATATTAGCATAAAATCCTGCGTTAGGCCGGTTTTGATATAGTGGATGTGTGCCACAACTCCTCTTCCTTATAAAGTATTCGTCACCAGGCATAAATATTAACTTTACCTATCTTTAACAAATTTTTTGATTCTAAATCATTGTGTGATTAACATTCGAAACGTTTCGAAATAAAATAGAAAGTCTTCCAGACTATCTATTTTAGTTAGAGCACACTTGGAGGATTTATAACAGAGGGTGGAGAAAATTTATCTCAGGAATGAACCACTAGAGGAGATTTCCCGAGACTCACCGGTGCATAGCACAAAGGGGTGCATTTCGAAATCCCCCCGTATAGAAGAGGTCTATAAGGCTATTGTTTGAGTCTATGAAGAGTACAAAAATAGTTCAGTGTTTTTTTGTCAAAACTTTCATCCTCATTTAATTGCTTTTCAAGTCCCAAAGTGCTTTTGTTTTATTGATAAAGTTGCTATAAAACACTGAGCAGTTAGTCACAGACAAAAAATGACTAAATTTTACTTTAGAATTTGTTCATTGTATTCTCTTGCCCTATGCCCGCGACATTTTATGAAAGGATCATAATAAAATAGACATGTTCCTAATTAAAATTTAAATCGACAGATATAAATTCTAATTGGAAAATATTCAGAAGGGGGTTAGAGTGACGTATAAAAAAGGTGTTTATACTGCTAATAGAGATTAATCATACCAGGTTGAAATAAAACAATTCCATTAAATCATTTAATTAGGTTCTGGTGCATAATTTATAGAGCTTTTATACTACCCTGTCGTTGTTCAAAAACACCCACGCTTTTGACCGTTTATTGATTAACAGCAGTGTAATTAAATTTTTAGTAGAAGAAAAATACTTCAACCAAAAATAATTGAGTGGCAATAATGAAATAATCGTGGCAAATTTAATTAGGTAATTTTTCAAGAGCAATTTTTTTGGTGAGTGAATTGAGGAAAAAAACGTATGATTTTTTTTCAGTACTTTCGTGACGTCTGTTAAATGACAAGAAATTTCCCTTTATTTCGAAATCACAATATGTTTTTACAAAAAAAAGTCATTTTATTAACAAAAATATCAAATCAATCGTGGATTTGAATCATTTGTGTGTGTTTTTTTTTACATTTTGTGTTCACATTTTTAATCAAACTTTTGGGGAGCAATTGCTAAGGTATTGCTCTGCAAAAATTGATGGGAACAATTTGGTGTTAAATGTAGTTTTTTTTTGGTGTTTAAAAGTGAAAGAGAAACTTAAAGAAATCATATGATGAGTGAAGAGTTTGTGAGAATTTTTTCAATATATCTGCACATATTCGCCCTGCTGGGTGATTCCCCGGTTGAGTGTGAAGATAGATGGTGGTTGATATGGAGCATTTAGAAGCATTTGCGATGGACAATGCCTGGGCCAGATTCATCGTATTCCTGCTTGGAGATCCACATTTGCTGGAAGGTGGACAGAGAAGCCAAGATGGAACCACCGATCCAGACGGAGTATTTCCTCTCAGGAGGAGCAATGATCTTGATCTTGATTGTTGATGGAGCAAGGGAAGTGATTTCCTTCTGCATCCTATCAGCGATACCTGAGAGAAAAAGAGAAAGAGAGAGATTTAGGAGTATTAGAGATTTGTTTAGGTAGGGAGGATGAGATCCTTACCTGGGTACATGGTGGTGCCTCCGGAGAGTACTGTGTTGGCATAGAGATCCTTGCGGATGTCCACGTCGCACTTCATGATGGAGTTGTAGACGGTCTCGTGGATGCCGCAGGATTCCATGCCAAGGAAGGATGGCTGGAAGAGGGCCTCGGGACAGCGGAAGCGCTCATTGCCAATGGTGATGACCTGTCCGTCGGGCAATTCATAGGATTTCTCCAGGGAGGTGGAAGCGGCTGCTGTGGCCATTTCCTGCTCAAAGTCCAGAGCTACGTAGCAGAGCTTCTCCTTGATGTCACGCACAATTTCCCGCTCGGCCGTGGTGGTGAAGGAGTAACCGCGCTCCGTGAGGATCTTCATGAGGTAGTCGGTGAGATCGCGACCGGCCAGATCGAGACGGAGGATGGCATGGGGCAGAGCGTAACCTTCATAGATGGGTACGGTGTGCGAAACGCCATCTCCGGAGTCCAGGACAATACCGGTGGTACGACCGGAGGCGTACAGGGAGAGTACGGCCTGGATGGCAACATACATGGCCGGGGAGTTGAAGGTCTCAAACATGATCTGAGTCATCTTCTCGCGATTGGCCTTGGGATTGAGGGGAGCCTCAGTGAGGAGTACTGGGTGCTCCTCGGGGGCCACACGGAGCTCATTGTAGAAGGTGTGATGCCAGATCTTCTCCATGTCATCCCAGTTGGTGATGATGCCATGCTCAATGGGGTATTTGAGCGTGAGGATACCTCGTTTGCTCTGGGCCTCGTCACCCACGTACGAATCCTTCTGACCCATACCCACCATCACGCCCTGATGCCTCGGGCGACCTACGATGGAGGGGAAGACGGCACGCGGGGCGTCGTCTCCGGCAAAGCCGGCCTTGCACATTCCCGATCCATTGTCAATCACAAGTGCTCCCGCATCTTCATCACACATCTTGATATGCTATTTGTCTTCCCTCTGCAATGAAAAGCGTTGAGATCAGATCTCTTAAGTTAAGAGATTTCTGTTATTTCTTTGAAAATGATTTTCTTGTGAATTAACCCTTTAAGGACGATTGGGTCACCGGTGACCCAAAAATTAAATTTTTCCTACGGCTTTCCAAAGTTGTATTTTGCTCTAAAAAGTTAGAAAAAGTGATTTTTTCTGACCCTCAATTTTTGACCTTATCGTCCTTAAAGGGTTAAGGGAAGGGTATTTTTTTTCCTTGTTCCCTATGTTTCCCCACGAAATGATTCCCTAATTATTTCCCTGAGAATTCGTGTGCGGGTAGAATAAGTAATTATTTACTGTCACATCTTATTATCTATCACACATTTGTGCACGGCGAATGCCAATTTGAGGGAAGACTTTCCTGGGGGTTACACACAATGGAGAAAGAACCCTTCGCGGTGAATTCCAACCCCGAACCATTCCAAATAGCAAACCCCCCATTTGATGTTAAGATTTCTGGATATTCTTGGAGACTCTAACGGTGACTTGTTGGGTTTTTCACTCCCTCAACTTGAGGCCTCTACACGTTTGATTAAAGTGGAATCAAATGGAACACAAAACAAAATTACCCGAATAACCATAAATCATCATTACAAATGTGTTTATGGGATCTGGAAATGTGTCCTAAGTCAGGGGTATAAGGGGGTTGGTAGAGGGAGAGGAAATGAGCTACAACCCAACCCTTGAATGGGGTGGGTAACGCATATAAATAATTGTAATTGGGGATCGACAACATTTTCATTATGCACACTATTTATTTTGTTGCCAATTTCCTTCAACGAGGACATCCTTCTTGGATCTATCACTGAGAAAAAGGGGGTGCGATTAACTTTTTTTCGTCATAAATTTAACATTTTTTGGGTGTAAAAATATATCAACATTTTTTAATGTTGATTTTACACCTTTTAAGGGTAAAATCAACACGAAAGAAGGGCAACTTTAACCCATAATACACCTAAAAAGGGTAATATTTACACCGTTTTCGGATCAATACTTAAGGGTAAAATTAACATTTCCGGAATGTTATTTTGACTTTTTCGGATTTCTCTGGATTTATCTCAGTGTTTAAGTGATAGGGTTGGTGGAGTGAACACTGAGAAAGAAAAAGGGGGTGCGATTAACTTTTTTTCCTCATAACTTAAACACTTTTTAAGTGTAAAAATATATCAACATTTTTTAATGTTGATTTTACACCTTTTAAGGGTAAAATCAACACGAAAGAAGGGCAACTTTAACCCATAATACACCTAAAAAGGGTAATATTTACACCGATTTCGGATCAATACTGCAGGGTAAAATTAACATTTCCGGAAAGTTATTTTAACTTTTTCGGATTTCTCTCAGTGAGGGATGAATTGCCATCACAGAAAATTCACTTAAATCCAATTTCAGTTACAGATAATCCATAGTCACTATTGATAAATTGGGTCACACATAAATTCACTTAAAATTAATTAAAATTTTCACCATTAAAATTAATATTGAATTATTAAATTAAGATCATCTCCCGGGTAATGTGGTTTAAGATGTTGAACCAACCTTTAAGACACTAATTAACAATGAAATCTGCCCTGTCGATGGCACGAATGTTGCGGCGAGTGAGACAATGTGCCGAATGAACATTGACTTTTATACTCGTGCAAAGTGCTTTTGTATGCTCGAAATAGAAACGATCCTTACAAGGATCGAATCGATGGCCTCTACGCTTTTTATTGTGCATGCACACAATTTTAAATGCAAAAACCCGCGTATGCACCAATCGAAACAAATACAACGGCCAAATGGTGAACCCATATAGGGCTAGCACATCTGCGATTTACCACCACCCAGAAGAACAAGACATCCCATGCTGAGGGCTCATGAGGCGGTACCAGGAGTGAGGGCTGAAGATGCCACTGATGCACATAAATCTTCTTAACACTGTGTCTGTTGCACTATCTCTGTCCCACTCTCATGATCTTAAGTGTTGTGCCACTTAAAATACCATTTTCCCCATACACTTTTCCCCCAAATACTCGCACATCTTTCTCCTAATCAATTGCAACTTCTTAACCCTCCCCGGACCCCATCCCCCAAAACACTCTCTGTTGTATTGTGTGCATGGCTCATCAGTCTCATGATCACTGTCAATTGATTTCCATGGTGAATCAAGTCAAGGAAGATTAACTATATTGAGAATTCCCGCCAAATTTGGGGGATATTCAAGGAAAAGCTGAGAAAGTGGGTGAAAATGTGAGAGTACTTGGATGAATGGGGTTGGTATATTTGGAAAATCTCATCAAAACCCTTTTGAAATTATACCTTTTAAAGCTCGATAACCAAATGCAAAATGAAATTGCATGTCAGAGCTGCTATTTTGATGATATAATCAAGATGAGCAAGTGAAAAACACTTCGCAATGAGCTCGAATTCATGAGTTGGTTGAGTATTAATTGCTTTGAGAAGAAAATTATTCATGGCAAAGCACTTCCCAAGTACTTTGGGGTATTTTGGAATTATGCCTAATTTGGAACTTGGGATCTCAGTGGCGCAATAGGCAAAATCGTTGGGTCTACGGCGCATGAGATCTCCTATTCGACTCTCAAAGTTCTAAATTCGAGTCCCGCCCGGTGCAAAGGTCTGAATGTCTAGAAAAAAGACATTTTCACTGTGCCCAACAACTCTGGAAGCACTAACGAAGCATTCACACTGCGGGGAAGGCGCTTCCGGGCGCTCTACAATTGCCTTAGTAGTTTCTTCCAACACGGGATAGAACAACAGTATCATATATCGACGGCTCCATTCCATACTATTCTAAGTCGACTTAGAATTATATTACTCCGAGAGATATGTTGTTCCTGGGACCGAGATCTACAACTGGTGAAAATTTGGTGGTCATCGGGCGTTTGGGTAACGAGATATTCAATTTTTTCGAAAAAAAATACACGGGCAGCATAGAAAATCGTCAACTTTAAATGGCTCTCCTGAAATTCTGTCATTCTGAGATAAAATAGTATGGAATGGAAGCGTCGATATACATGATTACATTGTACAAATATCTCGATACGATTAAGTAAAAATTTGGAACTTTGAAATTTCCTGATAGTTTTAGATTTAGATGGGAAAAGGGAAAACTGACGAGGTCAGATTTCACCTGTGATCACTAAAGCTGAGATTGTAAAGAATCTCAGCTAAAACAATGAAGAAGTAGGGTAAGATTGGGTAATTTGGAATCATGTTCAATTTGGAACAAGGAGTTTTCCTAACAGTTTTAGATGGCAAAAGGAAAAATTAACGAAGAAGTAGGAGAGACTGGGGCAAAACTTGACAAAACGCATATTTTATTCTTTCACGAGCTCTGAGAAAACTTAAACGTTTTATAATGAGCATATTCTTATAGGAAATTTACTGCTCTATAACATTGCAGAAGACTATTTCTTCCCTATCTCGAAAGAAATGTGATTTTCGAATCATTTTCTTAAAGTCGATTTTGTGGAGATTCTCAAAATTTCTGGGGCAAACTTTGTCAGTTTTCGGATAATTTGTGACGTTTTACTTTCGCAAACGTTAAAAATATCAAATAGACATATTTTTATAGGAAATTTATTCCTCTACAACTTTGTCGAAGATAATTTTTCTCTATCTTAACGAGAAATGTGCTTAAATTGAGCTAATCAGTATTGATATTTTCTGTAAGCCAAATATTCTAAAAATAGGGCTCAAAATTTCATTATTTTTTTATTTTACATAAGTCTTCCTCGAAACCCTTGAAACTTTGTAAGTTTAAGAAGGATCATGAAGGCTGTCCTATAATAAAAATTTCAAGCCTCAGTCTCTTTTATTTAAGAAAATAGCGAATATTGAAATTTTCGTTTTGACAAATTTTGCCCCAGTCTCCCGTACTCTCGAATGTAAAGCCTTGTACATATTCGTGATTTTCTTTTTCTTTTTGACCATCTGAAACAGTGAGAAAATCTTAAAATTCCAAAATAGACATGATTCCGAACTACCCCATCTTACCCTAAGACTTTTCTGAATCAAAATTCTTATAATCTGCTTATTGCGGTCTTGGCTGTGTTACTGAGACTACTAAGAGTAAAATAGCGCATTGAAAGACTATTTAAAGTCTTGGTTCTATTAGGCACCTATTTTGCTTCTTAGATTCGTCGTGGATTTTGCAAAGGTTTTCAAATAAACTGTTAATTTCCGACTTATTACCGGTTTATGACCTACTGAATATGGATCGAAATGATCCGGGATTCAAAGACTCCTAAAATGGATCCAATTTTGTTGTAATTAAGGTCACTGTTCTTCTAGAAACTCTTTTGGATAATGTCTAAGTTATATCGATGCTTGTATTAGTAACTGTGCTAACTGTGATAACAGCAATTTATCAAGAACATTGAACCTTTACTGCGATATCGTGAAACACAACAAGCGAAAGAGTAAACTCAGTAGATCGTGAGTAAAAAATCCCATAAAATCGAGGTTACAGAATATGCACTCTCGACATTTGTTGATTCAAGCGACGATGTTCGAAAAGGAAAGAAAATTCTTAAAGAGGAAAGAAAATCTTGCCAATGTTCTAAGTTTCTCAGGAACGATTTAAAAAGCGATTATACAAAGACCCCAAATTGCCATCTCTTACCGTTTGGCTTTTACTACCCGAACTCCACGAAGAGAGAAGTATAATCCTTGCATTTTTTCATCCTCCAAAATTTCCGCCTTCCACCCCACAGAGAAAACTTTTCTCAACAAATCTTCACGTTTTAGACGATTTCTGAGAAATGTCGTCACACTGTTTGACCGTCTGTCCATCCGGCTGTCTCCAGCTCTAAGGGCCAAAGTTTTAGACTTAACAACTTGAAAATATACTTGAATCATTCCTAATAACGTTTTTTCAAGGTCAAAGATTAAAGAAGGCTCTAGAGAGCGCATTTATTAGGTCATGTTTGGGCTCGTTGGAAAGATCTTGGAATTTCCAATCGGTTCCAATCGGTTTTGAATCGATAATGAACCGGTTCATAACCGTAAACTAATCTTTGTTAAAATTCAATTAGAATAATCTTAAGTTATTTTAGGCAATGTTTTGAGTGATTTATAATTCCATTCAAATCGGTTGTGAACCGGTAATGATCCGATAAGTAATAGTAACCGATTGGACGCTTTGTCCCCCCTTTTGCATTCTCAAAACTTCAGATGTACGAAATTCTGAGAAAGTCGACACCTTCAGGTGAGGACATGATCGAGAAATTCCTGCTCTAAAAGTAAGGGCAAAATTCCGAACAAAACTATTTGAAACTTCAGGCTTTGATAATCTAGTACTCTCTCTGTATCAAAATAACTCGCACATTTATCATACAGTGCTCGGCAAAAGTGACCCAATGCTCTTGTGACTCAATTCTGTATAAAAAATTTAATATTTCATGATCTAATTCCTGTTCTAAATCTAAATTCTAAATTTTTTGTTAAAAATAGTCTTTATTGGGGTTATAAGTGAGAAGACATCGGAAATGATCTTGCAAATAGGACTTATATAACCCGGTAGCAATTATACTGCATCCTAAATAATGTTAATTGTGCGTTAAGTAAAATTGAGGATTAAAATATGGCATTTGGACACTACCGGCAAAAGTGATCCAATGCATCCTCTTTGTAAAAGGCTCTAATTTTTTTTTGTATTTTTCTCAAAAAATCAAATTTTAGAATAGAGCTTTCAAGGAAAAAAAAGTTCAAGGTGATATAGGACTTAGATAATGAAATATTAAATTTTTTATACAGAATTGCAAAACATTGGGTCACTTTTGCTGAGCACTCCCAAGAAGCAATTTTTTTCTTAATATAGTCTTGTAGAATACCCTAAGTAAGGCACTATAGAACCAAAAATCTTTTTATTTGCTTATAACGCTCTTGGTTCCAACATTGAGATTACTAAAAGTAAAGTGACGCACTCTTAAGGATCTTAAGAGCTTCTATAGGAATTTCAACAGAAAATTTTCACTTTAAGCCTTTTAAAAGTGCACTAAAAGACTTTTCCCATACTTGGTTCTATATGGCAGGTATTTTGCTTCTTGGGCTGTACGTATTGAACGAACGCTAAGACGGCGGTGGACGCAATAGAGGGAAAATCAAACACTGTTTCTGCAATGTTGATGCGCTTTTAAAGCATTTATCGATGAATAAAATATCTATCTGTAAATCTATATGAGAAAAATATGTAGTGTTCGAAGCCAAAGTACGTGCGAAGTCTGACCGCCTCCATCTAGGGCAAGTGTGCCAAATTTCGGCATAGTTGCATGCAAGCGTCAAAGTCTCAAGTTTAAAATGTAATATTTTAAATACAAATTGATTTTTTTATTCTTTCTTTTGTAAGAGTGTTGCTTGGAACCTTGTAAAGAGTTTAGCGTCTTTATTTACTCTAAAATCATTCCTAATACATTTTAAAATAAATAAAAATGTTGACATAGCTTTGGTGCCCTATTTCGGCCACCTTCATTCTCATAGTTCCTTGCCCTGCGGAAATTCTTCCAATATCTTTTTCACGTCATCTCGTTTGCCGAAGCTACATTTTTTGTTATTCTTTTGCATTGTATAATCTCTAGAGTACGTAAAATCTAAAAATTCATGGAAATTCGAGGAACAAAAAGGTGGCCGAAATTGCAAGCTGGCCGGAATTTGGCACACTTACCCTACATTTTCATTTTTTTGGGGTGACGATCCGACTTTCAGTGTCGACACATGCTTCACTTACCTTATTTTTCTTAATCATAGTTGCGGAATTAACCCTTTAGAATAGGAAGTTTATTATAGGTATGCAATTTTTATCTCCAAAACATATTTGCGGTTTTTCTGATGAGGCCGGTATTATAATAAGTCGGCGGTAGTCGCATCAGTAATCCGCGAATTCGAGCACATAGAACATCATCGGCAACATAATATAACGAGGTCAGAGATTCCTCCTTAATTTGCCTATTGTAATGCGTAATTTGTGAACAAGATGAAAGAATTTGGCATTCGCAATTCTGAACAATAGCCAAAAGAGTCAGGAAGTTCTCGAAGAAGATCCTCGCAGTCGACACATCTTTAAGAAGCAAATTATCTCAGAATCTTCCAAGACGGTTTCTTGTACTAATAACAATTATGACAGCTAATCACTTAAAGCGTTTTGCGTTGAGTGCGTGAGAAAAGCGTGTGGAATATTAATGAGACCATCTGGATGGTGTATCTGCAAAATTTATGGACGACAGCTCGTCTGGTGAAATAGTATGTTGCGATTTTCTTGTCTTTTGCTATATTTATGTGCTTAGAAGTGAGAAAATCTTTCGTCAAAATTCACTGTTGTTAATTATATGGATGGTATAAATCGTCAGGTGAAATTGCTACCGAAAATTTAACCCATATTTTTCCTTCAACAATGGAAAGCTCTTTCTTGGTGCTATCTTGGATGTAGTATAAGTAGGAGCCATCTAAAATAAATAATGTTGGTGCATGTGAGAGCAATTTTGTATCTTATGTAGTGGCAATGATTGGAAGCATGAGTGGTAGAGAAAAGAATAATTTGCAAGTGTTAGAAGACGCTATTTCAGTGTGATTTATCAACATGAGTCTCTTAGACTAACCATTGATATCAATTTATCTTTTTCGCGGGTGTGCAACTTGTGCCAGATGTGTATTAGTGGATGCAGCAAATACTTTTGCATCTAATTCCGTGCAAGAAATGAGCCGAAAACCGTTTCTTGCACAAATCGAACATCCTCATAATCTTACATCGGTCTCTCCCCATGCGCTCCAATGCCAACTCTGGGAGACATTTATTGTCGTCGCGCGGAGTACAAGTTGGAAAATTTTCTTTGCTCTCTCTCCCCTATTTTTCCTTTTTATGGCGATTGAAAGTGCAATGAGGAGGAAAAAAAATTCACAATTTTTCATCTCACACTCGGCCCGACAACCAACTTCTTGCATTAACTTTTTATCTGGCCAAATACACTTGACTAAACCATAAAACCACGATTATCGCAGCAATTTATCGTCTTGAAACTTTTTTTTTTCTTTTAAAATACTCTTTCTCTCTCCCGGTCAAAAAATCACAATTTTCTCAGGAAATAAGTTTTTCTCTTACATGGGATGACCAGTAAAAATTTTTCTCGGTATCATTCACAAAATTAATGAAAATCACGTCATAGAGTGTGCTAATCAGGATGGGAAGTAGCAAGAAGTTGGGCGCCAGACCATAAAATGCCTAGTAATAGACATTGAGGCATCACAATTTTCTTGAGTGATTCAAGAAATGTCTCTTATATGCAGAAAATTTTACGGTGCACAAAAACAGATGTCTAAGAGATATTAAATGTACAATTCTAGGGTTCATAAAATTTTCCTTATGGCTTTCGACATGATTTTAAGGAAAAAGTTCATTGCAGTCTCATAACATCTTATGAGAATTTATCCTAAAGGTAGAGACAATTTGAAACATGGTGTACATGCAATTTAGGATTATTCAACACATTAGAGGAATCTTAATTGCACGATTTAACTAAACTACCCAGAAAGCAATTTTTCTTAATATAGTCTTGTAAAATTCTCTAAGCAAGGCGTTAAAGAACCAAATTTCTTATAATCTGCTTATAGCGCTCTAGATTCCGCTACTGAGACTACTAAAAGTAAAGTAGTGTACTCTTAAGAGGCTTAAAAGGGTCAACAGGAATTTCAAAATTCTCATTATAAGCCATTTAAAGGTGCATTAAGAGACTTTTTAAAGTCTTAGTCCTAAGGCAGCTATTTGTCTTGTTGGGTAAACCGGTCTCAAAGTCTCAAAGTCTGAAGATCTCAAAATTCTAAATAGCGAGCAATTTTATTGCTTTTTGAGAGCCTAATAGGTCAATCATCTTTAATAATCCAATCCTAAGTTAACTTTTTCCAAAAAATCGTGATTGATAAGAAATTAGAGCAGTTAAGTTAAGCCATATGGCTAAACCTTATGGCCTAGACACACTTACGACTTAAGCCGAGAGACGACTTAGTGGAAAATGATGGAAATGTAGTTTGACCAGTATTTCTAGTACAATTACGTTAAGCCGTCTCTCGGCTAATCCTCAGGTCTGTCAAAGCCCTTAGATCTAAAGCCCTTATACAGTATACCTGTCAGTAGAAGTATTGGTTAGCACTGGAGATAGAGACAGCTTAGAAAAATACAATTTCTCAAAGCTTTTAGGCGTAGATTTTAAGTTCTAATACAGGTTACACACTTAAAGTAAAATCAGCATTAACACAGAAGCAGTTCATGTTTCTTACACGATTTTTATCACATAGAAGCAGTGCGGATTTTACAAACAATTTAGATCGTTTCATCGTGAAGCAGTGTAGTATAAATATTATTATTATTATTATTATTATAATTTGAAGTGTTTTTAATGCACATTGAGGGAAATCCGGAAAAGTTAAAGTAATATTACGGAAATTTTACGTTTACCCTACGGTATTTATCCGAAATCGGTGTAAGTATTACCCTTTTCAGGTGTATTAGGGGTCAAAATCAAAAGTGCTCTTCTTCATGGTAATTTTACCCCTAAAAATGTGTAAAATTCACATGGAATAAGATACCCTCTTTTTTCTCAGTTTTTAGATTGATGAATAACAAAATACATTTGATCTTAAAATAAATTTTAAAATTTCTTTAAATATAGAGTTTAAAACAGATTTCATTTATTAAAACCGGTGTCAAAATCGTTTCAAAAATAGGGCGGGTAATCGGTTTTTATTTAACCAGTGATCCGTAACTGGAATCACTGATCCATATGGATAAAATTGCTCTAATTTTTTTAGGGGATTTCCACAATTAGGAGTCCAAAACCTATCTGTTTTATAAATATTCAATTCAATTCAATTCAAATTAATATAATCATATATAGAACAATCTGTCTAATGATTCCAAATTACCTGGTTTTCAGAACAGACGGATAACCGGTTTAAAAAATTAAAAAAAAAACGGAAAACGGCTGAAACAATGAAAATTATTTCAAAATTCGTATTGGATTTTTGAGTCTTAAGCAATTTTTCAGAACCCAATCTTTGATGTAAGATTTAACAAACAAATATAATTTTTTCCCCAGATATTTTAGAGTTTAGAATTTGATTTACTGATTATTGATAGCTTTATTTTGTTTCCAAAAATTTCAATATATGTTAGGATAGTCCAGAAAATATCGGAGGGTTCTAAAATTACTGGAAGTTTTAGCTGAGATTCTTTACAATCGTATCCAATAATGATTCTGTCGAAAAGCTATAATGCAATGTAAATTGCCGTAAAAATTATTATGTTTCACTTTAATTTTTTTCTTAGTATAAAATTGTTATTTTTTTAAATTCTTTTATGGCAATATGCTTTGGACTTTTTGTTCCAAAATAAAGAAAATGAACAAAAAGAATTTTACAGATAATGTTTTAAAAAAGATTTAAAAGATTCCCCAGGAAAGTTATGCAAGCCATTGTGAGGAGGCATCGACCATGAGGCAGACCTAGGACAAGGTGGCTGAATAAAATTCAGAATCTTGCCTTGAGATCGCCTTAGGATCAAACCTGAACATCTTCGTGAAGTGGCAAATCGTGGGCTGCTAAATTGAATACCATGGGTCCGTGATCCCAATAGGGATAGGCGGTTGAAAAAGATGATGATGATAATGATGATGTTTTGAAAAATTGTAGAAGTTTAAAAAAATTGAATCATGGAAGGGGAATATTGTATTCACAAAAATTAAAAAATAGGAAGTTGAAAAACTACGTAAAAAATCAAATTAAATTTTAAGAGATTTTTCTCAAAAGTTGTAAAACTTTTAGAATTCCTGATATTTATAAGAATACGAAATTTTCTAACTTTATAATTTCGAATCACAATGAAAATCTTTCGAAAAAAAAAACAAAAATTTATTCAATTTATTTATATTTAAAAGCATTGCATATGTCTGTCCTGCTCTTTCGCACTCTTCTTCTTCTTCTTTTGAACATCACACCAAATTGAATTTAGTTAAGACCAATTTTAAGACCCTAAGGGCCTTGACAGACCTGAGGATTAGCCGAGAGACGGCTTAGCGTAATTGTATTAGAAATAATGGTCAAAGTGCATTTCCATCATTTTCCATAAAGCTGTCTCTCGGCTTAAGTCTTAAGTGTGTCTAGGGCATAAGACCGGCTTAAGACCTGAGACTAATGCCAGTTCCTCGCTAAGATGGCTTTGTTGGTGAATGAGGATGAGTCAGAAACCTTTTCAGATCTAAATTGAGACTTAGTGCTTAGATTCTGACAACATTGGAATCCGGCGGGCTGTCAAATGACATTTTCCGAAAATATAAACAAAGTGCGTTCTCAAACGTTTATGTATAAAATTATTTCTCTCTCGAATATGGTGGAAAAAATTCATTTTGTACTTTTTTGGTGTATCAGTTTTTCGTTCCAAACATCATAAAACACTACCTGAATACGCATATAATCCTTTTTTCATCTTTGTAATGACTGATTTCATGTTTCACTGTGTTACTGCAAAGGTGCGTCATCCTCGATAAGCTAATAACAAAGAACTAAACCTTCGTTTCAACAAGGACTTAGCTAAGCCTCCAAATTTTCGGGCTTAGTCACAACCTAAGTCACTAGTCTGAAGACTGTATAAGAGTGAAATAGAGTTATGCAAATCTTTTTTTTAGAAAGAAAGGGAAGCGAATTTTGATTTCATGAAATTATACCGAGCTAAAAGGCATTAAAATATTTTTTTAAGACATGTTTCAAGGAAGTCGTCAGAAGTCTAAATTAATTAGTCTAAATTATGTTCAAGATTTTCGAACATAAAGCTTTATTTTCGTAAGATTTTCGAACATAAAGCTTTGTATTTCGAAATATCATGGCTTAAGTGGACCTTCAATCCCTGTCAATCTTTCATAATCACAATTGTAATGCAGATTTTTTTAATAGTCGAACTTTTTAGTATAAATGATGGATAATTGACTAATTAAGAAAATTGTAATCCTTGTAATCACATTTTTTTCTAATAAATTCACTTATAACTTTGTACACCACCCCAACAAATCTCTTTACCTTGGAGCAATACAAGAGAATCGAAATTGCATGAGGCTGAAGTGTCGGGAATGGAATGTTCAGTAATGATTGCTCTTCCTGTAAATGTTATATATCACTAGGATGTGCTTGTGAGGAAGTCTCTCTGGAGGATGCTTAAAAGTTTCTCATAGAGAGCGATAATAATACGTCATATGTCTGAAAAGAGATTAAATATGAAAATTAATGGTAGATGGTTTGAATCCTTCTGCACATATTTCCTCCTTCTGGATAAATTCTCCATGTAGTTTTCATACACTGACGCTCTATTGTTCCTCCAAAGAGCTCTCACCACCTTTTCCTTGTTTCCAAAGACAAGTGATTACTTTCTCAACACCAACTGCCATAAATTGTAAATATTTTCATTGTATCTGTCTACGGAGGGAAGAGTCATGGCATTGTACTTGAGAACCTCTTCAACTTTGTCGTCATGCCTTCCCATGTTACTGATTTTTTATTTTAAAGACTTGGAGGGATGTAATTTTGGGTGTTCAGCAGAAAATTTATCAGACACTCAACTGAAAAAAAAATTGTTCAATTTGGGCATTAAGTTGCAATGGCATTTGTTAGAATGAAGAAGAAATTATTCGCAAAAGGAGGAAATTGCATTTTGTTTTAAGAGATGGAATCCACCACAAAATTCTCACCATAAATGCTTCAGCATTAATTTCCTTTTTGCACTTTAGTACACGCTGAAATTGCGAGGGAAGAACACTGGCTGAAAATATTAAAGGCATTCTGGGCTAGTGCTGAAAATGCCACCCACCACGAAAATTTACTCCCTTATCCATCTGCAACTTCTTGGCAAATTTCCCATTAAAGATTGAGAATGATGGCAGTGGTTTTGGTGTTCCAATGTTTGATGGATGACCTCATAAAGATTATTTATAATGTGTGAAAAGGATCGGACTAACCAGTCGTTCCACTAAATTTACTATAAAATCGCATTTTGGGCTGTCTCGTTGGGTTGGTGCACCAGGGATGAGTCTTTCGGTGAATAAATATTCCTCTTGTAGTTGTTGTTCTCTCACCATAACTGGCAGTTGTACTTTTTCACTTGATGCATCCCATCCCTGGCTTTGGGGGATTGCATACAAGCGCCTGGTGTTTCCGCACGAACGGGAAAAGCGTTCCGCACAATAAACTGATTGGTGATTTACACTACCTCACCCCATAATGTTTCTTCTACTCTTCCTCCCATTACCTCACAAAAAGCTCAACCCTGTCGTTATATACGCCAAAAGCTCCCTTCCTCCCCCAAACACCTCATATTCATGCCGAATGTACAACATAATTTATGAAAATAAATTCTCGATATATGATTTATGGAATATTGAATTTGCCTCGACATCGCGTGCAATCGAGCTTTTCCAAAACGTTCCTTGCTTTCGCATCCCAGAGAAAACCCCTTTTGTTGTTCACACTCTACATAAAATAGGTATACGGGTTGGAAATGATGAGGAACAGTGCTGAGGAATAATTTCTCCCTCTAGCGACGCATTAATATTTCTCTGCTGCATCTTCCTCCAACTGTCTCATATTTCCTCGGTAGATCAGCACTGAAATTTACCAGGGAAATTGTGTGGAAAACACTGTACTACGGTTTTAAGTATATTTAATAACAATTCATAAATCTGCAAAACACAGTGACTACAAGAAAGGTTTAACAGAAACCTGCAATATGTCCATGCATCTGACATTTGTAACATTTTTTTTTACTTTTTGAACTCCACCAAGAGAGCAATTTATTAAATCCTTTGATTTTGAGTTATATAGCTACACTAAGAAAAAATCAAAAAAAAGTTAAAACAACTCTATGGCAGAGTTGAATTAATTTTACGAATATCCATGTAATTGTTACTCTCTTTCGTTGTAAAATTTAGTAAATAAGAGTTGAAACAACTCTTCGTGCGAGTTGAATTAAATTCGTCGGATATCGATGTAATTTTATTACTCTTTTTCGATGTGTTCATCTCGTCTGAAGTATATGCTTAAGTGTTTTCGTTTTAAGAATATACTTCAGTCAAGAAGATGTTCGTGTGACAAAGTTCATATGGAACATCAACTAGAAATATGCCTAACAGTGTTTCATGAAGACATGTGCGTGCATCATACGTGATATTTCGTTCGGAATATAGGAAACTTGAGATCAAGAAAATATTAATAAAAAAAATGATAAAATAAAAAAAAACATAAAATTGCAAAATCTATTCATTTTAGGATTTGAAAGAGTTATTTTAACTCCAAAAAAGATTTTTTTAACTCTTGGAACGAGTTATTTTAACTCTTAAAACGAATTATTTTCAGTCTTAAAAAGAGTTATTTTAACTCTTTTGTCATGTAAATTTCGGGAAAAAAAGTTAAATCAACTCTTCCGAATATTACAACTAAATAGAAGTAAAATCAACCCTAAAATATAGTTAATCGACAATCACAATGAAAAAGAGTCAATTCAATATCGATTCGAGTGAGTTTTACTCGATTATTTTTCTGAGTATACATATAATATAGGTAGGTCTTTTAGAGGCACAATAATAGGCAAGAGGTTTATGCGTCCACCGCCGTCTAATGGTTGGTCATCACCAATGCTAAGACGACGGTGGACGCATAAACCTCTTGCCTGTTATTATGCCTCTAAAAGAGACCTATAGTTTCAAAGGCAGTTCCATTTTTTAATAAATAAATAAATAAATAAATAAAAAAATATAGTGACTTCTTACCCTTAGCTGAGAGAAGATGTATAAATAAATGAATGTGAAAATAAGTTTTAAAACAACTGCGCTCGGAATGACACTTGATAATGCTATATCACTTCCTACATTGAGTGTTCACTGAGAAAAAAAGGGGGTGCGAATTACTTTTTTTCCTGATAAATTTAACACTTTTTAGGTGTAAAAATATATCAACATTTTTTAATGTTAATTTTACACCTTTTAAGGGTAAAATCAACATGAAAGAAGGGTAACTTTAAACCCCAATACACCTAAAAGGCATAATATTTCCACCGATTTCGGATGAATACTGCAGGGTAAAATTAATATTTCCGGAATGTTATTTTAACTTTTTCGGATTTCTCTCAGTGTTGAATCAAAGTTCATTTTTTTTTAAATGAGTGTTGTGACAAGTCGCATTAAGGCTTGCCTAAACTCCCATCACGCTCGACCATTTGAGTGTTGGTACAAGCCTCATATTTTTATTACGAGACAACGCCAATACTCAAATTAGTGTTCGTCGAGTTTTCCATAAACACTCACGACTGTTGCATGAACACTCGTGAATACTCCATGAACACTTCACTGAAGCAAATTTCAGTGCAGCAGTTCACTGTTCGTCAGTTTAAATGAAAAATTTCATCTTGGCTGAAGTATATGCTTAAACTGAACTAGGTTTTTAGGACAATTTTACAAAATTATTTACTTATTTTGTCTTTTGTGTTGTTGTAAAAACTAAGAATTTTAAACTCTCCTCTTCATTAAATTTACTTAAATCACATTATAAAAAAATATTAAAGAAAATTTTAGGGGAACACTTAATAAGGGTTGAACCAAGCCTCAGACAGACATACTTATTCCCGATAAGGCTTGATTTAACCTCATTAGCGTTGGCACAAACCTCAAGCGTAATACCAGAGGGTTGGTTGATTCGAATGTTGGATTTTAGTTGTGACAACTCTATTTTCGTGTCCTGGTAACACAGTAACACTCAACCTCTTTTCAGTGATTAAGGGGTAACCTTTACTTTACATTTACTTTAAAAGTAGTACACAATATTCAGTGCTAAAATGTTTTTTTTTTCAAATTCAATGTCAGAATGTACTAAAATCTATGCTAAAATGTGCTAAAATCAATGCTATTTCTAGAATTCACAAGGCTGTGCTCTAGATTCAATACCATTTTTGCTAAAATTTGTATTTTTCAAAATCAGTACTGAATTGTACTAAAATTAATGCTAAAATTTCATCAATTGAGTAGGAGAATTCGAAGTCAATATCAAAATTGATCTGGTTTTAAAAGTGTTTTGCATACTTATACTGTATACTTGCATAATGTATACTTCAAAATTTTTCACTGTGTAGAGATAACTAGAGACTTGGGACCTTCGGAAACCCGTTTCTCAGACCTTTCGGACCTTTCCTTTCGTAACCAAGTATTATTTGCAATTGCATGAAAACGTTTTCTGTGATTTATTTGATTTGACTGTTCGAACTCAAAGAGAGAGATAGTGGACAAACGGTAAGAGATATTCACTTCTGGTCTTTGGCGACCGCTCTATTAGTTAACATTATCCAGGAGAGTCGTTTTCCCTTTTTTTTTTAGATATCCTTTGAATATTACCCAGGAGGACATTTAGTCCATATACGAAATAA
Organism: Phlebotomus papatasi; assembly: GCF_024763615.1. NCBI lineage: Eukaryota > Metazoa > Arthropoda > Insecta > Diptera > Psychodidae > Phlebotomus > Phlebotomus papatasi. The sequence continues at coordinate 7,489,051 of NC_077223.1, forward strand.
CGTTAAATCATTCTTATTAACCCGTTTTTCAAGGTCAAAGCTTAAAAAGGCTCTAAACAGTCTATTTCGTAACAGAATGGAATCATGTTTGGATTCGCTGAAAAGGTCTTCGAATTTCTAACAGGTTTGAAAAGATTCCAATCGGTTATGAATCGGTTATGAACCGGTTATAGCCGATGAGTAATTCTTGTCTAAAATTGTAAATCAGTAACGTTAAGTGTGACGAAAGTACTTGCACAGTCAATGTATAATTCAATTGCCAATAGAAATCTTATTCAGTGCAACCAGCAAAAAAAATTAATAAAACTTTGCAGGATGCACTCAACAATGAGTTTGGGTGGATTCAAAGCCAAGTGCCTTTTTTGCCGTGCAATAGAAAACAAGGAGCAAAATGAGAGTCTTAATTAAGGAATGTTCATGCAAATGGGATCGCTAATGATACGAATTAACATAAACCGAGTAATTCTATAAATGGGCGAGTTTTGTGTCTCTACCATATACAGATAGTCAAATTTATTCCTCGGGTAAGAAGACACTCAAGCTCACTGATTTCACCTCACAACTCCACGAAAATCTTGTACAAATCGGTCTACATGATGAATGGCATCAAAAGCAGATGCACTTCCGGGAAAACCCTTTTCTCCCTACCAATTCCTACGTAGCGTTTTTTTTTTTCTACACGGAGTTTATGTTTCTCATGGAGAACACCTCTGACAATTCCATGGCATTTAATTAATGCCATCCCGTGCTTCATCTGCAAATGGTAATATCCTTAAAGTGGATGATGAATTTAGGTTATATGGAGAATGTTCTGCAATCGCAAGGGGGTATGGCTCAAATAAATTTTCCCTCTTGTATCTGAATATCAATTTCATAAATGGATACTCTATAGCGTGTGTCAACCTCATGTCATTCTTCTATGCACTTGATTTATGACTCTCTTCACAACATCTTCCTTTTCCACCTCAATATTTCACTTGATATTCTCTGTATCACATCCCCCGGTTGAGTGTCTTTCATTCTTTCATTCATCGCATTTCACAAATATTTTTGCACACTAAAAGCTTACAATTTTCATTTCTTTTTTAACAGTTTTTTAAGGGTTCTTTTTCCGTACGAGAAAACTCTGCAAGGGTTCCCTTAAACTGGAATGTTTCGAAATGCAACTTACTATGCTATACACCGGGGAATCTTGGAAAATATCCCTGTGTGGTGAGTTTCTTGGATAAAATTCCTTTTCATCTGTTATAATCCCCCTAAGTGTGTCTCGGCTAATTTTAATTTCGAAAGAGAAATTTAAAAATAAACATCTCGCTTAATTCTTAATGAAATATAAAAAAAGAAAAAAGAAAAACAAGGTATTTATTCTTGTCGGAGAAATTATATATTTTTATTTCGGAATAAAAAGTAGCCGAAAAACACTTAGAAGAATTATTACAGAAGGAAAGGAAAGGATTAATTCTTTAAAATGGTTTCGAAATGAAACTCAGTATGCTATGAACTAGTTTCGCTTTGTGGTTCGTTCCTTAGGCAAAATCATCTTTCCACATGTTGTAATCCTCTTATGTGTGTCTCGGCTAATTTTAATTTCGAAACAGAAGTCTTAAAATTAAAAATCTTACTTAATAGTGTTGAAGTATTAGGAAGAAGAAGGAAGAACATGGTATTTATCGTTTGTATAAAATTTTCACACCACAGACATTTTATAATTGTGTTTCGATGTACAAAAAATATCGAAAAACGCTTAGAAGGCTTATTACAGATGGAAAGGAAATAAAATGCTTAAAAGTATCAATTACCTAGCAAGTAATTGTATTTACTAAAAAAACAGAACAACGATGTTTACTGTTCTTGTTCCATTATTAAATCACTCCATAATCACTGAGTAACTCTTTTGACAGCTTTTCAATGTGATATTTGATAAATTTTCTCCACCTAGTCCGAAAATTTAGTATGAAAATTCGAAATTGAGTTTGAATTCATCGAACATCAACGACATTTTGTGCAAATAGAGTTCCATTTACCTTTTATCCAAGACACAATTGGAGAATTGATATTGATATTGATATAAAATCAAAATATACTTCTGTTTGGGCTCAATCTCTCTTTAAGCTTTAAACAGATATTTTTTGATATTTATTCTAATGGCTTCCTTCTGTGTATTTTAAGAAATACCCCAAGTGTGTCTCTGCTAAAATTGAGAGTTGTTTCATTTACAGCTTGAGACATTTTTACTTATTGTATCCTCCGCGCGGTGGATGAAATACATAGTTTTGAATTTCGGAGTGTTCTTGTTCGTAATTGTCAAATGTATTTCTTTTTGCTTTGTCGTTTTGAAAATTAAAATCAGAAGGCATATTTCATCATAATTTTCCTCATTTTAGTGTGATATTTTATAAATTTTCTTCACCTTCTATGAAAATTTGGTTTAAAAACTCGAAACTGAATTTGAATTTTTCGAATATCAATGACTTTTGATGCAAATGGAGTTCCACATACCTTTTATCCAAGACACTATTGGAGAATCAAACTCCGTTTGTGTTTGCACCCATTGAGAAGAAAGGAAGATCGTCTCGAGAGGGAAAAGCTCAATGTAAGCTTGACTTTGCTTTATTTTTTTTTATTGTTTACTAATTAAATTAATTGCTGTTTCTCAAAAGTTCATATTTTCGAAATGTTTCGAACTTAAATTTATTGAGATTTTTTAAATAAGACAGGCAAAAAACACTTGAAGAAGAGGTCAATGGAGGATTTAGAATCTCTGGATTAGATAGGCTTTATGATCTCTTTCAAATAAAGGTTTTTCGAAATGTTATTTCAATGGTTCTCTTCCGTATATTTTAATCCCCCCAATGTGTCTCGGCTAAATCAGAGTCAGGCTTTGTAGATTTCTGTTCGAGGAGCCTTTACCAAAAGATTCAATGCTCCAAAAGATAGGCAAATATCTATAAAGGGGATTTTTTACAAGAGGGAGATTTCGAATCAAAATACCCTCGTTTAACTTACCCTCAAGAGTCTTAAACATTTTTCTCAGTTCATAAAATAAAAATATATAGAAAATAGTCGTCTAGAGTTAAAAAAAAAGAAAACTTCGCTGCAGGGATCACAAGGAGTCACAGTATATGCTGAAGAAATTAATTTATTCTGCAGTTTAATTTAATTTCATCATTGTTAGACATAATGCGTTGCTTGCAATCTCCACAATCTCTAATTTATGCCTCCCATCGTCAACTTTTTCCCCTAACACGTCAAGTAGGATGGAATATTACAAGAACACCCACTCCTGATGCCACTGCTCTTGATTGCATCTTGAAGTTTTCACCCCAAGAATATTCTTAAGGAGCAATGTGGAAGATGGATAAAGTGAAGATTCTTGTGCTCTTTCGCAGCTCATCGCACGACTTCTCCTTTTGAATTTAAATTGTAAATGATTAGAATTGAAGTCATTAGTACTTTCATATCAGGCGATGAAACGCCAAAGGGAGTGGGTTTCTTCAGTCAAGTAAACGGACTTTTTACCATCTCTTCCCAAAGGGGGATGACTTAATGCATCTTAGAGTCTTCCCCAAGCAACAACTAAATTGGATTATTACAAAACACATAATTCATCATTCACTCTTTCTCATTTACTACTACTACCATCCCCTGTCTGCCCCGAAAAAAGGGAAGAAAAACCGTACAGTTGAATGGCCAAAAAACAAATTAATGAAATGATCGTGAAGTTGGAACATCTTGAGTGTTGCACTTGCAAAAGGGGAATGAAATTGCTCTAAATCCCGTCTAAATTGCTCCCCACAGGGATGTTTATGCTAAATTATTTTCTATTGTCCTCACGCGTCTCATCCCCAAATGCGACCTTTAGCTGGAAATTTCAGTGTAAGGGGTTTTCACCCTTTCGTGGACTCGGGAATATGCAGGAGGAAGTGTTTTGTGAGGGACCAAAGAACGCTCCAGAGTGAAAGTGAATATCCGGCAGAGGAAGTTATTGCCAACAGGAAGTAGGTCTCTGTGAATTTTCACCGTCATCCTTGGTGGCGTGTATTCAAAATTTAGCCATGTGCAATTCTTCACACTTTTCTAACTACACAGCTCTCTACTTCCTCTCCTGAAATTCGACAAAAGTTATGTATTTTTGGAAATTTAGTACACTCCATGCATTTTTCAGTTAGTTTCACTTTGTTGCACAGGTATGCACAACTTTAGTTTTAAAGTTTGGACATATATAGATTAATGGCTTTGCCACAACATCTGGGTGAAAATGTACCGAGACTAACTAAATAACAGCTCCTGGATTTCTATAAACTGTGTCAAAATTTAAAATATTTTTTTTTGATAATTTTTTTGATTAGGGGAAGGCTTTTAGACTTCGCACACATTCTGGCTTCGAAAATGTCATATTTTTCCCCGGTGGCAGCCAAAATCCTGAGAGCCAAAATCCCGAAAGCCAAAATCCTGAATTTTCAAAATCCTGAAATTGCTTAAATTATAAAGAGGAAAATCTTTAGAATAATTTCCTAAGACACAGAAGATTTCCCTTTGCCTCCAGCAAGCGCGGGTACAATCGTGGGAGTAGCTGTGACATTTTTAAGAATTCGGGATTTTGGCTTTCGGAATTTTGACGTTCGGGATTTTCGCGTTCGGGATTTTGACCGGGACCCATTTTTCCCATATTCCTTTAATCTTACCATTAACGAGTAGAGTTTGAAAAATTTTAAGATATATTTGAAAAGCTAAGAAAGAGACATTCTTGCTTCTTGATAATTCCGAAAGGTGAGATACATCTTGTTAGAATTTCGAAGTGTTTAAGTGTCAAAATGTGTAAATGTCCATTGGGTGCAAAAACAAGTAGAGTTTGATTCTCCGATAGTGTCTTGGATAAAAGGTAAATGTAACTCTTTTTTCATAAAAAGTCGTTCATGTTCGAATAATTCAAATTTAATTTCGAATTTTGACAATAAATTTTCGAACAAGGTGGGAAAAATTTATGGAGCATCACAATAAAAAGCTCACGAAAGAGTTACTCAGTGATTATGATCGTAAAGACCATCACATTTTGATACTTTCAAATTCGAACAGGGCATACTACAGCCACCTTGCGGAATCATCAAGAAGTAAGAATGTCTCTTTCTTGGCTTTTCAAATAGATCTTCGAATTTTTCCAACTCTACTTGTGAATGGTACGATTAGATCCGTTCAGTAATAACCTTTCGAAGAGACAAAGCCATATTAAAGCCAAGCCAAACCTATTCGAAAACCTACCGGAAGCCTAAAGTGCAAGTTCACGTACTTGCCGCTTTAGCGCTGATTATTGTGCCATTTCGAAATTCGATATTTTAACACTTCAATTGCCAACAATGTCAACAAAATGTCTAAACTTTTACTATAAAAAGTGAATTCTTGCGTAGTTTTGTGGATTTGGTAAGACCAGCCTGAGAAAAAGCATTTCCAGTGTTTGGCTTTGAAGGCTGGTCATGAACGCTAAGACGGCGGCGGACGCTTAGTATGGGGGAGCTAATGTAAAGACACATATTGGTAATAAAATAAAATACAATACAATACAATTTTTGATGAACTTGCACACTGCACACTTTCGTGTAACTCTTCGGTTTAAACCTTTGAACATCTAACGGGTTTTTACACTGAGTGAGAGAAATCCGAAAAAGTTAAAATAACATTCTGGAAATGTTTATTTTACTCTGCATTATTGATACTAAATCTGTGTAAATATTATGCTTTTTAGGTGTATTAGGGGTTAAAGTTACCCTTTTTCATGTTAATTTTACCCTTAAAATGGTGTAAAATTAATATTAAAAAATGTTGATATATTTTTACACCTAAAAAGTGTTAAAATTATGAGGAATATTATTAAACGTGTTGAGGCATAAAAATTAAGCATGTCCTATTTTTCACAGCTTTAATAACCGAAGTGAGCTCTTCCACACAAAAAGGTGCGGACAGGCGATCGACCTCTGAGACAACATTCCGAATTATTTTTGGCTTAGCGGCGGTTTTATCAACTTTGCCATTTAACAGCGATTCTATTATTATTATTATATTATATTATTATTATTGTTATTATATTATTATTATTATTATTATTGTTATTATATTGTTATTATTATTTCTAACTTCCTCACTTATTTAATGAAATTTTGAAAGGAGCTCGTGTAAGATTTTGGTGTGATTATCCTTGGTAGATAAGATTCGGAAAATTTCTTGCAGAGTTTTGAAAGATACTAAACAAAGAATGGCCCAAAACGAGTCAAATAGAAAGCGTACAAGATACTTGCCTTAATGCTGTTCATTTCGTTTTCGAAAGAAAAAGATTCGTTCCGAAATAAGAAGTTGTTTTTGACGAACACTGGAAGGTTATATCTACTAGTTCTATTCTCGAACGAACGAGAAGTGTAAAGTACCAGAACGGTTTAAATAGAAAGCGTATGAGATACTTGCCTTTACCCGGCTCATTCTTCCGGGATTAGAACTAATCGGTATGACCATCCGGTGTCCTCTAACGAACACCAGAACATCTGAACCCGAAAATAATAATAATAATAATAATTTATTCAACTTCGTATAACCCCCCGTACCATGCGTCCGCCGCCGTAATAATCCGTTAGATACCTTACCAATAGTGGGCGTGATATTTGCTTAAAATAGAAAAGTCTGGGAGCAAAATTGGCTTCGATGTTTCATGAGTTGTTACTTCTCACTCAGCTTGTCTGTTACCTTCAAAATTAGGGAAACTGGGGCACTACCAAACATGAGATTGGACAGAACACTGCGATTTTTTAATCAGATATTAGACTTCTGAGGAGGTCTACTGAACAAATAGGCGACATGGTGCAGGTAGTTTAGAAAAATAAATCAGTCTTTGGTGCCTGAGTTTCCCCTGCTCCTTTGTCTTGTTGGTATATCAGTTGCTCTCATGAATTTTAGCATTAATTGCAAATGTCTGATTTCGCTGCCCTTTCTTAGGATTTTCTTCAGCAAACTTAATGTATCGTCTCTATAGAGATGCTCTGCGATTATTTTGGGTAATGTGGAATAGAACTCAAATTAGTTTCGTAGTCTTACTTTTCTAACCTTAATAATAAAATAATCAAAACTCCAATGTAGGTCCGATTTCGAATCATAGTAAACTACCCTCCAAATTGACTTTTTTTCTGCGTGTAAGTAAGTATAAACAATTTTAGATATTCTCCGCAAATCTGAAATATTCGCGCAATTTTTCCATGGAAGTGAATTCAGGTTTATGTCGTCAGGGATTACTGGTGGCATTTTCAACCAACCCCCCTATGGAACAGGCTGTGGGCCACCCTCGAATGTGTCTCCTGCGCGTGAATCTCACATATCATCTTGCAGCCATAGCCATTGGACTGTTGTGCATGTTAATTAAATGCCATGCCATAAAGTATAACCGCTCGTGATTGTATCCACCGTTTGGGGTGGCAAATGACACAGTCAAAGCGATAAATTTAGCTCCAATTTCGTCCTTCGCGGGGAATATTGCACACGATCGCATCGCGAATGATCGAGGTTGAAAGGGTGTTGAGCACCGCGAGGGTTGCCATTTCAATTGTCCAAATAAACCATTTGTTCCAACATTGTCCGGGGTGACTCAAGTGAAATCACAGGGAAATACCATCTCATCCCCTTTTGGCATTTCCACATTGCATTTCACATTGCTACCCCGAACGAACCCTGCCGGGATGCCATCCTCAAAATCACAATTGGAGGGACGATTCTGTGCACAACCCCAGAATCAGTGAAAGTAAATCCATTTTCACGGCTTGTGCAGGAATTTTCTCCGATTCAAATATTTGCCTGGAAGAAGCCAAAAATAGGGGGTTGGATTTTGTGCATGACAATAAATTCACCCTCTCATCCCAATCCTAAATTCATATATATTTTAATGTGCCTTTGTTTACTTTTTCGATTTCACCCCAAGAGATGAATCCTCATTGAGCTTTCTGAGCTATTAATTGTACCAGGCCCATTTTATTATTCATAATAACACTCAAATATGGACTTTGTGCAAAGAGGGTGGAATCCTCCCAAGGCGAAGCAATCTCCTATCCCCTTCACAGGTATATACCAGCATTTTAGCTTTGGAATTTATACGGGTTTGCTTTTGAATGCATAAAAGATGCGTCTGATTTGTAAAGGAGAAATTATAAAAAATGGAATATTTAAACGAGAGAGATACACTCGGATATCAACGGAAAAAATGATATAAAATGCTTTTAAATGAGCGGAAGTTGAAACTTAATTGATAAGCTGAAGATAAGTTACTTTATCATAATTCATGGTAATAGTAAAGTTTATTATAAAGAAGTGGGCAAGGCATTCAAGATTTTGTCGAATGCTCAAACTCATATCATTGAAGCTGATTAGCGGATCTTACTCGACGTGTTCGGATTCGGACCGGAACACAACCGATTTGAACCGCTTTATTGATCACCTAAAAAATTACTTTAAATATGGTAGAAGGAATTAATTGAAGTTCGGGCAAAATTTAAGTATCCATTCATAGACGATTAATCACCAGTTCAAAACCAGTTTGCATAAATTCTGCCTTACGTGGTATCCAAATACTTTCCCAATTACTGCAAATTCACTTCAATCGATTGAGAAATACTTTTTATAGTTCTTTTTAACTCATTGACTTTGAGAAATCGATAAAAGGAATGGTTCAAGGGTATTGTTACTGACTTATCTATTCTCCTAGCACCAGGGTACCCATTCAATCTTAAAGGTTAAACGGATAGAGATATCGACTTCAAATCAGGGAGGAGTTACGTCCCTCTCCAACAGAATATTAGGACAGGCTCCAAGAAAGGGGATACTGTAAATATGGGTAAAATGGTGATCATCCCATTGAGGTGTTCATAGAAACGTCAGAGCTGATACTTTGGCTAGGGAGCATCCTTGAAGATTTTTATAGGTCCTATGTCTGTTCTGAGATTTTAAAGGATGAGTTATCCCACCAATTGCATATCGATCGGCAAAAGTTTTAGACAGATGGTCAAAGGCTGTAGGCAAACTAAGTCCCTGACTAGGGGTCCTTTGCCAGCCAGTAGCAAGTTTCTGCTGAAATTGGACAGGATTGAAGAATATGTTGGGTATCCTTACAGGGCGCTTTCGAAACTTCCATTTGTTTCTATAATGAATTTAGTAACAACAGCGACAACAGCAGCCTTTAGATTTTTAGAGGTTACGGTACTGATTTAGAAACTGTAGAGTAGTTATTGTATAGTCTTGTTTGTTATATTATGTAACCTGGGCATCAATCAATTAATTATTATTATTATTATTACTTCTTTGGGGAGTGTCAGATAATGTGAACCTGTAGTTCTCAAAAATCGAAGGACTAAGGGCGGAATCACATTGACAGTAAAATGCTCACCGTATTTCGTTAATTTACGCCGTTTCATTACAATTCTTACGCAAATTCTCGATTACCGTATTACCTTATCTCATACTCAGTGGCACTAGGTGAAAATAATATAAGAAAATTGAAGAAATAAAACGAAAATACGATAAACGGTGAGGAAAAAAAACTGTACGAGAAATTAATTGTACAGTTTTTTTTTGCTCACCGTTTATCGAATTTTCGTTTTATTTCTTCAATTTTCTTATATTATTTTCATCTAGTGCCACCGAGTACGAGACAAGGTAATACGGTAATCGAGAATTTGCGTACGAATTGGAATGAAAATACGTAAATTAACGAAATATGGTGAGGCTACGGCGAGCATTTTATTGTCAATGTGATTCTGCCCTAATCCTTAAGTGGTTTCAATGGGTCAAGTGGTAGAGCACTCGCTCTATGATGCAAGTGTCCCGGGTTCGAATTCCCTTTAGGTCACCAGGAATTTTTCTGGCGTTAAAGGTGTTCGGATTGTATAAAGTGCACTTCACTGCACTTAATTCCACGGGCATGGGACTGGCAACCTCATCCCGTACAAGAAAAAGTAATAATGCATGTCTAGAAATCCCAATGCGGGAAGGCCTTGTTCCTTCATGGAATGTTGTGGCAGTATTATTATTACTAATCCTCAAGTAACCTCAGACATCGAAATCTAAATATAATATTCAGAGACCACTTTTAAATTCAAAAAAGAATTTCGTATATTCGTATTTATTTATAGTGTCCAGGTTCAAAGGTTTCAGACCTAAGCCGACCTAGGCCTGAGTCGAATGTGGAGTAGTACCGTTAAGAACCTTAAGGTAGATGTTACTCACGCCGCAAAAACGTCTCGTTTATGCCCTAAGCCGTGGCGTAGTACTTGCAAATTGGGAACCCCACCTCTGGTGAATGAATAAACGGATTGTCGTCGACCCGGAATGAGAGGGTGCCGTTGCACAATGAGACCGAACGTCATTCCGGAAGAGGTATCATTAGAAAAGTCAAGCATATACCCTTTCGTCCTCACCCACGAGCCCAAATCTGAAGTCCAATAAATGGTTAAGTTTGAAGTTAACCCTACGCATTTTTAATGCTACTGGTCCCAACCTAGTCTCTCCCTCCGCTCTCTGTAGTTCATAAAAGTTACATCCACAACAAAATCTTGAAAATTCGCTACAATTGCTTGTTGTTTGGATCATCTGAAGTTTCGTAAATTGGGCTAAACTTCTAGTCTAAAAACCGCTTAAGTTAAAATTACTAATTTCTAGAGAATGATAATATTCAAAAAAAGGAATTTTAATTAAAATCGTAATATGTTAAGCTCTTATAAATCAAAGTATGGTCAAAAACATTACTTGAAATTGAGGAATAATGACCAGCGCACAATAACTTTTGTTTGTAAACATGTTTTCAAAATTTCCCATGAGAATGAGCGAGATGACTAGATATAGATCTCATTCATTCTTATTGAAATGTCAAAAACATGTTTAATAAACAAAAACTATTGTACGTTGGGCATAATACGGTTAAAAATCTATGTTTTTAATTAATAAAATAAATAAATAATTTACGTCATTCTGACGTAAACATGATTTTATTCATGTTATTTCGACGTTAGAATAACTTCTATATAACCAATAGCATACCTCACGCTTTGATGACTGTAAAGAAGAGTAATTCTTAGATTCATAGGACGTCACATATATTAAAATATCTTTTGAAGAGTCTCTTTGATAGTTTCGTTTCAACTTTTTTTCTATAACGATATTTTATTGAATAATATATTTTTTAAGGATCCTTGTAAGGTCAAATCCTTCTAGTTTAAGCGTATTTGGTAGCGTATTATTTACGAATTGCAAATACATTTGCAATCATTTATTGGCTTGATATTACATTGCCTAACCTCAATTTTTTATAAGCAAATAGGGTGGACTTTGCAAAGTCGGACAGCGAGAAATATCCAACAAATAAATTTTGAAGTTCAGATTTTGAATATCTAGTAATATTTTGGTAATTATGCAATTCCAAATTACTTTTAAAATTATTTTATTAATTTTTTGCTAAATTTTAAGAAAAGTATTGAACTCAAAAAAATATTTTGTGCGACATTACGCACTGTCCGACTTTCCAAACTTTACCCTATTTATATACAAAACCGCGAAAGAAATTCGTGGAATGTTTGAACTCCTATGATTTAGTGCATTCAGCGAATTTTTGCGCTATTATGTTTTTTCTTTGAGTGTATCAATTTCAAAATCCAACGTATTGCACTGCGACTCGTGTCTCAAGTCGCCTGAGTGGGATCGAGTCATAAATAATCATAACGAAATTGCATGGAAAAGACTTTCATTTTGAACGAAAAATTCGTAGTCATATTTCACTGACAGCTCATCGTGATTATACAAACTAAGCAGAAACACTTTCATCGTGCGTAAAAGATGTGACACTGACCACTCGTCATCAAAACAAATTTTTTTTTCATAAGATTTCTCGCATATTTAAGTGGGTCAGAAATGGATTAGCATTATCACTTTCTTTCGATAAAACGAATTTCATTCAGCATCACTTTCGTGGCTGAAATTGCAATCCAAATGGTTGTTTCTTTTGCCATGACCTTAAACTTTCGTCGAAATATTTGTGTGAATCATTAGAGTCAATTAAATTAATTTAATGGTCGAATGCATAAATGCTTCCTAAATTTAGTTGACAGTTGACAGTTTATGGAGTTTTTGGTAGAAAATTTGTCGTTTTAGCAAAAATTATGAAGATGAGAGGGTGTTTATTGTCTTTGGCAGCTTCCTATACACTTAATTGCAACTTAATTGTCAGTCAGGAAAAGTTTTCTCACCTTTTGGAATTTGCATCACGTGCGTCGTTTTCAGAAGATGTCGTGAAAACTTAGCAAAAAGGTGCCAAAACACCTTCCAAAATAGGGGTTGGAAGAATCGGGTGAGTATGCGGAATTTGTAATTAGACTGAAAAACTTGTCAATATTGACAGTGTAATGTGGTTGAATTTTTCCACCTCCTTCACTGTGAAGAGACAAAAGTTCAGAAAAGTTTTACGCCCCTTGTCGCACTTTAATTTATAGACATCCCCTTTCATTTACATTTTATTGTGACACTGCACAAAAGCAATGGAGGAGTCCTGGAACGAAATCACAAACGGTTAATTCGGAAGGTTTAAGGTTATGTTTAACATAACCTCAAAAATTGAAGACATTATTAAATAAAGATTTATAAAATCTTTTTGAGGTTATGTCTTTCTAAACGTCAAATTGTTCCATCTCTTTTAGTCTAATGGTTAATATGTGTCCATCGCATTCTCTATTCCAGTTTCCACTTTTAGCCGCTAGATGTTGCTAGTATCGCCCAAAAAATGCCTTAATATTAAGAACTTAATAAGTACTTATTAAGAACTTATTTTATACACTTGGACAAAACCCTTTTTTAAAAGCGTAGGCTATGTCTTTAATTACAGCATTGCACTAGTAACAGCTTACCTTGTGTTAGCCGTAATATTTATTTGTCTTTCTTGTGCTGTTCCTTATAAACATTGCAAATGAATAAAATCCATTTATTAACTCTAAATATTTCTTTTTATTGTGTAAAATAATTAGCAGTTTATATCTTTTATTATTACGGAATTTAACATGAAAACCTAAATTTTCCAACAAAGTTACTGAAATAAATCAATATAAAATATTTTTACGGGTTTCTAACTCTATATAATTTTTTGTATTATTTTAATTTTACATAACACAAGGTGCAATGTATGTTTTATTTTTTAATCTAGGGTAAGTGTGCCAAATTTCGGCATAGTTGCATGCAAGCGACAGAGTCTCAAGTTTGAAATGTAATATTTTTAATAAAAATTGAATATTTTTGCTACTCTTTTATAAGGAATGTTGCTTTGAACCTTGCAGACAATTTATCATCTTTATTTTCTCTAAAATCATTCTTAATATATTTTAAAATGAATAAAAAATGTAGTCATAGCATTGGTGGCCTATTTCGACCACCTTCATTATCATAGTTCCTTGCCCTTCCAGAATTCTTTAAATATCTTTTTCAGATCATCTTGCTCGTCGAAGCGACATTTTTTTGTTATTTTTTGCATTGTACAATCTCAAGAGTATCCAAAAACTAAAAATTCATGGAAATTCGAGGAACAAAAAATATGGCCGAATTTGCAAGCTGGCCGGAATTTGGCACACTTACCCTAATTGAAATTAAAAATAATTTGTGCACAAAACCAATTTTTTAGTCCCTTTTGTGAGAATTTACATGCGTAATGTTAAATTATCTGTGAAGAATAATTTTCAAAAATATCATTATCTCTTTTTTTTGTGAAAAATTACCTGATAAAATATGTACTTCAAGTGACCTAAAAGACTTACAGCAAATTGAGTTAGTTTTTACGTAATAATTTCTGAATGGTCGAATCAACGAATTATCTGGATTAATTCTTTAAAGATCATAAGTGCTCACCTTAAGGTTTCGTGGTTAATCATCTCAAAATTTCTGTTACATAACCCAATATAACATGTTTCTGCAATTTTGATTAAACTTACTTAACATTATTTTGTTTGAAAATTAATTTTGTCCGAAATATCTAGCATATTGGAGGTATTTGGGGGCATTCAATGAATTTTAAATTAAATTGAAAGTGATTTCATCAGTAATTAAAATTTGCTAATATTTCACTATGTACGTGAACTTTCTCATAATGTAGCAAAAGTGGTATGAGGTGTTTATTTTGATGTCTTGCAGATATTGCACGGTAAAGACGGAAGTTTCATTTGAGTCTTCCTGGAGATGGGTGTTTGAAGATCAGCTGAAAATGGTCATTGAGATGTCTTTTTGCGAAGCACACGCAGTTTTGTCGCGAGACAGAAATGTGCGCAAATTGTCAAGATGCCAATGGAGAGCTGAGGATCTCATGCTGAGAGGTGGCTTGAGGCCCCAAAGAGGGTGATGGGGACCTGCGTGCCTCTATTTTTGTCCCAACAATCACCATCTTCGGGATAATTAATTCTCCTATGTGATCTCAACAATTAAAGACGATTGTCGGTTGCCCCGACACACTCATTCACTATCTCATGTGAAGAGCCCTGGGATTGTGTCTCTGGCGCATCGCGAACTCTATTTTTGCATCCCAACATGCATCTCTGCAACCTTCATGTCGACAGTGCCCTAAGCTGGTGAATGTGAGACCGGATTCTCTGTTGGTGAGTGTCTTTATTCTCTCTTGAAGAAACAATTGCCAAATTAAGTCACAGACAAATTGGGAGAAATTTACCACAAGGCATCCACACCAAATTGGGATAGTATCTGCGGAGATGGTTGATTGTTTAGCTCGGCTCTGTGCCAGGAGGAAGCACACTATACACTTGCTCATTTTATCAAAATACATATCCCACCATCAGAATCTCACCTGAATTTTAATTGTTTCGTTACGTTTGTATGACAATATCATGCAAATAAAATACCTCACGATTTTGGTGTGTCTCTGACATGCCGACGCGAAAAAGAGGCTTTTATTATTCACTGGCAGAATCACACAAAACGTAACAAAACAATTCTCTTTCTCCTCTGCCATTATGTAATTGCAGTATAGGGGCATTTTTTTTTGTCAACCAAGAAGACAGAAAAAACACGCATATTTTTCGGTTAACATTATTTATGGGTTTTTGGGGCCAACATGGTCAACACAGTGCCATCAACTCGATTTTTATTCACTAATTGCAGCCGTTTTGGAATTCATTATAACCCTTGAATAGGGATGAGCCTAGGAAAGAATGTTTTTGTCAAATAATGTGGCTAAATAAAATTTTTATGATGAGCATCATCCTAAATTTTTCCAAATTACTTAGAAAGTTGTGGTTTTTAATTAAAGTCAACTATTAGCCCTAACACAATTTCCAATTATTTGCAAAGAATTTAACTTAAGCAATGGAAAGTTAATTAAATTTCTCGAGTTCAAAGTCTTGGAGGTATAGTGGTATAGGGGTTATTGTCAGTGATGTACTAATTGATTTTCGTCGAAAAAAAGCTCTGTCGACTTTTGTCGGAAAAAAACGGGCTAGGGTAGAGCGGTTTTCATGACCATGTCACATATACGATTACAGTAGACTCTCTCAAATTCGGGCATATGGAACCGAAATGTCAGCCGAATTAGACAGAAATTCGGGCGACAAACTTTTTGAAATGTAACGAATTTTTTATTCATGTGCATAGAGATATTGAGTTTACATGTTCATCTATAACGTAAATTGCATGAAAATCCCTCAATAATGCAAAATCACATCAAAAATAAGACAAACCATGCCAAATTTGAGCATATTTGATTCATTTGATAATCATAATCAAACTTGAAAAATGACAACAAACTTTTTTCAAATGTAACCGCTGCCCGAATTAAAAAGTAGCCCGATCTTAAAAGAGCCAAATTTGCCGGTGGCAGCCAAAATCCCGAAAGCCAAAATCCCGAAAGCCAAAATCCCGAATGTTCAAAATCCTGATAGAAATGAAATTATATGGAGGAAAATGTTTAGAATAATTTCCCAAGACACAGAAGATTTCCCTTCGCCTTCAGCAAGCGCGGGTACAATCGTGGGAGTAGCTATAACACTTTTAAGAATTCGGAATTTTGGATTTCGGGATTTTGGCCCTTTCGGGATTTTGGCTTTCGGGATTTTGGCGTTCGGAATTTTGGCGTTCGGGATTTTGGCTTTCGGGATTTTGACCGGAACCCGAATTTGCGAGAGTCTACTGTAATATTAAGATTAATAATTTCTGAACTGCGAGAATGCCAAAAAAAAGATAGCAAATGTTTTATCTTGCTTCTCTCTCGTGTTTCGCTCGAAAACTGACCGAATCACAGTTGGCGCCCATGGAAAATTGCTCGAATCGCCTGTAATACGATTCAGAAAGCAATTAATACGAACAGTAATATCTTACTCATTGTATTACTCCACTAGAGTGTACTCTTTCTAACACACGCGATTTTCAATTTGAAATTTTGCATACTATATACCTCTCCTTCCGGCTTTTCTTAATATTAATATTAATCTTATATGTGACACCACGGTCAGACATGAGGTTTATCTTAGCTCCTGAAGATCTCGACAACTTGATAACAAGAAATTTCATTGGTTTTTTAGAGTCTCGTCTAATAGATCATTTACCCGCAAGATCCAGTCTTAAGTCAAAATATTCCAAAGCGTCTTTACTGATAAGAAATTGGAGAAGTTAAACCATATTGGTAAACCTTCAGTCTAAAGTCTGTATAAATTATTGAAAGTCGGACATTTAGGTCACAGCATAAACTTTGTAATGATTTGTGTATTGCAGCAGTCTTTCATACTCTGACTTTCAGTACTATCCGACTTTTATCAAATTACCCTACACTGAGAGAAATCCGAAAAAGTTAAAATAACATTCTGGAAATGTTTATTTTACCTTGCAGTATTGATCCGAAATCGGTGTAAATCTTATGCTTTTTAGGTGTATTAGGGGTTAAAGTTATCCTTTTTCATGTTAATTTTACCCTTAAAAAGGTGTAAAATTAACATTAAGAAATGTTGATATATTTTTCCACCTAAAAAGTGTTAAAGTTATCAGGAAAAAAAGTTAATCGCATCCCCGTTTTTTTCTCAGTGTATATACTGGTCCCTCTTTGACTTCTAGCTTTGAAAAATACAAAATTAATGGCAGTTTTGCGGTATAATATAAGTAGGAAGGTGTGGTAACCGGATCATTTTTCGTTTCTTTTCCCCAATTATTAAGCAAAATGTGAAGTGACTGGCTTGCTATTTTTGGGGATTCTCCGTTGCGGGGTACACCTTTGGTAGGGTGGCTGGTGGTCATGGTCTTGTTCCTTCTTGGGCGAATGCTTTGACTTTGCTCCCATTGTAAACTAACTTTTAAGTCTCATTACCGCGCGCGGGTCTCACTCGGTTCCCTTTCTGAATTTTGGCTTGGCTCCTTTGCTTATGGTTTTTCTTTTGTTTTTGTTTCTTTTAATATTTATTAAAACTTACTTGTATTTTATTTTATTTAAATTTAAATTTAATTGATTAATTTCAATTTTGATCCGTCACAAAGACCCAGACAAAACGTGTTCTTTTCGAACCTCGTCTGGGTCTCTAAACTCCCCTCCACTGTTCTCAATAACGATAATTCTGAAATAAGTTAACGTTCACTAAGTGGATCGCGTGTTTGCTATTTGGCTCAAATGGTCTTTTAATTGGATCATTCAATTTACAAGCATATTAAAACGAGAAAATAATTTTTTATTACATTTTTAAAATTTTTATTGGATTATTTCATTTAATATTTAATGTGAACAACAATCCTTGGTGTAATATCAGTTTTATGAACAAGAATCGGAAGAACAGGTTGGCCAGTAGCAGACACCATGAATACTGTTGTGGCACATTCCTTTGGTCGATAATTTTTAAGAGCTGGCACAACACGTGAACCTTTTCTGATCAATACATTTCCATCTTCTGTGTGTCTGACCATGTGTGAAAATACCATTGAATCATTCCTAAAAACGGGTTTTCAAGGTCAAAGGTTAAAAAAGGCTTTAGAGAGCGCATTTATCAGGCGAATGGGTCATATTTGGGCTCGTTGGAAAGGTATTGGAATTTACGACAAAACTGATCCGGTTCCAATTGGTTTTGATCCGCTACTACATAATGTATAACTAATTTTTTCCTACAAGTACTTTAATTAAAAATGAATAGTCGGTGTAAAATTCGTCAGTATTTAATTTACAAGAGCTCGTGACAAAGCGAAAGAAAATGACAACAAATACCTCATGCCTGACAAAATTTGCCCAGCTCTTTTGAGAATTTCCACAAAATCATCTTTTGGAAAATGGCTCAGAAAGCGCATTTCTTTTCAAAATAGAGAAAAGTGAACTTCGACTAACGGTAGAGCTGTGAATTTCCTATAAGAATATGCTCAATAGAAATTATTCAGATTCTCTTCTCACATTTGCCCGAATCTCCCCTACTATCTGAAATTAACACTTCGTTCATAGGCGAAATCGTCAAAGACAAACCTTTCTACATCGTATATTTTTTAACAGTTTTGGTTAAAATTAAATTTATTTTAATGATTTTAAAATTTATGATTTTTATTGATCCTGTCCGTAATGAATTGATAAATGTTACGGGAAATTGGCTTATTTCCCTTAAATATTTCCATTAATTTCTCAGACTTGGAGTCAAACGGTTTTCTAAATATCGGTTCTTGGTCCTTCTTAAGTAATGCATGCGTTATTCCCTTCTTAAATTAAAGGGTTAAAGTCTAGAGAGAAAGTCTTTTAAGTGTCAGTTCCCTACTTAAATCAACCCAATCCACCTAAAATAAATATTTTATCTGAATCTTGTATAACCATTCTTAAATAGAGTAATAACTCTAAGGAGTGCCACCGATGTACTTATTGTAGTTATTACCTATTAAGAGTAGTTTAAAAGTTTGCCGTTTCTTCTGCAATTTAATATTAATCTTTATTACATTTTGTGCTATAATTTTTATGTGTTTGCTTGGTTTAAATATTTGAAGCCACAATGAACATATTTATTTATTATATCATGTTAACGCACAAGATTTATTTGATTAACCTAAACGATTATAAACGAGTAAACAAGAATAATGAGCGACGAAGTGAAGAAGACTTTACATTATGTTCGCATTCGTTTACTCATGCATTGAAACTATGCAAAATTCTCTTTTTTTTATGCAGAAGGGAGACTTAAAATTTTAAGTAATTTATGCACAGTTTAAGGTCTGAACATAGTTCAGTAAATATCTAGAAGAGTATGCTAGCATTAAAGGGGCAGCTCATTTATGAAGAGCGAGACCTATAGGCAACTTCATTTAATAAAAAGAATGTTGTGCCTGACTTATGTGCAGTAGGGTATTCTGTAACAGTATGACAATGTCATATGACAAATTTTTATGATAAATTCGAGAGTAGGTCAACCATAAAGCCCAGTAATCAAGCCAGTAATCATCGAATGGTCTTTGCAAGAAGCCCTATAAATCTTTTAGTAACTGATATTATTCTGATTTTCGATTAATTTCTCATATTTTGATACATTAAATTTTTAGAATGTGTCATAAATGGCATTGTGATATCGTTACGGAATTCACCTACAGGACACACTTACGACGTAAGCCGAGTGATAGCTTAAGCCTTAAGGTAATTATATTCAAGTTAATGATTTGACTAAATTCAAGATGTTGACTACGCTTAACAAAAAAAAACAATTGGAAAATAGTGAAGTTATAGGGCTATTACGCTGAGGAATGTTTTACGGTTAAATAAAATCATCAAAGTTGACATATTTTGAATGTTTTTGAGCTTCAGTACCACAAAAATAGGCAGAATATTTTGTTGTAATAAAGGATGCCATCGATTAAAATAATAGAATTTTTAAACTAAGAATTTTATTTAAAAAAAAAATACAAGTAAAACTACTTTACGCCGATTAATTTTATTTTATGTTATTTTAAGTTTAAGGTAAATCGGGTAAATCATCTAATTTCCCGAAGGGGAAAGCACGCTATCTTTGGATCGGTGCCGGCCAATTCCGAATGCCAAAATCCCGAACGTCAAAATCCTGAAAAGCCAAAATCCCGAAAATTTTGGCTTACGGGATTTTGATTCTTCGGGATTTTGGCTTTCGGGATTTTGGCTTTCGGGATTTTGGCTTTCGGGATTTTGACCGGGACCCAATCCAATGCCTCAAATTTTCGGAAAAGATCCGTGGGTCAAATCCATTAAGAACATAGAAAAAATATCGAGTTGTCCGAAGCTTGAATCATCCGAAGGGGTCCCGGTCAAAATCCTGAAACCCAAAATCCCGAAACCCAAAATCCCGAAAAACCAAACTCCCGTAAGCCAAAATTTTCGGGATTTTGGTTTTTCAGGATTTTGACGTTCGGGATTTTGGCACATGATTCAAGCTTCGGACATCTCGATATTTTTTCTATGTTCTTAATGGATTTGACCCACGGCTCTTTTCCGAAAGTTTGAGGCATTGGATTAGCTTGGAATATATTCAACGGGTAGATAACTGTGCCGCTCACGGTTCACTCGAGTGCCGATCTGTCGACTTCATCCAAAAATTGTGCCGATCTGCGGATCCCTGGCTAAATTTTGCCGAACTTTTGATTCCTCAGCAAAATAGTGCGGATCTTCCGATTTTTATCTTACGATTCCAGATGAGCATTATTTTGCCGATCGCCACTCACAGTTCACTCTTGAATATACAGCGCCTGCTCTCTAATCCAGATCGGCATAATCCGGACAATTTATCGACGGTCACATTTAAAATAATTTTGTGGTCATGTATGCATGTGTGTTCAGCAATGAAAATGAATATCCTGTGATGTTTTTGTTTAATAAATGAAATATAATAGCAGAATTCTTTAACCCATTCCTTACCATGATATTATACATCATACGCAAATTGAGTGATTTTAGATGATTTATTCCTGGGCAATTTTTATCCGAATTGCTATCGGGAACGAATTTTTAGTAACTTTAGTCCTTCAATTACTTGGAAAAAATAGTCCAACAGAGATGAAATACATTTTGTTATTGTTTTCTTGCTTCGCGTAAGGTCATGCAAAATTGTTGCTCAAAATGGCGGACGGAAAATACGACATCCCGTCGAATTTGTTAAAATTGGTCTCTTTCCTCTTCCCTGATTTGAATTCTAGTTGCCAATTTGTGTTCTTGAATAGTTACTCTTTCTAAATCAATAGAGTTTGTTATGAATTAATGCACAAAATTTAAATTCAGCCCCAGAAAAGCTATGCAAGCGATTGTGAGGAGACCTCGGCCTCGAGGCAGACCTAGGACAAGGTGGCTGAATCAAATTCAGAATCTTGCCTTGGAACGCCTCGGGATCGAACCCGAACATCTTCCTGAAGTGGCGGAGGATCGACAAGCGTGGGCTGCTAATTTGGATGTCATGGGCCCGCGACCCCAATAGGGATAAGCGGTTGAAAATGAATGAATGAATTTAAATTCAGTGACCGTTAAGACGTGTGTGTTACAGGGGCTTCCCGCGCTGCCATAATAGTAAAAAAAAATTCTTTTCAAAAAATTCATCTATTAATCTGTAGGAAACTAATCCCAAAATATGAACATTCTGTCTCAAGTATTTCTGGTTTATTTACTGAATGGGTTAATTATGTCTTTTTAAGCTTCTTTAAAACTTTTAATCTAATTCTACAAAAAAAATGTATTATATTTTCGAGACGTTGAACATATCCAAAAAATCCATCTGGATTACGAAGCCGAAACTCTATTACTATAATGGGTAAAATTAATTAAAAACATATTGAAAAAAAGGTTGTTCGAACCTAGAGTCGGCGGATGGTTGGACATTTGCTCCTATTTATTCATTCCACTTCAGTAAGATATTTGGAGTCAATTCCAAAGCGACTTTATAATGGTACTGTTCCAATGAAAAACGAATAAGGTTTTTTTAGCACTTTGCTGTTCTCAAGTGCTTCTGCATTATCGACTTTACTACGTGTTGGTTCCTGACATGACTGGGTAGTTTTAGTACACAACAATGACTGGGGAAAACAATCGAGACAGGAACCAACACTAAGAAAAGTCGATAAAACAGAAGCACTTGAGAACAGTAAAACGCTGAAAGAAAACATGTTCATTTTTCATTGGAACAGCACCATTAGAAATTGTTCTAAGTAAAATAAAAAAAATGTTAACTCTTTCGTCTCTTTTGGGACTCTGAGTACCCAAAGCAGCATATGAATGTTCTGTGAAAAATAATGTTCTTTAATTATTCAGAACTAATAAAAATTATATTCTTATCCAAATGTAAGATATTGTTTGTAGGACCACAATTAATTCCTGAACTTAGATATTTTTGATTAAAAATGGTGAAATTGGCTTGCAGCATATGCTGCGGTCTGGAAAGAGTTATGGCCTCTACACACTAGATAAATTTATGTCCATATTGAAGAGTTTTGCCTACACAAGCGTAGGGAATTGGCTTCAATATGGACATAAATATCTCTAGTGTGTAGAGGCCATTAAGGACAAAGTCATTGCATTTTTTGTTTCATTTGTTAGTCTATTAGCCGTGTTTTCTAATTCTCCACCCCTTTCAAAACATTTTATGGGCAAAAAATACTTTATCAAAATCAGAGGTTTTTGACTTGTTTATAAATAAAAGTGAATGAAAGTTCATTGGCAACAAACTCTTATGCAAGGCTGAAACAATCTCTTCAAAGATTCAATTAATTTCAGTTTTGGTAAGTACTTAAAAACATTTTTTTTTTGGGAAAGCTCATAAAATGCAAATAAAGTGTATGGAATGATTTCAAATTAATTGAATTTGTATTAATTTATGGGAAATTTTAATGTATATTTTTTTGCTCTCAGTTTAATCTGTTGTCAATCAAAGCTTTTAATGATCCAGTCATTAATGAAACTTTTATTTGGACACTTGGAAAAAAAATTGCTAATTTCCTTGATGATATTTTTAAAGAGACTTCTTCCTCTTACTTGGAACATTTTATGCTATCCAATTTGTTGTGACACTTTACCAGAACAAGTTGAACGAGTGTATGACATCGATTATTAGATTTTATATCGGGTAACTTACGCAATTTCATTATAATTAAATTACACCGACATGGGTGAGTGTCTGGTGGTGGTTTTTCTTTTTTTTTTTTGGCGAAGAAGAGACCATCACTTGGATACTAATGAGCCCCCACATAAGCACTCCTCATTGCAACCAACATGACTTCCAGTAAAATTACAAATAAATTAATTGGTCAGTCCATTTAATAACAGTGAAGAGAGACGTTAATAAACCCGATTATTTGATTTTTCCACTCTTGCACCTCTTACCTGGGCTTTCCCTTTGAAAGACACACCAAGTGCAAATGAGCATTTTATTGGATTGTAAGGTGATACAACAAAAGGGTTCAAGTATAATTACCTGGCAAATTAATTTTCTTGGAATCTTTCAAAGTGGGAGAAACAAGATGCATAGAGGTCTTTTTTCAATACTTCAACATTAAACTTGGTGTTTGAGAAAATTACTAATGAAAATATTATGCAATTCTTAAATTCTTGCTCACCTCAGACAGTCCCACTGCACATTAAAGTCTAATTTTCCCGCAAGTCTTTTCAGTTGTATTGATGTCATTAAACTGCGTTGTGCAGAGTTTTCCATCGAGAGAACTCTTGAGCTATTTTCTTGAGTAGACTCTCAAGAACCATCATTGACAGAGGTATACAACATGAAAATCAATCAGAAACTGTGCTCAGTGTTAGTGCTTTTAAATAGAAGAAATAAATAAATAAACGTGATTGAATAAACGTGACGCTACAATCGCCAATTAATTGTATTTAGATGTTTGACAGTGCATTTAAATAATTTGATTTAAAATAGAGAACGATACTATCCCATTCCTGAGTTTTCCGCAATTTTTTTTTGTTCGACCGCATCCGCCCTGGAATGAATTTATTTTATCGTGTGCGGTGAATTAACGATGAGGACTGTGTCACAATTCAATTGTAATGGATACCCAATGGGGATTTTCTGCAATATTTAACACCAAATTAGTACACATCGAACACCGCTAAATCAATTCAATATTTGTTGTTTTATCCATTTATTTCTTTGTGCACTCAAAGGGCTAATAAGTTCTCTGTTTATTGAACATATGGGGAAGTGATGCACCTTTGAAATTTGTACTTTTTAGCTGCACAAACAGATTGAGAAGCTAAATTGCATTGTAATATGACTCAGTTCCACTTAAGCATAGGAGAAAAATCCCAATTTCAAAGGTGCCCCACTTTCGAAACTGCCCCACTTCCCCCTAGGCAAAAAATAGACGAGTGAATTAGTTTTTAAATTATTACATTAAATTTTTAAAATAAATAAATTCATTCTCAATTCCCTGTAAAGTTGAAGAAAATTACTGGAATATGGATGTGAAAATCGCCTGATAGGAGAAAGTGGGGTACCTTTGAATTGGGGCAGCTTTGAAGTTGTTTTTCCTCCTATTTTTAAATAGAATTTTTTAGCCTTGTCATAATGTAATTTAGCTTCATAATTGGTTTGAAAAAAAAAGCCCAATTTCATAGCTGCCCCAATTCAAAGATGTCCCACCTTCCCTTAAGTAGCACAATAAAATCATCCTTTATTTAACATCTATGAATTTTTTTTATAAATAATAAGTATAGAGTAAGTATATAGTAATTATGATATTCGCTTGCTCCTAGCCCGAGCACTGCTACTCCCATTTTTTAATTATGGAGCAGAGCTCTTCTTTCTGTCGGATGCTGACACGATTCGTCGGCTTTCAGTTGCTTTCAACAATTGTGTGAGATACATTTGCGGGTTGCGCCCTCGTGATCACATTTCTTCTTATAGAAATGTTTTTGTAGGATGTTATCTCCCATCGCTACTTCAAATGCGTGCTCTCATCTTTCTTAACCGGTTGATTGCATCGGGATGCCTTGGGTACCTGGCCTCTCTCTTGACTCCTGGCGGGTCGGCTAGAGTCGGTGGACTGATTGTCCCTAAGTCACACCATGAGTCCTTCAGACGAACTCTATTTGTCAAAGGGGTTTTTATGTATAATTCTCTCGCTCCTCAGAAGCGTAGATCGCCTGACACTATTAGGGAGCACTTCCAGAATGGACCTAGCTAATTTCTCTTTTCATGTTTTAAATTCTTAATTTCTTTTATAGCTGTATTTTGTTTCATTTTCTTTTTTTTTTAACTATTTTTTTTATGCCACAAATTTGTAAGAGGGAACTACCCTAAGTTTTGTGAGTCAATAAATTGAATTGAATTGAATTGAATACCTAATATATTTTTTTATTGACTAGACTGAAAGTTAGCACTTAAAGTGAAACTTTACGAAAAGTAATATGAGACAAGTTATTTAGGGTAAGTGTACCGAATTTCGGCCAGCTTCCAATTTCGACCAGTTCTATTATTACACGTTTTGACACTCATAGATCACGAATACCATTTGCGCTAAAGGTCGATTTCCGTGGACATCCCGTCCGTCTCATCCGGAGTACAAACGCTTCTGGAGAGAGAAAAGGTTAAAAGTTTTGATAGGTTGCTAGAAGTTGGTGGTGTCAGATCCACCCTTACCGCCTTCCGATATTTTGGAACACCCCTAAATTTTGTTTTCTCAATAATTCAGCCAGTATGGCATCGATTGGGCTCAACGGTCGAACGTAATTATAGTCTATCGCGTTTCGAAACGTACTCTTATCATCAAAATCACTTCGGCAAAAGTTCTTCACTATCTGAGAATTCACTTAATTGTTCTTGACCTTGACTCCTATCATCTAATTGTTCTCATTCAGGATTAGCTTCTTCAACATTGTCTTGACTTATTTATATAAATCATGATTAACCTATAAAGAAGGAAACCACTTATATAATAACTAATACTTACATTTCAAATCATTTAAATCATTTTACCTAGTTTAACCTAGGTTTGATGACCTAGTAATTTTCTTTTTAAAGGACGACTGTATTATTGTGAATAAATAGTAATAATAATAATTATTATTATTTGGAGTAGGGGAGACTGGGGCAAAATTTGTAAAAACGAAAATTTCAATATTCACTATTTTCTAAAATAAATTCTAAAATAAAAGAGACTGAGGCTTGAATTTTTTATTCTAGATAGTCTTCATGAACCTTCTTAAACTTACAAAGTTTCAAGGGATTCGAGGAAGGATTATGTAAAAAAAAAATAATGAAATTTTGAGCCCTATTTTTGGAATATTTGCCTTACAGAAAATATCAATACTGATTAGCTCAATTTAAGCACATTTCTCGTTAAGATAGAGAAAAATTATCTTCGACAAAGTTGTAGAGAACTAAATTTCTTATAAAAATATGTCTATTTGATATTTTTACCGTTTGTGAAAGTAAAACGTCACAAATTATTCGAAGACTGACAAAATTTGCCCCAGCAATTTTGAAAATCTCCACAAAATCGACTTTTAGAAAATGATTCGAAAATCACATTTCTAAGTCTTCTGCAATGCTGTAAAGCAGTAAATTTTCTATAAGAATATGTTCATTGTAAAGCGTTTAAGTTTTCTCAGAGCTCGTGAAAGAATTAAATATGCGTTTTGACAAGTTTTGCCCCAGTCTCCCCTATTTAGAAAACTAAACGATACTTTTTCTTTAACCCTTTAAGGACGATTGGATCACCGGTGTTCCATAAAGAAAATAATTTTTCCTGACTACCTAAAACTATTTTTTTCTTATGTTTGTACGTAATTGCAAAGTAGAAGATTGAAGGAATCTAGGATATTTTTTGCAAGTCTCCATCTATTTGTAATAAGGTAATTTTTTTAATCTAAAAAATGACGAATTTTTAAATTCTCATATTGAAAATTGATTTTAATTATTTATTATACTTTCAATTTTTTTTAAGCAAAACTTTTTTGGAACAAGAAACTACAATACACAAACACAATATTTTTCGCTAGAGTGAAAATTATCAGTCATTGGCATCGCCAGAAAAATTACCTAAATTTTTGGGCTATTTTTGTCCCTATCGTTCATAGAGACAAAAAATACATCAAATCAGACTCTTTTGGTTCTTTTCAGGTTAGATATAATACCTTTTACAAGTTTCGTTTATCGGTTTTATTATTATTACTGATTTTCGGTCAGCGAAAACTGTCTCGTCGTTAAAGGGTTAAATTTTAGTGTGTTGTAGCTGAAGTTGCGACCTTTTTAGCGGTGGGTCGCACTCCTCCCTTAATATTACCTTACCTGAGCTATAATCGAAAATGTCTTGACTGGACTAAATTTTCGGTGTTTATAAAGCGATTTCAATGAAATTTTAGTATTTAGCGCAGACCGGGGCAGATTAGCCACATATAGTATTAGACAGTGGGATGTTATAGCCTGCCTTAGAAGAAATATTGAAGAAACTACTACTTATTCGATGAAAACGCATCCCTTCATTGAAATATTTATCAGCCTGTTACAAACATTTTTCTTACAAATTATATGCAATGAAAAATTTTATTTGCTGCCTAATTCTGCCCCGGTCTCCCTTATTGTATCTGAGATCGAGATCTTTCTAACGATGGGTCCCATTTGTTTCTACAGTCTACACCAATCCACACTACCTTGAGCCTTACTTATTCAATTTCATTAAATAGATTTAAATAAAACGCTTTGAACGTTTGAACATGATCGTGAACATGAATAAAGGTAAATGAAAACCCTTTGAATTTTATCATAAAAAAACTTTTAAAACTGCGAAAATTTTTGTCATACAACCACAGCAAAATGCAGATAAGAACACTGAGATTAAGTAATGAGAATTGCAAGAGGAAGGACTTAAAGTAATTAATTGGTAAAGTATAGAGAGGGGAAGGACTCAACTTTTCCAATAAAAAAGTTCATTATTGTTGAATATACTGACTCATACTCTTGTCGTTTTGCTTCAAATTACTTTCCATGAGAACTTTAAACTTATTTCAAATATCTTTCTAACTTTACTTGCTTAATTGTTGGTTCATTGTTGAACTGTTCTTTAACTTCTGCAGTCCTATGGTCATAAGGACTTCTGCAATGTAAATGGAGTTAGTTTCCTTGGAGACGTTCTTACACTCGAAGAACTCTATCTTCAGGCTTTTCACAGGAATTTTAAAGCGAAAGTGATCATAAATAAATCTTTCATCAATTAAATATTCCACCTTTATTGGCTCGTCAACTTAAATCTTTTATTTAAATTTGTCTTAATTAAGAATGTGTAATTTAAAAAATATTGTAATTTTTGCACAAAGACAAACTTTCCCAATCCAGTCACATTGTATTGGTTTCTTTGCAGACAATCCCGTGAATTAATTTTTGAGATATGCTTCTTTGAGGCGCCCAAAAATTCCATTATCATTTTGGATTGGACATTCTCCTGGTGTGGCTTTTATGTGTCTGACATTATGTAATGGGATCATTACATTAATAAATGAGTGAGAAACAACCTCATTTGAGGGGCTTTTGTCTCAGCTAACCATCTTCTCAAATGATTGCCTCACACATTTTGATGGAATAGTGTTGGATTGATGAATTGGTCAATTGACTATTTTCTCACAAATACGATTGCGGAAAGAAAATTAATTATCGCATTTTTTTTCAACACTCTTTGAGTCACCCAAAAAAATCATTTTAAATTGTCTGATGATATTTTATTAATATTGTACGTTGCGGTAACTTTCCCAAAAAATACATCTCATGTGCAAAACTCTCACTTCCTCATCCATATAGCTTCAATTTCAATTTTTTTTTTTCGTACACCACCTCCGGTGGTTTTGTTGTCAATTCCGATTCAGATGGAATTTCTTGTACCTGTTCTTTCACATAATTTCTCCTTTCCTGCCTTAAAACTGCCATCTCATTGGTAATTTCTCTTAATGCATTTTCAGTTTGGGTAATTTTATTGTGCATGCATTTTTAAATGGAAATTATGTGGGTTTGTTATGGAACGACGTATCAATAATTCGATGGTTCCAGACCATACTATCCTAAGGTACATTAAAAAAAAATTACTTCGATTGATACATTTACTATGAGTGAGATGGTACTCTATGGAATGGAGCAGTTAAATTTAAATTCTCTTTGAGAAACATTCTGCTTTTTTTGTGGAGCGTTTGATACTGATTTAAAATACTTTATTAAGATTGCGACTCCTTGTCTACTTATACAGGGTGAGACAATTGAACTGCAACTTAATTTAGATCGCTAGGGGAGACTGGGGCAAAAAGTCACAAATCGAAAATTTTAAAATTCAATATCTTCCAAGATAAATAAGATAGCGGCTTAAATTTTTTCCATAGATAGCCTCCATAGGTCTTCTTCAATGTTGTAATTTTGTTAGAATTTGAACAAGGAATTTAGAAAATAAAAAATATCGAAATTTTTAGCCCTATTTTTGAAATATTTTCCGTGCAGAAGATATAAATTATTAGCTACTTATATTAAATTTGATGCACTAGTGAATATTTCCCAAATTATCTGGATATTCTTTGAATACAAATCCGCTATCTATTTTAGAATTTTACAAAGATCCTTTTCTCCAGAAATCCTTTTATTAAAAACGACCACTTGGGGTAAAAAGTAACAAAAGCTATTGTGGAGAATTACCTGTGGTAAACAATAATTTCTCTGTGATAGGATTCTGTGATATCTAATACCCTCTTCTTCCTGCCCAGTTTACCTATAAATATATTGTGGTGTTATAAATCTGTCAGGGACTGTGTGTTTCTTGGGCTTCCTTCTACCGTTTGTGATATTCACGTACCTGGAAATATATATTCCTTTATTAAATATCTTCAACAGTGATCCGGAACGTAGGCGGCTGGATTTTCCAGAAGACGTTTCCTCGATGACCGCCAAATGCCCTTTTCCAAATCCACTGAGGCAGTGAAACACACTTTTCACCTTCACCAATTATTTTATTTACAAATATTCTCCTCTTAGATTTCACTGAACACGTTTAACTCTACGTCACGTAAATTTTTCTGTAGTTTGAACTAATATTTAATTTATAATTCACAAAATAAACTTATACACTTTTCTCCTCACGTCTCTTTGCAAAAATCAAGTCTCTTACGTAACTCCCATACTCGTTCCCATTATTCCCCTACTTTCTTTCCAGCTGATCTCATTCACCACTTTTTCCTCTTTCTCTCTCCCTCCATGCATGTTCAAAATCCAACCGTCTTTTGTCTCTTAAAAATAAGAGATCTCCAATCAATGGAAATTCTATACAGCTATGGAGCAAAAAGTAACAAAAACCGAAACAATTTCTGATATCCCACGATGAAAAGAAACGTCAATGCTATGTGTCGTAGCTTGTTGTTTGCATTGGTCAAACGATTTGCAGTCTTTTGTGTGCTTTTTGTAAAATAATTTGAAATGCGCTTTTCTCAGATAGAGAAAACGATGTTTTACAAAGGTGTAGAAGAATAAATTTCCTATGAAAATATGTAATCTAGGTATTTTACTTAAATTTACGGAATCCCGTAATAAAGCGAATGAAAATGTGATAGTATCTTATGCCTGATACTATATATCCCAGCATTTTTGAGAATGATCACAAAATTACCTTTTAAAAAACGGCTCGATAAATATATTTCCTTGCAAAATAGAAAAAAAATGACTTTCACAGATTTGTAGAGCGGTAAACTTCCTATAAAACTGTTCTAATTAGAAATTTTGGAGGTGCTCGGGTAGCTTGTAAAAAAATAAAATATCCGTTTTGTGACTGTTTGCCCCTGTTAATTGGCGAATTTTCCGGTCATACATAAGACTACCTCAAACACAAATCCGAAAATCATTGAAAAAACTTGGATCAATTTTGAGAAAAACTGATAAAACATGATTTTGGTGGGGATAGAGTTGGTAACTAGAGATATTTCTTTTTATTGGGGGTCATCGAAGATTGGAATTCAATATCTCTTACCGTTTAAGCTCCAGAACGGTGTCAAGTTAAAAAAAAACGATTTGTCTCTTTCAGTTCTAGCAGTAAAAATACAGCACTTTCAAAAGTTGCAGTTCAATTGACTCTCTCTGTACAAGAATATTTTATAAATCAAATAATACTTAATTTAAAGCTGATCAAAAAGTATTTCTAAAAATTACACAGTAATAAAAAAACTTGAATAAAAAAAAACGTTTATTAATGATTTAAAAAGTTTTAAATGAGCCATTATTATTAATGCATAGCATATACACATAATAGATTGTGTTTCCTCCATCTGAGAAAAAACGGGGGTGCGATTAACTTTTTTTCCTCATAACTTTAACACTTTTTAGGTGTAAAAATATATCAACATTTTTTAATGTTAATTTTACACCGTTTTAAGGGTAAAATTAACATGAAAAAGGGCAACTTTAACCCCCAATACACCTAAAAAGGGTAATATTTACACCGATTTCGAATTAATATGCAGGGTAAAGTTAACATTTCCGGAATGTTATTTTAACTTTTTCGGATTTCTCTCACTGTCTGAGCAACACAAATGTCTTTGAAATATTTGAACGTTTTAATCTAGATTTAAATAAATCTATTTTTTTGTATGAAATTCTCTAAAAAATCAAATTTAATTTTTTTTCCAAAATATTTTGTTTAAGTCCTAGTTTGACTCATGAACTAACAGGGAATATTTAGTTTACTAGAGTAATTTTGTCCATCGAAAAGATAGTTTTTTAAAAGAAAAGGTCTTCGCAAGTTCCAGTGCCTGAATTCTTAAAATTTTTAAACGAAATTTCTAGAAAATATAGTTAAAATAATGAATTTTTATTATATGACTAAGAGATTGAATTAAATATTTTTTTTATTATGTTAAAAAATATCAGGAAAATACGCCGTTTTTGGTCTGTTTATCCATACGTAATCCCTTAATAAACACAGTGCTATTTTTTTATTTTTAAGTTTTAATAAAAGAATTCTTATTTGGAGTAGATTTTGAATTAGGCTATACTATCTAACACATCCTATAGGGGAAAGTACTCCCCCTTCGAACGTTCATGCCTTCGAATAATGTGAATTTTCTTTTAGTTTTCCTAAAAGACTTACACATTTCTATTAAATATTAGTTGGCTTATCATCAATTGTTGACAATTCCGTGATAATTTAGTGAATATCTCTTATGAAAAACAAAAGAAATTCACATTATTCGAAGACATGAACGCTCGAAGGGAGAGTACTTTCCCCTACTAAGTCTTTTCGTACATTGTGTAGTGTTATACGGTCTTTAGACCTAAGGCTTATACGAGTTTTACACTGGAGGTTTAGTTTAGTTCCCGAAGACCTTTGAATTGAAAACCTGAATTACAACAAATTGCAGTGGTTTTTAGAAACGGAAATAGATCATTTGTCCTTCATATTCAAGCCTAAGTGAAATACTTTCCAAAAATATTTCCGGAAATTAGAGAAATTAGCGAATATAAGACATATGACTAAACATTAGGTATGAAGCTCGTATTATACGGGCTTCAGACCTATGGCTTAGCCATCTGGCTTAACTCCTCTAATTCTTTATCAAGCACGATTTTTTAAGAAATTGTTGTTTAGAATTGGGTATTAACCCTTTAACGACGAGACACTTTTTACGGACTGAAAATCAACAATAAAAATTAAACTGAGAAACATAATCAATGATAAGTCTTACATCTAACCTTGGAAAGTCCAACAGAGTCTGATTCGGTGTGCTTCTATTGAACTATTCTCAATATTCTATTGTGCTTCTATGAACGATAGGGACAAAAATAGCCCAAAAATTTAAGTAATTTTTCTGACAATACCAATGAATAAAAATTTTCGCTTTAATGAAAAATATTACGTATGAGTATTGTAGTTTTTATTCCCAAAAGGGTTTTGCTTAAAAAAAATGGAAGTATAAAAAATAAATAAAATCAATTATGAATTTGGTAATTTAAAAATTCGTCATTTTTGAGCTTAAATATTTACTACATAGCAAATAGCTAGAGACTTGCAAAAAATATTCTAGATTCCATCAACATTCTACTTTACAATTATGTACAGAAATAAGAGAAAAATAACTTTAGGTAGTCAGGAAAAATTATTTTATTTATGGGACACCGGTGTTCCAATCGTCCTTAAAGGGTTAAGGGAAAATTATCCATTAGATTTTGAAAAATCATTGAAATTTCTTTATTATTTAGATTTTTGAAACCTTCGGGAACTAGGCTAAACTTATAGTCTGAAGCCGGTCTTAGCCTTATGGCTTAACTCTTAAAATTTCTTGTGAGGCAAGGTTTTTGAGGAAATAGACGTTTATGCCCTAGACACACTTACGGCTTAAGCCGAGAGACGATGTTACGGCGCAATCTTAATTTTTTAGCGCAATTGCAAAGATTGGCGCGTGAATCGATGAGAATGGACTGTAAGCCAGTGGCGCTCATTTCATGCAAGTGGAGCACTGGCTAATGCGGGTTTTTTACTCCTCCCAAAGATCCCGCTAATCCTGATGCGCAATCGAGTTCCCAAAAATTACCATTTTTTCCTTCTATTCAGTCTCAAATAATCCATTGGCACAAGAGCATTCGAGTGAATTCCAAAATCAATTTATGTGAGAAAATTATTGTAAATTATTTATTAAGTTAAAGAAAATAAGTGGAAAGGATTGTAAAAATCAGTGAATTTATTTGGTGAACATTAAAAATTATTGGTGGTGGAACAAAGTGTTTTTTCATCAAGGTTTTTCGCCAACACGTGGGACCACGTGGAGTCTTTTAGAAGACACACATTTTCTGGACATCAGACGGAAAATCTGCCCATCGCGGGAAAATTTCGTCCATTCGACCGGATGGTTCGGTGGACAGGCAGATATTAATTTTCCGTATTTTTCTACCGTTTTTCAGGTAATTCAGTGGACTCCTTTCTGAGACTTTTGGGGCAATTTTTTTATCGTTCAATTATTTCATCTTCTTTAAGGTAATTGGGAAACTAAAGCACAGTCCGTGCAATCCATTCTAAAGTGGAATACTTATACTTTTTCTACTACATTTTCCCAAGGTTTGTGTAACTGCACAGACGACTTAAGTGGAAAATGATGGAAATGCAGTTTAACCATTATTTCTAATATAATTATGCTAAGCTGTCTCTAGGCTAATCCTCAGGTCTGTCAAGGCCTTTAGGATTGGATATTAAGGGAAAATTATTTAGATTTTTGTGACCTTCCCAAATTGGGTTAAGCTTCCAGTCTTGAGCCGGTATTACTCTGAATAATTTTCTCTGAAGAAAAACTCTGATAAATTAGAATTTTTAACCAGGAATTTTTTCAGGGTCCAGTGATTTTGGTCAGTATGATGAATGCTGTTTGTGTCCTTATCATTTTGGTCGGTTCAATTAATGGGCAATTGCTGGCTCCAAATAGTCATCAGAATGTTATAAGTCGTACGAGTGGGAATTTGCTGAGGAATATCACAGGAACGCAGATATACAAAGATACCATTGTGACCAGTCCATTGGACGCTTCACTGCCCATTAGAATGTTCTATCGAGGTTTCCGGGAGGTATACAGTCGCCTCCTTGGGGAAACTGGTCAGAGGGATTCCGGAGATTCTTTCCAGCGTCATGTTGCCCCGTCGAAAGCTTTCCCATGTCCTCTGGATGGTTTCCGGAGTCCCAGCCCGCCAGAGAGTGTTCATCAGCTGCGTCCAGGTGGGATGGGGATACCTTTTGAGAGACTCTGTAAATTCCCGAAGTGACGCAATTCCATTTCCTGACAGGTGATATTGATATAATAGCAGCAGTTGGGGATTCTCTAACAACAGCCACTGCTGCCAATTCGAGAGCATTGTGGGAGGTGATGGTGGAGAATAGGGGAGTGTCGTGGTCAATTGGGGGTCAAGGGACATGGCGCACACATCTGACACTCCCTAACATCATCAAGGAGTTCAATTCCCATCTCTTTGGGTGAGTTTTCCAATTGATTGACGATGAGGTTTTTGTGGGTAGTCCATCCCACAAGTGACTTAATTGATTTAACCCACGAAATCAATCTCATCCCAGGTATTCTCTCAGTGATTCGTACAATGTACACCGGAAGGCTCAGTTCAATGTGGCTGAAAATATTGCCACAACGAGCGATATGCCGTACAATGCAAAAAAACTGGTCAGACGCATGAGGCTGGACTCCAGGTATATAACAAAATTGGAAAAGAATTTATGTCCAAAACCACTTTCACTTTCACACAATACTATCTTATTAATTTCATCGGAAACAATTTAATTTCTGCAATTGAAATGAAATGGTTTCTTTCAGAGTCAACATGACGCATCACTGGAAGATCCTTACTTACATGATTGGCGGAAATGACTTCTGCTCAGATGTATGCTATCAGACAAATGCCACGCAATGGATTAATGAGATGCAGGAGAAATATCTGATAGAATCTCTGAGGTATTTGAGGGACAATCTCCCACGGACTCTTGTAAATCTGGTCCCATCCCCTTTGATCAGTCTGTCTTTCTCAATGGATCGCGTTCAAACTCCTTTTTCTTGCTCCCTGACCCGTCCAATTGAGTGCTCTTGCCTGTTTGGACCCTCTTATTCACGAGACAGGAAGCTCTTTAGATCCCTGGAGAGGAAGTTTGTCAAAATCATGGAGAGAGTGAGCTTCCTGGCAGAACTTCACACCAAGGACTTTACTGTGGTCTATCAACCATTCTTCAAGGATGCTTCTGTGTTCTACCGAGGATCCAAACAATCCGATATGAACCTAATGTCCATTGATTGTGTCCATTTGAGTCAAAAAGGTCATGCTGTAAGTGCAAATGGACTGTGGAACAATATGATGGAACCCGTAGGGCAGAAATCATCAGGATTTACCCCTCTGTTCCAGGACTTCAAATGCCCAACCACTCAGAAACCTTTTATATTTACAAACGCCAATAGTTGATGTTGAACTTATCATTAAGATTTGTTTTTTATTGCATATTTACAAAAAAAAATACATTGGATTATGTACAATCAAGTCTTGAGGGAAAATTCTTCGTCTTTTTCTCGCCACAGGGAGGGAAAGTCGGAAAAGTCAGAAGGCGAAAGAGAGATAGAGGGTGAAGAGTTTGAGGAAAAGTTTAGAGTTAGAGATCTTGGTTTTGATTTTGACTAAGGCTTAGTGATGTGGCACTCCGTAAGCTGATGATGGTGGGGCTACGTAGGAAGCTGGGGCTCCGTAGGTCGATGAGGGGGCAGAGTAGCCACCGTGACCAGAGGCATAGCCGTGACCGGAATCGTGAGACAGGGATTCTTGGTGGTATTGGGCTACCTGGACACCCTGGCGCACATGACCGAGATCGATGTCAACAACACGAGAGCGGTAGTGGGGGGCACCGTAGACTGGGGATGGTGGTCCGTATGAGCTTGATGGGACACCATAGGAGGAAGATGGGGTGAAGAGAGCTCCTCCATGGCCACCACCGTGATGAGCTTCAGCGAGGTTTTCCTGATCCAGGAGGATCTGCTTGACTTTGTGCAGGAGCTGAGGATCCACATACTGACCCTCATTGCTCTGGTAACCATGGCTCACAGCCCTGTAGCCACCTCCAAATCCGGATGAAAGACCTCCTCCATGGCTGTATCCACCGTGTCCAAATCCTCCGCTGCTGTGTCCGAATCCTCCGCTGCTATGGCCAAATCCTCCGCTGCTATGGCCAAATCCTCCACTGCTGTAACCCAAACCTCCGCTGCTGTGTCCAAATCCTCCGCTACTGTGTCCAAATCCTCCGCTACTGTGTCCGAATCCTCCGCTACTGTGTCCAAATCCACCACCGAAGGACAGGGCTGAGGGTGCTCCGTAGCTAGAAGATGGGACTCCGTAGGACGTAGATGGACGACGGAAGGATGGGGGCTCAGCCAGAACGGCAGCAGCCAACGCCAACACACCAATCTGCATCAAGAGAAATTTCTCATATAACTCTCAGCATAACTTCCGCCGAAAATTTATTGTTGGATGCTCAATGGTTGATGTGCGAAAGTTGTCGTATTTTTTTTCTTCATCTCGTGCGCGCGCGCTTCCTAAAACGCCAATTACCATAATGACTTTGTGAACTGGTTTGAGCGTGGCTTGAGCATCTCACGTTTGGCCACTTGAATGTGTTTTATTGATCAGGCACAGCAAGATATACCCAGCCATTTCATCGGATGACCTCGAATTGGGATGATCGAGAAATTCGAGAGTGAGACTTTCGCAGAGTCTTCACTTTCATCCAAAAAGGTCAGAGAATGATCAGGCAATGGCTCAAGAGGTGGAAGAACGAGAAGAGATTGCAAAGCGTAAGTAATGTAGTTCTTCCGCGCTATTCAAAACACTGCGAGAAATATTTTTGGAAGTTGCAAGTGGGAAGTGGGGTACCTTTGAATGTGGGGCACCTCTGAAATTGGGTTTTTTCTCCTAATTTTAAATAGAATTGATCCATATCATAATGTAATTTAATTTCTCAATCCGTTTGTGCAGATAAATTGTATCTTGATAAGGTTTAATAAGGTCGACTTCCCCCTATTATCTCCATTTTCTTATTGAACTTGATTGAAAATTAGTTTAAATGACTAGAGTTTGCTATGGAAAATACACTCTAAAAAGTTTACTATTGATCAGAATGTTACATAGGGGAATATGAGGCAGTTTTGCTCCTTTACGAATTTACAAAAAGAATTTTAAAGATAGTCAATGAATACCTAAAATCAACGATTTTAAAATAGCCTGTACTTAAAAGAACCAAAAAAAAATATATCTTTAAAACAATTAACATTGATTTTTTAAAAGAATTTTAAAAATAAGATGACTTAAGTGAAACTGTCCCACTTTTTCCTACTATATTTTGTTTTGTTTAATGATTCTTTTGGATATTTTTGATCTATTTCTTATTCATCAGCTGACTTGCCTAATTTTCTACTGTCTATTTTTTCAAATGAAAATTGTTTTTTTTTTTAATTTTTCCGTAAACCGTGTAATCAATTAAAAATATATTAAGTAGCTTTTCAATTTTTTTTTTGAAGAAGGGAAACAGTCTAAAGGGAGTGTGAAGTAGTTCCGCGCAGTTTTAAATTCAGAAAAAATATTTATATTATAGAAATCGGTGAATATTTTAATAATTTTATGAGATCATTTAGGAAAAATCTAATGAAAAATAGTTTAGAGGAAATTGATGTACCTTTTAAAGAGGCTCTTAGGAGCTAACTGGGACACCTTTAAAATGGGACACTTTTCAAATAGGATTTTTTTTTCTATTTTTAAATAGAACTGATCCTTATTATAATGTAATATAGCTTCACAATTGCTTCGTTCAGCTAAATTATATCACGGAAAGGTATAGTTCCATTCCAGGAGAAAAAATCTCTATTTCAAAAGTG
This sequence comes from Phlebotomus papatasi, assembly GCF_024763615.1. NCBI lineage: Eukaryota > Metazoa > Arthropoda > Insecta > Diptera > Psychodidae > Phlebotomus > Phlebotomus papatasi. The sequence goes on from NC_077223.1 coordinate 7,527,416, forward strand.
CCCCAATTCAAAGGTGCCCCACTTATTTCTACTTACATATTTAACCCTTTAAGGATGAATGGGGAACCGGTGTCCCAAAAATAAAATTAATTTTTTGGACTATTTAGAGCACAAATTAATTTTCTACTTTCATAAAATTGTTTTTGTTTTTGGAACACTGGTGTCCCACTTATTCTTAACTCTTCAAGGACGAATGGGACACCGGTGTTACAAAACTAGAAATTACTTGTTTGGATTGTTTTGGACAAAATAACGTTCTTTAGTCAGAAAAATGTTTTTGTTTTTGGGAGACCGGTGTTCCACTCGTTCTTAACCCTTTAAGGATAAGTGGGACACCGGTGTCCCAAAAAAATTATTATATAAAGTCTTTTTATCCTCCAAATTGACAAAAAAAGTTTTTTTTGGGACACTGGTGTACCATTCGCCCAGAAAGGGTTATAGAATTAATAGAAGTGGACGATACCAAGGGGTAACTCATTTCGGGGAACTCGAGCCAATCTGATCAGGGAACCCACGGGGAACCCGGGAACTCATGTTTTTTTTTCAGGGAATCCGGGGGTATTTTCTTATGGAACCCAGAAAACTCATAAATTTCAGGGAACTCGCGGGGAGCCCAGGGAACCCATACATTTTTTTCAGGAAACCGAGAACTTGAGCCACTCTATTTTGCTTATGAATAACCCCTTGGACCTTACCATGATATAATAAAGCTCCATTAGTCAATTAAGAAGCTGAAAAATATTATGATAAGGCTCTGTTCCATTTGAAAATAGGACAAAAAGTCGTATTTTGAAGTTGTCCCAATTCAAAGGTGTCTCAATTCAAGGTACCCCACTTGCCCCTACAGCTCAGCTGAGTAATTTTTAAGTAGATTCATTTCTTGATTTAGATTAAATAAAGGACAGTTGATGTCTAATGATTTTTACTGAATTTTTTGACTAAGGTAGAACAATAAAAAAATCGTAATAAATTCGTTGAACGAACTGCCCCAGTCTCCCCTTTAAATACTTCTAGAATTCAAAGCTTTGTCAATTAAGCATTATTTACAAGTAAACTAATATTTATTGCAATAAAATATTTTATTCCTTCGCTTTGCAAGATTAAGGCCTCTACACATTGGGAGCAGTTTTTGTCAAAAATTGCTTTTTGAAAACGTCAAAATTCTGTTAATTTTTGACGAAAATTTCTGTCAATGTGTAGAAGCCTAGAAGCAGTTTTCGTCAAAAAATTGCTTTTTGACAGAATTTTGACGTTTCTATTTACAGAACTGCAGGCAATTTCTTTCAAAAAATTTCTTCCTTTCTTTTTTGAAAGAAATTGTTTGCAGTTCTGTAGGTAGAAATGTAAAAATTCTGTTACAAATGCAATTTTTGACGAAAATTTCTGCCAATGTTTAGAGCCTAGGAGCAGTTTTCGTCATAAATTGCTTTTTTGACACAATTTTGACGTTTCTACCTACAGAATTGCAGGCAATTTCTTAAAAAAAAAACAATTTTTGACGAAAAGTGCTTCTAATGTGTAGAGGTCTTAAGATTGAAAACTTTGAAAGCTTTTAAGCTCTAGCCAATCAGATAACGCGATGAGACTAAAACATTTTATCGCACTAAAAATATTTAAATAAATGTAGATAGTTCTTAAAAAATTACTGTCAAGGAATAAAAAAATTAAAATATTATGATTAGGGTCAAAGGAACACCTCTTCGACAGGGAACCCTTATTGACAGTTTTGTCAAAATGTTGAAATTTATTTATTGTATCTGATAAAATTTAAGAAATCTGATGTTTTTTCATTAGTCTACGTTTTTAAGGATAAGTGTTCAAATTTTGTATTCCAAATGGTACAGAGTAGGGTATCAATATGGTCCTGGTCCTGACACAAATTCTTAAAGTATCAATAGGTGTTCCTTTCACCCTAGTTCGAAATTATCAAAACGCTATTTATGATTTAATTTGAATGAGTTCTTTTAATGGGTATAGATTAACAGCTTTCAAAGCATTCAAAGCTTAATACGGTAAATGAACACGATGGGGCCTAAATATTTTATGTAATTATTTAATTAGACTTGCCTAGTGCTTTAAAAAAATACAACAATAGGCTATTTTTAGAAAAGAAATTTCACAGATTTACTCAAAGTATCAAAATGAAAATTAAGTGAAACATTAGTAACGCCACGTTTTTCCGTAACACCCTCAGCAAAACGGACATATGGCATGGGTATCCGTGAAATTTGAGGTGCGATGCCGGGAGATAGTTATGCCAGCATAGATGAAATGGAAATTACACTGCGCGTTAACATATTCCAGGTTCATAAATCAATTATTTGTTGAAATAGTTGTCGGAATTTTGAGGTTGTTGCACGAGTTGAAACGTTGAAACTGATTTATTTGACCCAGTGCAGCCGATATGAATTATGATTATTTGCATTTTGAGTAGCGCGTGAAAATTCATTTTCTTCCTGGGACAAATAAACACCCTCTCATGTTTTTGGTCAAATATTGTAATCCAAATGCAAATGAAGTAATCCACATTAAACACGCACACATAGCCCATCTAAAATACTATTTATGGCGGGCTTATTCCCAAAAAAAAAAACTTACCACACAGAATTTATTCATAATTTTTTTTTGATATCTCTATTTTTTTAAATTTGTTCACAGAATTTACAGGAGCTCTTAAATCCTTAAGAGATCTCTTTTTTCACTGAACTCGCGACAAGATTTCACGGAGATTCTTCACTGTCCGGAGCAAGTTCTCCTGGTCACTGAAAATGGTCTTATGGTACCATCTCCAGCTCTCATCATCTTTTTATACCACAATCACATTTGTCTTGCCCACCAGACGCACTTTCGGCATCGCTGAATTGCCCACACCGTCGTCCACATGGATGGGCACGATCTCGATGGATATTTTGGGTGCCAAACGAGAGATTTTTCGGTGGGGTCACAAGTGAAGGGATTCACGCACATGCCAAGGCAAAGATATATCCTAAGGAAAACTGTACACCACATAGAATATATTCCCAGATGAACTTTACTTGATTTATTGTGAATAAGATAATTAAACTGATAAACTTATCACCCATTTACTATTACAGGGGCATAAGGGCCTCAATAAACTCATGCAGTAACGATTTATTCCAAACTGTCATACACTGAGGGTTTAGGATCATCTACTAGAGGTCCTTTGCGTAAATTTTCTTTAACCCATTCAATCACTGTACCAGAAATACTTGAGATAGAATGTTCATATTTTGGGATTAGTTTCTTACAGATAATTAGGTGAATTTTTTGAAAAGAAAAAATATTATCCATTATGGGGGCGCGGGGAGCCTCCCTCAAACACGTGTCTAAACGGACACTGAATTTCAATTCTATACATTAATTCATTACAAATTCTTTTGATTTAGAAAGGGTAACTATCCAAGAAAGCAAATTGGTAGTCAGAATTCAAATCAGGAAAGAGGATGAAGGCAAATTTTAACAAATTCGACGCGATGTCGAATTTTCCGTCCGCCATTTTGAGCAAAATTTTTGCATGACTTCACGCGAAGCGAGAAAAGAACAACAACATGTATTCCCATCTCTGTCGGGCTATCTTTTCAAGTAATTGAAGGACAAAAGTAACTGATAACCCAAGAAGCAATTTTTTCTTAATATAGTCTTGTAGGATTCCTTAAGTAAGAAACTATAGAACCAAAAATCTTTTTATTTGCTTATAATGCTCTTGGTTCCATCACTGAGATTACTATAAGTACAGTGGCGCACTCTTAAGGATCTTAAAAGCTTCTGTAGGAATTTCAAAAGAAAATTCTCACTTTAAGTCTTTTAAAAGTGCACTAAAAGACTTGTTTAATACTTGGTTCTATAAGGCAGCTATTTTGCTTCTTGGGAATCCAGTCTTGACACAAATTCGAATATTAATTTCCCTGGAATAAATCATCTAAAATTACTCAATTTGCGTATGATGTATAATACCATGGTAAGGAATGGGTTAGATAAAAAAGCCAAATTTTACAGTCTAATAGCCTTGACAGACTTGAGGATTAGCCGAGAGACGACTCAGCGTAATTACATTCGAAATAATGGTTAAACCACATGTCTATAATTTTCCACTAAGCCGCCTCTCGGCTTAAGTCGTAAGTGTGTCAAGGGCATAGGAATTCTTGGGGATCAGCCTGAGCCTATTTAGGACCCTAGGTTTTCTTTTACGAAGATTTTGAGGTACCGTAGATGCAGGTGACTACTCTCTCCTATTTGTAAGCTTTTATTTACTCCTAGAACTTAAGGATTGGTCTTTACTGATCCGATCTACCATGTCTGATCGGTGGGAACTGTAGAAGATTTTCCGCCACAAAACGTAGGCAACCCTGCCTATTGCAATCTCAAGGTTGGCTCCCTGACCTGCTTCAGAGTGAGTGATACCCTGGCGCCATGTGTGGTGGAGTCAATGTGTCATTGGAAGGCTTAAAGTGCGGATGCTGAGCCTGAGATTCCCAAAAAGAAGGACATCACCTGTTGAGTGTAAGTGTCTGTAGTCAGGAAGGGCTACAGTACGAGGATAAAAATTTTTGGCTTTAACTTTTAGGGTTAGTTGCCACCTGGCGCCAAGTTAGTAATCATATTTGAATGGCTTTGGGGCTTCTCGTGTGCAAGTAATATCATCGCTCTTCCGCACATCACTCTTTTCTGATGACCTATCCATCGTCACAAGTCCACGTCCGCCGTTTTGAGAAATATAGTTCATATCGCCAAGACAAGGTCTCCTATTCTGTCAGTCTCTAGCCGAAAATTTCGACTGGAGTCCAGGGGTCATCGCGTAGAGGTGGAGGTAGAGAATGGGACCCTATTAAAATGCCTGTAAAGTCCCTTTAAAGCCTGGATCTATAAGAGTTCAATAATAGCTGCACGAGGGAAGTGCCAGAAGTCCCTGACATTAGGTATAGATGGCGCTTGTAGGTTGGGACCAGTAATTTTTTTCCAATGTACCAACAAAGATTAAGTTTCAGGTTTGGCGGTAATGCGCTGCTTAGTTCTTTTTTGGCAGCTGGTAAAAATGGATGCTCAGAAAAAAATTGAACATTGAAAAATTGAGCCATCATTACGTGTTCCAGTACCTGTTTTTGAAATGTCTTAAGACACCCAAAGCTGACCTGGATTCTACTTTAGGGAAGTCTGCTCCTTAGATTTCCACTGTAAAATTTTGGGTAGCAGACTGCAAGCGTGGTCGAATGAGCTTGAATGATTGTCAACCCACTGGTCGCCCTAAAGAGGTGTCCTCACCGGAAAATGTGACGAAAATCGAAAAAATGATATTGAGTGATCGTCGATTGAAAATGCATGAGCTTGCTGACAGGCCTTTCAAAAAGTGCCGTACATCGCAGATTGACAGAAAATTTGAACATGAAAAAGCTTTGTGCAAGCTAGGTGCCGCGTTTGATCACACCGGAGCAAAAACACTTCCCTTGTTGCGATGGCCAAAATCAAGGAATTGAAGCTCGAACTGCTTTCCCACGCTCTCTACTCTCCAGATTTGGCCCCATCGAACTATTTCCTGTTTCCAAACATGAAAAAATGGCTGGGTGGTCAAAGATTTTCCAACAATACTGAGTTCACTGAGGTCGAGCTTGCAGTTGACGCCTATTTCGGCGACCTGGACGGAACCTACTACAAGATGGGTATAGAGGCTATCCAACATCGCTGAGAAAAGTGTATCGACCTACAAGGACACTATGTTGGGAAATTAAAACGTAAAGTTCGAAATATTTTTTGTTTTCCTTCTGAGACCCAGGGACTTCTCGGACTGCCCTCGTAGAATATCCAAAAAGCTCTTAACACAAGGGGTTCTAGAATTATGCACATTTTCAGAATCGAAAAAATCCACGCGAAATGGCTTTGTGTATCCAGAAAACTTGCGTACATGTAGGAGATTCTTTTAAATGAAATACAGAAACGCCCTAATATATGCAAAACATATGATTTTCGAATTTACTGAGTAAAAAATTGCATACATTTAAGGGGTAGTTCAAAAATTCATTAACAAATTAGCTTCCTATGGTATAGGCAAAATGTATAATTGTGTGTGCATAATACCGGCAGGTAAATGATCCCGAGGTGCATATTCCCAGAACCCTTTATAGTACGCAAATTCACTGATTTTGTGTCAGTAATTCCGTGAATTTGTTAACTTTTTAAATGTTGTAGGATCACAGAAGATCCAAATTCTTTTTTCTATGACCATCTAAATCAGGGGTGAGCAAAAACCGTTTGAAACCGAATAAACGTCAAAATAAGTTTGTACAGCAGCGTTTTGACTTTGACGTACAAATTTCATTTGACGTTTGTTCGGTTTCAAACAGTTCTTGCTCTCACCTCTGATCCAAATTTATGTTTTAGTCCCTCGTCTTTAAAGGGTTAACCTCGAAGTTGTTAATCTTGAGACCGCTCATAATTATTGTTGGGTGTGTAATCAATGATTAGGAGTAATTTTGTATCTGCTACACCGCATCCACATGAATATTCCTCCCTTGTTTAGTGAACACATCTTTTCCCAAAGAATAAAAAGAGGAGAAAGAGTATCACGGAGGCCACTGGATTTTTGACCGAATCCCAGTTGTAGGGTCGCGATGGTGCACTGGTGAGTCTTGGCGGGAGATCTTCGTGCGGATGACGCTGGTGAAGGTGGCGAATTATGGGATTGATGCTGAGTTTCATAATTCTGACTTCTTTTTTTTTACTTTCTCCACTAACTTCTTCGATCGCTGAATTTATGATGCGGAATATCGTTAACAGATTTCTACAGAGTTCAATGTGGGACAATTCGATTGGGAGAGAAAGATGACAATCACGATTGACAAACATTTTGTTGTCTTACCGAATATTCATGCGCCAAATACTGTTCAGCATTTTATTGCAACGATAGCAATATTTGATGGTGCTGTCTTTTCTCTCAATTCACATTTAATTGCTTGACAAAAAAAATTAATGCAGCATACAATAAGAGACTTATTAAATCTGTTTCTCTTTTTTGTCACTCTGTTTTTTTTGTCTGTGATGACGTGAATATCTCACCCAGAAGAATAGACAAAAAATAAGATTCCCCAACAATCAGCAAAATTCCTCTCACCTGCCACCTCCAAGTATCTAAACATGTATTTTTTTTGCTCTTGACTCAATTATATCAAACTCTTTTCCGTATATCTCAGCACCGTCTTCACCAATGTTGCCTCTTTCTTTGGCATGAGAAGCCAATTGAAAGTGAATTCGATATACTTCTTTGTTGTGCAATCCTCAAGCGTCAACTGAATGTGGAGATGTGAAAGAGGATCATGATACAAGACACTATCTTGCAGAGAAATTACCTGATAAATACCAGCCGAATGAATCCAGTTTTAATGCATCATCGTCCATTAGCACACCAAAAGAATTCACATAACAAATAGTCGAATTTATGAAGATCTCTACTGATCCTAGCCAATAAATTCGGATGCAATTCCCATTAAACTATGTTTCATAAGGTGATTACAGTAGCTATGAAAAGTATTGGAACGCGGGGTGTTTGTATTTTTTTTTTAAATTTCTTATTGGTTCTAAAAGATTAAGGGAAAGTGTGGCTACATTGATTAAAATTGCTTTTTGGTTCTAAAAGATTAAGTGAAAGTGGGACTACATTGATATATTACGATTTCTTTGCATATTTCTAAAGAAAACTTGGCATTAAAGCATTATAGTTTATCGTTGTAAAATAATTGTAGAACTAAACAAGATAATTGTAAGGCACAGCTTTCTTTAGATATAAACGAAAAACTCGTATATCAATCTGGTCCGACAGCTGAGAATAGTCCCACGTCCCTCTATGCAGATTAAGAATATTTAATATGACAGAATTGTAAATTCTTGATAGAATAAATCATAAGTGTGCAAGAACCGTTTGAAACCGAACAAACGTCAAATGAAACTTGTGCGTCAATGGTCAAAACGCTATCTAAACAAACTTATTTTGACGTTTATTCGGTTTCAAACGATTCTTGCACACCCCTGGAATAAATAATAGTTTGAAAACAATTTCATTAGTATCTTATTCAATTAGAACGATTTTTATGATTGGAAATGAAAAATTAAGAACAGTTGTCAGCGCAATCTGTGAGACAAACATTGCTCTCGTGCGAAAAAAGGTTAGTAGGGCAGTTTAGTAGAAGGGAACCGGAATTCGCCGAGAAATGGAATCATTCTTAGAAAAACGGCAACTTTTTCCAAGGCTTTCGGCACGGTCTCCAAGCCTCAGTCGTCGAACCGATAAGGAATATCCAGAGTTTTCTCTCTCAATCTGTCCAGGAGTTTACAAGGCATAACAGAGGATGAAGGGGCACTTTCCAACAATAAACAAGTGTTAATCACTTTTTTCTAAAGACAATAATAAATTCAAACTTTGACTCCGCTTCGAAACAAATTACGGTTTCCTTCTACTATATTTCCCTAACGTCGGTTCTTTGTACAATGTTAACAGGGCAGTGGGTTTCATGGCTGATTGTTCATTTTAAACTAATTTCTATGAGCTTTCTAAATTAATCGATTTTTCAATTCAAAGTCGAATTCGAAATCGAATTTCAAAATTCTAATTTTTTTCTATTATGCCTCCGGGACACCTTTTAGATCGGTAAAATTTCATGAAGTCAACATTCGGGTCCTTTTTTTCCTCAAAGGATTTGAATAAGTATCTCCCACTTTTTTGGTTTCCAAATTGGACTGAACTAAATTTAATTTGGTATGATATTCAAAAGAAGTAAAATAGTAAGAAAAGTAGGATAGACATATGTAAAACTTTTAAGAAAGAAAAGGATGTGAATTTTGACTTGATCAAATTTTCTGATCTAAAAGGTGTGCCGGATTTATTAGGATTTAAATCTTTTTGAAGATAATGAAAGTTGATTTTGGTCTTATTTTTCTATTTGGCTGAATTTTTGTCTAAAATATTGGGAATTGAAAAATTGGGAACAGCACTCAGCGCAATCTGTGAGAGCGCAAGCAGCTCTCTCAAATTATCCATTGTTAAATTCGAAATCGAATTTCGAAAACCTCAGTTATTTTATTTGGATTTTACTCTTTTCGAAGTTAATGATTTCTGGATGGCTTCATTCGCCATATTATCATCTCACTAATGAACTACTTGAACTATTTGGAAATTTCTAGTTCTACACATTGGAGCAATTTTCCTGAAAATTGGTCTTTGGAAAAAAATGTCTGAACTATTATGAAAGAAATGTCGAAATTGTCTGTAAGAGCCTTAAGGAAACACTACAAACTTAAGCAGTTTGTAAAATTTGGTAATGACAGAAATTTAGTAGGGGAGAGCCTGCTTGTTTGAGACACGGTGGATTATTCTTTGATTAATTAAATAAATGTGACATAAAAATTAATCGACTTTTTTATGAAAGTCTATGCTAGTTACTAGTCTTTTTGGAAATATTGCCTTAAAATCATAAAAAAGTGTCTTAGACATGCCGGCTCTCCCATAATTAATATTTAAAAAAAATCCAATTAGTTTTGGGAATGCTTGTAGACTTTTCGCAATTACCTGTGAAAAAAATGCTTTATTCACAGTTGGAGTTTAAAAAATTCGAACTTCAGTTTCGAAAGCCAAAGGAAAGACATTTTTACTTCTCATTTCGTCCGCGTGGCGGCTGAAATATTTCCTGTTCGAATTTCGAAGTGTCTTGAGTGTCAGTTTTCAATTTGTTTGTGAAATAAAACAAAGCAATGATGCTGATAATATTGATTTTCCATTATAATTCCCGTCGTGATCACCAAATATTTCTTTTAACGGCTTCTTAATGTCATGTTTCAACAATTTTCTAAATATTGTGCAAAAAATTACTTTGACAATTCGAAATTGAGTTTGAATTCCTCGAGCATCAGCAAAATTTTGTGCAAATAGAGTTCAATTTACCTTTTATCCAAGACACTATTGAAGAATTAAACTCTCTGTGAATGGAAGGAATTGAAGTGAATTGAATGAATTTGAGCTAATTTTTCAGGAAATGGTGAATTAAGAAAAAGTATTAAAATAATATTTTCATAGATCGGTTACATCTGTTAAAGAGATATAGGTAATATCGGAGATAGCCAAAATCCCGAATATTAAAAATCTTGAAAGGGATGTAATTTTATCAAGGATAATGCGTAGAATAATTTCCCAAGACACAGAAAATTTCGCTTTGCCTCCAGCAAGCACGGGTGAAATCATGGGAATAGTTATGACAGTTTTAAGAATTCGGGATTTTGATTTTCGGGATTTTTACCGGGACCCGGGATAAGTATGAAGAGTGTTCGAAGCATGAAATTCTTCCGCTATATGAACTAGAGGCATTATTTAACCTTTTTCGAAGGGAATCTATAAAGTAAAAATTATTTATTTTGCATGAATAGTTGTTTAGAATTTTTTCATGCACTTGCTATCAATTCGGAGGTCAAATGGTACGATTATAGGTGTTCGTCTGAAAGAATTTCGAATTTTCGAATGAAAGGACTTCGAACTCCATGCAATCTAAATTGAAAATTTAATTTATTTTAAGGAAAGTATATGTGAAGATTTAAATGACGGAAGTTTCGCTTTATACGCTGAATGCTGCACTTCGATATCCGGATGACAGCTGTCAAACACGAGAAATTCGAAAAATCTCTCTTTTGGGTATCTGTCATTTGTTAGCCCCAATCATCCGAATAATGAAAAGACAAATCATCTCCTCAAAATTACGTCTGAATTAGTCTATTTAATAAATAAATTCGCTTAAAATACTAAATTAACTTTTTTTTATTCTTCTAATTGTAATTTTGTATTTTTAAAATATAATTCGTAATACAGTAGAATCCCGCTATAGCCCATCGCTCTATAGTCCACAATTTATTGACAGTTGATTTCAAAACACTGATTTTAAGTTAGGTTATGTTTTTTAGTACGCGACATGCAATGTTGTCATAATTATTTTAATATTTTTGGCAAACTTTAATGAGTAATTGTGATAATTGTGGTCCATAATGAAGAGAGCGAGGACAAGTACCACAATCGCAAAGAAAGTGGTAGCCGTCGAGCAATTTCAATACTAAAAGTCGTTGATAATTTTAAAAAATGACATGGACTATAGTGCGAACCAAGTGTCAAATCTGGAACCAAATATGGACTATAGCGAGGCTCTACTGTAATGAGAATCAAAGAAGTATAACATCATTATACTCTTATGCAAAACTATGTCACATTTTTCTTTTATTTTATTTTGCATAATTTTGAATTTTATTTATTTCTTTTGGCTCTGCACTAATTATTTCAATTCAAAATAATTTAAATTTAAGTTGATTTGTTTTTTGTTTTTTTTTCTATTCCAAGTCTCGACGGAAAATAATAATCGTGGAATCGCAAATAAATTTATGTTTTTGCTGTGATCAATAAAGCACAATAATGAAATTTGTTAAGTAAAAAAGAAATATTATTTATTAAGTACTCAGCGATGTATAAAAAAATGTGAAGATCAATTTAAGAAGAAAAAACTCCTACTTTCATTTTCAACTAAATAATTTTTTTTGTGATTTTGCTCTACTTATTCTTGGTAAAAAAAAACAATTGAACGTCTCAACATTTCTTCAATCAACTGTTCCTGTTACCGTGTTGATCATTCGACAAGAGATTGGTGCGAAAAAAACTGAGATGTTCGATGTTTTTCCTTCTATTTTTCTGAATCTCACAGAAGATCATTAAACTCGTTTTGGACTCTCGTGGCGAAATTTCTTGGAGTGCCACAGAAAGTCGTTTTTTGGGCACTCAAAAAGAGTTTCAGATTACTTAATAATTTGGCTAAAAAGCACATGCGAAATGATCTGTGGGACAAGACAATCACAACTCCGCTAACAAGATCTCAATAGCCCAAAAAGCCAGCCAAATTGCGTGTAATATGGTAAATTTCGTGTAACAATTGGGCTGTTTGATGATCTTGCACTGGTGGGTTTATTTTTTTTTCTTTTTTGTTTTCTGGGAAAGAGCACTCTAAAGAGAGATGAGTGGGTGAGATGGTTTCTGCAATTCCGCGTTCCTATTCACTTTAGTTTACCATTTCACTTAACACAATCCATCAGAGCGATCTTTGAGAGTGATCTCAGCGACTTTTCGCTGAGATCGTCAAGTGTTCAAAGCTGCGCTGAGATGAAAGCTTCAAGAAGGTATTATCTTGCCTAACCTCAGGCGTTAATACAAACTCTGTGACTTTCTTCAGAGATCACGTAGTGCAAGTTTGCGGTCATTTAATTAAAATTCATGAAGATCGCCACAAGATCACTTTGTGGGAAGTAAAAGGGCCGTTGCAAAATTTTCAATTATGCCTTCAATTTTAGCAGGAGATTCTTAATTTTTCTTTCATAAATTGTTGGCAGTGAAAGGTGAAAGAAAAGGTAAATTCCTGCGTGGGAATTTCCAACGAAAATATCAAAAATTGCCAAAATAATTGGTCGAGATCACTCAAGGTTCAGATCAAGTGCACCAAAAGGTATTCATGGTACATTTTCTCCTGTTCATAGAGCACGTGAGGAGAAATTAATGTGATGTAAAAAACGAGAGTGAAAGATTTCATAACAATCAGTGTCTATTTCAAGGTGATCATACTGAGACGACGTAAGCTCACAGAGATCTACGTGAGATCTGCACTAGAGCTAACTACCGCTCTAGCCTAGAGTTCCATCTGCCGGATCATATTAATGGGACACTCTCTGCGAAGACGACATGATACTTATCATTTTAATTGCTTTCAGTGCAACCTTCAAGAAGCAGCAATCGTCCATCTCCTTGCTTTGTTTGATGACATTACCCTTGTTTCATTTTTAATCACCTCGGTGTCCTGGACTCAATGTAATTTTATGTCGAGACACTTGACAAATATTAACAAGGTACCGTGGTTACGAAGGACGAGTTCAATTCTCTTACGAAATGTCTTCTCTATTCGTGATTTAAAAAAAAATCACAGAAAAACATCGAAGTGGATTACAGGTAAATGAGTAGACAATTTGATGATGAAGAGGTGTGAAGATAATGTCAACACAAAGCTTCGCTAATTGCAAAAAGAAATACTCTCGAGATTTTAATGCGAGAAAAAAGAGAATTTAAACAAGGATATTGATTGGCTCTATCAACACTCTGGCTTCTTATTGAAAGCTCGAGAAAAGTTCAGAAAATCAGATGGTCAGTCTAGATAAGCTTATGATAGCTTATGATTCTTTTCATATGTGCTTTCAAATCATCACAGGGTTTATAAAAAATATTTTGAGTAGAAAAAAGCTTTACAAATGGGGACTGTATGAATGCAATCAAATAAGACAGTAGGGTAGAGTCAGTACTTTTCGCCATCATTAAGCTTTAGGGGCCTCGTAAGGTGTGATATTTTTGTCAGACTAAAATGAATTTTTGTATAAAGATACTTTGAAGCAATATCTATCTATATATCTAGGATACGTCTCGAGAATTTTAGAAAATCTCATTGAAAAATATGCATTTTACCCAATTATACTTGTTTCAGTACTTTTCGCCACATGTTTTAAAACTAATTTCAATTAATTAAGAGACGTAATAACGTATTGGGATATTAGAACAGAACATATTATGAGTGTTGAAATGCTACTTATTCTTAAATGCCTTAAATTAGTTGTTTTATATTAGGTGGCAAAAAAGTGCTTACATGGCGAAAAGGGTTGACTCTACCCTAAGTTAGACTTCACAGAAAAAAATATTTCGTAAAAGTTTGTATTTTTACACAGAATTGTTTGTAAAACAATCACTTGTCGAACATTTTTAATTCTTTTACAAAAATTTGTGCGTACATTTTTGTTTGTTTTGCAAAACTTTACAAACAAATAACAAAATTTTACGAACATTTTCCTTACGAATATTTACGAACAAATGTTTGTAAACGAACAAAAACGTTCATCGAGTGATCAATATACAAACAGTGTTTAAGAAAAAATACAAACTTTTACGAACTTTTAAGTGGGTTATACGATTCAAGAGCATTTTTTAAATTCCCACTGGGAATTCACAAACATTTACAAACTATTTTACGGTTGTTTTGTTCTATGTACAAAAATAAATAAATACTCTGAATCAAAGGCTTTGTAAAGTATGCAAGTGGATCTTGTGAAAATTTTATCAAAAGGATGTTGTTTCACAAACTGATAAAACTTTTTGTTATAACAAAAAGTTTTATCAAATGTATAGGGTAAGTGTGCCAAATGTCGGCATAGTTGCATGCAAGCGCCAAAGTCTCAAGTTTGAAATATAATATTTTTAATACAAGTTGAATTTTTTGTTACTTATTTTTAAGGAGTGTTGCTTAGAACCTTCTAGACAGTTTATTGTCTTTATTTTCTCTAAAATCATTCTTAATACATTTTAAAATGAATAAAAATGCAGTCATAGCATTGGTGGCCTATTCCGGACACCTTCATTCTCATAGTTCCTTGCCCTTCGGGAATTCTTCCAATGCCTTTTTCACGTCATCTCGTTTGTCGAAGCTACATTTTTTGTTATTCTGTTGCATTGTATAATATCTAGAGTATGTAAAGACTAAAAATTCATAGAAATTCGAGGAACACAAAAGTTGGCCGAAATTGCAAGCTGGCCGGAATTTGGCACACTTACCCTACATTTTTTTACAAAAACAAAAAAATGTATACATTTTTTTAAATAATTTTCTCATGTCTTGTTTTATTCTGAAAACGTCCTTTTCACAAACTTTAAACACAGTCCAATTTTCTGCTGATTTCACTTTTTTTTCAAGTTCTGTATAGAAGTCCTTTTGACAAACTTTTCTTGTTAAAGTAACAAAACTTTTCTTCCATAGTAAAGTTGCTTATATATAAAATAATAAATAATTAAAAAATATGATCTTTTTAATAGAAAGAAAAGATTTGAAGGCACGATTATTATATTATTATATGTATTATTATTATTAATACTTATGTTGAGGTGGTCCAGTAGGGGAATTCTGTAATTTTCGTGGCATTGTCATGCGTGAGTTCGAAACATGACAATACCATTCGAGGTTTTTTTGTCATATCATATGAGTTCTAAAATGCAATTCATTGAATTTTTAATGAAATCCCTTTACTTGATGGTTTTATAAAAATACAGTACGTCTTGGTTGATTTGTTTAAGAAAATTCATTGTCATTTGAACTGCCAGAAATCTCAAATATGTGACTTCTGACAATGCCACGTGAGCTGAAATGGCAATGTCACGGCTACAGAATCGCATTTTCGAAAAAGCTCTCCTAAGATTCGAACCCAATTGGTCATATGGCATTGTCAGAGCGCTAGAGAATTTCCCTTCAGGACTAACTTACTAACTAACCAGGCTGTTTAGCTCAGTATACTGTGTGCTCCAGGGGCAGGACATTTCCTATGTTTTCCATATGTTTCCAGCGAGCCGAATAACCTTTTGGGATTGTTAGCTATTTTCTGTCAGTGTAGAATGAATTAGCAAAAAATATATACACAAAATAAAAGCCAACTTAATATTGAATAGGCAACCGAAAACTACAAATTGGCAACTTACGTAGTTTTGGAGATATCTTGTAAAATATGTATGAATACAGGGAAAAATTTACACTAAAATCGGTCGCATTTTTCAGACCTAATGTCACCCCCTGTTGTGCTCATTGGTCGCCTTCTCATTGAGAAGGTGCTTGATACGGCTACCAGAATAACCGCAAGTAGGCATTGGACCAATGAAGGGTGTCTTGGCACTTCATTTAGCTAAAGAAATCACCGAGGATCCATTCGAAAGTATCGTTTTTTACGTTTATTTAAGTAAAGGGACAGATAATCCTAACCGGCTTATGTAGGTGAGATTCTTAACGTGAGCTAACTCGGAGTGCATGCAAATTCGATTTAGAGCTGAAATTGTGAGTCGCCGTTCAGTTATCTTGAATCAAATTCGTGAAATTATACAAATTTTGTATTTAAACCAAAATATCAAGGATTTGGATGAACTGGCACAAAAGTGATATATGGGTGAAATGTAGACCAGAATGTACTCTATAATTTTCCTATAGAACATGATCTCATCGATTACTCAGAAGCCAAGATAAGCGAGGTTTTTTGTTTCTTAACTCGTTTTTTCATCCAGAGTTCCCCAAGTAGTCATTTGTTGAACTTCAACTATATCAAAGAATTGTTGTATTTTGCGGGACTTTCCATTTAAACCCCTATTTTAAGTGTCTTTGTGGAGTAGAGGCAGTCAAATTGGTATCCGAGTGGTTTCAAAGCGTTATTATTGGAAAAATCAATTTTTTCACACTTAAACGGCAAAATCTGAGTGATAGCGTAGTCTGAGTGGAAAATGATGTATGGACGAAATGTAGAGACAAATGTGCTCTACAATTATGGCGAAGGAATCATCAAAATCGGTTCAGCGACAGTCGAGATAATTGAGGTTATGTGATATTGAAATTGGTTTTTCGACTGTGGCGCCCCTGGTGTTGGTCCCACAAAGTTCAAATGTTCTAGAAAGTTGTAGCATTTGGTGAGATCTTTCGTTTAAGCCCTCATTCATCAAAATCGGTTACATAGAACCGGAGATATGATTTTTTGAATTTCGTGAACTTTGACCCCTCATATCTCCGGTTCTGTTTTAACCACAGCGCGCATTTGCACCATTTTGGAAACGTCCTAGACTGGACTACAACATACTAAAATTTCATTAACTTGCACAATGCCGTTTTTGAGAAAAGTGACTTTGAATTTCGAGGAATTTTGACGCTATCGCAGCGCCACCTGTGGTGAATTTTTGAACTTCCATCTGAAAGTGCTCATCGAGACGAAACCAAAAAGGTAAAATTTAGGTCGCTATGTTAATTAGAACCGGAGATAGAGGCCGGTCAATGTTCAAACTTTGACCCCTTATAGCTCGGGTCAGGGGTTTTAGATCGACTTAAGGTTTTTTTTGTTTGATAGGTATAATCAACGACTACAACATACTAAAATTTCAGCCCGATGCACAATGGAATTTTTGAGTTATTTAACTTATAAGATTTAAAAATTTTCTTTTTAATAATAGCGCCCCTAGCGGTGGTTTTATGAACTTGCGATGTTAGAAGGGGAAGTGGCATTTCACGAGAGCTTTCCAAAAAGCCCTCACTTTTTAAATTCTGACAGTTAGAACCGGAGTTATGGTCATTTTAAGAAATTTTTTTTGGACCCTTATAGCTCGGGTCAGGGGGGTCGGGGGACCTTAAGTTTGGTATTGATGGAAAGCTCTAAGGCCCAGCTATAACGTACTAAAATTTGAGCCCGCTCGATGCCATAGGGGCGGAGCTATTGAGAAAACAAAAAAAGGGGGGTCTTCAAAATGGCGGAAGGAGGGGTGGGGGGTGGGGGGTCAATGCACCAAGTTGCAATTTTCACCCGATATATAACCTTTGCCGAAAACCGCAAGTCGATATCTTTTTTAGTTTAGGAGCTATTAAGCTCCAAAGAGCGGCCGGCCGGGAACGTAAATTAGCCACATATATATTCGTGATCAGGAAGTGCTGAAACACGTTTTGGCCAAGTTTGAGCTCGATCGGACGACATGAAATTTTGTTAGGATTATAGTAGGTGAGATTGTTAAGAATCTCACCTAATATAAGCAATGAAAAGTTACATTTGGTGTTCAGTCAGATAAGAGAAATATGTGAGTAATAAGTTTACGATAAAACATGTTCTATCGTGATAAGAATGCATTCAAAGTTTCAAATTTGATTCATCCTTTGCAAATGGATCAAATATGATCCATTTATGAATCAATATGATCCTCCTTGTTTTACCAGTGTTGAATTCCAGAATGTGCTTTTAGAAAGTACGAGCACGGTCTAATGGAGTCAGGTTTTACTTAAAATAACATAAGCTGCGATTGTAAAGAATCTCAACTAAAAGCTATCTTCAATGTGTTACAAGGTATATTGATAGCTATTACTTAAAGATTTTAACGGCTTTTCGCTAATTTAGGGTTATAAGTGCACTGCAAAACCATGACAAATAATAATGAATAATTTTGCAGAATTCTCATCTACAACATCTTAAAAATCTTAGACAATAGGTAAATACGACTTTGTTGAGGGGAAAACAACACGAGATATTTAAATGTTTGCATATATGCTCGAAAGGGACCATCTTTTCTCAATGGCAATTTAAAATGCTGATAAGGCTATTGAAGTCTTCATTAGGCACTAAATTCCATCATATTCATGAGACAGATGATGTTTATTTAATTTTCACCGTAAAAGTCTTTTGTATGTGAATGGCAATTGTTATGTTTGATGAGTTTTGCAAAAGGTAGAAAAATTTAAATATATGGCAAAAAAAAATTCACAGAGTGTTTTCCATTTTGCTGGTTGAGGTGAGAGGAAAGTGTCCATCGATATTCAAAATTGATGACGAATACAAATGAGGAAGGAAGTGTAGGTGGGAAAGAAGTTCGTGACCAAACATCTATAAACAGTCAATAGGTCAACGTTTTACGAGACACTGGAATGTCAATACACCTCTTAGGTGAATAACGAAGATGAGGAACAATTTTTATTAAATTTTAATGGGCACAGACAGAGAAATGCGTCTCTTGAGACTTCAACCTCTTGAGACCATCGTAATTTTAATGGTGGTTACGACAACGCACGAAGTGTTGCATTTATACACGTAGAACTCATTCATGAGATCTTTTTAGGTTCCAAGAAACTCTGCAATATATCTGCTGAGATTGCTTGGTACCAGTCACAGATATTGCCTTTAAGAAAAGATATAAGAGGGTTTTAAATTATCTTGTACAGAATCTCTGGCGCCACGAAAAATTCATATCGTTCATCTCGTATTACAGGGACGTATAATGTTTTTATGCGATTTTTAGATATTTTTGCTTACATTGGAAATAAAAAATTTGAATTTTTAAAACAAAAATGATACTGGGAGCTCATCTTTACTCATTGTATCGTGAGAACTGTTTAAAGGTTGATCTGGAGCGAAAGAATTAAATAGGGGAAACCGAATTTGACAATACCAATGTGGTTTCACTCCAGACAAATCAACAACAGACCAGAACTTTTTTCTTCGGCTGTCTATGGAGAAGATGAGCCTATGACAGCATAGTCAGGGTAAAATTATAAGAAGCCATGGGAGAATTCGGAAGCCCAAACAGATTGATAAGACTGATTAGGATGAGAAGCAAAATTAAGGTAAACGGATTGTTGTCACTGGAGTTTCGTGTAAAGAACGGAATCAGACAGGGGGCGGACTATCGTGCGTTTTATTCAACCTGACACTGCAAAAAGCGATCTGCGACTTCAGCGCTAGCACGAGGGGGTCATTCTCGATAAGTCCACGTATGTCTTAGCAATTTCATCTAGATTGATCATGCGGAACGAAATCTGGAGCTGCGGATAAACGAAGGTAAAAAAAACTTGGAAAGTCTTTAGGGGCGGACTTTGTACTTTGAGGAAACGAGGCCGATACAGCTTCCGATGGGTCTACAGTGTGGACCAGAACGCTAGCTCATTAAAGGTGCAGAATTGGAGAACAGTTTCCAGGTTTCTTGTGGTATTCTACGGTTCCCTTACGTAAACAGGTAGAGGACTTGGTAAGATAGGTTCTTGAAATAGAGAACAATGGGCATCCAAGGTGTCCATATTTACAACCAAGGTGTCTAAAATTTGAGTCAAATTCGCCTCTACGTATCAATTCATTTTTAAGCGTATTAAGACTAATTTTAGTAAGAACAAAGACAACAAATAGTTTTCCAAGTTTCTATAGAACCTTTTTGAAAAGAGAGTAACAAAAAAAGTCAATTAGTATTGAAAATATCGCACTTCGAACTTGGAACATTGATGCTTATAGGCACTCTGTCCAAAAGCATGAGCCTTTTCCCTAAAATTTTCGTTAAAATTCTATTGTACTTCCACTAGAGACTTTCGAAATGCTCGTAAATAGTAAAATTTACTAAAATGTTGTAAAAATATGTTCAATTTATTTTTAGTGTCCAACTTTACCTTCAAAGTGTCCAAATTTAGAAGCTGTCCTAAATTATGAGCTCTTCCCCTACAATTTTTTTCTCTGTAGAAAAGCATCCGTTTTACAAACTTTTAAGAAGATTCAGTTAGCAGACGATTTGACAAATATTTTCCAAATTCTGCATAGATAAACATCCATTTGACAAATGTTTTTCTTGGAGTACCGGAAAGTAACTGGTAAGGTATAATAATGTGTTGGACACACATGCGACTTAAGCCGAGGGGCGGCTTAACATACAGGAAGTTCTGGCTTAAGTGAAAACAGGAGTAATAGAATTTTATATAAATTGCCTATATAAATTGTTAAATGTTATACATTGTAGACCTGAGGAAGGGGCCAACAAGCTCCGAAACGTTGTCCTAGTAATAAAGGAGGAGAAGGATCTAGGTCAAAGTCCGTGTTTCTTTTCATTCAAGTTAATCTATTGACTGAGCATCTAATAATAAATTGCCTACAATTGGGAGCTCATTTATGAAACAATATTTTTTTGAAATGCCCCTAATGTATGCAAACATAATTCCGTAACTTATCCCAAGGATACCAGTATTCGCGAACACTTTTGTTGATGGGTTTGTTCTTTACAACTCTCTCCCTGTGAGTGCTAGAATCTCACAGGATGGCATTGCAAGGCACTATCAGTCTAGGTCGGATGAGAGTTAGGAACATTCTTATTCTTTTTTTTCTTTCTCTATTTATGCAATTTTTTTCTTTTTTTTTGGTACTTTACCTTTTCTCTTTTGCTCATTCTTCATTTTATGTAATAAGAATGTAATTTTGCTCTTTTCACTCTTTTTTTTCTTTTTTATCAAACAATGTAAGAGGGGCGGACCCTATCTGTTTGAGAGAAATAAATATCAATATCAATATCAATATATCTCCTGCAGATGTGCAATTTTACTGTGTCACTGGAGTGAATTCGCGGGCTTTTTTTCAGTCCCGAAAATTTCATTCAAAGCGGACCTTCTTGTAATTATCATCATAATAATGATTAGACTGCATTTCCATCAGTTTCCCACTAAGGCATCTCTCGGCTTATTACTGGCTTCAGCTTCAGACCTAAGGCTTAGCTATATGTTGAGAATCAAGGAGATAAACTTCCTCCGGGTGCATCAGGGGTTATTCTTTCAGGACAGGAAAACACGAATATTTTTGCCAAAGCTCCCTTTTGTGTTTTCCTGTCCTGAGAGGATAACCATCCCTGACGCTCCCGGAGGGAGTTTATCTCCTTGATTCTCAAGATACGTCTTACGTCAATGGTGTTACAATTACTTAGCCATATGGCTTAACTGCTCTAATCTATTAAAGATGATTGACCTTATTATGTTCTCAAAGTCCGAAGACCGCTGAAGACCGCTTAAACTTTGAGTCTATTTAGGGCTTAACGCTCGATTAGGGATTACAATTGCTTTCTCTGCACAATTCGAGCAATAAAGTCGTTCTTTCAGTATACAAGAACGCAAGGAATGGAAGGTCTTGATTGCTTGGGAAAAACTATTTGAAAATTAATGAATTAAAAAAGTCCGGTAATCCATCACCTTATGAATGAAACAAAGAAATGAAAATGCAATTTCGGTAAGTATTTTAATGAGTGCTTATCGTTGAACTTTCAATAGTTTTGAATATTCAATTTAACACTTTAAACAGAGAAGATTTAATCGCCGTGAACACGTGTCTTGTGAAGAGTTTGGGAAATTTACTTTGAAATTTATAATAAAAAAAATTATTCATTAAAATCTTTATTAACTTACCTGGCTGGTTTTTCTCAATATTCTGACAATGACCAACTTTTGCGGAGGAAGATGTACCGAAAAGTTTTCGATTAACGGGCCAGTGACAGAGAACTTTGACTCTCGCTAAATTGCCACAAAAAAGAGCTTGCAGATATAGTTCATTGCCAGTCAATAACACTTTCACTTTTTACTCATTGGAATTTTTTCTTGTACTCAGACAGTTGGTTTTTTTTTAAATGCAGGTTTATGTGTAAAAAGTTCGATGGATTCGTCATTTTTTTCGCGCATAAAAATGCGACCAATTTCTTCATCAGACACGTCCGGTTTTTTAAATAGGGCAATTTATTTATTTTTCGAATATGCAGGGCAACAGCAAGAGCTTTTGCGTGCTTCCTTTTGGTCACTTTTGCTATAGCAGCTTGGCTCGCGAAGCTTTGCGTGCTTTCGTGCAAGAGATCAAGTATTTTTTACTTTGCAGAAGCTTGCACAATTTCAAGCGATTTAATGTTGATTGACGTGATCTAGTTGAGGTGTCTCGCCAATATCATGCAGAGAGAGTGTCACCAAGTTTGTGGCAGAAAATACTATTGATGGTATTTGTGAGGAAAAATATTGAGTGGAAGCTTTTCAGGTTGAATTGATATCACCCGATGGATTTTTCCCAATTCCTCAAGGATTTATCTTCATGTTTTCTTCACATGCCACACCAGGAGAAAAAAAAAAGCACTTTGCATTTTAAATGTAATTTCAATTGAATTCCATGACACAAAATCTCGTTGTACCGTCTTCGTCGGTCACAATTCCATTTGCAACTTTATACACGAATAATTTTAAACATGTGAAGACGGTAAAAAAAAATGCATATAAAATATGTACATGTCTTGGAGGATTTATTGAATGGTGTTAGCGTCTGTAGTTGCGTCTATCCGTACCATTTAATCCCTTCCCATTGATGATCTTCGGCAAGAAGAGTGCTCAAAAGCGCCTAAGCAAAACCGCTCTTGGAGATTACGTTCGCACAAGAATCTCTGGTTAGGAGATCTCAACAATTTCCACATGATACACCTCTCAATTCAGAGGGTGATTCATTGGATTTTCTCACGAGGTGCAAGAAAAAGGTCGTTTGCTGGATTTGAAATAACTGATACTTTGAGAAATAAACACTATGTATATCACTCGCAAAGACTTGAACAAAATACAGCGATTTATGATGAAATTTGTAGGCTATAAAGAAATTCAGGCAGCCCAAAATTTTATGACTTATCACATGAGTGTAATAGAATATTACAGCACAATCTTAATTTAGTTTATTTTCTTTTGCATTTAATCTTTTAAAACTCTATCATCGATCGAAAACGTAAAATTTATTCCATTAACACCAAGAAAAATGTTAGGTAATCAATAAACCGATGATTAAAATAACTTTGTCGTTCACTTTCTTATTTTGTTCTAATTTACATTGTGACTTGTGTTCTAATTAACCTTTTAACGCTTTCTGTCATACTTTAAAAAAAGTTTTGTTAATCTGACAAATAGATCTTGTTAAAATTTTGTCAAAACACTGAGAGAAACCCGAAAAAGTCAAAATAACATTCCGGAAATGTTAATTTTACCCTGCAGTATTGATCCGAAAACGGTGTAAATATTACCCTTTTTAGGTGTATTATGGGTTAACGTTACCCTTCTTTCATGTTGATTTTTCCCTTAAAAGGTGTAAAATTACACTCTTGGAAAAGTTTAGACGTGATTACTAATGAAAATTAGTTGTTCGGGCGATTATTATCAAATTTATTTAAAATAGTTCTTATATTCTTAAAACATTATACTCATAATAAATTTATTAGTAGTGAGAATATAAGACAATATTTACGTGGATAAGTTGCGGCAATTATTTCATAATGCTTTCATACAATTATATTTGCTTGTGTTAATTAAATGAAATCATTATCCCAACTAATATTGGTCACTAATTCCTTTTAGTTCTCACAACCAATGTAAATAGATGGGCCTATATTTTCATGAAGTTATGACTACTTTACCAATAGTAAAGGGTGGTTTTTATTTTAGTAATGCGTTGAAGCTCTTTCGAATTTTAAGCAACTAATAAGAAATATGCATCACAATGAATGCTATATAGTAACCACAACTAATATGATATAGTTATTACAGCCAATAAGATGGGTATCAACCCCATTTATTTAGTAATTGGAACTAATATGTTATAGTACCCATAACTATTTTGATTTAGTTGTGATAACTAAATGAAAAGGATACTTTAACTAACTGTGGTCAACTATTTCATTTAGTTACCCAAACTAAATATATAGTTGGGTCTATATTTACTATATTTTATAGTTCTAATAACTGCATATGAGCTTGTACGAACTAATTTTTTCTAAGAGTGTAACATTAAAAAATGTTGATATATTTTTACACCCAAAAAGTGTCAAAGTTTTGACGAAAAAAAAGTTAATTGCAGCCTCTTTTTTTCTCAGTGAAGGATGTTATTTACCAATTTGACAAAACGCTTATCTTTTTTTGTAAAGGAGATCATACTTTTGACAAAATTTTCTTGTTAATTTGACAAAACCTTTTTTTCAGAGTATAGCAGGACAAACTTTTAACGTTCTTTGAGTTTTTAGAACGGCAAGAAATCTGGGAAATCACAAAATGTTTTCTGCAGAAGATATTATATATATATTTCTATTTAAATTAAAAATTTAATTCCTGTAGGGGAAAGTGGGGCACCTTTGAATGTGGGGCAGCTTTGAAATTGGGATTTTTCTACTAAGTCTAAATGGAATAGAGCCATTATCATAATGTAGCTTCTCAATCTGATTGTGCAGCTAAATTATATCATGATAAGGCTCAATTTTATTTAAAAATAGGTGAAAAATCACAATTTCAAAGCTGCCCCACATTCAAAGGTGCCTCACTTCCCCTTATTATCACAGTTTTTAATAAAAATTTGATCGAAATGATTAGAGTTTGCTAAGGAAAAAAAATTCTAAAAAGCTTTCTTTTGATCAGAATGTTACATAGGGGAGGATAGGGCAGTTTTGCTCCCTTACGAATTTACAAAAAGAAATTTAAAGATAGTCAATGAATATATCTAGAATCAATGATTTTCAAATAGCCTGTACTTAAAAGAACCATACAAAAATATTTTTAAAACAATTAACATTGATTTTTTAAAATAATATTAAAAATAGGGTGACTTAAGTGAAACTGTCCTACTTTTGCCTACCATATTTTGTTTTGTTAAATTATTCTTTTGGATATTTTTTTTGATATGTTTCTTTTTTTATTTATTTGCTGAATAAACTAATTTTCTACCGCCTCTCTTTTTCAAATAAAATATTTTTTTTTAATTCTTCTTATTAGCACATTGCTGCAGTTTTCAGGCACTGAGAAAAAAAGAGGGTGTGATTAACTTTTTTTCCTCATAACTTTAACACTTTTTAGGTGTAAGAATATATCAACATTTTTTAATGTTAATTTTACACCTTTTAAGGATAAAATCAACATGAAAGAAGGGTAACGTTAACCCATAATACACCTAAAAAGGGCAATATTTATACCGATTTCGGATCAATATTACAGGGTAAAATTAACATTTCCGGAATGTTATTTTATTTTCGGATTTCTCTCAGTGGATGTTTAAACGTTTTATAACATGAAAAACATTTTAAAGAAACTGTGTTTTATTTTTTTTTAAATTATCCATAAACCGTGCAATCAATTAAAAAGCATTTTAAGTAGCTTTATATTTTTTTTTGAAGAAGAGAAACACTATAAGGGGAGTGTGGGGTAGTTTCGCAAAGTCATGACTTTAGAAAATTTATTTATGTGTGTATTTATGTGTACCACTTTGAAAAAAACATAGAAAAAACTATTTCGTAAAATTGTTCGTAAATATTTGTAAATTCCTATTGGAAGATTACGAACAAATGTCAACATTTCACGAACATTTTTCTGAATATTGAGGAACTTTAACGAACAAATATTTGTAAAAGAACAAAAAATACTCGTCAATTGATTATCTTAAGAAAAATGTTCGTGAAAAAGTTACAAATTTTTACGAACTTGTTAGTGAGTTATGCAATTTTATGATCAATTTTACGAAATATTTTTTTTTTCTGTGTAGTTTTAAAATTTATTTCAACCTGCCGCAGAAGAAACTGTTTTGTAAATATTTGTGAATTCTTAAAAATTTTCAATTTTTTCACAAACATTGTTCGTAACATAATCACTTGGCGAGTATTTGTTTCTTAAATGTTAGTAAAGACATAGAATTTTCATTAGTATTTATAAATTTTAAGGGTTGAAGCATAACTGACCGGATCTATTTTTGTAGATCATTTTTTTGCTGACCAAATTGAAACAAACTTAACAAATTGTATTTTTATTGCTCATTTGTTTTTTTTGCAATCTTGGGGCAAAATGTGACATGTTGAAAATTTTAAAATTAGATCTTACAGAAAGGAAAACACTGAGAGTTCAATTTCTTTATTAAATGAATAAATATAGGAGAATAAAAATGTCACAAATTGACCAATGGCTGTAACTATTTGCCCCAGTTTCTGCTATAGATCTCATTTTGAATATTAAAAGGAGACTGTAAATGTAAACGCTTGAGACACTTGATTGATATTTTGAAAAGACTATGAACTTTTATCAAGCTAAATTATAAAATTTAAATCTTTTATTATAAAAATATCGTTTTTACTCTTTAAGGTGTTACAATGAATTGGAATATAGCGATACCGGAGATGCTTGAAACATTCTTGTTTCCCTTCTACAACATTTCTTCTTAGTTTTTTATCTTTATCTGCAGATATTATGCTGAACCAGTAAAACATTTTCTTCAATATATAAGACTTTAAATATTCTCTAAATAAGACATAGAGAGACTATGTATGCATTCTTCTTTCTTGTGCGATTTCTTAATAAGTCGTTGAGATATTTATTAACAAATTATTGCACGGATAACTGACTTGATTACTTCGACAAGCATTTAGATCCTATGGTCTTACTGTTTGAGTATGTTCCCATTACTTTTCTCTTTTTTTAATTTTATTTTATGAATTATTTTGCATAAGTAAAAGTTTAGCAATTATTAGATACAATTGTGTTTCAATTGCGCTCGTTAAATAGAACTTAGGGTAGTGGCTTGGATGATGGCGCATTCTTATGGATTTCTTAAAGCTATCTCTTAGAAGTATTTAATATTGTGCTTTAAATTACAAAAGTTTTAGATATTTATTTACATCTAATAGAGTTGTTAGCCATAAATTTTATCTTTTCTTGATTCCTTCGTTGCTAAACTAGATCTGAATAAGCCTGAGTGATGGAAGAGTCTTAAGGGGGTTCCCCTAATTAGGAGGCTAAAAACGAATTATTTTTCGCCATTTCTTGGAAAACAAGGAAAGGACTAATCTTGAAATTTTTGATATACATATGTTTATACATATCTAAAGTGTTTAAATACATTTTTCTAGAAAAAACAAAATACTACAAATCAGTTAGATAATGAATAGCTGATTAGAGCATCGTTTCGGAGCACACCTTAATTGGAGGGAAAACTTCAGCTTGTAATTTTTGTCTGAAAAAACGCAACTAAAAAATTTTCAATTATTATATTCTGCACTTCATATTGAAATTAAGAAAACCCGAAGGTAATCGAAGATAATCGTGAAATTGTAACTTTTTTGCAAGCTCCTTTAAAGAACGTGCATTCTTAAGACAACATTTTGACTTTAACATGCGGTAAAAGATTGAAAATTAGGTGTTTATAACAATTCCTTTAGTTCAAATAGAAGAACGTTTAATTGTAAAGAGAATAAGCTTTCAATCGTTTTATTCGGTTGACAAGTTTTTTCTTGATTTTCCTCTACATTTCGAAAAACTCATAAAAACTAAAAATAAGAATTCGAACTTCTGAAAGTTTCATGAGGTATTCTTAGATAGTTTATTTATCTATTAAAAACAATAAAAAATATAGGTTTTTTTGACTTTGTAATTAGGGAAACCCCCTTAACCCTATAAGGACGACAGGAACACCGATGTTCCAAAATATTTTTTTCCTACGGACTTCTAAAGTTATATTTTACTCCCGTCCTTAACCCATTCAGTCAATGTACCAAAAATATTTGAAATAGATTGTTCAAATTTTGGAATTAGTTTCATACAGATTAATAGATGATTTTTTTTTGAAAAAAAAAAATATCTATCATGGGGGCGCGGGGAACCCTTGTCAAACACGCGTTTTAACGTTCACTGAATTTAAATTCTGAACATTAATTAATTACAAACTCTTTTGATTTAGATAGAGTAACTATCTAAGAACACGAATTAGCAATCAGAATTCAAATCAAGAAAGAGGATGGAGGTCAATTTTAAGACATTCGACGGGATGTCGTATTTTCCGTTCGCCATTTTGAGCAAAAATTTTGCATGACTTTCCGCGAAGCGAGAAAAGAACAACAAAATGTATTTCCATCACTGTCAGACTATTTTTTCGAAGTAATCGAAAGACCAAAGTAACGAAAAATCCAATAAAAGATCAAAAATCGTCTATTTTTTGATTAATATATTAATCGATGGGTACGAATGAGTTAAGAAGAGTTGCTTGGAACCTTGTAGATAGTTTATCGTCTTCATTTTCTCTAAAATAATTCTTAATACATTTTAAAATGAACAAAAAGCAGACATAGCTTTGGTGGCCTATTTCGACCACCTTCATTTTCATAGTTCCTTGCCCCTTTGGTATACTTACCATATTGTCTTTATACGAAAATACCGTCGAAGGTTTATAAAAAAAACTCTAAAGTGCGTATTTCTCTACTGAATGATATCATGTTTGGGATAAAACTGAACAGATCCCAATCGGTTCTGAACCGATAATCATTCTGTTCATTACCGAGAACTAATTTTTATTCGAAATTCAATTATATTGCTTTTGAGGTGTATTTTGGGAAATGTTTTGAGTAATTCATAAATCAGTTCTAAGCGGTTCTGAACTGATAATGAACCGGTTATGAACCGATAAGTAATTTTCGACAGAAAATCAATTCTATTACGGACTTCAGACCTAAAACCCAAAATAGACACAGGGATTGGCTTAGGGATCAGCCCGAAAAATGAGGATTGGTGTTGATACACTCAGGGATCAACCCAAAATTTGGAGGATCAGGCTGATCTTCTAAATTCATGAGGTCTAGTGAAGTTACGGGGATCAGCCGACATCAGCGCCAGTGCTGAAAATAAAAAGCTTCACTTTGGGGGTTTTTGGGTGCTTTTCGAAATGTCAATTGGGTGAAAAAGCATGGGGAGTAATGGTACGCAATGTCTCAAAATCTTAAAATGCATTAAGATTGGAGTAATAGGAAAGTCAGAGTGCTTCTTTCTGTACGAAAAATCCATTGATATTGCATTTAAGAAGTCCTTCAGTACTCAAAGTGTGGAGATTTAATAGAAATTTACACTGAAAACGTTAATCCTTGATCCAAAATCCTCAGTGTATGATAGTTTGGGCTGATCCTTTACCGCCAAATTTTTCAAGCTGAGTATTCTCGAGGATCAGCCTGTGTCTATTTTCGACATAGGGCTTAGCCATATGGCTTAACTTCTCTAATACCTTATCAGTCAATATTTTTTGGAAGATTTGGCTTAGGATTGGATTATTAAGGGCAAATGACCTATTATATTTTGAAAAATCATTAAAATCGGTTGCTGTTTAAGGTTTTGAGATCCTCGGGAACTGGGCTAAACCTCTGGTCTGAAGACGGTCTATTACTCTTAATACTCTCTTTTAGGGATCTTCTGAATGATTTATTAATCAGTTTAAATCGGTTGACAACCGGTAAACAGTAAAATTAAACCGGTAAACAGTTTAAATTACGAAAAACACCATCTGTGCATTTAACTGCAAGAAGATTCTTTTTGATAATTTTTTATTCCAGTATTCTGAAGACCACCTTAGTCACTTAGGATTCCGATTTGGAACAAAACCAACAAGACACGATCAGACTTAGCAGTCAGCATTGTTTTACATCAAATTTCGGTAGAAAACTTGTTTTTTCCGACTGTAACACAGAAAATTGCACACTTTTGTCTCTAACAAAAGAAGATTCTTAGCCCCGGGAGTGGTTGAAAAGGTATATATGTCGGCTATATGGACAAATTCGGCTGAAAGGTGATAGGATCTTCCCATTTTTTTGGAAATTTTTTGGTTGTCAGGTTCCATCCTCTTCAAGATCTCAATTAATCCCTTATTTTTGTTCGTTAAACATTTTTCTTGCAATATTTTAGCAAAATTCATGAAAAAATTTATAAAAATGATTCTAATTAGGTTAATAAATTTATTAATTTAATTACTAAAAGATATTTGCCGTCACTGATTGAAAAAAAAAATACTCTGGAGCCAAATTTATTGAGTGGAGCTATAATTATTGCCACCCGAAAAACGCCATTTTGATAAAGATGCTATCACAGTACTCACAGTTCTGGTAGTATGAAATTCAAATGGCAATTTTTCATATCGGTTTGAAAATACCTTCAAATGCTTTTTTTATTATTTTTTTTCCAAAAATTTTTTTTCCAGAGTTTTTCCAGTATGAAAAAGTGGAGCTATGATTATTGCCAGCAGTGTAGCATGAATTAGCAAATAATACAAATAGATAATAAAAGCCAATTTAATATAGAATAGGCAACCAAAACCCCAAATTGGCAACCTACGTACTTTCGGAGATATCTCGTGAAATGTGTATGAAAACACGAAAAAAATTACACTATAACTGGTAGCATTTTTCAGAGCTAATGTCATCCCCCTGACTATTCGGGTGTAAAAATATATCAACATTTTTTAATGTTAGTGTTACACCTTTTGAGGGTGAAATCAACATGAAAAAAGGGTAACTTTAACCCACAATACACCTAAAAAGCATAATATTTACACCGATTTCGGATCAATACTGCAGGGTAAAATTAACATTTCCGGAATGTTATTTTGACTTTTTCGGATTTTTCTCAGTGTACTTGTCCAATGAAGAAATGTTCGTCCTCAGTTTTTAGCCTTAGTTTTTCCTACATTAAAATTTCTTTTTAGATATGCATTTTATATCAATATTACATATTTTATTAAATACCTAATGTCATAAAAGATTTTAGTCCCATTGAGTATTAGCTAAAGTTTGTAAAGCTCTAAGCTTCAATTTCTAAGCTTACTCTTATCTGAGAATTGAAATATTTCTAAGATTATATGGGATTCAATTTCTAAGTTCCTATGGACAAAGGGATAATGCTTAATAATGATTGTTAATCCTAAGGAAAGTGAAAGCAAGAGTTATCATCCTACCACAGAAGGTATCCTTAAAGTCTTCTCAAGTGGCATGATGAATCTTCTCCGCAGTTCCGTCCCTGCAACTTCCGTGATCAGTTTTTGGGTGACAAAGTGGAGTAGGAGTTTCTACAAACGGAAGCATCTTATGAGTCACAAGTGATATAAGATTTTGTCTTGGAGTCACTCTGTAAACAGCCATTCTTTTTGGAGTGAGAGACACTTGACTCTCGCGCGCGGGAAAACCTGACCACGAGCCATGGAGATCTTACCAGTACCACCAGGTTACCTTTCGTGAAATCTCAGTCTCGGTGTGAATCTTGAAGCGTGATGTTCGTTCTTCCATCGCGTGCAATTAACCAAAAACCCCATTCAATTGCATTGTACCACGTGAAGTCACTCAAGAGAATAATTTCAAAATCAAGGTGAATTTAGCTTCATTTATCGATTTGTTGCTTTAGCAATGTGTGTCAATTTCTGGGGAAGTTTATAGTTCCCAATTTATTATTTTCCGATGCTTTTACTGCAAGTATTCTCTTTGTATTTCCAAAGAACCTTCGCGAGTTTTTTAGCGTTTTTTTTTTTTAATATTTTTTGAGTGTTGGAGGAAAAAACGAAGCCGCGAAAATATTAAAACACTCCACTTGGTGGTTTGATTATATAACATTGTGTCTCTCGAAGCCAATATATTGAGACCTCAGAGACAGACACTGCAAATTTTGTCCAGACTGTCGTACTTTGACGAGCTTCTTCCTCACGAACTGTCCAACTGAAGCACGCGTTTCTCAATAGTTCACTTCAGGGTAAAAATTTGTGGTGTTTTTTCTGTGTTTAAATTTTGTTTAAGATCAAATCTTCAGTATTTGACCACTTGAAGACATTTCGGCAAAATTTATGTGCCTAAAGAAGTGGATAAAATGTGATTGTAAAGTGGGAAGTCTGTGGTAACTTAAGAGTTGCATGGACTCGAGGCAAAAAGTGGATTATATTGTCTTGGAAACCTCGAAAGATTGAGTGCACTGGAAGAGAGATTTTAATTTACGGATTTCAATAAGTTTTAAACATATTTTCGTGGTAAGATTGTGTTATAGCCATTTCAACCAGTTTTTCTTCACTTCATCTCTATTTTTTTTTTAAATTTCTATTTTATCTCAAACCTCCCGTGAATCCCATGGAGTAGGAAGTTTGTCGGAAGTAAAAGCCGTTTGCTAAGGCTTGTTCGGCGGTCTCTTAATCGTCCAAATCGCGCGTCAAACCACCGCACTGCTCAAATGACGGTCACCAACAAGATCAACTTGCAGTGCCGCAATTGCCATTTAATACTGTCTCGCCAATATCATTTTATTTTGCCTCCGTAATCTTACATTTTGCACCTCATCCAACAACACAATGGACTTATGTGATTTTGGGAAAGTTCACTGGACAATTTACGATATTCTCCCGAAAAATATTCACCGCGTCGATTGTAAGTCAGGTGCCAATTTCAATTTGTGGCATTTAATTACTGAAGAATCGATTTTATTTGATTGTATTGAAAGCACGTCTTTGCCCTTAGGGGCTTCTAACTACTCTTACCAGCGACTTTTTAATGATCTTTTTAAAAAAGGGATGACAGAGCGTCCCAGGCTTTGCGAAGTGCTCGGACTCGTGACTTAGAGGCTATTCCACAAAAGTATTTTCACATCATTTACCGTTTACCGGTTCTCAACCGATTTAAACCGATTTGTAAATCACTTGAAAGACCCCGCAAAATAATTTTAAGAGTAATGAAATTGATTTTCTGACAAAAAATTCTTATCGGTTCACAACCGATTCACAACTAATTTGAACGGATTTTATACATCAAAAGTACTTTTGAGGCATCTACTGTTTACCGGTGCCCATCTGATGTAAACCGATTCATAAATCACTCAAAAGATCCCTAAAAATAGTTTTAAGAGTAATAAAATTTATTTTCGGACAAAACTTATAGATTCATAACGGGTATATTACCGGTTCACAACCGATTTGAACCGATTTATAAAACGCTCAAAATATGTGCCAAAATACACCTAAGGGGTACTTTAATTGAATTTCGTACAAAAATTAGTTATGAATCGGTACTGAACCGGTTCAAAACCGACTGGAATGCATTAAGTTTTGTAGCAAATTCCAAGACCTTTCTACCGCGCCCAGATATGACTCCATTAGCTTGATAAATGCGCTCTCTAGATCAGAGGTGTGCAAGAAGAAACTGTTGAAACCGAATTAACGTCAAATGAAACATGTACGTCAATGGTCAAAACGCTACTATACAAACTTATTTTGACGTTAATTCGGTTTCAACGGTTTCTTGCACACCTCTGCTCTAGATCCTTTGTAACCTTTGACCTTGAAAAACCGTTAATAGGAATGATTTAATTATAATTTGATAATAGTCTATAAAAACATATCCAAAAATTAAAAAAGTCGCATGACGCGTTTTTGAGCAATCGCTAAAAACATAATATTATTAATCAAATTTAACGCAAGTGAAAACGAATCCATAATAAGGTAAAGTGCTCTCAAGTCGACCGGTTCCTCGATTTGAACGGTGGTCAATATTTGAATGTTTGTTTAACCGGTAGACTAGAGGGCACTTAACCTTATGTATCAAAATATGCAAAACATCGTTTTTTAGCGGTAGGGTTTGCGGAAACTTCGTATTTTACATTTCGTATTTTACATGTTCGTGTTGCACATTTCGTATTGCGGAAACTTCGTATTCTAGGACATTTCGTATTTTACCATTTCGTATTTCACATTTCGTCTTTCATACATTTTGTACAAAAATTGAACATTTCGTCTGCGATACTTTTTACACAAGCATATCAACCAATAAAATAATTGAATTGCAGTTTTATGGGGATAAGGGTGCTAAGCGCCTCGGGTCTGAGTTTAAAGTCGCAGTTCGAGCTCTAATTATGTAGCGCCTGTTCAGGCTAAGGGAAATTTTCTATGCTTTAGGAAGATATCAGTAGCGCCTGTTCAATTTTTGTACAAAATGTATGAAAGACGAAATGTGAAATACGAAATGGTAAAATACGAAATGTACAGAATACGAAGTTTCCGCAATACGAAATGTGCAATACGAACATGTAAAATACGAAGTTTCCATGTCCCGAAACAAACAGCTTGACGACATTTGTCAGTGGTCCCCGGGAGGTGGAAAGTGGAAATTTCGGGGGGGGGGGGGTGATCCTGCTCTCTCCGTTTCTCTCTCTCAGTTCGAGCAGTAACAACATGACAATGGTATGTGACAACTTTTGCTAGAAAATTCAGGAGCAGGAAAACATTAACGGTCATCGAATATCGTACCGGTATTACAAGGAACACTGTGAACCACTTAGTAATAGATATGATTCATTCATTTTCAACCGCTTATACCTATTGAGGTCGCGGGATTGATATGATTCATATTTTTAAAATAAATAATAAAAATAATTTGTCATATGACAATGTCATTCGGTCGCAGAATTGTCCTATTGGTTTAATAACAGACACAGTAGTAAACTTAAGGTACCCAACTAACACATTAAGTACTTATTAAGCAAGCGCCTGGCAAGTTGGCCTTTTTATATGGAGCTATTTGAAGCCAATTCCTAAATTGAACTCAGACTCAGCTCACAGTGCTCCAAGGAAATAAATTATTTAAACAAAAATGTAGTATATTTATCCCTCCATACGGAAATTTATCTTATAATATGGAAAAACTTCTCACTTTTTAAATATTTAGCATAACGATCACGAGTGCAGAAAAATTCCCATACGCATTTGTATGTGAAAGTAAGAACTTGGCTTCAACGTTGAAGGCCACTCGCCGGGGACTAGTTATTAAGTATTTAATAAGTTCTTAACTCAATTACCTAATTTTAAAATATTGTAGAACATGCAACTAATATGGAATGACGCAGTCTTGACACTAAGTACTTAAATAACGACTTTCAACTGAGAAATTCATGTCCATATTGAAGCAAATACATAAATATATTAATATAGAAAAAGAAATAATAATAAATATAATAAATATTATTAATATAGAAATATTAATAAAGAAATTATAAGTAGGGTGAAAGGAACATCTATTGACTCTTTAAAAACTCGTCTCAGGACCTACTAACACCCTACTCGCCCTACTCTGTATATTATCTGGAATACGAAATTTGAACACCTATTCTTATCGAAAAACGTAGATTAATGAAAAAAACGCCATATTACTTACATTTTATTAGATACATTAAATAAATTTCAATATTTTGACAAAAGTGTCAATAGGGTTCCCTGTCGAAAAGGTGTTCCTCTGACCCTATAATAATTAATATCTCGCCAAATCGAGTGATTTAACCGGTGAAAGGTATCTAAGAACGAAATGTTCAGCTGCACTAACAACAAATTATATCCGTAAATCATTGAACAACTTTTTCCAATTTTGACAAAAATATAAAAAAAAATGTTGAGGAAAAAAGAAAGATTAGTTTCGAGATTATGTCATTTTAAGAAGGTCATAGAAATCCATAAGTCGATATTACTTAGCGTTTGGATTTTATATGGGTCAAAAGACTGAAAAAATGCGAAAAACAGTATTTTTAAAATAATGGTATTGCCGTTACTTTCCTGATCCATAACCTATTGTGATCGATGCAGTCGGGTTTAGAATCATAAGACCTTTCAAAAAAATCCAAATTTAACTAAAGCCATTAGAAACTAGGCTCCCAGAGTGGTTGAACTTCAGCCCTGAATAATCCAAAATGGCGATTTTTTAACGATAAGTGTCGACTTCTACACGTTCAGCTGGATTACCTCCAAAACATATCCAAAAATAAACGAAATCGCTAAAGCCAATTTTAAGAAAAGCCAAAAAACATATTTTTGGTGGGAATAAAAGGAGTGGGGATAATTTGGGTAAGTTGCTTCGCTAGAGAATGTTGACTTGTAGGGGGTCACCGAAGACCGGATGACCAAATACAGTAGAGTTCCTCAAATTTGAAAATTTTGGGGGATATAGATGACATTTCTCACTCCTCAAATTTGAATGATATTTTCAAAAATGTAACGGAATTCATATGAAATGCACCTTCCCTAAATTAAGATAAACAATTTTAGAGAATATATCAGTGTAATTTATTGTGAAATAAATGGAATTTGTTGCGGAAGTTAATATAATACGATAATATTGAGAAAACACCAGAGAAAAATGGTTCTAATTCAAACTTCACGCAAAACTTTCTTCACAAAACCTTAAATTTTACATTTTGAACTCAACCGTCGTTCAAATTTGAGGAGTTCAAATTTGAGGAACTCGACTGTAGCAAGTATAACAAAAAGGATCTTTTCACAAACTGCCCTGTCTTTAACATTCGTCCTCACTTACCAAGCTTTGGCCAACAATCCTTCGAAGAATTTTGGAGAAAATGAATACAATATCCTGCTGTCACTACAAGGCTTAATTAAACTAATCACTGCTATCGACAGGCTTTGACTAAACCCCAAAGATAACTAACCTCGAGTGTCACTTTAAATTCAGCAAATTTAGTTAGGTAGCTTTAGCTACGTTCTAAGTGAACCGTCCGCAAAGAGTAACTGGGATCTACTGGAGTACAGATACAAATTCACGATAGAAGCACTAGCAATCTTCTCCAAAAAATACAAGGTTTTTTATAGAAATCAAACCTCAATAGCAAAATAATACAGCCCCTATAAATCTTTATTGACACCGTAAAAACTTGACCTTTTTTCCAATTATTGAGGTTGAATATCACAAATTGTTGAGATGATCAAAAGAAAATATTGCAATAAAAAAAATAAATTGATAGGAGATTTTTACGTCTTAGAAACTCTAGTTCATAGGCCTTCTATCGTTTTTCCGGTGAGACCGGTATTAGTAAGGCAGCTGCAATTACAACTCTGTATAGAGTATCTTCGGTTGCGTAGACTGTTATCGTGATTGTATGAAATGTACATTAAATGAATGCAGATACGATACTTACGATGTTGAACGATAAAGTGTCACATTGAAATTTAAATTTAATTCGTTGTGATGTTTATGAGAAGAAGAAGAGTGCGAAAAAGCGTGGCAATGCTTTTGGCAAAGAAAGGGATAGTTAATTTGTTTCATGTAATTATCCTAATTTGAAAAGCAGGAGATAAACAAGTCTGCCACTTATATAGAGACTGATCGACTCGATCTGTCGATCTGTCGATTTGCATTAATAACTGACAAGTTTGAACTATTTAATGACAATTTTTAAAATGAATAAAAAAAAAAGAAAGCTAGAGCATTTGAAAATCATCCACTGTCCTTGTTTTTGCAATTGAATATCCCCTTGGTTTTGATAGCCAAATTGGTTTTCCAAACACTTCCACAGAGGCCACATAAAATAATTACTGGTGAATACCAATCAAATTTAACGACTTTAGGAATTGGTAGGAATTGAAACAATTGAAATTGGACAACCTTTTGCCATTTCTTCTATGTACAAAGTGTTTCTGGAGAAGAAAATTAATGAGTAATTGTGGGAAAAATATTGGAATTTATGCATTGTGCTTTGAGGTTTTCTTACCATCCCAACTAAATTGTTCCTCTTTATCATAATAAATAACTTCCAATTGCATAATCACGTCAAGATCATTTCAATATTACGATAATAGGGAGGCTCAGATACTTTCTCGACATTTTTCCACATCCATCCCACTCTTGCAAATTTCCCCGCTTTATTACAAAAAAAAACTGTTGTTTTTGGTGTTTGTTTAAAGAGCAACATCCGCGATTTTGATGGAAGAGAGGCTATAGCCGTTTTTTTTTTAATCGGTGACCTTTGGCACATTTGAAGATGCAACAGAAATTAGCTGATTTATGGAAGTTCCCTAAGAGATTAGCTTTTCTCTGAAAGACAAAGTTTAACAACTCTTTCTCAAAATATACCTTGCAGTGATGACAAAGTTCAGCGTGTGGAGTAATCTGTGATGTGCCTCAAACTGTGAGATGAAGGAAGTGACTCGTGGGATTTAAAATGTGCCAGAGGAAGAAAATGACAAAGAACTCCCTCGAAATAGTCTTCTTTGCCATATTTTTCATGCAAACTTTCGCTTGTGGCGAGAGTCGGATAATAACAGGCTCCTCGCCACTTGATAATCTCATCATCCGACCACTATTTCACTCCTTTCGCAACATGACCTTCCGCCTGGTTGGACAGACTGGCCTCAGAAATACCGGAAGATATCTCCAGCAGCCACTAACGAAATTTCCCTGCGACACCACATTCGGACGTAGCGGAAAACCACCTACAAGTGTTCACAAACTTAGACCAGGTGAGACATAGAAATACACTGTAAGAAGCTTATTTTAAGGGAGAAGCAATATACTACTTAGTACAAATTTTACAGGGTTCTTTTTACAGATTATGGGAGAACTTTCTGGCTTCATACACAGACACACTCTGCCTTCGAATACTTCATATTTTCCCATATCCCTTTGGTTAAAAAAATAGGTCAGCTTCATTCATGATCATGGGAATGTCCGAGTTAGCCTAACTCGGAATGCATGCAAATTCGTTTTAGAGCTGAAGTTGGGGGACGCCATTCAGTTATCTTGAATCAAATTCGTGAAATTAGGCAAATTTTGTATTTAACCCTTTAACGACGAGACACTTTACGGACTGAAAATCAACAATAAAAATTAAACTCAGAAATAAAATTAATGATAAGTCTTACATCTAACCTTGGAAAGTCCAACAGAGTCTGATTCGGTGTATTTTGTGCTTCTATGAACGATAGGGACAAAAATAGCCCAAAAATAGCCCAAAAATTTAAGTAATTTTTCTGACAATACCAATGAATATTATTTTTCGCTTTAATGAAAAATATTACGTATGAGTATTGTTGTTTTTATTGCCAGAAGGGTTTTGCTTAAAAAAATTGGAAGTATAAAAAATAAATAAAATCAATTATGAATTTGAGAATTCAAAAATTCGCCATTTTTGAGCTTAAATATTTACTACATAGCAAATAGCTACAGACTTGCAAAAAATATTCTAGATTCCTTCAACCTTCTACTTTACAATTATATACAGACATAAAAATAAAATAACTTTAGTTAGTCAGGAAAAATTATTTTCTTTATGGGACACCGGTGTTTCAATAGTCCTTAAAGGGTTAAACCAAAATATCAAGGATTTGGATGGACTGACAGAAAAGTGATATATAGGTGAAATGTAGACCAGAATGTTCTCTATAATTTTGCCGTAGAACTTGATCTCATCGATTAATCAGAAGCCGAGATGATCGACGTTGTTTGTTTCTGAACTCGTTTTTTCGACCAGAGCGCCCCAAGTGTTCATTTGATGAACTTCAACTATATCAAAGAATTGTTGTATTATGTGAGACTTTCCATTTAACCCTTTATCGGGTAAGGCCGTCTCAAGACGGTCTTCACAAAAATCACATTTACTGCGATTACAAAGTTTTTATTTATTTAAAAGTGCTATAGTGTCTTCGGTAATAGTCTTACTAACATCTTTTTAAAGTTTAAACACATCTTGACTCTTAGTTTAGTTCTTATTTCTAGTTTTGTGTGAAGGGCCAGAGAAAAAGCAACAAAAAATATTTGTGCAAATATACTTATTTCGATTTCAAGAAAAATACCGATTTAAAGTTATCTGACTAAAATAAATTTCTTTTTTACTGAGAGATATGTCGTTTTACTTTGTGTATTTTATTTAAAAAATTTGAAAAAACTAAAAATGTGAATTTTAGAAGCAAAGAGAGTTTCAATTTTTTTTTCTCACCTAGCGCCTAAACTAAAAGAGATAATGAAGAATGGATGATTTTTTCTACTTTATTGGATCATAATGATCATAATTACCCTAGAAAACATTTTCTTACATCTTTTTTTTTCGAAGATATAAAGAAATACTCTTAGAGGGTTAAAACCCTATTTTAAGTGTCTTGGTCGAGTAGAAACAGTCAAATTGGCATTTGAGTGCTTTCAGAACGTTGTTATGGGAAAAATCATTTTTTTTTCACAATTAAACGACAAAATCTGAGAGATGGCATTGTCTGCGCAAAAAATTATGTTTGGACGAAATATAGATATAAATGTCCTCTACGATTATGCCGAAGTAATCATTAAGATCGGTTAAGTACGTGTCGAGATAATTGAGGTCATGTGTTATGAAAATAGTTTTTTCGACTGTGGCGCCCATAGCGTTAGTCCTCTGAAAGTCAAATGCTCTATAAACTTGTAACGCTTTGCAAAACCTTTAATTTGCGCCCTCATACGTCAAAATCGGTCAAATAGAACCGAAGATATCTAATAGTTTTGAATTTTGTGCACTTTGAGCCTCATATCTCCTGTTCTATTGTAACCACAGCGAAGTCACACCTCTTTTTGGAAACTCCATAGTTTAGACTGCAATACTCTAAAATTTGACTAACTTGTACAATGACGTTTCTGAGAAAAATGAGTTTGAATTTTGATGAATTTTGACGCTATCGCAGCGCCACCTGTGGTAACTTTTAGAACTTTTATAGAACGATGAATATTTGGAAGTGTTCATCGAGACGAACACACATACCAAGATTTAGGTCAAAATGTTAATTAGAATCGGAGATAAGAGGCCGGACAATTTTCGAACTGTGACTCCTTATAGCTCGGGTCAGGGGTTACGGATCGACTTTAGTATTTTTTTGTTTGATAGGTATAATCTTCAGCTACAACATACTAAAATTTGATCCCGATGCACAAGGAAATTTTAGAGTTATTTAACTTAGAAAATTGAAAATTTTTCTTTTAAATAATAGCGCCGAGTTTTGATCTTTGTAGATGATTTCAAGAGATTATTATCAATGATTGAGACAATGCGACGATCCAGTCTGTCAGAAGTGCATCTTGGTCTCCCAGACTATTTCTTGGGATGAACTCTGGCCTCCTCTCCATAGCACTTTATCACTTTATTGACAGATTGACGTGATTTCCCATGAAATCTTGCAATGTCGTTCATGGTTTCTTCTCTGCAGTATTTCTTTACTATGTTCTATATTTCCAGAAACGAAAATTCGCGATATGCCATCATCCTGGCTCTTTATTATCTGAAAAAAACTCTATCGGTGTGATTGTGATGTTCCTGATTACTTAAAAAAAAACTTACATTTATTTAAAGAAAATCTCATCAAAATGTATATGAAGCGTTTCAGAGAAATGTAAACAAAGAAACTCATAACCTATAATTTTATTTACTGCAACCAAATTGAGATGGCGCTACTGTTTGTTAGAACGCAACAAACTTT
Source organism: Phlebotomus papatasi (assembly GCF_024763615.1). Classification (NCBI taxonomy): domain Eukaryota; kingdom Metazoa; phylum Arthropoda; class Insecta; order Diptera; family Psychodidae; genus Phlebotomus; species Phlebotomus papatasi. The sequence goes on from NC_077223.1 coordinate 7,568,855, forward strand.
TGATCAATGAAATTTTGCATTACTTCTGTAGATTTATTTATTTTTTTACTAATTTAAAAATTTAATTTATTTTTTCTCAAAATTATAATTAGAAAGAGTATTAACCATAGAACATATTAGGATAAAAAGTAATTTTTTAAACATATTTGCATTTTTGTTTTTTTTTTTTTTTATTCTTCATTGTCGAAGACGCCCGTAACAAACTTATGGCACCCACTGTATGTGAGTATTAAAACGTACAGATCCAAAATTTGATCCCGATCTGACGATGTCGGATTTCACCTGTGACCACAAAAGCTGAGATCGTAAAGAATCTCAGTTAAAAAATCTATTTCCAAACCTCAAACTGATTAGTGCGATGTTTTTCCTTCACTTAGAGAAATCCGAAAAAATTAAAATAACAATCCGGAAATGTTTATTTTACAATGCAGTATTGATCCGAAATCGGTGTAAATATTACCCTTTTTAGGTGTATTAGAAGTTAAAGTTACTCCTTTTCATATTAATTTTACCCTTAAAAGGGTGTAAAATTAACATTAGAAAATGGTGATATATTTTCACACCAAAAAAGTGTTAAAGTACTAGGGAAAAAAGGTTAATCTCACCCTCTTTTTTTTCTCAGTGTTATGAGTAGGATTGATACTTTTGAGGTTTATCATCTAAATCACGAATTCGAGCATTTCGTAAGGCTGGGATTGCCATTACTTTTGCATTATCATGTTTGGGCAGGATATTAAATAAATATTTCCACATGGAATCATCTTTATTTGCAATAGGGGAAAGTACTCTCCCTTCGAACGTTCATGCCTTCGAATAATGTGAATTTTCTTTTAGTTTTCCTAAGAGAGTTATACATTTCTGTTAAATATTAGTTGGCTTATCATCCAATTGTTGATATTTCCGTGATAATTTAGTGAAAATTTCTTGCGAAAAACAAAAGAAATTCGCATTATTCGAAGGCATAAGGTTCGAAGGGAGAGTACTTTCCCCTAGTGGCTTGAGTACGAAGATCCTAAGTGAAAAATTTCCCTAAAATGTTTACGATTTTCTGAAATCACAGATTTTCAGCATTTTAATGGAAATCCAATGTATCATACTCAAAATCACCTTGCACTCGATTGCCTTAATGCAATCTTTCGCAATTTTGCCATCCAGAAATGAGCAATGCCACAGATTAGCAATGTACTTTATAAAATTTATCGAAAAAGTACTGCAAAATGTACCAAAGTAGGAATATTATTGGTGCGTACCACCTTGTTTGCCATCTGGACAAGAGCACACGACAGCTGAAGAACCAGCTCTACCGCTCCCATTTCTTGCACCTCCACTCTCTGAAATTGCGCAAAAAATTTACCAGCTCCAATTTAATTACCATGCCATAGACTTCTAATCAGGTTCATTTGCCAGTGTAATGCATTTCTCGAGAGAGCAACATCTTGCAGCCTTTAGCGAGGAAAAAAAAACATGGTCAAACTGGTGGCCAGGAGGAATTTTTCACTTGGTTTTGCAATACTCCTTGTCCTCCTTTGAAACCTTGATTAGTGTGTTCGTGGCATGAAAGAAGTTGCTGACCGAGGCTGTGTTTTCCATTGCAGGGGACATTGACATTATCGCAGCCATGGGGGACTCACTGACGGCCGCCACAGGCGCCACATCCACCAGCTTCATGGATCTCTTTATGGAAAACCGTGGCCTGGCGTGGTGCATAGGTGGCCAGTGGAATTGGCATAATTCCACCACACTCCCCAATATCCTGCGTGCCTTCAATCCCAACCTCTTTGGCTACTCCATCGGGGACTCTTACCCATTCCATCGGGCCTCGCAGTTCAACGTGGCGGAAATTGGGGCTGTTTCTGCGGATTTGCCCTATATGGCCAGGACCCTTATTCGCCGGATAAAGTCCGATAAGCGGGTGAACTTCAAGAAGCATTGGAAAATGCTCACAATTAGTATAGGTAATTTTTGGGCATTCACTTTATACCCCGATAAGTTAACCCCTTTAACACCGTCAAAGGATTTATGGAAAATTCTTTTTAGTTATCCGAGAATATGTGGAAAGTTATGGTTAATGTAGGTAATATCCTAAAAAAATTATTGCTTTTGCATGATAAAGCATTGAATTTTCGAAATTCGAACATGAAGTTCGAAGTTTAAAGAAAGTATTTAAAATTGATATTCGGAAACTATGATATTTACGAAAAATAGATGATCTATAGTTTCAAAATTTGTTGACAATTTGTAATTTTCTTCAATTTAATTTACTGGTTAAAGATAAATCATTTACGGGTGTACAACCGATTTACTACCGATTAAGGGCAGAATCACATTGACAGTAAAATGCTCTTCGATGATAAACAGTGAGCAAAAAAACTGTAAGAGAAATTAATCGTACAGTTTTTTTGTTCACTGTTTATCGCATTTTCGTTTTATTTTTTCAATTTTCTTATACTATTTTCACCTAGTGCCACCGAGTATGAGATAAGGCAATACGGTAATCGAGAATTTGCGTAAGAATTGCAATGAAAATATGTAAATTAACGGGTTTACGCGTTGGAAATTTCAAGATCTTTCACAAAAATCAGTTAAAAATAGGCCCTCCAAAGTGATTAAACTTTGATCTTTGAAAATTCGATATCGAAATGGTTTTCGAACATAGGTGCCCAAGAATGAAATATGCATTTTAACTACCTCTTTTTTAACATATTCAAACGTCGAAGAACGGAAGTCAATATCTCTCTCTCTCTCTCTCTCTACATTGTTTTACGTTTTGGCTGTCAGACTCAATCAGGTCCATATAGCCATCAATATCTCTCACTGTTTAGCCTTTAGCCGTGTGACAAGCTGTCAAACGAATAAAAAATCGTTTTGAAAAATATTTAAGAAAGATACATTAATTATACCGACTCGTGACCGATTCACAGGAAACAGACTGGGCGGGCCTCAAAGTCAATATGACGCCTTCATTGCTTTCGAATACATCACTCACTGAGCGCAGCGTCCTCTGGTATATGCAAAATAAAATGTCGAAAGCAGGAAATATTTTCAGGTCTTCAAAAGCAATGTAGTTCACATCATTCACATGTAGTTTGTCAGGGGCCACTCGACATTTCATTTTTCCATACGTTTTTGCATAGAGGCACTGAAGACTATAGGCAAGTCTTCTCCTAAAGAGAATTGACTTATCAGTCTGATATATTTCGAAATTATGCATTAAAAGATATCTAAAAATGCATATTTTATAATGTTCGCCAAAATAATACAAGAACTATGAGCAAATTTGTTCAAGTTGCGGTGCAATATCTGCAAAATTTTTACAAGGATAAGTGAAAAATAGCTTCACTTTTTATTGGGCTTGATGGGCCCTCGTATTTTATACTAAACTTTCATTTCACTAATGCCTATACTCATTTTAAATAAATTTTAAAAGTTTTTACAAAAAAACAAATGAATTTTTACTCATACATTTTCAATTCAATTCAAATAAACTTCAAATTGAAATGAATTGAATTGAAAATGTATGAGTAAAAATTCCTTTGTTATGTTTGTTCCTGGCATCAGCTGATTTCGATGGTATGGTCGATGACATTTCGAATTTTGTTCGAACACAGAATTTAAATAGAGAAAGTTAACGGACTGTGATACGGAACTGTCAAGAAGAGAGCAATTCATATTTGGCCAATTTTACTAAAATATCATTTTCATTTTAAAGAATATTGTCTCATAGAACGTAAAAAATATTAAATAAGAGCAAAAATTGTATTGGATTTTGTAAATATTTATATTTACATGTGATTTTGTAAATATATATATTCTACGCTTAAAGAAACAACGAAAGCGTAAAAAAGCAATGACCATGTAGAAAAGCCCAGTCCGTTCGCTGTGATTAAGTCCGATGAAGTCTGGTTGAAAATTTCAAAATCTTTCCAAAAAATCTAATTTTAAAGAAATCGGTTGAAAAATATTCCCTCCGAAGTGGTTAAACTTTGATCTTCGAAAATTCGATATCGAAATGATTTTCAATCATAGCTGTCTAAAGGCGTGAACATGGTTTTGGTTGGGGGGGGGGTGATTGGGGGGGGGAAGAAAAAAATACTGTCCTAGATAATGTTAACTTTTGGGGGATCTTCGAAGACCGGAAGTCGATATCTCATACCATTTGGCCCTAGTCGTGTCACAAGTGGGAAGAAAGTCGATTATATAACTGTTTTCTCTTTGAGTTCGAGCAGCAAAAACTTTAAAAGACAATTACAAAAAATTTCCATCTTCCATCCTCCGGGAACCTATGTTCTCCTCCACGTTTCAGACTATTTCTGAAAAATGATTTCCCGCCGTTTGTCGATCTGTGTTTCTGTCTGTCTGTCTGTCTGTCTGTCTGTCCGGCCGATATCACGCCTAGAGCCCAAACGGTTAGAGGTAGAGGTTTTGAACCCTGGGATCATTAATATGCCCCTAAAAAAACTCCAAAACGTGTCGCGAGATTTTTCTCGTTTTTTGATATCTTTTAGAGAATACTCATGCGGACATTTCGTCTTTATACGAAAATAACCGTTGAATCATTCCTACGGTTTTTCAAGGTCAAAGATTAACAAGGCTCTAGAGCAGAGGTGTGCAAGAAACCGTTGGAACCGAATTAACGTCAAATGAAACATGTACGTCAATGGTCAAAACGCTACTGTAACAAACTTATTGAGGTTAATTCGGTTTCAACGGTTTCTTGCACACCTCTGCTCTAGAGAGAGTATTTCTCAACCGAATGGTATTATATTTGTGTTCGTTGGAAAGGCCTTGGAATTTCAGGTAAAACTGAACTCGATTTTCAACAGGTAATGTAGCCGTTCATAACCGATAACTAATTTTTATCTGAAATTCAATTACATTCCTCCGGAGGTGTATTTTAGGCAATATTTGTGTGATTTATAAATCGGTTCAAATCGGTCGTGAACCGGTTATGAAACGGTAAGTAATTTTGGGCGACCTTTCGGGCGATTTGTGAATCAGTTTAAATTGGTTTTTAATCGATAAACAGTAAATGATGCTGAAATACTTTTGAGGTGTAGCGTCTAATTCACGAGTTCGAGCACTTTGCAAAGTTTCGGATGCTTCGCCATTCCTTTTTTTTTCACTTAAATTAACTTAAAATTGTTAAAGGATTAAAACTTTTTTTTAACGAAAGTCTTTAATTTTCAAATGTAATTTAATATGAATGGTTTGTTGCAGGTGGCAATGATATTTGCTCTTTTGTATGTACATGGGATGATCCAGAGTCCCTTCCAAGGAAACATCGGGTGAGCCTACTAAAAACCCTGCGGTACATCCGTGACAATATGCCAAGGTAAAAAAAAGGTGCAATGTACATGATATATAGATGCGAATGAAATATTTTAAAATAAGTTTTCAACATTCACATGGTAAAATGCATTATGTAAATGCCCTGCAGAACATTTGTGAATATTGTTTCCGTTCCATCAGTGGACAAAGTTGTGGGATTGAAGCCCAAGCCTGAACAGTGTCGTCTGATGCATCACATTGAGTGCTCATGCTGGGAGGGTAGACTGTACAATCAGACAGACCAACTCCGTCGGAGACTACACAATATTCAGCAGGAGTTTATTAAAGCCGAAGCTGAAGTTGCCCAATATGATGAATTTAAGGGATTGCAGGAGTTTGCCGTTGTCTACCAACCATTTAGTCTCAATCTCTCAGTGAGTTTAGTTCAAAATTCTTCCTTTTTTTTATCCTTTTTCGTCATTCTATCCACAATTCAATTTGAATTTTATCTCTTCTGGCCAAATAGATAAAGACAAAGGATGAGAAAACTGACTACTCCCTCCTGGCATTCGATTGCTTTCACATGAGTCAGAAAGCTCACGCGTGAGTATATTTACATTGCCAAGAAGGGCTGCTCATTCAACTGCAGAAATTCTAATTCATTGGGAAAATAATAGTTCTGAAATTGAATTTTGAAAACCATTCCGTATGATAAACACAATTACCATACGAATATAAATTCGGGTTATTTGAAAATGATTAAAGTAACTGCTATTGTGTAACTGTCTAAGATATTCAAGGGGTTTGTTACACAATTTAATAATTTAAAATTTATTTCCGTGCACGAAAAAACGAAAAACCCCTGAAATAAACATTAAACCGATTTTTCAAGGTTAAAGATTAAAAAAAGCTCTAGTGAAGGTATTTGTCAACCGATTGGGTTAAATTTTGAATCTTTGGAAAGGTCTTGGTAAAGGGTCATAAAGGGGTTCCATATTACCACTCTGCACAAAACTGGAAAATATTGTGTAATTGCACAGAAAAGAATATTTCGTAAAATTTTTCGTAAATCGTTTAATTCACAAAATGAGTTCGTAAAAGTTTGAGTTAACGAGCATTTTTTGTTCGTTTACAAACTTTTGTTCGTGTATTTTTATTTGTTTGACAAAACATTACGAACAAATTACAAAATTTTATGAACATTTTCTATTTGTTTACGAACATTTAAGAACGAATGTTTGTTAAAGAAAAAAAATTCCCGTTAAGTAATCGTGTTACGAATGATTGTAAAAAAGTACAAACATTTAACGAACTTTCTAGTGGGTTATACAATTTACGAGCATTTCGTAAGTCCTCCATAGAACTTCACAAACATTTCCGAGCATTTTTACGAAATATTTTTTCTGTTTTCTCGAATTTAACGAGGGAGCAGTATATAATCAGCTTTTTTCAACTTGTCACCGTTCCGGGACATAAACGGCAAGAGATATCAACTTGCAGTCTTCGATGACCCCCCCATGTTTTTTCTTTTTTACCATTCCTTCTCAAAATCATGTTTTTCTGGGTTTTTTTCAAAAACAATTCCAAAAGATTTTCGGTTATGTTTTAGAGGCAGTCGAATTTTCAAAGGTTAAAGCTGAATTTCTTTCTAAAGTCTGTTACTTAATCAATTTGATTAAATTTGGATTTTTTGGAAAGGTCTTGAAATTTTCAACCTACCTAGGGAAAAGTGATATAATTTGGAATTAGCGTTACAAGTTGGACAATTCGCCGGTACAAGTTGGACATGGCTTTTTTCTTGATTAATACAGTACAAAATTCGTTCTTATGCACAAGGAACCAAATTATAAAACTAAAGCATTAAAAATATACAAATAAAAATGAAGTACTAAATTTATCAAGACAAAAAGCCCTGTCCAAATAGTACCATTGTCCAACTTGTACCACTGTCCAACTTGTACCACTTTACCCTACACTGGAATCAATCGTCAATAAATCGGTAAAAAATTACTTATTCTGTTCGAAAATTTTTATTTATTGATCGGATGTGTTTATTCGATCTATAGGCTAAACGGTAAGAGATATCAGCTTCCGTTCTTCGGTGACACCTTCGTAAGTCTATATTGTTAAGGAGAATCTTTTCTCGTTTTTCCCCTAACACCTCTCTAAGCCCATCAGAACTATGTTTTGAAGGCAATTTTACTAAATTCATTTTTAATAACCCGGCTAACACAAGGTAAGCTGTTACTAGGGCAATGTCATGTCCATGCTCTTAAAAAAAGAACTTTATCAAATTGTATAAAATAAGTCCTTAATAGGCACTTATTTGGTAGTTAGTTAAGGTTTTTTTTGCCGAATGGCAAAAAGTGGTAAATGAGTAAGCAAATAAAATTAGTCAAAAGTGTCATTTTAATTTGGAGAAATAAAAAAAATATGAGGACATTAATATGCATTTTATGAGCATTAGGGTAAATACTTCAAAAGTTCTTACTCAAACGTCCTTAATTAAGTACTTAGTAGAATACTCTTTATGTCCTTAATACAAACTACTTAATTAAGTGCTTTTACAAAGGACTTAATTAAGTGCTTGGTGTAAAGGCTGAGTCATGCCATATTAGTTTTGCTATTCGCCACAAAGCGCTGACGTTTATCTCATATTCATTTTTTTTTTAATTAGTTGAATGTTGTACAACTCCTTAAAGTTAAGTCATTAAGTTAAAAAGTCAGTAAGTTTTTAATAAGTGCTTAATGTGTTAGCCAGGAAGGACAGGAAATGTCTGATAGAGATGATTTTTTGCGTTCAATAATTTTACAACATTTCAGAAAATTCTAAGTTAAATTTAAGATGAAAAACAGATTCCTTAAAAGATAATTTTTAAAATAAAAATCATCAAATAGCTTTAATTTTTTTTAAATTATTCATTTAAGTCCGAATATATTAACTTTATTTAATATTTCAAAAATTCTGTACTTCAAAATGTTCTTATAAAATTATTAGACGAAAAAAATAAGTCCTTAAGGGGTAACATCTACCCCAACGTACAAAATTAGCCGTTTCTTTTGTGTAAAAAATGGTAGTTTTGAGCCTTGACACAAATACTAAGCTTTTTATATTCGAATTAATTTTAGTATTTTAGATTTTTTTTACATTTTAAAATCGAGGAAATAATCCTTTCGTGCAGTAATAACCTTCCCGATTTGAGAGCTCTCTCCGATTGAGGTTTTTCCTTTACCGATTCGAAGATCAGAGAAAACTTACCTAAAAACCCATTGGAAGTTCGAAAGTTTAAACTAATTTAAACAGTTTAAACACACAAGTTACAAAAAAGTAAGCAAACGATTGAAATGTCAAGAATACCGAAGTTCGAAATGGCAGAACAGTGTGCGCTAAAGCGGCGAGTACGTGAACTTGCACTTTAGGCTTCCGGTAAATTTTCGAGTAGGTTTGGTTAGCTTTGGTAGCTTTGGCGTGGCTTTGTCTCTTCGAAAGGTTATTACTGTACGAAGCTAATGATGATTTTGTTTTTATTTAACATAGTTCACTGAGAGAAATCCGAAAAAGTTAAATTAACATTCGGAAATGTTTATTTTACCCTGTAGTATTGATCCGAAATTGGTGTAAATATTATGCTTTTTAGGTGTATCAGGGGTTAAAGTTGCCCTTTTCCATATTAATTTTACCATTAAAAAGATGTAAAATTAACATTAAAAAATGTTGATATATTTTTACACTTAAAAAGTGTTAAAGTTATGAGGAAAAAAAGTAAATCGCACCCCCGTTTTTTTCTCAGTGTTCTACGAAACTGTTTGAAAATCTAACTCAGTACCCATCGAGCACAGTTAACTGAAAAAAAACAGCGTTGTCTGCATATTTTTGGTGAATGGATTAGCAATAATATGCTGACTGGTCAGCAGTTCTCGAACAAAAAGTGCTAACGAAATGGAAATGAGACTGCTTCGCTACTATCGTTTTAAAGTTAGCAGAATTAAGCTGAAAGCTGAATTGAAATCAGTTAGCATTTCGTGCTCGCTGGGTGTTCATTGAACTGCCCCACTCTACCCTACTGGAGAATTTAAATGCTAAATACTGATTAAATCCTTTGATTTTGTCATCTTTTCCGAATACAGTAGAGTCTCGCTATAGTCCATATTTGGTTCCAGATTTGACACTTGCGTCGCACTATAGTCCATATAATTTTTTAAAATTATCAACGACTTTTAGTATTGAGATTGCTCGACGGCTTCGACTTTCTTGGTGATTGTGGTACTTGTCCTCGCTCTCTTCATTATGGATCACAATTATCACAACTACTCAATAAAATTTGCCAAATAATTATGACAATATTTTATATCGCGTACTAAAAAATATAACCTAACTTAAAATCAGTGTTTTGAAATCAACTGTCGATAAATTGTGGACTATAGAGCGATGGCTTATAGCGGGACTCTACTGTACTTCTAAAAAGTCTAATTTGTTCTCAGTGGCGTGGAGGGGAGAAGTTTTTCAAAAACAAAAATTTAAAGTGTGATATCATGAGAACGGTGCTAAGGATTTTCAAGTATAGCACGGTTTTAGAACGGTCTTGACGTCGACCTTCACGTTATTGTAAAAGAATCAAAATAAAAAGCTTCACGATGTGCTCAAAATCGCGAGAAAAATTCTTCAAAATTAAAAAAAAAATTCAAAAAAAAAATCAAAAGAAAAATTGTAAGTAAAAGCGCCAAACACGTCACTGAAAGCGTCTTTGCAGAAAGAAAAATTTTAAAAAAAAATTTAGAAAATTGTGAAATATTTATTCCATACAAACCTTCCCAACTGATTTTTTCCTGCTGTGATGTTTACCCTTAATTCCCACAAAGTGAACGAATCCTCAAGAAATCACAAAAACATAGTCTTAGTCGACCACTGAAGAAGGTCCATGTCCGGACCGAAAGCTCTGGGCAAGATTAAAAAGGTGTTTTTAGTCTTGAGGTGAAAAAATTCTCACTGGTGATCACCGGAATTTTTATAATCGAAAAATTCTTCTTTCTCTAAAATTTGTCTAAAAGTTTCCCAATGAGCAGCCCTACACATTTTTTCATCCAAGACGATCAATAAGTGAAGCTTTTATATTGCTTTCAGATGGGCAGGAACATCCCTGTGGAACAACATCATGGAGCCAATTCCGGATAAAGCCGTCTCGTGGGATTCTCCGTCTGTGAGATTTAAATGTCCAACCAAAGAATTTCCCTATATTAGGACACATGACAACTGATATTTCGTCACAGGATGGACGAAAGGAGTGTTTAGATCTTAAGGATTTCCCTAAGTCTGGGTGGGAATCGTGTTAATTTATTTATGTGTTTTTTTTTTTTTTTGTAAATGTATGTGACTCTGAGGGGAGTATTTTACAAGAAAGTGCATTGAAAGAAGTCAAAAGTCAGAAGTTCTTTTTAACATTCTTAAAGGAAATTCCAAGAAAGTGCCAGAGCTTTCGCATTGTTGACACAGAAGTGCTTAAAAAGAGTGGTTTATGCGATGAAAATTCCCTTGTTTAGGAAGAAAATTTTAAAACATTTCAGCAATGTGCCCTCAAACTCATAAAACCGGGATTGTTTGGTGTGAGAGCTTTTGTTATCAAATGCTGTTGGAAGTAACTTTTGTGCTCTTTCGATTCCTCCAACCACTTCTCCAGTAATTTGTCCCCCTCCCTCTGAATCTTCACTATTTCCGGAATAGATGATGCCCTCCAAGCCATTGAATATTGTCCACAAATTCACTCGACTTGGACAAGTTTTCCATGTGAAAGTCAACAGGATGAGCTTGTTAAAATAATTGCTTCGTCCGTTTCCCAGCATCTTCCTCTCTTTGTGCCTGACATCTCTACATCTCCAATCTTGCGGAAAATCCACACAAGAACTCCCCAAATTCAGGGACTTTCAGCACCACAAAAAAAAATCACAGAGATTAAAGTAAGACGAAGAGGATGAAAATGTGAAAATTATATAAATTCTCCAGCATTTTTATTGCACCAGAGATAATTCTTAAAATTTAAGATGTTAAACTTTTCGGTGGAGTAAAGCTACTGTGCAAAAGGAGCATTAACTTGCAAGGTGTCTCTTTACCTTTTCTCTTCAATGAGCTTCCTTTTCTTCCCAACTTTTCCTTCTTACACCTTTTGTTGCAGAGACACTTGCACAACATGATGAGACTAATGATTCTTATGAAAATTTGGTTTTCTTCTAAAAGTTTCTTGGCTACTTTCTCATGGAAAATTTTCCAACCACTTTTTATCCAGGGTCATTTTTTACGGTGTCTATTAGGGCTCTGTAGAGCTGTGGGCTTTTGTGGCGACAGCCAAAGACTTTATTTGACCTATTCTTGTAATTGAAAAGTTTATGGCTTGTCTAAATTAAGCTATCTCGAAATTCGCTTGTCTATCTTAAGTATTAATGAGTCTTGGATAATCTCACATAAGCAAGTTTCTATATAAAAGGGATTATTAGATGAGATTCTTAACAATCTCTTGACAAAAGCACCCCACAGTGATATGTATCTATGAGCCTTAGTAAATCTCCCTAAATTAGTAAGGTTCTATAAAAAATTCCACCAAGTGTGTCTTGGCTAAAAGAGAAAATTTATCACACCTTTCGTTTACAGAAACAGTCCAAAAGGAAATCAAGTTGGTAACAATTCGGATCAGGTCAAAATCCCGAAAACCAAAATCCCAAATGAATTAAAATCCGAAAAAGCTAAAATACCGAAAAGCCAAAATTCCGAATAAACTAAAACTCCAAAGAGCCAAAATCCCGGATATGCCAAAATTTCGAATGGATCTAAATTCCGAAATGCTAGAGTTTTGAAAGGATCACATTCCCATAGAACCAAAATCCAGTATGGGTCTAAATCCCGAAAAGCCAAAATTTTGAATGGATAAATTCCCCCGCCCCCCCAAAAAAAAACAAAAATTTCGAATAGATCAAACTCCCGACACTCCCGAAGGACTCTAAATCTTGAAAAGCCAAAACTCAGAGTGGACCACAATCCCAAAAAGTCAAAATTTCGGATAGGCCAACTCATTTGGAATTTTGGCATATCCGAGATCTTGGCTTTTTAAGATTTTGGTCCAGTCAGGATGTTAGGTTTTTGGGATTTTGATCTATTCGGGATTTTGGCTTCCCGAAATGGATCAAAATCGCGAAAAACCAAAATCCCAAATGGGTCTAAATCTTGAAAAGCCAAAATCCCGAATAGATCAAAATCCCGAAAAACCAAAATCCCAAATAGGTCTAAATCCTGAAAAACCAAAATCCCGAATAGATAAAAATCCCAAAACACTAAAATCCTGAGTAGATCAGAATCTTAAAAAGCCAAGATCTCAGTTATACCAAAATTACGAATGAGTTGAAATCCCAAATGGGCTAAAATCCAGAATGAATGGGCCAAAATCTTAAATGGATAACAATCCCAAAAAAAAACAGAAATTTCGAATGAATCAAACGCCTGACACTCCCGAAAGAGTCCATATCTCGAAAAGCTAAAATCCAGAATGGACCACAATCTCAAAAAGTCAGAATCTTGAATAGGTTTGCGAACAGGCCAAAGTCCCAAATGGATCAAAATCCCGAAAACCCAAAATACCGGATATGCTAAAATTCCCAAATGAGTCGAAATTTCGAATGAATCAACATCCTGTATGAGTCAAAATCCAAAATGAGTCTAAATCCAGAAAAGCTGAAATCTTGTATTGATAAATGTCTCAAAAAAACTAAAATTTCGAATGGACCAAACTCCCGAAGGGGTCTAAATCCAGAAAAGCTAATATCCAGAATGGACCATAATCCCAAAAAGCCAAAATCTCTGATACGCTAAAATCCGAATGAGTTGAAATCTTGAATAGGTCTAAATCTTGAAAAGCCAAAAATTCGAATCAATTATAATCCCTAAAAACAAAAATCCCGAATGGGTCGAAATCCAAAAAAGCCAACATTCTGAATGGATCGAATTCCCGAAAAGCCAAAATCTCGGATATACCAAATTTTCGAATGAGTCGAAATCCTGAATGAATCAAAATCCCGAAAGGCCAAAATCCCGAATAAGTCTAAATTCCGAAGAGACAAAATTCCGAATTAATCAAAATTCCGAAAAGACAAAATCGAAATCATGAATGAACCAAAATCTCGAAAAACCAAAATCTTCAATCTACCAAAATCCAAAATAGGTCTAAATCCCGAAAAGCTAAAATCTTGAATGGTTAAATTCCTAAAAAAAGGAATATTCCGAAAAGCTAAATCTCAAAGGGGCCAAAATCCCTAAAAGCCAAAATCTGGAATTCCTAAAAATGCCATATCTACTCCCACGATTGCACCCTCGTTTTTTTTTGTTGTAAAAGGAAATTTTCTATGTTTTGAGAAATTATTCCTTAAACCTTTTCCCTTGTATAATTACGTCTTTTCAGGATTTTAGTCATTCGGAATTTTGTCTTTTCGGGATATTGGCTATTCCGAATTTTGTCGTTCGGGTTTTTAACTTTCGGTCTTTTGGCTGGCACCGGTAAAGATTACGTAGAAGGTAAGAGGAAATAATGAACCCATTCTGATTCAGATGAAACATTTCAAAATTACCATTACAACATAAAAAAACCTTTTTATTAGGACTTTGGTCATGTTCTGTCAAAAATTTAGCGATATATCCTTCGTTTTCTAGTAAAAAACAGTTCATATTCTTGAATAAACTTGATTTTGTAAAGTTGAGGTTTGAGTATCGTTTATTGAGCTTTTGAAGCTTTTATTTCTAATGGTCAATTTGGAATTAAAACCCTTGTTTGAATGATGCGTAAGTTCCCAAATGAACTCAGGCTAATATTTAGCCTGGTATATTTGGCAGTAAGGCAGTGACGGATACAGAGTGAAAGGGCTCGTCAGCAAATGGATAAGGGGGGGCTGGAATACCAAAAACGAAATTGTGAATACAAAATTGTATAATATGTATATGGTTTGGGGTGCTTATCATTCAGGATAAGAAGGTCTATGTGTAGCTAGGATTTCAGAAAGGTTAGTGGCCACATTGAAGGATTATTCCCAAAAGAAACCGTTTTTCGAACGCGAAAAAGTGCTTTTTTTGAAAATTTTCGAAAATTTTCACTAACTTCATAAATTTGAGCATATTTAAAAAACAATAAAATCTTTTATAGTACCTTTAAGAAAAACGAAATTCACTTAAGAATTCTTTTTCAAGGAAACTCTATTTTTTTAAAATTAAATTCCGTTTCCTCGCCGATTTTGACGGATTTAGCCAAAGGGGTACAAAAACGTTCTCATGGATCTGAATAGCTTTTTATTAGAGGAAATTGCATTTGAAGCTTTCAAGTATAATGTCCTAAAATGGTGTTCTTAAACTAAAAAGCTTTTAGATCCTGCTCCTCTCTCGCTAGGTCTGTTTAGTGTTTAATTAGAATCGAACAGTAAATTCAAACTTTGAAAGTAGCAATATTAAAGGGACCGGATTGATAAATTAAGCTAAAAGTGTTTTTTTAGCATTCGCTATTTGTTAAATTTGCCTGATTTTCCATTTTAGCTGAGACACACTTTACGAATTATAACAGACAGCAGAGAGATTTTATCTTAGAACGGAGCCAGAGAGTGGAAGGTCTTTCGAAATAGCCTCGTTTAAAAGAGTCTTTAGGGTAATGTTAATGATCCCTGATTAAGTAATTGTAAGTAATAAATTTAATCTTCAGTAATCTTTATTTTTATTTTCTTAGCACTGTTAAGAATATTTTCTCAATCAATGTTTAAAGTTTCTTCCGGATTAAACTTCATCACAGAAGCCCCAGAAGCCCCTTCAGCTCATACCACGTTGTCCAACATTTTGCTACATTTTATTCCATGTCTGCAGTGTTTCACTTCTTTTTCTACAACTTTTTTGCTCTTTTTCCTTGGACACTTGTCCCTACTCCAACGACTCTCTTATGAACGATAGAAAAATATAAAATTCCACCCCTTGACATGATACAGTTTGCAATAAACATAATTCGTGGGAGAGTTTCCTGGCGGGATGGTGGTTGAATTGTAGAGAAGTTGGCTAGAGCCAACTGAGGACTTTGTACAACCGATTGAAATTCCAAACAGAGAGGAAATCACCACGTCTTGCGGATGCTGAGCCCCACATGTCGTCATCGAGACATTCATGAATTTCCTTGGACTGGGATACTCGTCATGGAAAAATCATTTCAAGAGAAAATCAATAAGATTAGCCCCATCAAGCGCCCTTGGGGGAGCATCTTTTCGCATGTTGGAAAATAAACTCTAAGGAGATGAAGAGGAGGCAAAAGTAATTGAGGGAGTGCTCGAGGGTTCCCGGGGGATGATTAATTAATCCGTGAAACGCACTCTGAGGAAATTTCCCGCCAGCAAATATCATATTTATGAGTTATGGCCTCGGAAGTATGTATAAAGTTGAGATGGTTCTCTCTTGAGCGCATTAAATCACCCAAGAGGCGTCAATCGAATTCTTCAGTATTACCCCCATACCAAATTTAAATAACACCAAGAAATGATCATGAACCACCCAGCTAAATGATTGATTTCTTTCGCGAGTGACTCCTGAAGTGAGAATTAAGGTAATTAAGGTGGTTGGAGAATTTTCAGTTCTTCAATACAAGTCAGAGTATTGAAAATTTCATTGATGGATTGTGATTAACGTACTAGGATAGTTGGAAAATTATTCCTAATTGAACGGCCATTGAACTGTTAGATTAAGTATTTTCTGACCCAAGGGGGAGACACTATGGGAAAAATATGTACACACTGAGAGAAATCCGAAAAAGTTAAAATCACATTCCGGAAATGTTAATTTTACCCTGCATTATTGATCCGAAATCGGTGTAAATATTACCCTTTTTAGGTGTATTAGGGGTTAAATTAACCTTTTTTCATGTTAATTTTATCCTTAAAAAGGTGTAAAATTAACATTAACAAATGTTCATATATTTTTACATCTAAAAAGTGTTTACGTTACGAGGAAAAAAAGTTAATCGCACCCTCTTTTTTTCTCAGTGCACCATTTCTCATCTGAATATTTCCCCTTTGTTATTAAACTTTTATATTAAATACACTTAATCATTTATCACTTTCATTTTTAAACAAGCAGAAACTATCGCATATCATGAGAAAATACCTTCAAATTGATTAAAAACGTGCGATATAATTATACAAAGGAAGACATTCAAGCTTCGTATGTAGGCACTCCTAGCTTCGTACGCTTCATATTTACCATATTTCTTTAATTAAATCAATTCAATTTACTTCAATATATTTCTCCTGGGGATCTTAGTGGCGCAATAGGCAAGACCGTTGCAACTTAGACGGATGAGATCTTTGACTCGACTCTCAAAGTTGTAAGTTTGAGTCCCGCCCGGTGCAAGCAACTGAATGTCAGAAAAAGATATTTTCACTGTGATAAAACGCAAATACATTACTTGTGACTAGAAAACTCTGGGAGCATGGTAGAAGCATCCACACCACGAGGAAGGCGCTCCTGGGCGGTCTACACATGGACTTAGCAGATTCTTCCGAAAAAACACGTTTCCAGACGTGGAAACCCAGCTTGACACCTGCCCTTCAAGAAGGCTTCTTAGAGGGGCTATACAGGTTAAAATCGTCCATGGAGATAATAAAAAAAAAACTACACAGTAGGGTGTTTCAACAAGGAAAAAAATTATGGCACTATACTCAGGGTACTACATATGATGAGACAAGAAAATTTTTCTTCGACGACCATATGATCAGATGCTGTTTAGATGTGGCTGAACGACCCTCTATGTAGAACAATTTTCTGATTTTATACTACAGAGAGGATCGTTCACCCTGATGAAACACCCTACTACCTAGGATTCGACTATTCTGGATTTTTCAAGGCTAGATGAAAGACGTTTCATTGGTTTTATTTATCGGTTCCTTTTCTATACTATGAACGAACCTAAAAAGTTAAATCAACTTTATGGCAGAGTTGAATTAAATCTACGATTATCGATGCACAGTAGAGTCTCGCTATAGGCCATCGCTCTATAGTCCACAATTTATCGACCGTTGATTTCAAAACACTGATTTTAAGTTAGGTTATATTTTTTAGTATGCGACATGCATAATTATTTTAATATTTTTGGCAAACTTTATTAAGTAATTGTGATAATTGTGATCCACAATGAAGAGAGCAAGGAAAAGTACCACAATCGCAAAGAAAGTGGAAGCCGTCAAACAATTTCAATACTAAAAGTCGTTGATAATTTTAAAAAATTACATGGACTATAGTGCGACGCAAGTGTCAAATTTGAAACCAAATATATGGACTATAGTGAGACTCTACTGTAATTGTTATTTTTTTTCGTTGTAAATTTTAGTAAATAGAGTTGAAACAACTCTTCGTGCGAGTTGAATTACTTCGTCGGATATTCATGTAATTATTACTCTTTTTCTTTGTAAAATTTTATCTCGACTGAAGTATATGCTTAAGTGTTTTCGTTTTAAGAGTATACTTCAGTCAAGAAGATTTTCGTGTGACAAAGTTCATAAGGAACATCAATTAGAGATATTTTGCTCGGTACATAGGGTACTTGAGGTCAAGAAAATATTAATAAAGAGAATGATAAAATAAAAAAACATAAAATTGCAAAATATATTCATTTTGGTATTTGGAAGATTTATTTTAACTCTAAAAGATTTTTTTTTTCAACTCTTGAAACGAGTTATTTTAACTCTTAAAAAGAGTTATTTACACTCTTTTGTCATGTAAATTTTAGGAAAAAAAAGTGAAAACAACTCTTCCGAATATTACACATAAATAGAAGTAAAATCAACTCTATATATTTAATCGAAAATCACAACGAAAAAGAGTTAATTCGACATCGATTCGAGTAAATTTTACTCGATTATTTTTCTGAGTGTAATGTTGATTTTCACTCAGTGAGTAGCGTCTCGTCCTTAAACTTCTGCTAGAGGTCAGTGTACTCTAGGGAGAAGATTTTTATTCTTCTTATTCTCAAGACTGACACATTAAATTAGACTCCTCACAATAGAGGCCTTAACATGCGATATGACCTAGCTTCTCCAAATCCGTCCTCCTATGCACAAATTTTAAATATATAAGTAAAACATGAAGCTTTCATACAAACCACAAAGCTTGCATAATGCACTGTTACCTATATTTACTTGCTAAGTGTTCCTTTAATCTTTTGCATTAAATCCTTCAGGTTAAAATCATTTGTATATCAAAATAGTTAGTGTGCATGTGTTTACATTCCTGTAGCCCAGGGGTGAACAAGAACCGTTTGAAACCGAATAAACGCCAAAATAAGTTTTTCTAGGTAGCATTGTGACAATTGACGTACAATTTTTATTTGACGTTTGTTCGGTTTCAAACGGTTCTTGCTCACCTCTGTCTTGTAGCCTTTAGATGCCGTTATACTCCCGTTAGAGGGCGGTACAACCTTAACTGAATTTTGAATTTGGAATTTGAAAGTTAAAATGAAAAAGATATTTTTTCCTTCTTTTTCTCTAATAGGGAATTTATAAAATCCCTCAGAAATTGCAATATTTCTCTTCTTGGAGTGGAATCATTAGAGAAATTACGCCATGTGAAGAACACATTCTCACTTTTTGTTCATCTTCTAGTTCTGCTCCATAAAGTCTTTGTCTTGTGCAATTTATAGGGGAAATAGAGTGGTCAAAAGACAGGTGTACAATTGAGGGTGGAAGATACATAGTCCAAGATGCTAGTCATTAAATCGGACAGAACATCCAAAGCTTTGGCACAATGGCGTCCCCAGGAAGGATTTTATGGCATATGAGACTTTCAGGAGAGCTTTTCACGTGTGTCCCCAAAAGCCGCAGAATCTTGTATATAGAATATCTTGAAATATCTTCCTACTGTATTGAATTAAGTCTACTCTACTCACCTCTGATGGAAAATCCAACGGGGAATGAGGGATTCAGGAGTGGATTGAAAGGGAGCTTCCCAGAAGTTGTGGTCTAAGCCGGAGTATTGGCTTGCCACTGTTGAGAGAGTTGAGCACATTAAGTCAGGAAGGACCCAATTTAACTTCAAATCCATATCCTCCTAAAATGCCAACTTTGTCACTTGAGAAACCTCTCAAGGAAGAGCTTCCCCGAGAAGACAAATGTTGACGAAACTTTGCCTCAAGTGTAAATTGATAGGAGCCACAGAATTCCTTAGTGGTTGAGAAATTAATGCATCCAACATTTTGTGGGTAGGGCCCTCAACTATCCGCCCATTTTTCTCAAAGACTTCCACCCCCGAAGACCAGCCTCTCAACCTTCAACCCTTTAATTTTCCCCGGGACAACTGAACAAGGGATTCGATTGAGTTGTATAGGAAAATTCCTCCTTATGGAGTTCATTTATTGGCTCCGTGAACATCTTCCCGGAGACACAAACAATCCCCACATGAAATGTAAATTGGTTTTATGCACTTGGCGAACACGTTTTATGTCACACTGTGAGAAAAAAATTCCGAGAGACAATTTATTTTAAAAAGCACACCATCTAAAATTTGCATACAAATCGATGTGAGGCTTTTCCCGCCTCAACAAAGTGTCTTTTCCACCCTATTTCCTTGAGATGCTTCCCATCTTTTAGTCCCAGGTTGCACTCAACGGGGGCACAAGAGGTCAGAATGAATGCCATTTAATCAATCAAAAGCAGGGAATTATGAACTTTAATTTAAACATCAAAATGAGAGTGTCGGAGCATTGTGGAAAAGTTATGAAACATTTGGAAAAGTGATGGTACTTGAGAAAATTGCTTTACGAGCTTTATGAGTTAAGATGTTAGGAGATTGTAAAGTTTTCAAAACATTAAATAACTAGCAGTTAAATTATAAAATCATATTTTACGCAAATACTTTAAGCTTAGTTCAAAACATTAAACAAAAAAATTGAAGCTGGAAGATGCCACTATAAGACGTCTGATTCCAAACTTCGCAAATTTGCAAGTTTGGGAATGAATTTTGGGTACAACTACAAAACCATGAAAATTTAATCAAAATCTTTTTAATACGAGGTTAAAAAAACGTTTTAGGGGTAAGCGTACTATCTTCGAACGACTCTAGCCTTCAATAACTGAGTTTTCCCAATTTTTTTTAAATAAATTTAATACAATCAATTATTTTGAAAGGTAGTCACATGCCTCAAATTTCTTAAAAAGAGCTGTGGATCAAATCCATTAAGAACATGGATAAAAATGATTTACCCGAAGCTTGAGTCGTCCGATTGAACTTGGTCATAGGATCCCTGGACCCTTAAGAAGTGCTTTTGGTGAATTGCATGGTGAAATATTGAAAATCACAGTTAAAAAATATTATGAATGATGTTAGGAATCGGTCAAGAGTTGAACTTTAGATATAGAAAACACGTATTTTGACCTGAACTTATCCTCGTTCACTGAGAAAAAAATGGGGCTGAGATTAACTTTTTGTCCTCATAACTTTAACACTTTTTAGGTGTAAAAATATATCAAAATTTTTTAATGTTAATTTTATATCTTTTTAAGTGTAAAATTAACATGAAAAAGGGTGACTTTAACCCCTAATACACCTAATATTATGTATTAGGGGTATTAGGGTTATGTATAATGTATTAGGGGTTAAAGTCACCCTTTTTCATGTTAATTTTACACTTAAAAAGATGTAAAATTAACATTAAAAAATGTTGATATATTTTTACACCTAAAAAGTGTTAAAGTTTTGAGGACAAAAAGTTAATCGCAGCCCCGTTTTTTTCTAAGTGCAGGTCTACAATGTATAAAATGAAACATGCTTGTTCAGATCATGTTTTTTAATGTTAAGCATGTTTAATTTTATACATTGTAGACCTGAGAAAGGAGCCATTGAGCTCCGAAACGTCGCTGTAGAGTAATAAAGAGGACAAGTTCAGGTTAAAATAAAATCCGTGTTTCCTATGTATATCCAAAGTTATTAATGATTTCAATTAAATATCAAAGGTAATTATGAATTAAATTAATAGTTAAAAATAATTATTAAATAATAAAATAAAAGAAAAATAATCAAAATAATTAATTAATTAAAGGTAAATCAAAGAATTCTTAATGGAATATGGGAAATATACGAAGTGTACGAAGCCTTAGTGCGTGCATACGAAGCTTGAAGGCTTTCCCTTGCATAATTATATTGCACGTTTCTAACACATCTAAACGTTTTTTCTCATGATCTTCGAAAATTTTTGTTTGTTTAAAAAAAATAGGTGTGATTAGAAGGAATCACACCTAAAATCAGTGATAAGCCCAGATAAGCTTATGGTAGCTGAGATTCTTTGCAACTCGGACTGCGTGAAAATTCGATTGTGAGTTGAATTTTGGGGGCACACATTTTAGATCAAGAAAATTTCATGAAATCGATATTGACATCCTTGTCCTTCCCAAATTGTTTGCATAAGCCTATTCTACTCTTTCGTACTCTTCTTCTTCTTTTGAACATCACACTAAATTAAATGTAGTTCAGTCCAATTTTGTGACCAAAAGAGTGGGATAGACTTATGCAAATCTTTTGAAGAAGAAAGAGAAGTGAATTTTTACTTTATGAAATTTTCCTGATCTATAAGATATGCCGGACCCATAAAGAATCGTATCGAGCAAACTGTTCTCGGCGGCTGAAACGGATAAAATTGACTCGATGTGATTCTTTATCCCCAAACTTACAATCAAATTTTTACGTATTCCGTATTGCACGAATTTTCAGATCGTCTGTAAAGAATCTCAGCTACCATAAGCTTATCTGGGCTTATCACTTGTCATTTTCTATTTTAAATAGTCTGAGTGGGGAAGGCCAACAAAAGAAAAAAAAGTTCGTTGAAATCGGTTAATAAAAATTAGAGATAGAGCCCGGTCTATTTGGATATAGTAAGGGTCCGGGTACACTGGGTTGGTATGGTTGGTATAGAGATAGATGAGAATCCTCGTTAGAAAGATTTCGATCTTAAGATACAACATGCAAAAATCTAAAGAAAAAGCATGGCCTAGTTTTCGACACATCCGAGATCGAAATTTAGAAAATAGTTTTTTTTGATTAATCAGATCTTCGATTAAATCGAATAAATTTAAGATGTCAAAAAAATTGTATTACTCCACGACGGATTTCCAAAACATTATTTTTTTCAAAGTCTGCCGATTATAACTAGCTCGAGTCACGGGAGTGCGAAGGGGGTAACGACGCCTATTATCGTAAAACCTTTAGATATAGGATTTTTGAAGGTTAAAGTTGAAGCTCTTTGGAGGTCCTATTTTTCAACCGATTTGCTTAAATTTGGATGTTTTGAAAGAACTTGAAATTTTAAAACCGAGTCCATCTGATTTAATTGGTTATGTATCAGTATAGTAGCCGTAATTGATGTATCTTTCTAAAAATTTTTCAAAAATATTTTTTATTTGTTCGAAAACTTGTGACACAGCTAACGACTAAACGGTAGGAGTTATCGACTTCTGGTCTCCGACAAACCCTATATAAATCAATATTATCTAGCACAGTCCTTTTTCGTTTTCCTCTCCTCGTCATCATTCCCCTCCAAAACTATATTTTTTGGTTTATTTCTTAAACGATTCATAGAATTTTTCATTTTCGAATATGTTTTGAAGATAGTTAAGGTAAATATTTCTTTGTTATACACCTATGACCCAAAAATATTTCGATACCGAATTTTCGAAAATCAAAATTAAACCACTTTATGTATTTATTTCTCAATCGATTTGATTAAATTTGAATTTTTTTGAAAGGTCTTGAAATTGCTAACCCCCATGCATAGGGCTTAATCGGTAATGAATCGGTAAAGTACTCGAAATTGATGTATCAAGTGTAAAATTGAAATGTGTTAGGTTAGCAAATTTACGAAATTTTATTTGATTATAGCTGAGGTCAGGTAAATTTTATCAAGTTGTATCAGAAGACCGGAGATCGATACTGTGAAAGGTCTAGAACTACTAAGCGCGTTTCTGACCCGATTTTGAGGAATATAAGATGAAACAGGATTTTTTAAAGAAGTTTTGATTCACGATGGTAGAATTGACCAATAAAATTTTTAACTCTAATCCAAGAAAGGAAGAACATTCGAAGATAGGGTGACATATCGTCTCGTCGGTTGTGTCTAACTCTGTCGTATCTGCATTTGTTTTGTATCTGCATTTTACGCAAGAGGGGACGTCTGTATTGTAGCTTGCACCAAATGCAGATACGACAGAGGTAGTCACAACCAACGAGACGATATGTCACCCTATCTTCGAATATTCTTCCTTTCTTGGATTAGAGTTAAAAATTTTAATGGTCAATTCTACCATGGTGAATCAAAACTTCTTTAAAAAATCCTGTCTCATCTTATATTCCTCAAAATCGGGTTAGGATTTACATTCAAAATCTGAACCAGAAAATCCTAAGTCTTGCCTAAAACATCGTATGAATTAATTGAAAAAGTTACAAGTGAAGAGCACAAAGACACGAGGTGGGAAAACTTGCCACTCGGAACAAATCAAAATTCACCCTCCTGCTAGTCCTCCTGGAAATTGTAAATCTCCATTTTAATATTGCTCCCGTTTCCATTTTCACGGTCTTGTGGGTTAACACGGTATCTGAAATGGAATTATCTACGAGTGAAACACCTGAAATTTCTGCCATTCACAGAGTAGATCATCCCAAAAGATGTGAGTGACTCAAGATGCCAGATGATGGGGACCTTATTCCAATGAAAATGGAAAAGCCAGGGACTTCTTGTGTGAGGAAAATTGGAATTGACTTTAGTGGTATAATTTGGATGTTTTTGTGCATCTGTCACAGTCAATTCCACACCAAATGGATACAATATTTCTCAAAGAGCGAATATGTGGCTCAAACCAGAGAGACTCCGGAAAGGTAACATGTGCGTGGTTCGAATTGATGACTGCAATATCTGCTTTCGGCATTCCCCAACTTAACCCCTCTCCCTGGGCTACCCCCAAAGAGCTCTCAAAAGGAATGGGGTTTGGGTGGATAAAAATTACCCATGGTTCTGCACGAGTGTCAATTTGTGGCATCATTAATATTGTTTACTGTTTCTCGTTTTGGTGCCAAATGCAACCCTCACGCAGATGATCCAAACAATGAGTCAAGCCTTATTATTGTGGCTAATTCATTGGATCAATTGTTTAAGGAATATAGCTTTATCCTTCTTGACTTAAAACTCTTGGGAAAAATGAAAAAAAATGGGAAGATTTCTTTCCAATAATGGTTTATCTAATGAACAAACGATGAGAGATTGCAACTTTTTGATTTGACTTTTCAAGGTCAAATGTCGCAACCGTAAAAAGTAAATTTATATAATCTTTTAAAATCTGAAAATCCTCATTCAAAATCCAATAAATTCTCAGCGGAAATATCTCATATTTAATAGGGTTTAGTTACTTAATTATAATGAAATAAAATATAAAAATTAAGTAAAATCAAAGAAGTCAAGAATAATTAGACTTTCAAAAATTAACTGACTAGGTTTTTATCCGCGTGAGGGCACTGTTTTCACCCGCCTGTGGCGCTGCTGTCGCTGCTAACTGTTCTCAATAAATGAGTAAACTATTTCTTCCTAATTGGAATTTGCAATTTTCAGAAAACACCCTTTACACTGAATTTAAGGATTTCAAGAAGAATCCATAAAATTATGAGATGCCATATAGAAAAGTTAAATAAATAAATAATAAAAATGCCAAAATACATTTTGAAAACTCTCGGGCTAATACACTGAGAAAAAAACGGGGGTGCGATTATCTTTTTTTCCTAATAAATTTAACACTTTTCAGGTGTAAAAATATATCAACATTTTTTAATGTTAATTTTACACCTTTTTAAGGGTAAAATTAACATGAAAAGGGTAAATTTAACCCCCAATACACCTAAAAAGGGTAATATTTACACCGATTTCGGATCAATACTGCAGGGTAAAATTAACATTTCCTGAATGTTATTTTAACTTTTTCAGATTTCTCTCAGTGTAAGGTCAAGTAAATGCGGATCTCAGTGGATCAGTGGATAGAGTAGTAGCTCTATGACTGTGAGATCTCGAGTTACAGACTAGGCAGCTGCAGATTTTTCAGCTCTTGTATTAATCTCTAATCCGTCCAGTGAATGAATGGAAAAGTAATGCCTAATGCATTGACAATGAACCAAATAAACAAGAAAGGCTGGTACAGAAACACAAGTTCGACATGCAGAGTTCAGTCGAATACAAAATACACATTCACTGCCCAGATCTACAAACCGAGGCTGGTCTACCGTGATACAGAGCGGTACTGCGTGTATCAGAACGCACGCAGAGCACTGTGATATAGAGCAGGTTTACCGCCTTTTGGGAGTTAAGATAGAACAGGAGAATGGGGAGTGCATAATGGGCCCAAATAAGTGGCCTGGGTGCAGCGGTTCCGGTTCCAAAAGGATTGTAACCGACCCATATAGACAAATCTTAATCTTAACGTCAAGTAAAAAGTTGTGAGGTCTTTCCGCAAGACGTCTTTTGTGAGTAATATCACGATATATAAGTCGCATCGGGACATACCAAATGATGTTCTCAAGGTGACAACACTCATAAAAAAACAGTTTTTTGATGAGTGGTTTTTTGTGGTTCTATAGGTGAAATCCGACCTCGTTAGATCGGGCTCATATTTTGAATTTACACATTTTTACACTCAGAGATCACGAATACAGGGTGTTCCGGCTTAAGTGAAAAGTGATTGAAAGAATTTGATATGAATTGCCTACTATTGGGATCTCATTTATGAAATAATTTTTGAAATGCCCCTAAATGAATGCAATTTTTACGCGGTAAATTTGAAATGTATTTCTTATGAATCGTTGGAGCTGAAAATATACTGAAAAATTGGCGCCGAAAATAAACTGAAAAATTGGCACAGAAAACCTCTCCTGTGGGTATGCAATTTTCTGTGTCACTGGACTGAATTCGCGGGCTTTTTTCTGTCCAGAGAAATTCTTTGAAAGCGGAACTCCCTGTGAGAGACAGCCTTAAATGTGTGTGAGTTAATTTTATAAGGAGACAAATTGTAATTCATTTGTGTTGTTTGTTATTTGTTATTTATTTATTTAGCATTTTAGCATTTTAGAAATGGTTCTTGGTCATAATAAGCCCAAGGGCTTTAGACCTACAAAGGGGTAAGGGGGGGGGGGGAACAAAAAAAAGGAACTCCCTGTGTCATATGCGCCAAAAAACGATTTTCCTGACCGTCCCGTCCGTCCCGTCCGTTGTATATAGTATAGAGAGGTAATCCCGATGCTTTTCATAGAGTGCGACTTTAATGCTTGTTTTTGGACTGATGAAATATTTTTTTCGCCATTCCAAATCAATATATTTATTCTTTGTTTCATTTAGAATCATGATAGAAAAAGAATTTAAGCAATAATATTGAAGAAAATTAATAAAATTACGATAATATTAATATATGTGCAAGAACCTTACTGCGATGCTTTTTTCAAACACCGTTGAATTCGATCAAACTCGGATGCTCATTTTAAGGAAAAGTTTAATGCATAAAAATGAGAAGATATTATTTCAAAAACATATATTTTTTTAAAATTTTTATTTATTTTCCGCGATAATTTCCTCGGAAGATGCAATATACTTATGTTTCACATAGTTGACTTTACCCTTTTCTTCTGGAGACGTTTTAGAACCATTTCATTTCCGTGAATGCCACAGTGGCTTATATTATTCTTATATTGTTGACTTATAGGGGGGTTGTCGAAGACCAGATGTCGATATCTTATACCGTTTTTGTTTCAGGCCAGTGATCAGTTAAAAAAAGCAGATTATTAAGACTTCTGTTTTTGACTTTGACCAGTAAAAAAGCGGCTGGACAAAGTGCGGTACCTTTGTTTATTTTAATGCATTATGAAACAATTTTGTGTATTTGAAAACAATTAATGTTTTATTTTTGAACTCATTTTTGTGAATGGCTCTAATGTGAATTTGTTAAAATCGGTGGAGGTGCACTATTTTGAAGAAATATAAGTTTTGAAGGGGGCGTGGCCTATATTTCCTCTCTGGCTTTTAATTGAGGCATTTGATTCCTTCTGAATGTATTGCAATCCTTTCAAATTAAATACTGACTGTGGTGTCACATCATTGAGAAAAAAGGGGGTACGATTAACTTTTTTTCCTCGTAACTTTAACACTTTTTAGGTGTAAATATAATCAACATTTTTTAATATTAATTTTACACTTTTTTAAATGTAAAATTGACATGAAAAAGGGTAACTTTAACCCATAATACACCGAAAAGGCATAATATTTGCACTATTTCGGATCAATAATGCAGGGTAAAATTAACATTTCCGGAATATTATTTTAATTTTTTCGGATTTTTCTCAGTGATTAAGATTAATTTTAATATTATAATATTAAGAAAAGCCGGAAAGAGAAGTATAATAGTATGCAAAATTTCAAATGGAGAATAACGTGTGTTAGAAAGAGTACACTCTAGTGGAGTAATACGAAAAGTATGATATTACTGTTCGTATTAATTGTTTTCTGAATCGTATTACGAGCACTTCGAGCAATTTTCCATGCGCGCCAACTGTGATTCGGTCAGTTCTCGAGCGATTGTATTGCTGCCAACTTTTTACGCAGAGGGGAAATGAGAGGGAGAGGCAAGATTAAACAATTGCTATCTTTTTTGCTATTCTCGCAGTTCAGAAAGTATTAATCTTATATGTGACATGGTCATGAGAATTCAAATATTCTAACATCAGTAGACTACCAGTGAGCGGGTCTTGCGAAGGGCATGATCAAAAAAGAATTATTGGGGGGTCTAATTAATCAAGCCCTATCTCCCTACAAAATAAAAAAAGATATTAACGTCTAATTAAATGAAGTATTATTGCTAAGATCTCCCTTTGACTTTGACTTTCAATTACATAGAAGTTACTCTTCTCAGTTAATTTCTTGAACTTCACATACAACGTCAAATATTTGCAAAGTTGAGAAAAAAAACTTTACACTTCTTTCTCTAATAATTATATCAAGTGGATGTTTCCAGTGCTAAAAGTACTTTAAAGAAACATTTGCATAATTTATAGAGTACTGCAAATATTGAACTTCAACTGAAAAGAGCTTTCAAAAGCTCGACGAAGTTTATTGAGATTTTTTCTCTCATCGATGTATGTTGTACAACTATCCTTGTGACATTGGTGAAGTCAAGGAATGCCATTGAGGAAATATTTGCAAAAGTTTAAAGAGAAAATTGTATCGAAAGTTTAACCTTAATTGATTCTGTTTTGGGGTGGTATTTGGCACGGGGGGAGGGGATGTTCTTTAATGTAATTTTATTAAATAAGAAGTCACTTGATTATCCAATTTTGTGACATTAAGCGAAAAGCTCAATCAATAGATTTTCTTCACTTTCCCATTTCATTTTCTCCGTAGGACTTTCTTAAATAAGGGTGGCGGAATTCTTGAGTATAAATCCCTTCTTAGATGAATTTTCTCCCTTTTACTTTTACCTTAGTTCACATCTTAACCACCCTCAGTGATTGTCCCCTCGTCTTACTTTTCGGCATTTTATTGCGTACTTCATTGTGCGTTTTATTTGATCAATTTTCTCCGCTTCTAGCACAAAGAAAATCTCGAGAATCTTTATGAAACAGCCAAACTGCCTCACTTTAGACGCTATTGAAGGTTCTTGGTTAGTCTACCCTGAACCCTGCAATCAGGCAGTATCCTATTGTATCCGTTTAGTGGCATTTTTTACCCCTCAATGTCACCAAATGAATAAGTAAATGTTTCGCAATATTTCCACAATTCACATTATGACTTCTTTTGGTCCCCCCCAGAAAAAAAATCCCACCCCCTAAATCAGGGATGATTCTGCTTAAGCTGGCAAGAACATCCAATGAAATCCGATGCTATATTGCATGAGAATTACAATGTGCTGCATCGAGATATTCTATTGAGCCTTACCTCCTCTTCTGCACCATCAGAAGGATATTTCCGAGATTGCTCAATCTGCTGCCTTTATTCACAATGTACGACATTGGTTGGAATTTCTTTCTCTCAGACAATTTCTGGACATCTTTTTTTTCTCCCTGAAACTTACCAGACAATCACCATTGGACATGGTATTTGAATTATGATCCAAAATAGCCGCAGTCAAGAAATTCATAGACACAAAAGTGCCGGTAAAGCATTTCAATTCCACCTTTTCGGGTGGTTGTCCATTGGTTCAATTATTAAAATAAATTGCACCACTCTTTCCATGTCACGCTTTTTTTGTGCTCCCAGGATAAGCTTTTTTTGTGGCGTAGTCAGAACTTTGGAGAGGGATAGCCGCGCTAGTCATCAATTACAGCCCCAGAGGGTTGACATATTGGGTGTGAAAAGTGCGTGTGATGCAATTCGTTTTGATTTGTTGCAAGTTGAAAAAAATAGTGACAAAGGGAAATTCGCAGAATGCTCGAAAACGTGATTTCGTAATCCGAAAAATTCCAAGTTTCGGATGACGAAAGTTTAGGAACCACTTTTGAGGAACATCAGAAAAAATCGGGTAAACTTCATCTCTTCAAAAGTTTAGTCTTCTAATGACAAATGATTCGTCGGTAGCAATAGATTCTGACCGTGGTGTCACATATAAGATTAATATTAATATTAAGAAAAGCCGGAGAGAGAGGTATATATATGGAATTTCAAATGGAATATCACGTGTGTTAGAAAGAGTACACTCTAGTGGATTAATACGATGAGTAAGATATTACTGTTCGTATTAATTGATTTCTGAATCGTATTACAGGCACACGAGCAATTTTCCATGCGTGCCAACTGTGATTCGGTCAGTTCTCGAGCGATTGTATTGCTGCCAACTTTTTACGCAGAGGGGAAATGAGAGGGAGAGGCAAGATTAAACAATTGCTATCTTTTTTTGCCATTCTCGCAGTTCAGAAAGTATTAATCTTAATATTAATCTTATATGTGACATGGTCATGATAAGCAAATACACTTAGAATATTTTAATTTTGATGACCATGTCACATGTAAGATTAATATTAAGATTAATACTTTCTGAACTGCGAGAATGGCAAAAAGAGACAGAAAGTGTTTTATTTTGCCTCTCTCTCGCATTTCGCTCGAAAACTGACCGAATCACAGTTGGCACCCATGGAAAATTGCTCGAATTGCCTGTAATACGATTCAGAAAACAATTACAGTGCCCGCTTTGTAATCCGGATTATTGGGAGACAATATGACACATGTCCGCTTCGTAATCCGGATGGAATTTTTGAATTTGTTTAACGTCCCGAAAATACAAGATTTTTTTGTAGAATTAGAATAAAAGTTTTAAAGAAGCTTATAAAGACATAATTAGAGAATTCTGTGCTATTATACTTCACTCATAAAACAAAAACATCACAGGATAATTCATTTTCATTGCCGAACACACATACATACATGACCTCAAAATGATTTGAAATATAACTGTTAATAACTCGTCCGGATTACGGTGATCCGGATTACAGAGCGGGTACTGTAATATTAACAGTAATATCTTACTCGTCGTATTACTCCACTAGAGTGTACTCTTTCTAACACACGTTATTTTCCATTTGAAATTTTGCATACCATATACCTCTCTCTCCCGCTTTTTTTAATATTAATATTAATCTTATATGTGACACCACGGTGAGGAGACAACTTCTCTTTTAATGATCCGGATGATTGGGAATAAAAACTGACAGATTAAAATCCATAAGGGAAATTTTTCAATTGTCTCGTGTTTGACAGCTGTCATCCGGAAATCGAAGAGCAGTGTATATAATGCGAAACTTCCATCATTTAAAGCTTCGCATATCCTAGTTGGGGAAATTCTGATTACTTTGTTTTTCCTGATGGCAAAGTCAAGACTGACACTAAAAACACTTCGAAATTCGATAACGAAGATTGTTTTTAATGCAATCGAAGTAAACCTTACGGTGCTATCACACTTGGATTTTTCACAATTTAATTTTAAATTGAATTCAGCAAATTGAGCATTAAAATTGCTAGAACCACTTGAAATTTTTCATAGCCAAGACACATATTTGCGAGAAATTTTCTAAATTCAAAAAAGCCGCGCAAGAGATGACTTGATCTAGGTCTCACTCACTCTCATAGAAATGTCAAAACATGTTTACAGAACAAAAGTTATTATGCGTTGGGCATAACGACATATCAAAATATAAATTTTCTTCAAAACAGGTGGATTATAGTAAACAGAGCTTTCTTTCTGTGATTTCGAGCAATAAAAGCACCCTTTCAAACAAATAGCTTCATTGATTTACATGCATCTCATAAAAGGATTTAAAAAACTGAAAGGCGTAAGCAATGGGATTAAATGGATAATATTTGAAGTCGTTTTTATTTATTTATTTATTTTTTTTTGGAATACGGTTTAATACATTTCCTTACCTTTTTAAAGTTTTAATTTTGAATTGCACTAGAACAGGAAAGATTAAGTTTATTAATTTTTCAATGTAAAATTACCGTATATGCGAATGACATTGCTCTTTGCTTGAACAAGTTGTGATCCAAGTCCAAGCGCGGTGTAACAACTAAATTATGAATTAAAAAAAAAAGATTATTTCTTGTTCCACTCGGCTCTTTGTTATCCGGCACTTCGTTATCCGGGTGACAGCTGCCAAACGCTGGCGGTTGATGTTTTTAAAACGATTTTTTACGAAGCATGCAGTTTGTCCGGAGTGAATTAATATGTTATTTTCATTTTATCAAAGTTTTTGACACACAATCGTGCTACAAAATGAAACGTAAACACACTGCAAAGAAAATTCTGTTGTTTTTCGACAGAAAACAAATTCCCGACAGCAGAAAATATAAAAACCGTTGACCAGATTCAAAAAACCAAAATGTCATTTTGTCCCCACGTCAGCCGGATAACGAAGAGTCGAGTGTATTTATTATCACTTATGCACATGTATTTATCACTGACAACTTTAGAACTGTCCAAACTCACCATTTTCTTCTCAAAAGACATAAACTCCAAATATAACCAGTTTATATTAAGTTGTCAGCATGTTTTAACCATTAGAATTCCTTCTTCAAATGAGGCAACAAACTTTTGGCGCATCAAAAATGATAGTCTTTTAGAAAACAATTACTTTTTGTATGAAATAAAATTAATTAATTTTTTTTTGAAATACAGTAGACTCTCGCTAATTCGGCTCCTTTAACATCGGGCTACTTTTTAATTCGGGCGGCAGTTAAATTTGAAAAGAGTTTGTTGACATTTTCGAAGTTCGATTGTAATTATCGAATGAAGCAAATATGCTCAAATTTGCCATGCTTTGTCTCAGTTGTGATGTGATTTTGCATTATTAAGGGGCTTTAATAAAATTTACAATTAATATGAGCATGTAAATTTAATATCAGTACGCAGGTAAATAAAAAAATCGTTGCATTTCAAAAAATTTCATGCCTCCCCGTCAAATAATTTCGTCAGATATCTTTAAGATTTCTGCAGAAAATATCTACATCTCAGCTGAAAATCTGCCGAGAAATCTGTAAATATTCCTACGAATTTTATTTGGGCTTGGGACAAAATTCGTCAGAAAATTTGCAAAATCCTTGTGCATATTCTGACGAATTTCTGTAGATATTTTGCCGATTTTCTGTAGAGCTTTTTCTACATTCCAGACTTTCCAGACAGCTGTGTCTGAAAAGATGGAATATTTTTCATTGAATTTTGTTTGCAAAATTCAATAGATTATTTATATAAAATAAAGAATTCTGCGACGCCGTGTTATAAGTAGAGAATAGTGAAGTGAAAACTTTAAGCAGAGTGTCGACCTGAATTTCGTGTTTTTGTATAATTCCATGGGCGATTTTTAAAAAATTTGTATTTTTGCTTGAATCTTTTTACTCATCTAAAATGTTTAATCGGGTAATGCTTCTTAAGCAGAGCATACCATTTTCTTTGTAACTTCTACAGTTTCTTGATAAATCAACAATATTTTTGTTGAGACAATGGAGACTACCCAAACGGCAATTTTGAGGAAGATTACTGTTGGATGTATGTATTTTGGATCCAAAAATGGGTCCTGTGACGGTCGTCAGAGCGTCGAATGACCGAAAGTGGGGAATAATGTGACGGTTATTACGATAGTCACTTGACGTCGTAATAACCATGAGATTACTCGCCCACGACTAAAATATGACGCGCCGAAATGGGCTCTTCCAGTGACTTTCAGTGTCCCTATAAATATTCTTCCCCACGCTGGGTATGTCTAAGGGGAAATTTCACTTGTCAAATGGCAAATAGAATTACTCAATGCTGTGAATTCGCAAAGTAGTTGGCAATTTCGCTTGTTTTCTCAAGAATATTATAGTTTAACATTAGGAGGAAAAGCTCCTTCGGTAGAGAAATGTGTTTTGATTGATAAATACCCGGACAATTTTTATGGAAAATTAAATTTCGTTATTCAGGTGTTTGCTCCTGTCTCAGGAGTATTGTGTGATAAAAATTTTGTGTCTAAAAGTCCTATTTAGTGAAAATTTTAAAAGATTTTTGTGTGTTGTTGCCATCCAGGTGGAATATTTTCGACATGTCGGACTGTTCATTCAGCAATAGTCGAATGAGAAAAATATTCGCAAATGTGTGTAGTGAAATTGGAAAAAAATACAAAAATTCCATAAAAAGTAGCAAAAAACAATAAAATATGTGAAGAATTATTGAGAAAACGGTGTCGAAGGTGATATTATAGTACAAAATTGTGGAGTGCATTTGACTTTTTCATTGAGAGTACGTACGTGGATTTCGCACATATGCGGTAAAGAGGGATGGCAAGTGCACTGTTTTTGGTGCGTCATTTTTTTCGTACGGAAAAGGATCGTCGCTTGGATTCGCTTTTATTGCTTGATGTTACAGTAAATTTTAAGCCCGTAAAATAACTAATATATTACTAAGTCAATTTTGAGTAATGCTCTGACTAAAATTCCACGCGAATGAGACTAATTTTTAAGATTCCAATTAGGAGTAATTTTTTGACCATTTCTTGTAGAACAAATCCCAGTCATTTTTGAGTCGGATTTATTGTTTGCCCATTCCCAATCCGCAAAAAATTACTCTGACTCAAAAATGACTGGTTAATAAATGGTCAAAAAAATTACTCCTAATTGGAATCTTAAACATTAGTCGTATTCGCGTCGAATTTTGGTCACAGCATTACTCAAGATGGAATTAGTAATATTATCGTTATTTTACGGTTCTAAAATTTACTCTACCATGCGGTAACAAAAGCGACTCCAAATGACGGTATTTTTCCGTACAAAATATGACGCGCCAAAAACAATGCATTTGGCGTCCTTCTCTAGCGCATAGGTACGAAATTGACATACACATTTTGAATGAAAACGTTTAGTGCACTTCACAACTTTGTAGTGCATTACCACTGTAGACGATATTTTCTCAACAATTCTTCACACTTTCCATCGTTTTCTACTACGTTCTATGTAAATTTCTCTAATTTTTCCCTAGTTCACTACACACATTTGCGAAGATTTTTGCCGTTCGCCTATTGCTGAATGAGCCATCCGACATGTCGAAAATTTTCCCATTGGATAGCAACAACACAAAAAAATCTTTTAAAATTTTCACTAAATAGGTCTTTTCGACACAAAATTTTAATCACAGGACACTCCAGAGACTGGAGCAAACTCCTAAATCACAAAATTTAATTTTGCAAAAAAATGTTTGTGTGTTTATCATGAAAAAATTGCCTAATTTTCACTTAACTTCTGTCGGCACTGTACTTTTTCGAATCATAACACACATCTCTACTGAAGGTGCTTTTCCTCCCAATGTACACTAGTATATTGTTGAGAAAACACGCGAAAATATCAATTACTTTGCGAACTTACAGCTCTGAACAATTCTATTTGCCATTTGACAAGTGAAATTTCCCCTCAAATATATCCAGTGAGGAGAAAAATTTTTATTAGTACACTGGAAGTCGGCGTCATATTTTAGTCGTAGGCGAGTAATCTCAGAGTTATTATGACGCCAAATGACTTCCGTAATTACCGTCATATTATTCCCCACTTTCCGTCATTCGACTCTCTGACGACCGTCATAGGACCCCTTTTTGGAATCCAGAATACATACATCCAACGGTAATCTTACTCCAAATTGCTATTTGGGTTGGGAAACAATTTCCATCAAAAAAGCATTTTTTACAAAAATAGATCCCAATGTGTAGAGGCCTTTAGGCAACAAACTATTGACTCGCACTGATGTATATACCACACGGAATTAGGGGTTTGATGCGACAGGAGGACTTCATTAAGGATGATTCCCTTCGAATCCCACCAAAAGCTTCCCAAACAAAAAGCTACCTATCCGGCAATCCTGGTTTAAGTAATAAAATGATCTTCATTATTTGTTGAATTTCTGATGTGGTTCTACTGTGAAAATCGCGTCTGGATAGAGATGGTGTTCTTGTGTGTGTATTGAGGTGCTGCAGGTGAGTTTTTTGCAAGAGGGAAATAGGCGGAAAACTCCATAGTCTTGTGTCAATTTCCGCGTTAAGGTTTTTCCTCCCTTCGAGCTGAATTTCTCTCTTGATCGCTCTCTCTCTCCCTGGCCACCCTCTCCAGTTTGCGCGCGCATTTTCACCTTCCCCAGCTTTTCCTCTGGCGACACAACAATCTGGTTCGATGTACGGGAATCCGGGTGTCGGTGTTTTGTTGTGAAAAGCTATTTTCATGCGGAACTCTCAGTCAGTGCGGCTTTCACCGTATGCCGGTAACAACTGATTCTCGTGGCAACTTTTGCACTTTTCCGTCTCTGGGCTCGTTGCGTGGTTGCTTCTTTTCCGGGAGAGTGATGGTGTGAATCCTGATGAAAATCCCATGTCTGGCAATTTATTATTGCCGTACTTGTCGGGCTTTTCTCTAACGCTCTTTTAGTGTTGTGAAGTGCATTTTTTGAAAGGCAAAAGGGACTATACGAGTAGTAAATTGTGTCGTCATAAATTTGATTGCTGCCTCTTATTCATCGTGTCCCATTCATTCCTAAGGATCCATTGGTGAATTTCCTTTTTTTTTTCTTCCACGCGATTAGGAATTTTTGCCAGCCTTGGAAGCTCCCCATGGATTATATTCCACTCATTATTATTAAAAGATGTCATAGGAATGGAGGACAATAATTTATATGGATTATTTCTCCGTCGAGGACTCACAGATTAGTTTCGTTTGCGTGAAAGCCTAACCAAGGAGGGATCAGGAAGAAAGGACGGAAATTTTATTTTGGGAATGGTTAGAGTTATTTGTGGTATTTTGTGTGCAAAATAATAAAAAACACTTTTCTCCAGGATATTTATTTTTTTTGTTCAGTGAAGTTTCCCAGAGTAAATAAGACAAGATAATAAATTAATCTATTACACCGTCCAACTTTCTCAATAAAACCGCGCACAGGATACAGAGAAAAAAAAAGCTTTCCCAAAAAGTGCTCCAGTGCAGTTGGAGTCTTGAGTTGCAGTGTTGTCAACAGTGGCCCCAATCGCGAAGAGAACAAGGTGGTGGCAAAAGTACTTTATTTATTAGTTTGGGAAAGAACGTGAAGTGTGTTGTTGGGAAAACAAGGGCTAAAAAAAAGGGAGAATGGTTAGTGTTGGCGGATGGTTTGTTGGCTTTCAGCACGACACACTATTGTAAGTTATTTTATGAGTGAAAATGTCCAAAGTGGTTTAGTTGCCATCTCACAAATAACATGCAGACATAGCCAAACATGTGGATTATGTGAGTCCTTTTTGCACAAAACCAGCGCTTTGCAGTGGAAGGTAAAGTTTCAAGTGGATGGAGGCATATTGAGTGTTTGTTAAAGTGCTGTGTAACACATTTTTCCATTGACTACATCCTCCCTCGAGCTTCACAAATTTTTCGTGACACACTCCAAAGAAAAAAAATAAATAAACCGCGTCAGAAGACTTGAAGGAGCTACAATTTTATCTCCTTAACGTCTCTCTAGTTGGTGAGTATCAAGTTGCCGTATTCAAATTTCATTCTCAAGTTCCACTGACTTTTTTTGGGGGAAAAATGGGATTGGAATCGTTTTTCAACAATCACCGAAAAAGCTTCTTAAAAAGCTGCTGGAATTTTATAATTTTCCCGGCCATACGATAGGTTGCAAAATATCGTTGGTTGGATCAGCAAATGCGCCAAGTGCATTTGCTTCGTGTGTGCATTTGCTGCAAAACACGCACCGCTGCATGGTACAGTAGAGTCTCGCTATAGGCCATCGCTCTATAGTCCACAATTTATCGACCGTTGATTTCAAAACACTGATTTTAAGTTAGGTTATGTTTTTTAGTATGCGACATGCATAATTATTTTAATATTTTTGGCAAACTTTATTAAGTAGTTGTGATAATTGTGATCCAGAATGAAGAGAGCGAGGACAAGTATCACAATCTCAAAGAAAGTGGAAACCGTCGAGCAATTACAATACTAAAAATCGTTGATAATTTTAAAAAATTACATGGACTATAGTGCGACCCAAGTGTCAAATTTGAAACCAAATATGGACTATAGCGAGACTCTACTGTATTTGCAATCGATTCGTTCTGAAGATTGTTTCCAGGGCCAAGACAGCAATAGACGAACTTCATTTACCGTAGATGCCGGTGACTTTGTCCAATCCGATCCGATCTACCGTGTCTGATTTGTCAGGACCATTCTTACACATTAGAATTAAAGAAAAGCTTACGAACAATAGGGGGCTAAAGTCACTCACGGAAGATATACACACACGCATTGACGGTACTCATTTGAATCATTGTTTTTGAATCGCAATAGTTCCGTAAAGAATCAGTCTTCTTTATAGTATCCTTTATGAATATCCTCTTCGGATATTTCTGAATGCAAAATAAAGTGAAGTGCTTTAGCTAACTTTGAATGTTACGTTGAATGACAATGTTTGAATTCAATATTTCAACGGTTCTACTACAAACGTTTTAGTCTAACCTTTAGGTGGTCTGATGCTTCATCGTAGAAATGGGACCCAGAAGGCCCATAACACTTCATCGAAATGAATAGATAAACTCGTGAAGAAAGATGGTCGTATTGCTTAATGCAAAGCTGAGAAAAATGAAACTCTTCATTCTAACCTTATGCTTTAGATAGACCTACCTAATGGCCTAGATAGACTTACGGCTTAAGCCGAGTAACGACTTACTGAGAAATTAATAGGAATATAATCTAATCACTGTTTTGATTATAATTACATTAGGCTGTCTTTCGGCTTAAG
This sequence comes from Phlebotomus papatasi, assembly GCF_024763615.1. NCBI lineage: Eukaryota > Metazoa > Arthropoda > Insecta > Diptera > Psychodidae > Phlebotomus > Phlebotomus papatasi. The sequence goes on from NC_077223.1 coordinate 7,607,441, forward strand.
CCTTCGGCCTGTCCTGAACAGTAGATTCTCGCTAATCCTTTATTTGTTTCGATCGGGAATCTTTCATCGACATTCCTGTCTGACCAGTAGGGAAATTCGATACCAGTTTGACAGTGCCATATTACAAATATTCGTGTTATGATTAGAGAGCAGGCTGACATTAAAAATCATTAGGGGAAAGCGTGTAACTTTCAGACGACTCAAGCTTCGGAAAACTCAATTTTTCTCTATGTTCGTAATGGATTTGACTCATTAATCTTTTCGGGAAACTTGAAGTATCAGACTAGATATTAAATAATTATAATAATTAATTATATAATATTAATTATAATACGTTATTATGTATTATATGTTTAATATCTAGTCCGATGCTTCAAGTTTCCCGAGAAGATTCATGAGTCAAATCCATTACGAACATAGAAAAAAAAATAAGTTTTCCGATGCTTGAGTCGTCCGAAAGTTAGGGCCTCGACAGACCTGAGGATTAGCCGAGAGACGGCTTAGCGTAATTTTATTAGAAATAATCGTCAAACTACACAGTAAAAAATAATTACTACGATTATCGCGTGTAATGGGAGTAAATCGATTATCGTAGTAGTTTTCGCTGAATATCTCTAGTTGAATTTAACCCGCTGAATTTTTTTTAAGTTGAAAATTTTTAGTTTAATATTTCTAAAGTTGAATTTAACGGGCTGAAATTTTTTTCCGTTTAATTTCGCTTAGTTGAATTGATGGAGTTGATTTTTTATCGTTGAATTTTCTTTTGGCTGAATTTTTTTTTGAGTTGAATTTCATTTTGGTTTGTTTCTTTAATATAAATTATAAATAAAACAAATTTGAATAAATTCAAATTTTTTTTTTTATTATTTTCTTCTTTGGGAACATATTGAAGATGATGAACGATGTAAATATCCACTGAAAACGCTCCTTACAAGCATTTTGTATGGATTAGTGGCCCGTTGTCTATACAAATATAACGTATTCAGGAATGTCCTTGTCTAAAAAAGAATAAAAATTGTAAATAAAAAAGTAAGATATGGGAAAAGTTATGTAGTGATGTTTCAAGCATTATACATAGTTAACCCTTTAAGGACGATTAGAACACCGGTGTCCCATAAAGAAAATAATATTTGCTAACTATACCTAAAATTATTTTTTCCTTATGTCTGTATATAATTGTAAAGTAGAAGGTTGAAGGAATCTAAAATATTTTTTGCAAGTCTCTAGCTATTTGTTATGTAGTAAATATTTAAGCTTAAAAATGGCGAATTTTTAAATTCTCAAATTCATAATTGATTTTATTTATTTTTTAGACTTAAAATTTTTTTTAAGCAAAACTCTTTTGGCAATAAAAACTACAATACTCATACATAATATTTTCATTAAAGCGAAAAATATTATTCATTGGTATTGTCTGAAAAATTATACTTAAATTTTTGGGCGATTTTTGTCCCTATCTTTAATAGAATCACAATATACACCGAATCAGACTCTGTTAGACTTTCCAAGGTTAGATGTAAAACTTATCATTGATTATGTTTCTCAGTTTAATTTTTATTGTTGATTTTCAGTCCGTAAAAAGTGTCTCGTCGTTAAAGGGTTAAGTCTTAAAATAACTATTTTATTTTAAGGGCTTACGTGGGTCTCGCATTCCAGGAAAAAACAGCATATTATTCTTTGACGTCTTTCTTCAACATAATAAACAGAAAAATGATTCGAGCTCATAAGCATAAAAACGTATAACATTTTATCTATATTTTCTGAAATTTCCAATTAAAAATCTTTAAAATTCACCTATTGGGACCTGATTTTCGGAGACTTATTTTGAAAAAAACATGCTTTTCCTTGGACAAGATTTCTCAGAGTGTATTCATCAGAAATAAAAAGAAAACTAAATATTTCCTGTTAGCTGATGAGTTAAGCTCGTACTTGAACGGTAGTATTTTTCATCTTGATCACAACTTATTTTACAAGACAAAACGTGGTATAAAATACGACAAAAATTGTATTTTTTTTCTAAAATTCTACGAATACAAATTTTATTTTAAAAAATCTACCATTCAAGTACGAGTTTACTCGTCAGCTAATAGGAAATATTTATCTTTTTGATTTCTGATAAATACACTCTGAGAAATATTTTCCACGGAAAAGCATGTTTTTTTCAAAATAAGTATCCAGAAATCTGGTCCCAACAGCTGAATTTTAAAGATTTTTAATTTAAAATTCCAGAAAATATTGTTTAAATGTTGTAATTTTATATGCTTAACAACTTAAATTTTAATAAAAATTTTCATAGAGAAAATATGGTATTTTCTATTCTTTTTGACCCACCTAACCCCTTAATATTAGCAGATTGTTAGCATAATTTATGTCTGTGTTTGGAATTTTACGTGAAATTTTTAAAATTACAGTGCCATACTACTATAATGCTTTTACGATTCTTATATAAAGCAAAATTTCGTGATTAAACCTAAGTGAGGTTACTTATGCCTCAAAACGATTTTAATACCAAGGAAACATTATACACAAATTTAAATTAATTCACAAAACGACAATACTCATATCTCTAATGTTTGTAAAATTTTGATTCTGCAAACTTACCTATAATATTTGTATGGATGGCACTCCCTCCGGAGGTTTTATATTTTTAATATCTGTCAGCGCCTGTGAATAATCAGATTAAAATGATTTTAAAAAAAATCCCTATTCTATATAAAAATCATAAAAAATGGATGAAAAATCGTCCTACATTTGCGGAATTCTCGACTCATGAAATAGAAACTTATCCGTTAATATTTTCTTTTTACATGGTTTGATACATAGGGGAAAATTCCTAGGCCTTGCACAGTCAAAGCTTCATAATGACTAAATTTTTCCTATGTTTCTGAATAAATGTGACTCATCGCAACCATATTTTAAAAACAAGGGGAAAGTGACCTGTGTTTTTTTCTTAATATATTGCAGGTCCCCATGCTTGGGACCGCGCAAGGCATGGGCACTTTCCCTTATCGACTTACTGCAGATTGAATTAATTAAAAAAATGGAAAAAAATCAAAAAACAGTAAAGAACAAATTTTGTTAGCAAAACATTAAATTTGGTGAAAGATTTAATTTTATTAGTAATAGCTTTAGCCATTCAGACATATCCAAAATGTGTAGGAAAGAATGGTATGTGAATTTTGATTTCAAGTTGAATAGAACTAAATTTATATGTTACCTTTGAGTTCAACCAGTAAAAAAATTATGGTAAAGAAATACTATGTGAAATGGATAAACCTGAGAAAACTTTTCAGAATAAATTTAATTACTAAAAATTTTGTATGAAATTATGCTAAATTATGAAAAATTATTTTAGGAGTACAGAATCTAAGACACAAGTTCGAGCATTTCGCAAAGCTTGAATGCTTTGAGCCCCTGTTTTACTCTAATGGGCAAAAAGAATTTTTTTTTCACTCATTTTGCTCTCTAACCCCATTTTGAGGATTAAGGGAGATACGTTTGGAGCACTAAAATTTTCTTTTGGCTGGATTTGTTTATTTTGGGAGCTCAGACAGTCAGATTCAGATTTCCATGCGTGGAGCTGATTGATGTCGAATGTATTCCAACGTTTCATAGAAATTTCGTGAATTTCTCACAATCCAGGAAATCTATCTGACTTCCTGTATCCCTGGGTTTAGTAAAATGATCAAAAACTTACCGTAAAACAATCAAAAAATGTTGAAATTGCCTGCAGCTTCTTGCACTTGTTTGCACAATGACACTTTCAGGAACTTCTAACGCCGCCACATGTTCATTACAACGATAATTGGTTGAAAATTCAAGTAAAGTTGAATTTTACAACGATAATCGTTGAAAAGTTCAACTCAAGGTTTAAAATTGCCACAATAATCAGATGAAAATTTCAACTTTTAGTTGAATATTCAACTAAAGTTAAATTTTCAACTGATAGTTTAATTTTCAAGTGTAAGTTGAATTTTACAGCAATAATCGTTTGAAATTTCAACTTTTTCTTGTAATATTACTACGATTATCGGTTTAATGTCGGGAATTCAACTAGAAAAATTCATCTTGTTTTTACTGTGTACATTTCTATCATTTTCCACTAAGTCGTCCCTCGGCTTAAGTCGTAAGTGTGTCTAGGGCATTACGCGCTTTCCCCTACTGATTTCACTGTGCGACACGTTGTGGGTGTTTCTGACGAGAGTGCAGAAACTTGTTAGAGGGTCATTTAAGGATCTCAAATTTGAAATTCATTTGTCCGGGTCACGTCTGGATTTTTTAATATATGCATTCTTAGTTTTTTGCTGTTTTCTAAAATTCAAAAATTTATATCTACGGTCCTATTTATCCGGTGGTAGTCACATAATGCTAAAATGATGCGTAATTTCATCCTCTATAACTCTTGTAAACATATTAAGAACCTACGATAAAAATAAAGTCTATTTTTTAAAGATTTTTTGAAAAAGTGCACCCAAAATTAGAATGCTCGAATAAATTCGTATATTTAAATCTCGATACAGTCTAGTAACATTCTCTACGCAAGATTTTACAGAACCAAGCGGTATTAAAGTCTGCTTCAATACTAACAGTTGCCCGTACAAGCGTACATCAATTATTCAATTAAGAAGAATATCAACTGGTAAAGTCCATAAAATGTTGGTTTTCAAATAATAAATTTAGTAGCTATATTTTCTCATGACTGCAAAATCTGACAGTTGGTGTGTTAACAAATGTCATTATTTCATCACGAGTAGTGCTAAAATTGGTCATGCAACGTGAGGAGAAAATTTTCTCTTCAATATATTTGTTCAAATGCCTCAAACAAAAATGTTAAAGCTGTTCGTGACTTTTGAGCGACAGTATCTCTCACTTTAGTAATTTTTAACCCGAATTTCATGACGTTTATTATTACGTTTTTATATGTACTTCACTGAGAAGGAACAAGATTGGCAAATATATTTCTAAATTTTCGTGTTTGAAAAAGAACAATAACATTATTGTCTTGGTTAGGAACTTCAGATGATGGTAGTTCCTTTTATTACTAAAAAAAAAATGTTAGGGTAAGTGTGCCATATTGCGGCATTGTTGCATGCAAGCGCCAAATTTTCAAGTTCGGAATGAAATATTTTTAATACAGATTGATTTTTTTTGCTATTTTTTCTTAAGGATTGTTTCTTGCAACTTTGTAGACAGTTTTTATTTTCTCTCAAATAATTTTTAATACATTTTAAAATGAATAAAAGTGTAGATATAGCTTTGGTGGCCTATTTTGGCCACTTTCATTTTCATGGATCGTTTTTTTGTTATTTTTTTGTATTGTATAATCTCTAGAATATGCAATAACTAAAAAGTCATAGAAATTCGAGGAACAAAAAAGTGGACGGAATTACAAGCTGGCCGAAATTTGGTACACTTACCCTATGTTGTATCCTTTCACGTACTATATTTTAAAGCAGCGTCTTGAAATCTTTTGTCTAATTCTCAACCCGGTTGCATCGGTTCCAATCTGTAATACGGGTTCGAGACCTAAGGCTTAGCTATATGACTTAACTTCTATAAATTTTTATCAGTCAAGATTTACTGAAAAAATTTGAATCAAAATTGGATTATTAAAAGCAAAAACTGATGCATTAGATACTGAAAATCCAATAGAATCGGTTGCTATTTAGGATTTTGATACCTTCGAGAGCTAGGCTGAGCTTCTAGTCTGACGACTACGCAATGGATCGGTAAAGTACACGTAATTGATTATCCTTTTTTTTTAAAGTTTACTGAAGGATACGGGGTGAATATTTACTAATTTCAGTGAGTTAAATTTAATTAGAACATTAGAACGCAAGGCCCATGCATTAATAGGACGTGAGCTCCACTTTTTTACTATTTTAGCACCCTAAAGAAATAGATAATAATAATTAATTAAAAATTTGATCTATCCTATCTAAAATTGGAACTCGATCATTTTTATTTTCGAACTCGAAAGAGAGATCAATTATATAATCCACTTTTTTATTCAATTTGTGACATGGCTAGAGGCTAAACAGTAAGAGATACCGACTTCTGATCTTCGGTGAGTGACCAAACAAAATCATATCTTTTGGTTTATTTCCAAAACGGCTCCTAGATTTTTTCATTTTCGAATATGTTTGGATGTAACCAAGATGAATATATCGTCCTGGTACATCTAAGTTCGTTAAACATTTCGATATCGAATTTCCGAAGATCAAAGTTTAACCACTTTGGAGGGCCTATTTTTCAACCGATTTGTTTAAAATTGGATTTGTTTTGAAACATATTAAAATTTCCAACATGGCTCTATCGGACTTGATCGGTTATAAATCGGTAATATACCTGTAAATTATTTACCATTCTCGGATTAACTTTTTATTTGTTCAAAAGCTTGTTACTCTTGCTAAAATATTCTAAAACCTACTTTTATTAAGCAATTTCTTATTTCGGAATGGTCTTTTTTGTTTAATTTATCAATCGCTTTAATCGGAAGTAAAGCGGTTATGTACCCAAAAGGCATTCGAGAAGATAATACACGGATGGCTCTTTCTTGTGAGTTCTTTCTCTCTATATTGTTTTGTACCCTCTACGCAAGGCTTATATAATTAGACTGTCTTATACTGGCTTTAGAGTAGAGATTTAGCCTAGTTCATAAAAGTCTCAAAATCCAAAATAGCAACGTATTTTATTGGTTATCTAGGATCTTGTGAATTATTCTCCCTTAGATCTAATCCTAAACCTTATTTTCTTCTAAGATAGAGAATTAGAGCAGTTAAGCCATATAGCTAAGTCCAATGCCCTAGACGTACGACTTAAGCCGAGAAACGGCTTAGTGGGAAACTGATGGAAATTCTGTTTAATTATTATTTTGATTATAATTACGTTCAGCCATCTCTCGGCTTAAGCTGTAGGTTGGTCTAGCACTTAGGTCTGAGGTCTGTATAAGGCTTAGCCTTATGGTTTATATGTTCTAATCCCTTATTGCTCAAGATTTCTTTTTGAAAAATTCAATTTAAAATTGGATGATAAAGGGCAAATGATTTATTAAGTTCTGAAAAATTAATAAAATTGGTTCTTATTTAGGAATTTGAGAACATTATGCCCGAGAAACGCTGACGACTTAAGCCGGAAGACGGCTTAAAGCAATTATAATCAGGAACGGATTACATTTCCATCAGTTTCTGATTAATCCGTCTGTCGACTTAAGTCGTATGTGTCTCTAGGGCATCAGGAATTTGACTAAATCCCTAGTTTAAAGATTGCTTTAAAGTCTGCTCGTATCCCTTCTTAATCGGTCAAAGTGTTGATAAGGATATAGGGAGATTCTAACAAGAATTTAAACACAAACCAGGTCTGGAAAGGGTTTGGTATTGCATAAAAGGTAGCTATTCTGGTTACAATGGTAGGGCTTACAGACATTTCAAGTAAATGAAGCTTTAATTTCGTCAATTAGGGATGTTAAAACCATATATGCAATAAACCTTAGCCCGATTTTAGACCCTTGACCAAGCTATAGCATCACATTTCAAGTGATTATAGAAAAAATAAGCACATCTAACTTCGTGGCTGGATTAATCGCGCTTTTATTCGAATTCGAATGTAAGCTCATTGTGATTTTGCCAAATTCCTCTCAAATATTTTATCACAATCAATTTTTAAAATACCTCCGCACAGAAATCCAGTTAGTGAATATTTCAAATGCCTCTCAATGAACGATAATATCGGATTTCATGGTGGGATTTAGGCACCCCCTCGGATATCAGGAGGGTGATGTTGACCAATTGAAATGGGAATTAATTGCATAGAGATGCGTTCTTTTCACACGAGTCTCCTCATCAAAAAAATAAAATCCATACTAAAAGCCCCTCATGTGGGATAATCTTGAACGTATCAAAACACCCCTATTTTCATGTTTATTGTCTTGTTATTTGGCGATTGGATTGCTTGTATCGATTTCTTGTGTGCCATGTTGGAGATGCTTGAAAAGGGGTTGTGCACAAAAACACCTTGATTAGGATTCTCTTCCCTCCACATTTCCCAGCTGTATATCTTTTCGGCATCATTAGGTGGCAGACGGGAGTTGGGATTTCGTCTTTCTTTTTGAGCTTAATACCGTCCCCTATGAAAAAGCAAATGCATCTTCAGGACGGGGGGAAGAATATACATCTTAGCTAGTGAAATTGGACTCTAGAAAAGCTCAAGGGGGTCCTCGGCAAAATCCCAACCTTTCTTCTGGATTTCAGATGGGGAAAGGAATCGAGGCCCATGAGGCACGTCCTCGAAACGACACAGGAATTACAAGTGTGATGGGAATAACAAAATTTGCAATCAAGCGAGTTTGAAAATCAACCATGCCCTTTCCCCCTCCGAAAAATGTCTCACGGGAGAAAATTGTCACAAATTGTTAGTTTCGCTCTGATACACCAAAATCGGTTTTTTTTTCTGAGTAGGGGCTGGACTGGAGAGGGACTGGGGACAAAATTATTTGTTTTTCGTCGATTTTATTGGGTTGATTTAGTTTAAAGTTGGTCCCAATTTATTTGACCAAATAAATACGCAGATTCGAAAGGGGTTAATAATTCACATGGAAAATTTGTGTGATTAAATTTGGATGTAATTTTGATACTATGCTCTATATCACTCTCTGCATAATTATTCATTATGTACAATGGAATAATTCAATTTTTCCCTGACATTTACTGGCATATGGAGGCCTATGTGAGCTTTTAAAAATCACTAAATCACTGTAATATGTGTAGTAGGGGAGACTGGGGCAAAACTTGTCAAAACGCATATTTAATTCTTTCACGAGCTTTGAGAAAACTTAAACGCTTTATAATGAGCATATTCTTATAGAAAATTTACTGCTCTACAATATTGCAGAAGACTATTCTCCTCTGTCTCGAAAGAAATGTGATTTTCGAATCATTTTTTAAAAGTCGATTTTGTGGAGATTCTCAAAATTGCTGGGGCAAATTTTGTCAGTCTGCAGATAATTTGTGATGTTTTACTCTCTCAAACGTTAAAAATATCAAATAGACATAGTTTTATAGGGAATTTATTCCTGTACAACTTTGTCGAAGATAATTTTTGTCTATCTTAACGAGAAATGTGCTTAAATTGAGCTAATCAGTATTGATATTTTCTGTAAGCGAAATATTCCAAAAATAGGGCAAAAATTTCATTATTTTTTATTTTAGATAATTCCTCCTCGAATCCCTTGAAACTTTGTAAGTTTAAGAAGGTTCATGAAGGCTATCTAAAATAAAAATTTCAATCCTCAGTCTCTTTTATTTTAGAAAATATTGAATATTGAAATTTTCGTTTTGACAAATTTTGCCCTAGTCTCCCCTACTCTGAAAAAACTATCTCGTAAACAATCTCGCAAAAAATTTGTAAAATAATTCGATTTATATGGAAAAGTAACAAGATGTTTGGCTACCCCTATCGCCATAGGGATTCTTGTAAAATATTTTCATTTTCAAAAAGATATCTTGTTAAAACCGAATCCAACAAAATTAATTAACAAAATTCTTGTAAAAGTTTTCTCAAAATCTCGTTTTCATGGGAATTTCTCAATAGATGGCGCTGCAAAATATATAGTTTTCTCTTTCATTTTAATCTCTTTCTCTTAAAATGACCTTGTAATATTTTCTGTAAAATTGTTCATCAATTTTATGGAAATAATAATCACAATTTTCATGCTTTATGTTATATATAAAATTATACGCCGGTATGCTGTCTGCAGGAAATGGTTAAATAGGACTTTAGAGACCATTTCCGACTACAAAATCGTCATTTTTTTTTGTAAATAAACAAAAAAATACTAACAAGACTTTTACAAGATTTTGTATATTATTAGTAAAAAATGTTGAGTATCCTGTATCAAGATATCTTGTTGAAAATGAAGAGATTTTACAAAAATCCATATGGTGACAGGGGTAGCCAAACATCTCGTTACTTTTCTATAGGGGGCAACGATATTTTACAAAATTTTTACGAGCGAGTTTTATCAGAGTAGGTTCAGTTGATATTTTATGTAACTATGATATTTTTAGAAATTTAAAAATTGAGATTTATCTCGATTATTACTCTCGTAATTTACTTTCTCAATTTTCTTGAATGTATAGAAAGGACAAGCTCAAATAAGATTATAAATTTTAGAAGGATCAGTAATCGTCCATCGTCGTCTTAGCATTAGTAACCAGTCTCTAGACTAAATTAGTGAAAAGGTCTCTAGCGGTTACCGAAATTTAAAGTAAAAAACTGGTTAAAAAACGTATGGAGCTCATTACTTGTTTCAATATAATATCATTAGACTTATTATTCGATTAATAGATAAAAACAGTTTTCTAGAGGTAAATTTATCAGGAGAGGGGTAAATGGGTTAAATTATTTTTGTTCAGTTGCATGGATGAATGGACTTCGTGCCTTTAGAAATTATTTTATAAAATTTTACATTGTTAAAAAAAAATCAAGAAAAAAGGCTAGCATTTAGATTAAGGTACGGCTGACTTTGACTCCCTTAAAGAAATATGACAAATTAACAATTTCTTATAAAAAAATACCAAGGAAGGTCTTCACATTTATTAGTAAAATGCATGATATCCACAAGATGGTATGGTCGCCATCTTGATTTGACGTTTCTGTCCACCATTTTGAATTACTGTCATAATCTAAAGGTCATTCGATTAGACTGAAATTTTAGTATGCTATAGCTGATGTCAAGACCTTTTCAGAATGTATCTGTGTTCTGGTCTCGGTCAAGTAATTACCTAGATACAGAGCTTCAAAATTTCAACTTTGAAAATAATCGTATTTCCACGGTCTTTATTATTTCATCTTGAAAATCTGGAACTTAAATATCATAATAAGCACTAAAAATAGTTGGGACTTTTATTTTATATTTTCATTCGCTTGTACAAAATTAAAAAAAAAATTAAATGATATTTTTTTATCTTCTAAGCATAATTTATTTCAGATCGTGAAATAATATATTGTTTTATGCAGAAACATCGGTTTTATCTCCGTTTCTTTGTTAGATCTTATAGCCTAACGATAGCGCTATGTTTTTTTTTTTAATCACAAAAATAAAAAAAGAATGCGTCTCATTAGATCTGTATTCATGAGAGGAGAGTGTCAATATTTTCAACTTGGAGCGCCTGTATTTAGGAAAATACATGATCTAGATCGGATTATAATTTTCTGTAAAGGTTTTGACATCAGGTACAACATACTAAAATTTCAGCTCAATTCGTTGAGTTTTAGGTTTTGACCGTTTTGACAGTTACTCAAGAAACGTCAAATCAAGGTGGCGAACATGCCATCTTGTAGAATTCCAGCATTTAATCCGAAGTACTCAAATTACTGGATAATTTGTATTCAATTACTTTCCTTATATTGCTTTAAAAAGTCAATGATATGCCATTACATGATATGAATTATGAATTAGGAAATAAAGATCATCTGTGATTATGTCTATTTATGGGGGAGGAGGGGCATAGGCCGAAATATTGCTCCGGATATCGATTTTGGTTAGTTTTGTAGGCTAGTTAACAGTTTAGGCATAGCTTAAAATGAACTTTTGAACCAAATATTGTAATAAAATTTGGATGGCGTCCGGATTTAATAAGTTTATAACTGGATTAAACATGGATATATTGTCTGATCACTGTTATATGGTCTATGCAATGTTTTCCAATCATTTTGTTGGACCAAAATTCATTATTGATACATATTTTGCATATGAAAGTGTATTTTGTTTAAATTACCCTATAGGATATAAGGGAAAAATACTGAAAGTGATAATGGAAAATGCGTTTATAACAGCCGGATGGCACAATATTGCCCTGATATTAACATAAATAGTCCGCAAAATAAAATTTTAGACCAAAAAGTTGCGTTTCAGAACAAGGGACAAAATTGTACCAATGCATCCTTTCTCTAAAAGGCTGCAAAAACGTAATTAGTTCTGTTGCCAAAAAAATCTTATTAGGCATATTTTTTTAACTTTATAATAGGGCTCTACAAGAATAAAAAAGTTTGAGGCGAAATATAAATTAGATCCTGGGATATTAATTTTTTATTTATAGAGAAGCGTGAAACATTGATACAATTTTGCCCCGCATTGTAATTTAGCTCCACAAACCAATTGCGGGGCTTAAATTTCATTATTATGATAAGGCTCAATTCAAGGGGGAGATATTAGGGTGAAAATGTGTACACCACTTCCAGACACTTCCACAATTTGTATGGCAGAGGCCTTCGCACTTCCAAAACTTCACAACACTCTCGAAATTGTTGCAATGCTTCCAGTACTTCCTGCACTTCTCATACTTAGAAAACAATAATTTGTGCCAAGAAAAAGAAAAATAGAGGCGTTAAGAATAAGAAAAAGAGAGTCATTAGCCAAAGAAAGAATTTTATTTAATTTTTTTAACTTGTGTAGTGAATTTATTGTAAAAAGTAGAATAGCGTTGTAGAATTGTTAGTGAAGTATGTGATTCGGAATTCATGTACCCAATGAAGACATGTCTTTGGCCCGTAAATTCCCGTAAAAAACGGAAAACCTACAACACAAATTAAGCTGTAATAAAATTGAGCATATTTGCTCCATTTAATTGGCATAACCAAACTTGTACAATGTCAAAAAAGATCTTTTCAAATTATACTGCCGCTCGAATTAAAAATCTCAACAAAAAGTAGCGTAGTCTGAAATAATACGGAATAGGGTAGAAAAGACTTTATATTCGGGTACTTCCACTTCAAAAGACTTCCAAACACTTCCTTTTCAACGGTACATCACTTCCAACCCTCCTTGGCTCAATCCCATTTCGAAATAGGATAAAAAACTCAATTTGAAAGGTACCCAAATTCAAAGATGCCCCATTTCAAAGTTGCTTCACTTGTCCCTAACTGAAGTTTGGATTAGAGTAGATTACAGTGCGGGCCGTGCGGGCCGTTCCTTGAAGGAACCGCTGCACCTAGGCTTCCTTTTGGGTCCATTATGCATTCCTAAGTAAATCAACCCCTGTTAAGGGCACGATGGTTCAAGTCAGCCCGTTTTTCGGGTGAACTTCATTAAACAGAGCGGCTTTAATCTTGATAGGTCTTCATTAGAGAACACCGCTTTACCCATGTTTGTGTAGAGAGTGACCGGTTACCCACCCGGCAAATTCTGCAGAATTCTGCAGAAATTCGTCAGATTTGAATTACTAACTGCCGAAAAATCAGCAGAATTTCTGCAGAATTTTGTTCTAAGGTGGATCCGATCATTGTATGAAATTCTGCAGAATATTCTGCAGAATTTCTATAGAAAATTTTAAAATTATCGGCAGAATTTCTTTAGAGTATTTAGATGATTTCTACATTTCTTCTACCCTTTCTAATGTTTCTAAACTTTATTTTAACCACATAAAAATATGTATTAGGTGAGATTCTTAACAATCTCACCTACTATAATCCTAACAAAATTTCATGTCGTCCGATCGACCTCAAACTTGGCCAAAATGTGTTTCAGCACTTCCTGATCACGAATATATATGTGGCTATTTTACGTTCCCGGCCGGCCGGCTGGCCGGCCGGCCGGCCGGCCGGCCGGCCGCTCTTTGGAGCTTAATAGCTCCTAAACTAAAAAAGATATCGACTTGCGGTTTTCGGCAAAGGTTATATATCGGGTGAAAATTGCAACTTGGTGCATAGACCCCCCACCCCCCACCCCTCCTTCCGCCATTTTGAAGACCCCCCTTTTTTTGTTTTCTCAATAGCTCCGTCCCTATGGCATCGAGCGGGCTCAAATTTTAGTATGTTATAGCTGGGCCTTAGAGCTTTCCATCAATACCAAACTTAAGGTCCCCCGACCCCCCTGACCCGAGCTATAAGGGTCCAAAAAAATTTTCTTAAAATGGCCATAACTCCGGTTCTAATTGTCAGAATTTAAAAAGTGAGGGCTTTTTGGAAAGCTCTCGTGAAATGCCACTTCCCCTTCTAACATCGCAAGTTCATAAAACCACCGCTAGGGGCGCTATTATTAAAAAGAAAATTTTTAAATCTTAAAAGTTAAATAACTCAAAAATTCCTTATGCAATCGGGCTGAAATTTTAGTATGTTGTAGCCGTTGATTATACCTATCAAACAAAAAAAACCTTAAGTCGATCTAAAACCCCTGACCCGAGCTATAAGGGGTCAAAGTTCGAACATTGACCGGCCTCTATCTCCGGTTCTAACTAACATAGCGACCTAAATTTTACCTTTTTGGTTTCGTCTCGATGAGCACTTTCAGATGGAAGTTCAAAAAGTCACCACAGGTGGCGCTGTGATAGCGTCAAAATTCATCGAAATTCAAAGTCACTTTTCTCAAAAACGGCATTGTGCAAGTTAATGAAATTTTAGTATGTTGTAGTCCAGTCTAGGACGTTTCCAAAATGGTGCGTATGCGCGCTGTGGTTTCAATAGAACCGGAGATATGAGGGGTCAAAGTTCACGAAATTCAAAAAATCATATCTCCGGTTCTATGTGACCGATTTTGATGAATGGGGGCTTAAACGAAAGATCTCACCAAATACTACAACTTTCTAGAATGTTTGAACTTCGTGGGACCAACACCAGGGGCGCCACAGTCGAAAAACCAATTTCAATATTACATAACCTCAATTATCTCGACTGTCGCTAAACCGATTTTGATGATTACTTTAACATAATTGTAGACCACATTTGTCTCTACATTTCGTCCATACATCATTTTTCGATCAGACTACGCTATCACTTCGATTTTGCCGTTTAAGTGTGAAAAAATTGATTTTTCCTATAATAACGCTTTGAAATCACTCAGATGCCAATTTGACTGCCTCTACTCCACCAAGACACTTAAAATAGGGGTTTAAATGGAAAGTCCCACAAAATACAACAATTCTTTGATATAGTTGAAGTTCAACAAATGACTACTTGGGGCACTCTGGATGAAAAAACGAGTTAAGAAACAAAAAACCTCGCTTATCTTGGCTTCTGAGTAATCGATGAGTTCAAGTTCTACGGCAAAATTATAGAGAACATTCTGGTCTACATTTCACCCATATAACACTTTTCTGTCAGTTCATCCAAATCTTTGATATTTTGGTTTAAATACAAAATTTGCATAATTTCACGAATTTGATTCAAGATAACTGAATGTCGTCTCCCAACTTCAGCTCTAAATCGAATTTGCATGCACTCCGAGTTAGCTCACGTTAAGAATCTCACCTACATAAGCCGGTTAGGATTATCTGTCCCTTTCAATTTATTTAAAATTCAATTTTTATTCAACAATTTTACGTGAATACTCTCTTTTTTTACAATATTATTATAATGTTATAATACAATATTATTAAATCAGCCATAATAGAAAATACGAAGGGGAAGTAAATGGTTAGAAAACACGAAAGAAATTCGCGATGCTCACGAAGTCGCACGACTATCCCGAAGCCACACGAAGTATCCGATTGAATGACAAGAAACGTTAAAATTTCAAAAGTGCAGAATTGCAGATTGAAGTTTTGCTGGGTAGTTAGCAAGATACCGGGCTCTCCAGCGACTGCCTACCACCAGGTACGCTGTCCTTGTCTTAATCGCGGTCCATTCCATTTGATAAAGTTTTAATACATCCTCCTGTATAATAGATTTCTTAACTCGGAAGGAGATCCCTACAGCAGGTTCGGGACCAATAAAGGCGGTCCTTGCCCCGGCTACCGCGAGGCGGTGCGCTTCTTCATTTACCGCTATACCCCTGTGACCAGGACCCTATCTGAATCTACTCCACTTTACTTTAAAATTTGCCCTTGTAAAACCGTATATGAAGCACTCTATATGGGAAAGTACTCTCCCTTCGAACGTTCATGCCTTCGAATAATGTGAATTTTCTTTTAGTTTTCCTAAAGTGGTCTTCAGACTAGAGGTTTAGCCCAGTTCCCTTAGGTATAAATATCCTAAATAGCATGCAATTTAATTGCTTTTTGAGAGCCTAATAAGTAATTTATCTTTAATAATCCAATCCTAAGTTAAATTTTTACAAAAAAATCATGATTGATAAAAAATTAGAACAGTTAAGCCATTTGGCTAAGCCTTAGGTCTGAAGCCCGTATAACACACTTATACATTTCTATTAAATATTAGTTGGCTTATCATCAATTGTTGATAATTCCGTGATAATTTAGTGTAAATCTTTTACGAAAAACAAAAGAAATTCACATTATTCGAAGGCATGAACGTTCGAAGGGAGAGTACTTTCCCCTATCGTAATTTTCCGGTTATTATTAAAGTTTCCTAAATAAATATTTCTGCATGCTTTATTCATAAAAATCATTCTTCCATTTATCATTCGTTTGGGCCAATATTCAATTTTGTTGAGTGAAATTCCTTGGGAACATTTCCCTGTCCAGACACTCTTTTATTCAGTTTCAATCATAAAATTGAAAATTCACCTTCCACCTCGTACTCCAGGTTCAGTCCAAAAGGAAGATCCACCAGGTTTTTCCGACATTGAAAGTTTTGTGTGTAAGATGCACATAAAGCAGTGAGAAAAACACAAAATTGATTCTTTCTCATGCAAATTTCACCGTCAAGGGAGGATATGAACGATTTTGCCTGTTTTCCTCATTTACTTTCTTTTCTATACAGCGATTTTACAGGCATTTTCCCTTCTTCCTCTTGGGTATAGCACGTCTTTTTATGGCCAGAAACCGCACGGCATTACGTGGAAAATGCGCGACGAAAAAGGGAAAAGTTTTCATCCTCTTTTCGTCCATTTTAGCGTGTGTCTATTGAAGTGGTCGGATCGTTCTTGTTGAGCTCCCAGGAGAGAAGGATGTAGTATTATATCTCTTTTTTTTTGGATGGTAGGAATGAGAATCATTTCATATTCTAGTTAGAATATGGTATTAAGACTGGAAATTCTCTCAGTTTTCCTTTCATACAAACCCATCTCATTCACATTTATAGAGTATTTTGTATTAATAATTAACTTGGGCTTTTGGAAAATGGATGAGGAAATAGGAAATGTTTCACCATCGAAAAATCCACCGAATATGTCCTCGAGATGTTTTCTTTCTTCCCCAAAAGTTGGGGTACTTTCGGAGAAACTAAGGTTCAACCAAAAATGCCGCATAAAGTGTCTGGGAAAAATTTATATTATATACATTGCAGTTGCAAAAGCAAGAGAACAGTATATATAGCACAAGACATACCGAAAGGTAAGCAGCCAGGGAATTAAAATATCTTCATTTCTTATGTGTTTTTTTTTTACACAAGGATTTTTTCTCATTCAAAATGTGCCAAGAATGAAAAGTTTTTCAATCAAACTTGGAAGCAAAATTCAACCTCTGCCCCTCTTATTCATTTGCTCTGCAACATTTTCTTCACGAATAGGTCACATTGATTATATTGAATGTCATAACAGAATAGAATGAAAATGGAAATAATTTCAAACTTTTGCCCACTTTATTTGCTTGTTCGTACATTTTGTTCTCTTTGTACTTTCATTGTGATTCATTTTGTGAACTAAAAGATGAACTTGTTATCTTGTCTTTTTGTAAATGACAATATTTAAATAGACTGAGAATATATAAGTCTTATGAATTACAGCGTTGCTAATATTCCTAACTTTCTGATGAGTTCCCCACAGAAAAGTTTTGTGGAATTTTTGGATAAAATCTTCGTAAAGTCTTAAAACAAACACTTAAGAGCTTAAAGATTGTTGTGCTTTTGATTATTGGCTTTAAAAATTTTAAAACTTTTTTTCTACCCCTTAAAATCATATCCAAAATCCAAAGTACTTTTTTGACGGGGTTGGTATAGGAGAAAGTGGGGAAAATTCAGGCGTATGACTTTTAAAAATATTAAATTTAAAATTTATAAAAAGTCTATCTGCCTAAGAGACACTGGTTGGATTTAGTCAATTTCAATAAAGAAAGAATAAAAACGTTTGGTATAAATGAGTCTTTAAAAATTCTACTGTTTGGCTGCCCTATACTCCACTATACCTTTGTCAATCAGCCATATTTTATCAGGAATTTTGAGTTACTTCCTGACCAAAATGGAATATTTTATTGGCTAGTTTTGATTTTTATAACCAAGATTGAGTTTTACAAATTAAGACGGCGATGGACAAAAACATATTTAAAGAAATATTAAATATTTTACTGCAATTATTTTAATTAAATTGTAGAGTGTTGTAGCCTAGGCTATTAAGTTTACAAAAAGTGGCGTGGGTTCGCTGTGGTTTACAATAGAACCGGACATATGAGGGGTCAAACTTGACGAAATTCAAAACGCCATA
The DNA here is from genome assembly GCF_024763615.1 of Phlebotomus papatasi. Classification (NCBI taxonomy): domain Eukaryota; kingdom Metazoa; phylum Arthropoda; class Insecta; order Diptera; family Psychodidae; genus Phlebotomus; species Phlebotomus papatasi. Next base: position 7,625,754 of record NC_077223.1, read on the forward strand.
TCTCCGGTTCATTTGATCAGTGGCAGATACAGAGTGAAACGTCTAGTCAGCAATTGGTTAAGGAGGAATCCGGGATACCAAGAACAAAATTGATTGAGGTGTCCTTCATTCAGGATTAATAAGAGGCTCTACTTTATTGTCAAGAATGTAGCCAATATTTTAGTACCGTGCTTTAATCTTACGGAAGAAGTGCATATCAAAGGATGTCGCGTCTTTTCAGTCTCATTATCTTAAAGGGGCTTCATACTTTATATTCCAAATTTTTGGATTTTGGAAAAAAAATCCATGTAAATTATATCCATCACAGAGTGGATATTGTGCATCATTTTACCTGCAAACTTTCGTTGAATGCTTATGTTCTTATACATAAATTTGTATAAGAAAAAGGAACATGAACATGAATAGCATAAAATAATTATGAATATTCTAAAAGAACTAACTATTATGAATTATTCTTAATAACTAATAAGATATGGGCATCACAATGAATGTTATATAGTAACCACAACTAATATGAAATAGTTATTACAGTCAATAAGATGGGTATCAACCCCATTTATTTAGTTATTGGAACTAATATGTTATAGTACCTGTTACTAATCTAATTTAGTTATGATAATTAGAATAGATTCTTTTTCTATTCTGAATTGTATTTTGCATTACTTTCGTATGATCTTCAATCACAATTGTAAGAGGGGTGACCCTATTATTGTGATTTAATTTTATGCATTTTTATTATTATTATTATTGTTATTTTTATAATTAAATGAAAAGTTACTGTAACTAATATTGGTCAACTATTTCATTTAGTTACTCTACCTAAATATATGGATGGGTCTATGCTTAGAGGAAGGCGCGCTACCTTCAGACGTCTCAAGCTTCGGACAATTCAATTTTTTCTCTATGTTCCTTAAGAATTTCACCCATAGCATTTTCCTGAAAATTTGAGGTATTGGACCAGCTATTAAAATAAAATATTATAATGGACAAAATTTATATATAACACATTGAAAAAAAAATGATTTGTGCAAAGCATAAATCGTCTGAACGTCAGGCTTTTCCCTACTATATTTTATAGTTTCCATAACTGTATATAAGGCTGTTGGGACTAATTTTTTCTAAGAGTGTACCCCTCCATGCCGAACAGTTGTCACAGCCTGGCCTTGTTTCTTGATTGAGTGGACATTTCCTGACATTCTTATCTAAAGACTTAATGAAAGATCTGTTAAAAAAAAATAATGTTATTTTGGCTTATTGAACCCGTGATAGAGCTTTTCCATCGTTTTGTCTCTAGAGGTAGGTCAGCTTCACTAAGGCGGCGATGGCCACAAAGAAGGTTAGGGATGTCACAATCAAGTTGAAAAATAAATGAAATATAATACAAAATGCCGGGAAACTTATCATAAATAGAATATAAAAAGGTCTTTGTGACCTCGAAAACCTCTTTCATGATGACATTGTTACACAAGTAGAGCTTGATTCTCCGAAAATGTCTTGGATAAAAGGTAAATTGAACTCAATTTGCACAAAATGTCGTTGATGTTCGAAGAATTAAATTCAATTTCGAATTTTCTTACTAAATTTTCGAACAAGGTGGGGAAAATTTATGAAGTATTACAATAAAAATCTGGCAAAAGAGTTACTCAGTGATTATTGATTCGGGACAGAAACAATAAACGTTATTGCTTTGTGTTTTTCTTCACAACAATGTGAAGACTGTCACATTTTGACACTTGAGCACTTCGAAATTCGAACAGGATATATTTCGGCTACCTTACGAAAGTATCAAGAAGTAAGGATGTCTCTTTTTTGGCATTTCAAATGCATCTACGAATTTTTCAAGATCTGTGAACGATAAGTCTAGCTTCTTTTGAGAAAAGCCCATTTTGAAAAGTTAAAAAATTATATTTTGCACAATTATTTTAATATAAGGTAAAGTGCCTTCAAGTCGACCGCTTCCTCAATTCGACCGGTAGAGTTATTTATTCAATTTATTTATATTTGCACTAATATTTGGCGTATGATCTAACATTAATAGGTCAATTATTTAATAGAAATTCACCATCAAACATTCAAATATTGACCACCGATCGAGTCGAGGAACCGGTCGACTCGAGGGCACTTTACCTTATTTTTTTCTTTTCTTTAAAAAGCGTTGTTTGGTTGATTAGATCTTTGATTTCTATGATAGCTTTGTAACTCTAGCTAAACAAAGAACCAATCAAAGGACTGAAAAAATTTGTATACATGCCAGAATGCCTCATTTATTCTCTTTTATATTATAGATCTACACAGCATTTTCTCTCAGTCTAATATAAAAATTTTCTTTAAAATTACCTTTATGTCTGGAAAACCTCACGAGCTTTTAAATTTCCCAGACATGTCGATTGATTCGCCTTTTCCAACAAGATTTTGCCTATAGATAATGCATTTATTATGTTCATCAATAATAGTCGGTTTGATGACTTTATTGGAAATAGTTTTTTATGCTCTTTTTTTCCAAAGAGAAAGGAAAGGATTAAAAATAGTTCAAAGAGAAAAAAGAATGAAAAGAGTCCTTCTATTTGCGGGAAGATTTACTTTCGAGAAGAAAAAGTTCAGAGAAAAAGTACTTGAACATGTGAAGGAATAAATAGGGCGTGTGCAGAAAATGCACTGGAAGATTCACACTCCAGTCACGGAATAGAATCACTTCTCGAGGTTCCTTCCAGGCGTGTAATTTTCCTCGGTGATCCCTGTTTGCTTTTCCAATCCAATAAAAAAAAATTCTTATTGATAACGCCACATAGCAAAATAAGTTGGTTCAACTTCACGTACAATTGAACTTGGTGCAGATGTATGAATTTCTTTGGGGCGTGCTTTGGGGAGAGGAAAATGGGGAAAATGCACTGCCCTTGAGGTGAATTTTCCTAACGATCAAATAGACCTTTACAAACTGAAAATTTCTCCTTAACAAATTCAATTTCTCAGGAATTTCCAAAGTAACTCTGCGGAGCGAGGAAGTTCAAATATTCAATAGAATTTCCAATGACGCTGTAAACTCGCAAATTCAATGTGGGAGGAAAATTTGAGGGTCAATTTTTCATTGAATGGCTTCCCATCGGAGTTTCTCAGCTAAATTTTAGATGAATGAACGAAATTAAATACTCTCCAAAGTCTCAATAATTTTCCCAATAAACTTTGTGCGTGGGCAGAGGAAGGTGTCATTGGATCTATTTATAGGTTGAAATTTCAATTTTCCACCTGAATTAATTTTCACATCCAATGGGGAGTTGGTGAAAATATCGATATGCTAAATTTGTAATCGAACCTTTTAGAATTTTTTCAACCCCTGAGTCACATAAAAAAAGTCATTCCGGAAATGCGTCTGCATAAAAACATTCAATGGCAAGAAAATTATTTTTAATTGTTTCTCATTAAGATTAATTTTCCCTTACCTCAAGAAATGCCTGAAAATATATTCCCCAAGATGATCACAAACCCCCTTTGAATTGCTTTCTTTCTCCCCTGTGACCTCATTTAATTCAAGCACAACAGAGATTTTATGGAGAATATTTAGAGACACAAAATAACCTCATGCTCCCCGAATATCCTCTAAAAGAGATATATAAATAAGGCTGAAGAAGTTAGCTGAAAGGTTGATTACTATCTTAACAACGGGGTAGAAAAAAATATTGAAGATTTATACAGAAAACAAATTCAACTGACTAGTAGGGGCATTCTGTAACAGTATGACAATGTCATATGGCAAATTTTAATTTTTTTTTATGTGATAAATTCGAAAGAACTGATCAAAAATCCAACTCATATGTATCAGTTACTTAGAGTTTCACAGATCTACTTTAAAATGGCCAATAGATGTTCACTGGGCTTTAATGTTGACTCCAGAATTTACCATGAGAATTTGTCATATGACATTGTCATACTGTTACAGTATTCCCCTACAGTAGGGGCATTCTGTAACAGTATGACAATGTCATATGACAAGGGACAATGGTCAAAATTTATAGGAGTTGGTTTCTATGGAGTCCACGGACGAGACTAGGCGCATTTTATAGGTAATGGTAAAGGATGAAAAACTGTCGAGACTCAGGACGATATTCGGTGGAAATCCTTGTAAAAACGCCATTATCTTTATTTAGCCAGTGTACAACTTAAGCTATTTATTCATGGGTACGACCCCTTTCCAACCCCTTCATCTAGTAGCCCAAATAAATCATAATCATTATAACCATTATAATCATTATAAATCATTATAACTTTCCTCTAAGAAGAAGTAGAAAGCTTAAACTTGGCATAAGATTAAAGTTTATGAAAGGCCTTTCAATCATGTATATAGCCTCTTCCATCCTCAACTTCTTTTTGTAGTCCCCATACAAAATGAGGACTTTTTCCACTGTAACCCCCCTTCTGAGAAAGGGTAGAAAGCTGAAACTCGGCATGGGAACAAGGTTTATAAAAGGCTATTCAGTAATATAAAATCTGACTACGATTCCAAAAGAAAATTAATAAATATATCGCAGTCACAAAAATAAGTCCAAATATCACTCTTTGGAAATTGCAAGGGGTCAACTCACTTTTTTGCGATTTTGAGATTATGATGCACTTAGAAAGACAATTAATTAAATTTTCAGATGATACAAGTCATTAAATTTCGTTATTAGAAAAGGTTTTAAAATTTTAATCTTTTTGATTACTTGCATAATTTTGTTTGAAGTAAAGTAAAACTATCTCAAGCAAGTTGATCCCTTGTCATTCTAATTTCATCAAAATTTGCACATCATTTAGAACGACAAGGAGCTAACTAATTAAAAAACATATTTTGAAAGGTAAAAATATAAAAGTTTCGATGTTTATATTAGTGCTCATTCAAATAGAAAAGAAATAAATTGTTTTCATTCAGTCATTAAATTGAGATACTTATTTACACAAAGTTGAATCTTTCATGCTGTCTCCTGAAAAATAACCGAAAATTAAATGGCCCCTTGTAATTTTCAAGGAGCGAATGTAATGATTCTATTGAAATCGATGAATAGAATGAGGCCATATCTCTCTATAACACATTAAAAATATGATACAAAACATATACATATTATAAGATCATTAAAATCAGTTCAGAATAGTTTCGAAATTTCAAACTTTTCTTATTATTTGATTAACTTTGATAAAGTTAATAATTGAACCAGAGATATGGAGGGGTCAAAGTTCACGAAATTTAAAAAACAACATATTTCCTGTTCAATTTAACAGATTTTGGTGAAATGACAGATCTCACAAAATGCTACAACTTTCTAGAACATTTGAACTTCATGGGAGCAACACCAGGGGCACCACAGTCGAAAAACCAATTTCAATATCACATAACCTCAATTATATCGACACGTGCTTAACCGATTTTGATGATTATTTCGACATAATTATAGAGGACATTTCGCTCCTTTACAAGGGGCAATACAATTACAAGGGACCAACTCACTTTTTGGCGATTTTGAGGTTTTAATGCACTCAGACAGAGAATTTAATAAAATTTCAGATGATATGAGTCAATAAATTTTGTTATTAGAAAAGTTTTTCAAAATTTTACTCTTCATGATTGCTTGCGCAGTTTTGTTTGAACTCAAGGGGCACAAAATAGATTTATCGTTCAAATTTTTGTGAAACAAGGAACTAACTCCCCGGCTAACACATTAAGTACTTATTAAGTAATTAATAAGTTCTTAATTCAATGTCTTAATTTTAAGGAGTTGCAGAACATTCAACTACTTAAAAAATATATGAAAATGAGACAAAAGTCAGCGCTTTGTGGCGAGTAGTGAAACTAATATGGCATGACTCGGCCTTAACACTAAGTACTTAATTAAGGTCTTTGTCGAAGTTCTTAAATAAGTAGATTTTATTAAGGATATGAAAAGTATTTTCACTAAGTACTTAAATAAGGACTTTCGAGTAAGCGCTTTTTAAGCAGTTACCCTAATGCATATAAAACATACACTTTTAATTCTTCATATTTTTTTTTATTTCTGAAAGAAAAAATCAAAAATACACTTTCGCCTAATTAGGTTAAAGACATTCAAAGTGTATAATAACATTTTGTGGTTGTTTTTCTGAAATGTCAATTTGTTACAATCTCTTTCTATCCAATGATTAGCACTTTTCCGTCGCATTCTCTATTCCCGTTTCCACTTTTTGCCACCAGATGACACTACTTTCGCTCAAAAAAAATCCCTTATTAAGTACTTAATAAGGACTTATTAAGGACTTAATTTATGAACTTGGACTAATTTATTATTTAAGAGCATGTACAATGCATTTAATTATACCATTGAGCTAGTAACAGCTTACCTTGTGTTAGCCGGGTCAAGCAAGTTGATCCCTTGTCATTCTAATTTCATGAAAAATTTGCGCATCATTTAAAATGACAAAGAGCTAACTCATAAAAAAACATATTTTGAAAGGTAAAAATATGTATGTTTCAATGTTTTTAATAATGCTCATACAAATAGAACAGAAATAAATTGTTTTTATTAACATACTTAATTGAGATAATTCTTTATACAAAGTTGAATCTTTCATGCTGTCTCCTGAAAAATGGCTCAGATTGAGTTAGCCCCTTGTAATTTCCAAGGAGCTATTTGTATTTACATTTCGTCCATATATGTGGAGCTCAGAATGAAAAATGAACATATCCTATAGTTAATGCATAGGATATGCTAATTTTTCATTCTGAGCTCCACATATCATTTTCCGCTCAGACTACGCTATCACTCCGATTTTGCCTTTTAAAGGCGTCTACACATTGGGAGCAATTTTCGTCAAAAATTGCGTTTTTGACAGAAATTTGACGTTTCCCCCTACAACGCTGCAATTTTTGACAAAAATTGCTCCCAATGTGTAGAGGCCATAAGTGTGAAAAAATCGACTTTTCCCATAATAATGCTTTGAAACCACTCAGATGCCAATTTGACTGCTTTTACTCGACCAAGTCACTTAAAATAGGGTTTTAAATGGAAAGTCTCACAAAATACAACAATTCTTTGATATGGTTGAAGTTCATGAAATGAACACTTGGGGCGCTCTGGTCGAAAAAACGAGTTCAGAAACAATCATCTTCGAATATCTCGGCTTCTGATTAATCGATGAGATCATGCTCTTCGGAAAAATTATAGAGAACATTCTGGTCTAAAAAATGGCGTCCCCCAACTTCAGCTTTAAATCGAATTTGCATGCATTCCGAGTTAGCTCACGTTAAGAATCTCACCTACAATAAGTTGATCTAGGCTTATCACTAGCTTTTTTGTCAATTGCAATAACTGTGGTTTATCACAAGGTATCTAGTTAATCCAGCCCAAAATGACTGGAAGAGATTTCGGAGCAGAGGCGCACATGAATGTCTGAATAAATTTTAATAATGACGGTGGAAAAAGGGTGGCATGCCTTAAGGATAGAACCAACAAGATGTTGTTTAATATCCTCGTTAAGAGGGTTTTACACACATTCACTTTATCTTATTTTTGCTCGAGTTGAGATCTTCACCCACCTGTTTCACCTTCGAAAAGTTAATTTTTAGCCTCGAAAAGCCTATATTGGATTTTCATTAATGCAAAACCTCATCTCTTGGCTTCTCCATTTCCCATTATTTTTTTTTCTTCTGAGGAGCAAAAAAGGCTCTCGACATCTCCATTTTGCTGAGAAAATTGCGAAGAGAGAAATTGGGGAGCCTCTTTTTTCACCCTAAATTCAACTTTCTTGCTTTGTATGATGGGGGTCGTTGGAGAAGTGCGGTGGATGTTTCATTTGTGTGCGTTCTTTGAAGGGTGAGATAGACACTAATTATGTGTCACGTCAGAAACCAAACACAATGAATAACAACGAGTGTTTGCTGTCATTTTCCACCCCCTACAATGTCCTCAGATGGCAAAAACCACGAGGAACCCGAGAGCCATGTCTCATGGATGCTGAGAAAGTGGATTTTTGTATCCCTATGACAAGGCTGGAACAGCGATTCTGTCACGACTTCTGCTCAAATGCTGAAGTGTGTGAAACTTTAGAAGATAATAGGAGTTATTATTTTTTTTTAAATGCTCCCACAAGAATGTCAACTGAGGGAGCCGTATGAATGCAAAGGGTAACAATTAAAAAGGTTTTGGATCTCTCAGCTGAAAAATTGCTATATGCTTTTATTCCAATTTGGATATGAAATGGATAATTTTCAGGGATTCAGACAATGGACCACAGAGGTTTGAGTTGGAAACTCTTAGATTAAGAATTAAATTGGATTTACCATGAATAAATTAGAAAGGCGCTACCTTTCTAATCGCATTATTTTCTCAATTCAAGACTTATTTGTATTGTTCCGCTATGTAAATTTACTTCTTATGGAACATTTAAATTAGATCAACTTCCTGAAAGGGTAAATTTTGTTGTCGTCAAACGAAAATTAATTCAACAATTTTTTTGACCTAAGAAGTCGAAATTAGAAATACAGAGTAGGGGGAGGTGGCGCTACTTTGAGCTATTGGGCTACATTGATATACAATTTTGTGCATATTTTTAAAAGAAACTGGGCTTTAAAGTCAGGCAAATCAGATAGACAAAGCAACTGTCGATCCCTCACACAGCCAACTGTGGTAGCCTCATGGCTCAAAGTAGCCCCACCTCTCCCTATATAAGAATTATAATAGCTTATACTTAATTTTGTTAAGTAAGAATTTGTTATCCAGTTTACAACTTTTGCAAAAATCCTGAGAAGTGACTGTCTCGACGACGAAAGGTGCTTAGTCGAATAATTGCTAAAAGAATCGATTGCTCGAATTCTTCCGCGAAGTTCCTTCTCATTGCATCGTTTTGTGTTTAGGGTAAGGGCTTATAATTTTGGACAGTCTGCTTATAAGCATCGAAGTTCCAAGTTTGAAGTGCGATATTTTCAATACTAATTGACATTTCTTGTTACTCTCTTTTCAGAAGGGTTGTTTAGAAACTTATCAAGCTATTTATCGTCTTATTTTTATTAAAATTAGTTTTCATACGTTTAAAAATGAATTGATATGTAGAGGTGACTTTGGTTCTTATTTTGGACAACTTGTTTATTAATTTGGCCAACTAGGCTGTAAATTTGGACAGCTAATCCGCCTCAATAGGATGCCCATTGTTCTTCATTTGATGAACCAATCTTACCAAGTCCTCTTCCTGTTCATGTAAGGGAAACGTAGAATGTCACAGAAGCCCGGAAACTTTCCATATCATTCATTAAAGTGAGTTGACTTCGATACTCCAAGAACGTGCGGATTCGCTCATTCCCTGACCTTTCCGGGAGCCTTTCAGGGCATTTCTCGCTACATCTCTTTCGTAGAGATGATGCTCCTTTGTTTCTCCAGGCATTTGTCCAACCTAGTCATCACAAAAGCTAAAACTTCACGAAATTTCGTGAGAAAAACACCTGTCCAAAATAAGAGCCATCACCTCACTGGTAAATGTCTTAAAACATTTCCCATTTTTCACACGAAAAATCTAATTCACAAGGCAAATCTCACTTCAGGTCAAATGTACAAATCACCACTAACGTGAATCAACACAATATTCAATGAATATTTAATAATATCACTCAAAAAAAGCGAAGAAACATTGTTAGTACTTCACCAAAACTAAATAAGACTGACGTAAGCCACGAAGTTCTGTCATATTTCTCGTAAGCAATTGCTCACACTGAATTTTCAACAAAGCAATTTCAACTCAAATCATATTCAAAATTTAACGTATTTAGTGTTAAAATCTTCCAAAAAGAACAAATATTTAGATAGAATTCATTATTCATCAAATATTGGAATAAAAATCCATCATTTTAATCAATTTATTTTTAGTGTCCAATGTTATCCTCAAAGTGTCCAAAATAAGAAACTGGACAAAATTATGAGCCTTTCCCCTATCGATTTACAATCGATTTTGAGCGTATTGATAGAAGTATGCTTCAAAATGTTCTCAAAAACTAAAAAAGTGCCTAAATAAATAAAGTTATATAGAATAAACATTGAATATCGAAATATTGCCGGTTCATTATCGATTTTTCAATCTTGACTTTATCAAACCTCTTCAGATTTGTCAGGAATCCCAAGACCTTTCAATTGAGTCTATATTTATTCCAATCGGTTGAGCAATAGTCTTTTAAGACCAGAAAAATCTTCAATATTCAAAAAAGGATGGCAAAGCGTCCCAGACTTTGCGAAATGCTTGAACTCTTGACTTAGATGTTATATCTCAAAAGTACTTTCGCATCATTTACTGTTTACCAGTTCACGACCGATTTAAACCTATTTGTAAGTCACTCGAAAGATCCCACAAAATAATTTTAAGAGTTATAAAATTAATTTTTGGACAAAAATTATTTATAGGTTCATAATCGGTTCATAACCGGTTCATTACCGGTTCACAATCGATTTTAACGGATTTATAAATCACTCAAAACATTACACAAAATAACTTAGGACAAATATAATTGAATTTCGAATGAAAATTAATCGACTGGTTATATACCGGTTCATTACCAGTTCCGGAACCGATTGGAATCGGTTCAGTTTTATCGTATAGTCTTAGCATATAGAGAGACCCACCTGTAAAATCAAATTGTATAAATTTTGAGATGCACGTAGGCTGTGAACATCGTCCCCAAAACCGATTGGAACCGGTTCAGGTTTGACGGAAATTCCAAGACCTTTCCAAAGAACCCACACATGACCCCATTTGTCGGATAAATTCGCTTTCTAGAGCTTTTTTTAACCTTTCACCTTGAAAAAACCGTTATAAGCGTTATAAGGAATGATTGAAAGGTATTTTCACACAAGTCCTTGGTACAATTGGCAAGAGCGTTCGGCTCTTGGGCGGTGTGGCCCCTGGTTCGATTATCACAGTGATCACAATTGTAAGTTTCAGTCCCGCCCGGTGCAAATGATTGAAGCGTCTGAATGGACATATTTCTCATACACATCGTAATCTGAATCAAAATAATAAACTGAAAAATGTACAAAATGCCAAAAAGCCCGGTCAATACTGGTCAATACTGCGATAAACGCAGCACATTGATGCTTAAAGATTTTGTACACTGATTTAAGGACTGATGACACTTCAGACCGGTCCCGCCCCTGCCAAAATGTAGAAAGCCAAAAACCCGAATGGTCAAAATCTTGAAAGGGACGAAATTATACGAAGGATAATATGTAGAATTATTTCCAAAACACAGAACATTGTTCTTTGCCTTCAAAAAGCGAGGGTGAAATGATGAGAGTTTGTATGACACTCTTAAGAATTCAGGCTTTTGGCTCGGGTATTCTGATTCTGACCCGTTCGGGATTTGACCTATTCTGGATTTTGCCGAATTAGGGAATTTGTCGTTCGGGATTTGGCTTTTAGAATTTCGACTTTTCGGGATTTTGGAGTTCGAAATTGCGACCCATACGGGATTTTTTCTTTCCGGGATTTACGCTTTCGGTATAATGACCTGGACTTAACTTGACTTTAAATTCCTCAATATTTAAAGATTTTATACGACCAGTTTTAAAAATAAGAATATCATTTTCTTATATTAATTTTTTCGTAATTATTTTTATTTAACTCAGAAAGATTTTACTTTAAAACCTTATATATAGGATTAGAACTTTAAAAATTGAATTAATTTGTCAGAGGAGTTGAACGGTTCAACCACCCTTTTACACATTTTTTATTCTTGTTTTTCATTGCTTTAACATATTTTTGTAATAAATTTTATTTTGGAACATTTAGCTATATCTCATTTTCTACAAAAAAAAAATAATACAAAAATGCAAAAGTTATTCAAGGTGCAAAACTCTGCTTAAATTAAGATTTAGAGGAAAACGCGCTACCTTCATACGACTCAAGTTTCAAAAAACTTATTATAATTGTTATATTTTAAATGGCCAGATCGATGCCTCAAATTTCCTGGAAAAACCCATGGGTCAAATCCATTGACCTAGAAAAAATGAGTTGTCCGAACCTTGAGTCGTCCGAAGGTAGCGCACTTTTCCCTACATGGTTTGATTAACTAATTGTTTTGGCAATGTTTGATTAATAAATAGGCCTGTAATGTTCTATTAAAAATTTTTTGGTCTAGGGTAAATGTGCCAAATTCCGGTCAGCTTGCAATTTCGGCCACCTTTTTTGTTCCTCGAATTTCTATGAATTTTTAGTCTTTACATACTCTAGATATTATACAATGCAAAAGAATAACAAAAAATGTATCTTCGACAAACGAGATGACGTAAATAAGGCCTTGGAAGAATTCCTGAAGGGCAAGGAACTATGAGAATGAAGATGGCCGAAATAGGGTACCGAAGCTATGTCTACATTTTTATTCATTTTAAAATGTATTAAGAATGATTTTAGAGTAAATAAAGAGGATAAACTGTCTACAAGGTTCTTAGCAGGGGGGTGACATTTGACATTAGCTCTGAAAAACGCAACCGATTTTAGTGTAATTTTTTTCTGTTTTCGTACACATTTCACGAGATATCTGCAAAACTACGTAGGTTGTCAATTTGGGGTTTTCCGTTGCCTATTCTATATTAAATTGGCTTTTATTTTGTATTTGTATTATTTGCGAATTCATTCTACAATGACAGAAAACAGCTAATAAACTCAAAAGTTTTTTCGGCACGCTAGAAACATATGGGAAACATAGGAAATGTCATGCCCCTGGTTCTAAGAAACTTTCCTTAAGTAGAAGGAATAAAAAAATCAATTTCTGTTAAAGATATTACATTTCAAACTTGAGACTTTGGCGCTTGCATGCAACTGTGCCGAAATTTGGCACATTTACCCTATAGTTAAAATGAAGAGAAGTTGGGAATATAAGTATTCTATGTGCCAAAGAGTCTTGAATGGTCTTGGAAAACATCGTTTCAAACATTAAAATCTTCAAACTCTGCTATAATCCCCCAAGTGAGTCTCGAATAAAGTTAGTTAAGAAAATCTATTTTATTTCCAATGATTTTTTATGTTAGTCAACAAAAAGCATCTTCTGTATCCAGAAATTTAGAAAACTTTTTAAAAAATTGAAGAATCTAACGCGTTAACACTACTGAAGTCGCACAGTACCCAATGATCATCAAATGCTAACCGATTTCTATTCAGTTGAAAACGCGCATATTCAGCTGAATTCTGCTAACTAATTCTGCTAATTTTGTCAACACTTTTTGTTCTAGAACTGCTGACCATTTAGAATATTTTTGCTGATCGACTCAGTAAAAATATGCCGAAAACGTTACTTTTTTAAGCTAACTCCAATTGTATATAAGTTTCTCGCAAGAATTATAGCCTAAAGCGAAAAATTGTTTTTTTGCGAAAATGCATGAATTTCTATGTTGCCTGTAGATAATTTCAGTTACTATAGGCTTATCTAAGCTTCTATTAGTGTATTTAATTTGAATAATGTAGATTTAGATCGCTTTAAATTCTTAATTGCTCTTTAGTCTAAGTAAACCAACTCAGTTTCCATATGACTCCAGAACTTTATCTGTGTTCCTCACACCATAAAACACATCCTCATCTTTGGAGCAAAAATTCATTTAGCTCACATGAAATAGATGATGATGAATGGATTTCTGTGTTATACTTTGCAAGAGCACAAAACAATAATTTGAGACAAACACACAAGGCGGCACATGGAGGAAGTGAATATTGGTGTGGTATTCACGAGCCGTAATCAGACAAAAGACAAAAGAGAAGAGTTAAATGGAAGTTGCTTTTAGTGGATAGGGGGGCTTTGGTATTATCCAGCAAAAAGGGGTGGTAACTGTGTGAGAGCTATTTTGATTATGGGAAATCGCTTTCACTCCCTGTCCTCCTGTTCTCTTTTCTCTATCCCGGAAAATGGGTTGTTTTTAGAAGATGATTTTCGGAGGAGAGTTATTAATGGCACGTCCTGCACATAATGTCTAATTAACTCCAAAAAGCGAAAATTGCACGCAAGCTCTCTATTGGCGCAATATCCTGATGTTTCAGGACAAAAGGTACCTTTATTGGCAACATACACGCATTGTCTCGAGTATTTTTCGGTGAAATGTGCGGGGAAAAATTTCGAGAATAGAGAAAAATCCCAATACACCATTCCCAAAAAACTTTTCCCTCCAAAAAGGTTTTGCGCCGAGTGAATCTACACCTCCCCGGAAGTGGAGGCTTTTACGCCAGTTCAATTCTCATACCCCTTATACAGGAGCTTTTCCATGTTACACCTCGACTTTTTTTTTTCGGGAGGGTGGATCATGATAAATGGCTTGCAATTCCTGAAGCCTCGATTGTCCATCAATTGAAAATGGTGACAGAGGCAGAAAATGGATATGGCACGAAGAGCATTTTATTTTTCAAAAGCACAATTAACTTCCTTTTCACATTGAAAAGCTTATTGAACTTTCAATTGACATTCAAAGGATTTTTTTTGAAGTTGTTTTTAGTTTTTTTCTTTGTTTTATAAAGCTCAATGCAGTTAGGATTTTAATTGAAAAAGAAGTGGATAAGGTCTGGCTAAAAGTAGAGAGGTTTTATCAGGGGTCAACAGATCCGTTGATAATGAAGACAGATCGGCTCCGATTTGGCGATCTGTCACTAATGATTCAATTGCTAACCTTACTTAATTGCAACTTTTATTGAAGAGAATTAGATAAGGCTTAGCTAGAACTAGAAATTTTGCATCAGGGGGCAAATAGATTTGCCGATCATGAAGATAGATTGGCGCCGATCAACCAGTCTATTTCACACGGTTCAATTGCTAACCTTGCCTAATTAGCAGTTTTATTAAAAACAGAGAGGAAAAGACTTAGTTCTAAGTAGAAAGGTTTCATCAGGGGGTAAACCGGTACAAAGATCTGCTCATCATGAAGACAGATCGGCGGCGATCAGCCGATCTGTCATGCACAAATCAATTGCTAACCTTAACTAATTGCTAACTTTGCTAACTAATTGCTAACTTTTACTGAAAAACAAGTGGATAATGCCTAGATAAAAGTTAAAGTTTTATCAAGGGTAAACAGATCTGTAGATCATGGAGATAGATCGGCGCCGATCACCAATTCAATTTTTCACGATTCAATTGCCAGCCTTGACTAATTAGGAGTTTTATTGAAAAGAAGAGGAAAAGACTTAGTTCTAAGTAGAAAGGTTTCATCAGGGGGTAAACCGGTACAAATATCTGCCCATCATGAAGACAGATCGGCGCCGATCAGCCGATCTGTCATGCACAAATCAATTGGTAACCTTAACTAATTGCTAACTTTTATTGAAAAACAAGTTTATAAGGCCTAGATAAAAGTTAAAGTTTTATCAAGGGTAAACAGATCGGCCGATCTTGAAGATAGATCGGCGCCGATCATCCATTATATTTTTCACGATTCTACTATTAACCTTACCTAATTGTGTTTTTTTCTATTGAAAAAAGCAGATAAGACTTAGTTAAAAGTCAAAGAGGATAAATCAAGATGTAAACAGATTTGTTGATCATGAAGACAGATCGGCGCTGATCAGCCAATCTGCCACTCACAATTCAATTGCTAACATTACCTAGTTGCGATTTTTTTTTAATGAAAAATAAATGGCTAGGGCTTAGCTAAACGTAGAAAGTTTTGATAAAGGGTAAACAGATCTGTCGATTATGAAGACAGATCAGTGCCGATTAGCCGATCTGTATCTCATGATTCAATTGCTAACCCTGCCTTAATTCAATTCTTCCTTAATTCAATTGCCTGCCAGAAAATTAAACGGAAAAGACATAGCTAAAAGCAGAAAGGTTTCACCAGGGGTAAACAGAGCTGTCGATCATGAAGCCAGATCGGTGTCGATCAGCCAATCTGCCACTCACATTTCAATTGCTAAGATTCCCTAGTTGCGATTTGTTTTTAATGAAAAAGAAATGGCTAAGGCTTAGCTAAATGTAGAACGTTTTGATCAAGGGTAAACAGATCTGTTGATCATGAAGATAGATCGGCGCCAATCAGCCAATCTGTCACTTCCGATACAATTACTGATATTGCCTAATTATGACTTTTATTGAAAATGATATGGAAAATACTTTATTAAAAGTAGAAAGGTTTCTCCAGAGGGTAAACAGATCTGCCGATCATGAGGACATATCGGCACCGATCAGTCAGTCTGTCACTCACGACTCAATTATTGATCTTACTCAATAATCCCACGATTTTTATTCTTTTCTACATATTTTCGTCGATTTAAATAAAACGTACTCCCCTATCTAATTTAAATTTAAAAATCTTCCGTTATTTTAATGAAAAACTGACACAAACCTTAATATTAATTGACCTGTCGGTGTTGGGCTACTTTTAAAACACTTTGTTGTGAATTTTGAGTTGTTTAAATAAGAATTTGGAAAGAAAAAGTCTGGAAAGTTTGAAAGATACACAGATTTGTCGGTGTACCGAGAACATTAACCATTTTTTTTTAACCAACGGAAGAGGTAGAAGAAGACGTCCGGGAAAAAAAGTGGAAATGCGAATCATTTACCACTGTCAGATTATAAGGGGGGAAAAGCAGTGAAAATTTTATTCTTTTTTTATTCTTGAACAACCCTGTCGTTTTTTGCCACTTTTTCATGCACATGATACGTGAAGAAATTTCCTCGTCTGGTAATCTCATTTGATTCGAATGTTATTTCTCTTGTTTTATCTCACGGTTCATCCCCTACGCTTTGTCGTTTTTCCCAACCAGGAAGGCATTCCAGTGTCTTCCCCTTTTATCTCGAGAGCTTCTGTGCCTCAGAATCAATTTCCGCATGGATATCAGCAACACCTCCCAACCCCTTACTCCATGAATTATAGAAAATGATTAATTTATCCACATTTTTTTTTCAATCTTGTCTCTCTTCTCAAATCATGTGAGGATCCTTTTGACTCAACACATATCAAATCCTAATCAAAATGTCTCATCTCATTCGTTCTATTCAATGCGATATTGCCCTAACTCGCACTTTTGGGAGGAAGAACTAAAGTGATTTCAGTTCCCATGTCCTGGGATAGCAGTTTGGTTGGGGGGAAAGGGGAGCATCGGAGACAGGAACACGAAAAGAAAAACGAGATCCATGCGTTATCGACAAGGATTAATGAATGAGCTCCATCAGTTTCGTGCCTCGCCAATTCATACAACTTGAGTGGTACAATATGAGAGGGCAAACTTACACATTTTTTTCCACGCCGAGGTAGAAGCACAAGATAGGTGAATTCACATGGAAGTTGTACACCATGGACCACGGATAGGCATTTTAAAATAAAAATAATTACTCATTTGATTCAGTAGTCGATAAGTCCAAATATAATTCCTTAAATGTGAGATATCGACTTAAAGTCTTTGGTGACCCTCCTCATAAGTGAACATTACCTCTGGATGTTCAAGACTTAATTTTCCTGCCTTAAATCTGAGGGTATGGTAAAGATAATGTCCTAGACTACGACTTAATTCTTTAAGGACGAATGGGACACCGGTGTCCCAAAAACAAAAACTAAGTTTTCGGACTATTTAGAGTACACAATAACTTTGTAAAGAAAAAAAAACAGTTTTGTTTTTGGGACACCGGTGTCCCACTCGTTCTTAAAGGGTTAAGCTAAGAAACGGCTTAACGTAATTATAATTTAATTAAACAATGATTTGGAACAATTTCCGTAAATACGTAAAACGTATTATGATTATTATTTTAATTATAATTACGTTAAACCGTTTCTCGGCTTAAGTCGTAAGTGATATTAGGGCATTGAGATGTTTGAACAGAATAAAATTTTAATCATGATTTTGGTGCCAATTATGTTATTCGGAATTATTATTACAAAGCCTATAATTGCAATTTTTCGTATCTATCTTGTTAGTTTAGTTTTCAATTCACCATTAAGAATATGAAAATATTAAAATCAATGTTTTTATGAGTTTTATGGCTTCTGTTATGCGCTTTTAAAACGAAGATTCTATTCCGAGTCCTACGACTTATGGTAGGGTCCCCACGAAGACAACAAGCTATCTCATACCATTTAAATTCTAAAAGTGGTGGCAAAAAGAACTTATAAACGCCAAAACAACTAATGTAACATAAATAGACATAAACTATGAATTATAATCTATAAATGGAAGAGACAAATTTTAAAATCCTTGTCCTCATTTACGAAAGCTCTGGGTAAGATTAAAAAACGCTTTTTTAGTCTTGAGATTAAGAAAAATCGCACTGGTGATTACCGGAATCTTTCAAAGCGAACGAATTTACTTAATCCCTTAATTTTGGACATTTTGAGAGTAAACTTAGACACAAGAAATAAAATTAATTAAAATTATGGAATTTTCTTTGAATATTATAATGAATAATGTATTCTATCTAAATATTTACTCTTTGGATCATCTGTCCAAAATTACAACCAAGGTGTCCCGAATTATAAGTAAGGGCCGAATCACGTTGACTGTAAAATGTTCACCGTATTTCGTTAATTTACACATTTTCATTACAATTCTTGCGCAAATTCTCGATTACCGTATTACCTTATCTCATACTCGGAGGCACTAGGTGAAAATAGTTTAAAAAAATTGAAGAAATAAAACGAAAATGCGATAAACGGTGAGCAAAAAAATGTACGATTAATTTCCGTTACAGTTTTTTTGCTCACCGTATATCGAATTTTCGTTTTATTTCTTCAATTTTCTTATATTATTTTCACCTAGTGCCACCAAGCATGAGATAAGGTAACACGGTAATTGAGAATTTGCGTAAGAATTGCATTGAAAATGCGTAAATTAACGAAATATGGTGAGGCTACGGCGAGCTTTTTATTGTTAATGTGATTCTGCCCCAAGGTGTTCAAAATTGCAGACAAATAATGTGCTCTGTTATTATGCCTCTAAAGGCGTCTACACATTGGGAGCAATTTTCATCAAAAATTGAGTTTTTGACAGAAATTTGACGTTTCCCCCTACAACGCTGCAGGGAATTTCTTTCAAAAAAGCAATTTTTGACAAAAATTGCTCCCAATGTGTAGAGGCCATAAGAGACGCACAGTTTCAAAGGCAGTTTGGTTTTTAAATAAATAAATAAATAAATAAATAAATAAATAAATAAATGAATAGCATTAGGATTAATTTTAGACGATAATCTACTTCACAAGATTTCAAAAAACATTCTTGAAAAGGAAGTAACAGAAAACATAAATTTGTATTGAAAATATAGCACTTCAAACTTTGGACTTCGGTGCTTAAATGCACCCTGTTCCAAATTACAAACACTTTCCCTATACAAAAACATTTGCATACCCTCAGGAGATTTCTTTTCAAAAAGTAACAGAAAACATTAATTTCTTAGGCTATTTTTTGTCTTTTTGGTTCCTCAAGTCGACCGGTGGAAATATTTATTCAATTTATTTACATTTATAATAATATTTATTGAATGGTTTAACGTCATTATTTCATAATTAATTCAAATCAGTGAAAATATCCTAGAAATTGACCATCACTGAAAAACCATAAAAAGACGGAGCGTTAAGGTATTTCTTAAATAAAAATTCGCAATTTTTCATTAAATTATTACATAATTTTTGATATTCTTGACTTTTTTCTTAAGGAATTATTTCAATTATTACCCTCACAGATTACTTAGGAATTCAAATTATGAGTCTAGTTGAGGACCGCAAGTTGAGGACTAAATCTTTATTACTTGTGCAAAAATTTTAGTATCATGACTAAGTTAAAGATTAATTTTATATATTAAAATTGAAAGTGCATTTCAAATATAATGTTCCTCAATTCGACCGATCGACGAATCATAGCAAGTGAAGCTTTTTTTCACTTGAATGTTGTTCTATACTTCTGAATGAATTCATAAAATTGAGTTTTCCTATTTATTTTAATAATTAACTAAATTTTAAGTGTTATTCATGATGTGTTAAACAAGCCAAAGTTAAATCCGTGACTTTTTAGTTTTGTGATTTGTTTAATTTTAAGAAAAAATGGGTGGTCGAGTAGAGGAACCCGCCGAGGCGGTTGAGTAGAGGTACACTGATATTGAAGTGGTCGGGTAGAGGAACACTTCGCATTTTTGAAACATTTTAATTTTTTTTATAACTTAAATTTATATTATGACTAAAGGTGTCTACACATTGGGAACAATTTTCGTCAAAAATTGCTTTTTTGAAGGAAATTGGCTGCAGTGCTGTAGGCAGAAACGTCAAAATTCTGTCAAAAACGCAATTTTTGACAAAAATTGCTCCCAATGTGTAGAGGCATTAAATTAAGTTCACTATTAGATAGATTAGGATTTTTCTCTAGTTTTAGGTAAAAACCCTATCAAAAAACACAAATTACAACTGTTTTTCCATAAGTTTTTCACAAAATCTATCCTTAAGCGGTCGACATAGGATACTTCACCTTACGCTCTCAAAAATATGTGTACACATTTTGGAGTATTTCAAAAATGATTTGACAAATTAGCTCCCAAAAATATACAAAATTGCGCAAGTGTACAGGGGCCCCGGGATTATGCATTTCAGGAAAATGTATAAACGGGATTACGCAAACACATCTCTCCATCTTTGCCTATCTATTTAAATATATTTTGCAAATACTACGGCGTTTCTCTAACTTATTCGAAAGAAATCTCCTGAATGTATGCAATTTTTCTGCATACATAAAGCTATTTCGCGCGATTTTCTTTAGTCCCGAAAGTGTGTATTATCCTGGGACCCCCTGTGTTTGCATATACCCATTATACAGTAGACTCTCTCAAATTTGGGCATTTGGAACGAAAATGTCATCCGAATTTGAGAGAAATTCGAATGTCAAACTCTTTGAAATGTAAAGTTACGTTGTAACTAAGAAGAACTGTAGTGAATTTAAGCATGTTTTCTTCATTCGATAACCATAATCAAACTTGAAAAATGTCAACAAACTTTCTTCAAGTTCAATTGCAGCCCGAATTAAAATGTAGCCGGATCCTAATCTAATTAGAGAGTCATCTGTATGCATAATCTTAAGACCCTTTGTGTTCCTCAACATTCCTAAAAGTTATAATTATTAAATTTTAGACAGAGGGTAAACAACTCTGCCATTCACGGTTCACTCTGGGTGTCGTGCCGATCTCTGAGATCTAAGGGATTGATCGCACGATCAACACGATCTACACTGAGAGAAATCCGAAAAAGTTAAAATAACATTCCGGAAATATAAATTTTACCCTGCAATTTTGATCCAAAATCGGTGTAAATATTACCCTTTTTAGGTGTATTATGGGTTAAAATTACCTAGAGAATTAATTGCAGAGGGGAGCTCATTCTGTGTCAATCAGTCGAATGGTGAACTTAAAAGTGCAATCTGTGATCCAAGTCCAAAAAAGTGTAAACATTTCCCGCCTGTACGTGATTTTCTCAACAAAAATTCGATACCTGATGAAGAGGACATTCATCCTCGAAACGTCGTAAAGAATAAAATTGCGAAAGTCAAGAATGGTCTAGTGTTTCCGTCAATTCTTGTTAAAATTACCCTTCTTTCATGTTGATCTTACCCTTAAAGGGTGTAAAATTAACATAAAAATGTTGATTTATTTTTACACCTAAATGTGTTAAATTTCTGAGGAAAAAATGTTAATCGCACCCTCTTTTTTTCTCAGTGTAGGAGACTGATCGCGCGATCTTGGAGGAAGATCGGTGCGATCTGATGATCTGTCGCTCACGGTTCCTTCGCTATCCATACTTGCCCCCCCCCACCTGATTTTGATTTGAGTTTGATTTAATTGTTGGCAATAGATGGCGCTTAACATTTGTACACCACTGCAGTGCAATTCTTTCCCTTGTGAAGCAATTGTTCCTCTTACAATAGAAGCCATAAGAAAATATTCTTCCGATAAGGTATGCATTTTCTTGATTAATGACACTTTCATTTCCTTCCAAGTGGTTTCATGTCCCGATAGGTTATCACAGAATATGAATGATTGTGTTCTTTTATTTTCCATGTTATTGGGAAGATGAAGAAAATGGGAAAGCTCTCTTGAGAGGAAATACGTGAGGTATTTCCCATATTGGATAATAACATATCTCCGAGGCTTCTTAAAACTTCTCATTGTGTAAAACAATATGTGGCTTTGTGTAATGATAAGGAAATGATATGTGAGTTTATCTTCTTCACCACTGCAGGCGAAATATTGAATTATTCAGAAATCTCTTCACTGAGCTTTTTGGAAGTTTAAATTTCCATATGAATGCAGAATGTTGGGAGGATATTAGGTATTTTCTGGAAGAGATTCTCATGAATTTAATTTTTCATTCACAATCGAGCTCAAGTTCACCACCTAGGTGTGCTTTTTTTCTCGGTTGCAGATGAGAGAGCTTTTTCGAGGACTGGAACGAGGGGGGTAAAGGGTGGCAAAAGCACCTTTATTCACTGAGTGTCACACAATATAATTTTGCAGCTTGTGTGCTAAAATGTCCCCCTTTTGCGCATTCTGACAATAATCGCATTAAAGGGTACAAAAGCTCTGCCGGATGGAGCATTTACACTCTGGCTCATGTTATTTACACAGACGAGGGACTAGAAAATGAATTTTACGCGACCAGCAGGGTATGGAGATTTAGCCAATTGCTATCACAAAATTCCTGAAAAGTCTCCTCTGGTTCCCCATTCTTCTGATCCTTTTTGCTAACTTTTTCGCTCAATTTCTCGTCAATTGCCGTTGATTTCGATGAATTTTTTCCCATCAGCAAACACTGCGCAAAGCTCTCTATTAAGCTCTATTTATTTATTGTCTTTCCCATTAGCAATGTATGGCAGGAAAAAAGCCTCAATGCGAGGATGAACTTTTTGAGTGACAAACCACAATTGTGAGGTGTGTTGTTGGTGACCAATGAAATTCGCACCCATGCAATATGGAAATTAATATTAGCCACATTTGAGAGGATGAACCACACGAAAATTCCACCAGTTTCTGCTATTATATAGATACTAAATTAATTTGTAAATTTGCGAATTGACACACAAATTCGACTCTATGCGTAATTAATTTACTCCTCAAATTCGGGGGATATTTGAAACCATGAGGGCTAATGAGCTAATTTCATTCACTATTCCCGCCAATTGAAATTAACTGACACGACGAGGGATTCGCGGTGTATGGTCGAAAATTAAAAGGTGTTGCTAGTTTTAATAGAAACTTAGTGTTTCTGGATGTATCAGGGGAAAAATTTGACTTCATCTACTAATTTTTGAAATTAGATATGAAATAGGAGATCTGAGAACATTTAAGGTACGTAATATTGCCACGAATGGCGCTACGCTAGCGCTTGATAACAATCTATTAAATGTTTTTATCTTGCAAAGAAAATTGTCACGTAGTCGATAGCGCGCTACCTTCGGATAACTCATTTTTTCTATGTTCTGTATGAATTTAATTCATGATTCTTTTCAAAAAATTTGAGACATTTATCTAGCTATTAAAATATAATTATTTTAACGAGTGCAAGTCATTAAGAACACTTAAAAAAAATTATTGTTCGAAGCTTGAGCCGTTCGAAGGTTACGCGCTTTTCCCTAAATACCTAAGACGGCGGTGGACACTAAAGAAGATATTAGGGGAAACTGGTGCATTATAGTAAACATGGAGTTGTTGTAAACACTAATCTTTATATCTACATTACTTGGATTTACGTATACTTCAGTTAATTAAAAAATACAGTGTTTCTCATCATAGGAAAAGCCTGGATCAAAGACCCAATTTTTCTCAATTACCATGCTGGACTTTCCACATTACGCTAAGAAAATGGATCAAGATCAATCATGAAGAATGATTTACTATCACGAGCTCGACGGCACACCATGCCTTGATCAGTCTTAGCACCCCAGAATGGTAAAGCCGTAAACTTCGCCGTAGGTCACATAGCGGACTGTATCATCTGGATGATATGTTTATATCGTACAAAGTTTAGATAGGATTCCCCTATTACATGGCAACAAATGCTACCAAGGCAACGTTCACTGATCCCTAGTCCGGTTAGGGAATCATAACTAAGTTTGAACCAGATACTGAGCCATGAAATGGTCCGAATACCTTTGATATTTATCAACCTTTTCTCTGCATTCCAATCACCGCAGAACTTTCATCTTTGGGCATACCTTCTACTGTCTGTAATTGCCTTTCGAACGCTACATTGTAACCTTTTCTGATCATTTCCGAATATAATAACTGCGAGGGTGTTCTCATGACGGGGCACCCTGCCACGATGGGAACGAAAGCATCTCTGAACAATGCAATGTGATATAGGGTCTCCTTCTCAATACACCCCGCTCGACTTATTTACTTACTTATCCAGCGCTACAACCAATTACTGGTCTTATCCTGACTCAGGACCCGTCGCCACTTGAGCCTGTTACGCGCCACTGTTCTCCAATTCCGCACCCCTAATGAGCTGGCGTCCTGGTCCACGCCGTCGGTCCATCTGAGGCTGGGTCGGCCTCGCCTTCTCGTAGCATAAAGTCCGCCTCTAAAGACTTTCCAGGCTGGGTCGTCCTCATTCTTGCGAACCAGATGACCAGCCCACTGGAGCCTATTGAGGCGTATTTGCTTGACGACAGTTACCTCTCGGTAGTGCTCATACACCTCATGATGGCTCGACATCGAACATTAACACCTCGCCCACGGAGTGTATAAAGTCCTGTCCTGTTAATTTATTACTGAACTTACGTGATCAACCTATGGAACCTATGGAACCATCTTAGTCGGAAGCCATCAAGCCCGTGTAAGAGGCGACTCGTGCATTACTGCGCGAATCGTACCTCTTGCTCTTAACAAGAGTTTTCGATTCCTCTCGACCTTCATAAAAGGGGCATAGAAGTAGCCCAGAGTGGTATCCAAAGGGAGGTGTGAACATTTCCGAATATGCGAACGGATTTGAGCATCCATGGCCTTATGGGTTTTGCGAGTATACTGATACTGCGGCGCTGATACTGAGACACCACCCTTGAACCACTGAACCATAGATCACTGAAATTACCCCATGTTTACAACTGCCCCAGTGCCCCTACATAATTCTTAATTTTGAAGAAATTCCTTTATTTTACATTTAAAGTAGTAAATTTCATTGCAAACACTTAAAATAATAGTATTAGCTATTTTTTCTACTTCTCCAATAATGCTGCTAATCAAGTTCAAATTAAATGAATTAATCCCGTAATATATTTAACTCCCGTTGCTTTCTATAATTAAGAGATTTGTGTCTAAAGGTGTCTACACATTGGGAGCTATTTTCGACAAAAATTGCGTTTTTGACAGAAATTTGACGTTTCCCCCTACAACGCTGCAGGGGATTTCCTTCAAAAAAGCAATTTTTGACAAAAATTACTCCCAATGTGTAGAGGCCATAACTAAGCACTCAAAGCATTCAAAGCTTTTGTCAATTAGGGATAGTTATAGGATCAAATAATTGTTTACATGTCAGCTAAGATAAAGTAATTCAAAGATTGTATGAACAATTTGCTTACAATAATATACAAGTATTGCCAAATGAATTTAATAAAAAGTTACTTAACAGAAATTTTAAAAATTTATCGATCATAACCTGTTAGAGTTATTTTAAAATCGTTTGGAATCTGAAGACCTCTCAAAAAAAACGATTTTTTTCAAATTAATAGTTGAAAGACACTTGCTTTAAATCAAAATATTTGAATCTGAATAACTTCAGAAGAAAGAATACTGTGAATGAAAATATTGCCATTATCATTTTAAAAACTGTTTCCGGTCAAAATTTCAAAAGCGAAAATATCGAATTGGTCAAAATCCAGAAGGACCAAAATCCGGAATGAGCTCAAACAGAAGTAGATTTTGATTCTCTAATAGTGTCTTGGATAAAAGGTAAATGTAACTCTATTTGCACAAAAAATCGTTGAAGTTCGAAAAATTCAAATTCAATTTCGAATTTTCATACTAAACTTTCGGACAAGATGGGGAAAATTTATCAAATATCACACTAAAAAGCTTTCAAAAGTTACTCAGTGATTTATGGAGTGATTAAATAATGTGACAAGAACAGTAAGCGTCGTTGTTCTTTTTATTTCCTCACAACAATGTGAAGACCGACACATTTTCACACTTGAACACTTCGTAATTCGAACAGGATGTACCTCAGCCACCTTACGGAATTATCAAAAAGCAAGAAACTTTCCGTACAGAAGTAGATCTTGAAAAATTCGAAAATCTATTTGAAGATCCAAAAAAGAGACTTTCTTACTTCTTAATACTTTCGTAAGGTGGCGGAAGTTACGTCCTGTTCGAATTTCGAAGTGCTCTAGTGTCAAAATGTGACGGTCTACACTGTGAGGAAAAAAACAGAACAACGACGTTTACTGTTCCTGTCCCATTATGTAATCACTCCATAATCACTGAGTAACTCTTTTGTCAGCTTTTTAGTGTGATATTTGATAAATTTTCCCCAACTTGTTCGAAAATTTAGTATGAAAATTCGAAATTGAATATGAATTATTCGAACTTCAACGACTTTTTGTGCAAATAGAGTTCCATTTACCTTTTATCCGAGACATTATTGGAGAATCAAAATCTACTTGTGATCGGGCTCAAAGTCTCTTTTTTGGATCTTCAAATAGATTTTCGAATTTTTCAAGATCTACTTCTGTACGGAAAGAATGGGTCGATATCCTGAAGAGATCGACTTCTGAACACTGCTTCTAGGGAATCATTGTGTAGTTCTAGGATGTCACTGTTACTAGGAAATTTTGGCAATCGTGATTTTGGAATTCGGAATTTTGGCCGAAACCTTTAAAGAAATATCCAGAAGTAAAAAAGGAATAAATGTCCTTTAAATGTTCGAAAATTTTTTGTCGTTACCGTATAGGGCGAATATCAGTTTTTCGAATTTTAGGAGTATCGTTAATGAATCAATATTTAACAAAACAAGGCCAAATTGTAGGCCATCCAGCATCGAATGGGCCTTGATCTTGAAAAGAGCTTTATGAAGCTTTCACTGAAAGTATTTTCGAAAATCCCATCAAGGTGTTTCGAAATGGATATTTCGAACAAAAAAACCATCGTATAAATGAGCCTTTTAATGTAATTTTTCAAGGCTTTTTTTTTCTTCAAATTCATTTTAACCTAATTCTTGCTTTTCCCATGGACTTGTATTGAGATTTATGTCTGTCTGAAGACTCTTGCATTGCTCTCACGTTCAGCATTTTGGACACAATGACACGAAGACAAATAACACAACATTTTGTGAATTGCATAGAAAAAGTATTCACACACTCTGTGGAATCTCATTCGAAATTTCCATCATGAAAATTTCATTTGAAAAAGAGAGTTATTTTTCTGCACCCAGCATTTTCTCCCTTTTTTACCGTTGGTTTTCATGGTTGGAAAATTCTTTGGCGATGCAGAAAAATTGGGTGTGGGCTTTTTTTGGGTAAATATAAATAAATTGCTACCACAAATTTTCCTGTTGGGGATGGGCTGGCTGGGGGGGGGAGGCAAAAGAAGTGCTGCAAAAGTGGAGTCTTGTGAATTCTTCATGGTAGAGGTAACATCTCTAACAGAATTTTCATTTGGCTGTAAACCCTACAAAAATATTAATAATTCATAAATGCACCCCTGACAACAGCCCCCCATGAGGGGGTTGAGAGTTATGCCATCAATTTGCAAATTGCATGATCATTTAAAATTATAAGCAAACACATTATGTATTAGCAGGAGTTGGATGTAAGCTGGGTGGATTTTGCAATGGGGGAATGGGGCTCTGGAATTGACTACAGGGGAGCTTTTGATGTATCATAATCGTCATAATTACAGCTTCTGTGAATGCATGCAGTTTGTCAGGACACAACACCATTTCACTGGGATACTTTGGCTTTCTAGGAAAGCTTCTGCATGCCATTCATTTGGGCTTTTTGGGAGTGGAAATTATTGAACATATATGCCTCTACCCTTCATGTACAAATTGAGATATTGACGCTTATTGCTACCCCATTGGGCCCTGTTTCACACAACTCCTATCGTCCTATCACTGTCAAAATGTTAGTGGGTGTCTCTATTTTCGTCCCAACCAAAATGTGTATGCATTTCGCTTGGGTATTATCCCTTTTAGCGGAATGGTACACATTGGGGATTTTCTCATTGTTTATTGTGTGGTTTAACAGCTAAATAATAATATCAAATTGTGGCGTGTGATGAATACACCCTGTTTCAATATTCTTGTGGTACGGGGTGGATAATAGAAAACCGAGCTGTTTTGTATTCAATCAAAAATATCCGACCCGTGGAAATACCTTTGGAAAATTTTTCACACTTTCCGGGGAAAACATCTATTGAAAACGTGATTTTATTTTTGAATTTTCTTTGCTTGTCTTCCCCGAGGCTATCCGAAAAGGTTTCACCTCCAATGCTTATTCAAATCAATCACAATGCAGAGATGAAAAAAAAAACAGGAAACAGGAGGAGGGACAAAAAACTTCTTCTACTGTCCTTCTACTTTGGGAATACTCATCTGATTTTTTTTAGGATGTAGATTTTACCATAAAGGCCTATTCAGACACGGGTATTCTGACCTTAAGTCTCCTTTTCCAAATAAAAATGCTTCAATCAGACATTCTTTTTATATAGCCTATCTTTTGGCGCATAAAATCAGTTTTTCGTACACTATGTCCGAAATTTCTTCGAAAATCTAATCCTGTCAATTCTATCAGGATTTGTGAAGAATTATTATTTTAAGAATTATCAATTAAAATGAAAGATTGTCTACATAGGGGAAAGTGGGGCACCTTTGAAATTGAGATTTTTCAGCTATTTTTAAATAAAATTGAGCCTATCGTGATATAATTTAGCTGCACAAACAGATTGAGAAGCTATTGTTATGGCTACCACTTCATATAAAGGGATAGCCGACGGTGGTGTAACTGAACTAGGTTTTTAGGACAATCTGTCCTTTCGGTGAGCATCGGAATTTGTTGATCAAATCCTATGAATCATACACACAATTATAACAGAGTTTTCAAAATTTTTGTTTTTAAATCGTAACGAATTTTTCAATTCGATGGTAGGTCGGTCGATTCTTTTTACAGATCTCTGTTGATCAATCTTGTTCAATATCTTTTGGGTGTCGTTCATTCAGGCTCATCCTAAAATTATGTGTATTTCATGTGTATTCATACCTATATTAACAGACTTTCCAATACTGTGCAAGTCGCATTTGTGAAAATCGTGGAAACTTAAGAAAACTGCATTGATAAATAGCACTTTTATAGAAAAAAAAACAGCTGATTCCTTCAAAAATTAGATGTTCGAAATCTTCGAACACTGCTGATTGAGTTTTCGAAAAGAGTTATTTGTGTGCGCTATAAGGTAGGCAATTGTCATTGTGAGAAAGCTCAGTGCAATATTTTGTGTGCCTGAAGATAGTAAAATTAAACTGCTAGAAAGCTAAATGAGATATTTTTATTTCGAAATTGCAGTTTCGAATCAAAAGTTTCCCGATAAATAAAGTCGAGTAGTTATGGAATGTTTCAGCAGTCAGCTTCGTACGCCATAAAAATACTATGGTTCTGTAGCTTTACCACCAAAAATCATAAAATTAAGTTAGGTATATTGAAAGTCAAATGTTACTCCGAATTCTGTTTCGTGCGCTCTAAAATTCTTAGAACAAATGGGACAGGCTAAATCCAATCCAATTCAATATGAGGGGCCCTGTTGGATTAAATGGATTCAATCATGAAGATTTACTGAAAAAAAATGAAGGGTGGACAGATGTGTTTCGTTTAGACTTAGAGAATCCTTATCATTTCAAACTTTTGTCTGTGAAACACCGTGTAACCGAACTTTAAGGTATTTCGAAGTAAAATGGAAAACCTTTCCGAGCCCTAATTTTATCCAAGACACATTTGGAGGAATTTTAATCGACTTTAGGGAGATTTCAACTCAGGAACGAACCACTACTGTAAATTTTGTATGACACACCGGTGAATAGAATAGTTTGAATTTAAAATGTGCTCCATTGTCTTTTGAGGCTTTGAAAAATCTCTACTGGTGGTTTGATCCTGAAATAGAACATACATGTTGCCAGTTATAATTCTCTTAAGTGTGTCTCGGCTCATTATAGATAATCATATAAAGCATTATCAAAGATCTTCTTTTACTCAGATAGCTTTGAATGAATTAAAATTAGAATAAAAATATTTTTTATACTTAAATTATTCACACTTCCTTTACCTTAATTCGGTTCTTTTAAGATCAGGCGTCAGAAAAATTTGAAAAAAGTGCATTGGTATTTTTTTCAAGCTTGCTTACAATTAGAGATAGCAAATTTCAAGAAATTTCACGTTTTTCCGCCTATTGTAGATGGCGACTATCGTGAAATTTCTGAAATTTTACCATCTATACATACAATGATTGAATTAATCAAAAATTCTCAAATTTACCATGGTTTTTATTAGTTAGGTTCCTGTCTTGACTGTTTTCCCAGCCTTCGCTGTCTTCAAAAACCACAAAATAGTCATGACGCGAACCAATACAAAGAAATGTCGATAATGCAGAAGCACTTGAGAACAGTAAAGTGGTAAAACATGATCATTTTTCTAAAATAATCTGTTTCTCTTCCAGAATCCCAGGATGGATCATCCAATCACAACGCCACCGAGGCGTCGGGACCTCAATGACCTGGCCAATTTGCTCCACAATTCAGAGTCCTGCAAGACGACTCCCAATATTGTCCGGAGGCTAGAGCCACATCATCGAGCACTTCTGGAGAGTGGTAGTCAGAGTGCCAAGTCGTCGCCTCTTCCACATCGGCGCCTGGACAAGCTTGAAGGAGTGATCCGGGATAAGCCCTGTCTAGGGGTACGGAAGCGCGAAGATGAGATAAATTCCTCAGCTGAGTGTTCTCCATCCGTTGGAAGAAAGTTCAGTGGAGGATGTGCAGGAAGACGTCACCAAGACACTCCGACCATGGGCACTCCTGTGGCCAGGCGTCGAGTTGACTCCGATGGCTCCAGGAGGAAGGTGTCCTGTGATGAGTGCTCAGGAGTTCGACGTCGTGAAGTTTATTCGTCACCGATGAAGGGAGTTCTTGGAGAACCTGGCGCTTTCTCCTCCCCTATTCTCAATAGAAAAAGCGCTGGAGACTCTGTAGCTCTCTTTAGTGGTGTCATGAGCAAATCTGCCCTCGTGGATGATGGATCTCCATCGAGGATTGCTCCTGCTGAAGATGCAGATGGTGAACTGTCATGTCAGCCGGACCAGACGATAGTATCGGGATGGCTAAAGTTTCGGGACAACAAGCGGGTGAGTAGCAAAGTTCCATGCCTCATTAAATCATTTACTCCCGCCAATTTGATGCATTATTGTCACCCTCGGAAAATTTATTCATGCTGCATCTATTGACTACACAATTCCAATCACATTCAACTGTAATAATGTCCGGTGGTTCAAATGCGTCACCAATAACATTCACATCGCTAATGATTCCCATCGCTATGGAGCTTTTGGGTGTGTTTTCAAATTATTTTCCTCCCCATCGATCCGCACTTGACACTGGAGCAGAGAAGCTTCCATTGAATTTTCCCAGAGAGCTGTTGGTAGTTATTTCCCATCCAGAAGGAGTCATCCTTCGCAATTCAATCACACTCTCCCAAGCGATTGATTGTGGCTTTTGTGTTTCCTTCGGAGTTATTATTCCTAGTATCTCGCCGCAGAGGGATGGCAATTCCGCCCATTTTATTGTCAATTGATGGCACATTTCATGAGATCCAATGCCAATTAAATCGTCTCTTGTTCGACCACAATAAAATCTTCCGCAAAACGTTAATGCCAACGGATATTTAACTATGCATTTTAGGGGTGGTAGCATACATGGGGTTCTAAAACATATTAATTCTGTCCTACTAGGTGAATGAGAAGATTCTGGTATTACTGATACTCAGACTCAATCCCAATCCCAAAATATCTTAAACTTAGAAGAAATTTGCCAATATTTTTTTAATCTGAAGTCTGAATAAAGATAGAAGAAAGCGAAATCAATACCACAATGTTTTAGAAAAGGAATCCCATAAATATATTTAGAAAATATTCTCATAATGTCTTAAACATGCTAAAAGCAATACCACATTATAGAAAGCAATCCCACTATGCATTACAATCGAATCTCATAATGTCTTAATATTAGCGTCGGTGTTCTATAATGTACAATCCCATAATATTCCGGAAGTAGTGCCAATATGCTGTGAAATACAATAAGATATAGTTATTTCTTTCAGTTAGTGCTATAAATTCAATCACATAATTGTTCCATTCCTATGGTATCCTAAATTTAGGAGAATTTTGGAATAAAATTCTTTTTTTCTGGAAAGTCAATACGACAAGGTTCTTGAAAAGAATCCCACAATGTTCTAAAATCAATTCCACTATGATCTAAAAACAATCATATAATATCCTTAAAATAATCCTGTAATATCCTCAGAGCAATACCACATTCTAGAAAGCAATCCCACAATATCCCAAAATTAATCCCATAATGCATTAAAATCGAATGCCATAATGTCTTAAAATTAATATCCCTACTCTATTATAAGCAATCCCATAATATTCTGAAATTAATGCCAGTATGTTGTAAATTGTAATAAGATATAGTTATTTGTTTCAGTCAGTGGCAGTGCAGTAAAATCAATCCCATAATTATTGTTCCACTCCGACAGTGTCCTAAATTTAGGAGAAATTTGGAATAAAATTCATTTAGTGAAAAATAAATACCACAGTGTTCTAGAAAACAATCCCACAATGTCCTAAAATCAATCCCACTATGCTCTAAAAACAATCCCATAACATCCTAAAATTAATCCCATAATGTACTAATAATATTTCTGTAATATCCTGAGAGCAATACCACTTTCTAGAAAGCAATCCCACAATATCCCAAAATGAGCAATCCCATAATATTCTGAAATCAATGTCACAATGCGTTGTAAAATGCAAAAAGATATGGTTTTCATTGCAATCAGTTCCATAAATTCAATCCCATAATTATCTCAATCCGACAGTGTCTTAAATTTAGGAGAAATTTGAATTAAAATTCATTTTCTGAGAAATAAATAGAAAAGAATCCCATAAAATCAATCCCACTATGCTCTAAAAACAATTCAAGAATATCCTAAAAATAGTCCTATAGCATGTAAAAAGTAATAATAGTTTGTAGGAAACAATTCCACATTATCCTAAAATCATTCCCACTATGCATTCGAATTCCATAATGTCTTAAAATTAATGTCAGTTTTCTATAATTAGCAATCCCATAATATTTTGAAATCAATGCCAATATGTTATAAAATGCAATAAGATATAGGGGAAAGTCGTCTGCCTTCAAACGAAAAATGGAGTTCCAAATTTAAGATTTTTTTCTGAAGAATCCACAAAATGGATTTTATTTAGAGTTTAGAGCTCATTTTCATTTTTTTTTATCTGGCATCTAGGAAATAGGAGCTAGGCTCTCCATTTTTTGATGATTTGTGAGGATGATGGATATCTACCTAATAGTTAATAGCATATAATTTATGCTTTTGAGAACAACGAAAAAATCGCAACATTTGAAGGCTGCTGCATTTAAAGGCAGACGACTTTCCCCTAGTTCTTAATTTCAACCAGTACCATAAAATCAATCCCACAATTATCCCAATCCGACAATATCTTAAATTTAGAAGAAGTTTAGAATAGAATTAATTTTCTGGTAAATCAATACCACAGTGTTCTTGATATCCCACAATGTCTTAAAATCAATCCTAAACAATTAAACAAATCCTAAAAATAATCCTAAGATTCTCAAAGCAATACCACACTCTATAAAACAATTCCACAATATCCCTAAATCAACTCCACTATGTATTAAAAACTAATCCCATAATGTCTTAAAATTATTCAAGTTTATGATTTAAATTACTTCATGATTAATCCCCAGGATATTCTAGAATGAATCCAACAATGTCGTGTTAATCAATAAGATATAGTTCTTCAGAGGAAACAGTGCAGTGATATAAATTCAATACCATATTATCTCAATCCCAAAATGTCTTAAATTTATGAGAAATTTGCCATTAACTTTGGAATATGAAATTCAAAAAATTAAATAAAATAAAATCCATAAGAAAAAAGTCAATCCCAAGACCCTAAAGACAATCTCATACTGTTCTAAAAGCAAAATACGTGTTTGACACAATCTCATAATACACTGAAATCAATACCTCTATGCGTTATATTATTATTGCCTATTTTACGTAAATATTACATAAACCAATCCCACAATGCATTTAAAAATTATGATTGCTTTTTAATAGGCAATCCCATAATTTCTAGAACCGAGGCCACAATGACGTTGCACAAATCCATCAGATATTGTTCTGAAATGAATCCCACTGTATTTGAAATAAATTCTATTCGTCATATAGGCAATCCCACAGTGAGTGTACTAAAAATTATTTCCAAAGAATGCTAAAATAATCGTCGTCTAAAATAAATGCCGTAACTTTTTAAAATTATTTGCACAGTGCACTAATATTCAATACCATAATGTTCTCGAAATCATACACCAATACCATAAAATTATTGTCAAGTCATATGAATTTCTCACGAACAGGGAAGTGAAACAATCAGCCTTTCAAATCTTTTTCCTGAACAGGTTTTTTTAGTACATGACTGTCCTCATGTGCTTCTGCGTAAACGACTTCTCTTTTAATTGGTTTCTGTCACTACTATTTAGGGGTTTTAGAACTCGACGGAGACTGAGATAAACAGTCGTGACAGGACCCTACGCAAATAGCAAATATTTTAGCACTTTACTGTTCTCAAGTGATTCTACATTATCGACTTTTCTTTGTGTTGGTTCCTGTCTCGACTGTTTCCCTCATCCCTTGCTGTGTTCTAAAACCACCAAACAGTCGTGACAGGAACCAATACAAAGAAAAGTTGATTACGTGGAAGCACTTGAGAACAGTAAAGTGCTAAAAGAGCATGCATTTTTCATTGGAATAGCATCTTAACGCAGTAACACATAAGAATACCCCCGTTCCAAAAACAAAATGTTCACAAGAAAGATTTCCCCTTTTCATATTTGATTGCCACAGCATAATAATTTATTAATATAAAATAATTTCAGAATGCAAACAGTTTAGGAAATAATTTACCTTTCGAATCCCCTTATCCTGATCTGTAGTGTTAAATTTATGAGTAATATTAATCATGTGACAACTATAATATTCCAGTGGCAATTGTGGTGTGGTTTTGTGGTATTATTCATGGTTTATCCCCCTATCAATTGACTTTTTGATGCAATTTTTCATTACAAACAACCTTTCTCACTAAAATTCCATTGAAATTAGTATTAACAGGGTGCTTTGAAGTAACTCTCTGTATCTCTACATCCTACAAATAATTCTCCTAATTACGCCAGAGGAATGTTTGATGAAATTTTATATCATTTTGTAGCTCGAGGTACATAGGGTGAGCTATATGTATAGTGTTTTGAATTTTCGATATGTAGAAATTTTCGACGTGAGGAGAATACAGTAGACTCTCTCAAATTCGGGCATTTGGAACCGAAATGTCACCCGGATTAGAGAGAAATTCGGGCATCAAATTGTTTGAAATGAAACGATTTTTTGTTTACCTGTATACTGATTAAGTTTACATGCTCATATGAATTCTAAATTTCATAAAAGTTCCTTAATAATGCAAAATCACAACTAAGACATAGCATTGCAAATTTGAGCATATTTGCTTCATTCGATAAATTATAATCAAACTTCAAAAATAAACTTTTTTTCAAATTTAACTGCTGTCCGAATTGAAAAGTAGACCGATGTTAAAGGAGCCGAATGAGCGAGAGTCTACTGTATTGACATCTGACGTCTAGTGGTTGTATACCAATGAAAAATGACAGTCATGACAGCTGTCTATTAGACATTTGTTTTAGTACATCCCAAGGAGCATTTATCGCCATAAATGAGTAGAGATGTCTGATATCTATACGAAAATGATGGCGAAGACTTTACAAATTTCTTCTATATAACCGCATGAAACAGGCCCATATTCGGGTGAATGAGGAATTTTTATAGCCGAAATATAACAATTTTTTATTTTAGAGTTAATCAAGTCATCGTGTACGGTAAAATGTATTGTTTATGACTAAATAAAATATAATCACTCTGTCATACCAATATTATAACTAATGACTGAAGAAATGTCATTTCTTGTCCATTTTTCTTTAAGACTTGCTCAAATATTTTCCTCAAATAAATAAATATTTATCCTCAACGATTCAGTGACATTTTTTGTGCCTCGTGCACTTTTATCGCGTATGAAAGTTTAATGAAATAGGGGAAATGCTTCTAATTTTGTCCAGTTTCTTATTTTGGACACTTTGAGGATAACATTGGACACTAAAAATAAATTGATTAAAATGATGGATTTTTATTCCAATATTTGATGAATAATGAATTCTATCTAAATATTTGTTCTTTTTGGAATATTTTAACACTAAATACGTTAAAATTTGAATATGATTTGAGTTGAAATTGCTTTGTTGAAAATTCAGTGTGAGCAATTGCTTACGAGAAATATGACAGAACTTCGTGGCTTACTTCAGTCTTATTTAGTTTTGGTGAAGTACTAACAAAGTTTGTTCGCTGTTTTTGAGTGATATTATTGAATATTCATTGAATATTGTGTTGATTCACGTTACTGATGATTTGTACATTTGACCTGAAGTGAGATTTGCCTTGTGAATTATATTTTTCGTATGAAAAATGGGAAATTTTTTAAGACATTCACCAGTGAGGTGATGATTCTTATTTTGGACAGGTGTTTTTCTCACGAAATTTCGTGAAGTTTTAGCTTTTGTGATGACTAGGTTGGACAAATGCCTGGAGAAATGAAGGAGCATCATCTCTACGAAAGAGATGCAGTGAGAAATGCCTTGAAAGGCTCCCGGAAAGGGCAGGGAATGAGCGAATCCGCACGTACTTGGAGTACCGAAGTCAACTCACTTTAATGAATGATATGGAAAGTTTCCGGGCTTCTTGTGACATTCTACGTTTCCCTTACATGAACAGGAAGAGGACTTGGTAAGATTGGTTCATAAAATGAAGAACAATGGGCATCCTGTTGAGGCGGATTATCTGTCCAAATTTACAGACAAGTTGTAAAAATTAATAACCAAGTTGTCCAAAATAAGAGTCAAATTCACCTCTACATATCAATTCATTTTTAAACGTATTAAAACTAATTTTTAGTAAAAATGAGATGATAAATAGCTTGCCAAGTTTCTAAACAATCCTTCTGAAAAGAGAGTAACAAGAAAAGTCAATTAGTATTGAAAATATGGCACTTCAAACTTAGGATATCGATGCTTATATGCAGACTGTCCAAAATTATAAGCACTTCCCCTAATTGTTTTCCGTTAGAGGCCAAAATATTAGTGAACAAAATTTCATTCCCGACTTGAAATTCTTAAGGGAAAGCTGAGAAATTAAATAAAACAACATTGAATAAATTTATTGCTTTTTACATTACATCATTTAACAAACTTATAGTTCTCAAATTTTTACTGCGTGTATTGATAGAACATAGCCTTTTAAACAATAATTTGGACAAATATCATTGCACTGCAATGTTTTGTGTATCATTTTTCCATTAATTTGAGTTTAGCGTCGCCAATTTTCTGTATTTTTTCCACGCCATAATCTTCTTTTTGTTCTGATAAAATAAAATCAAAATATTGTAACCCGAATAAGTAAGAAAAGCAGAAAATAAAACACATTTATATATTTTAGTGATTATATTTACAAGATGTCGTATATCATATTTACATTTTGTAGACTTCTTACATCAATAATATCACTATACAGCAAAAATGTCAAAACACTGAAAGATTATGCTTTTGATAAATTTTTTCTGCATTCTCGGCACTCATTCTGCAATTTGATTTCATAACAAATGATCTGTAAGCTGTCCTAACGCTTGTACTTGCGGTACAAAATAGTCGAGACAGGAACCAACAGAAAGAAAAGTCGATAATGCAGAAGCACATGAGAGTAGTCATGTACTAAAAAAAATGTTTTTCCACTTGCACACATTCAAGCATACTGCAAAGTACTCCTGACTTATCTATCCCTTCTAGTTCTTGGCCCAAAATATTCTTCTCATGTGATGAGTGTATTTAACTGGAGGGGTTCTACTGAAGTTGCAAGGAATTTTCCCGGGAAGGCAAAGGCATGAATTTTGCCAAGTAATTAATCTAGAAAATTCTTTATTTGATTTTCCTTTTAAGTAACTTTCACTGTGAAATTTATGGGTGAAGAGATCTTTCACCATCTTCCCAAAAACTGTCGAAAACTCCCTCGTATAATTGTGCCTCACCCCTTTTTCTCATGGAGTCTCGTCTCGAGATCTCCCTGCAAATAATTGTAAATGTCTGGCAAAGTGTATCATGTTGAGGAGGCGGAATATGTGTATTTCCAACGATAGAAACTTTATAATATTTACTTTTCTCTCGTTAAGATGTCATTTATGCAAATCATTTTGTGGGCTCCCCATTTGAATCATTTTGTCAGCATTTCGTGGCTTGAGCTGTGGGAGTTTGAGGGGAGTTGGTCCCATGAAGAGACATGAATGAGGGTTTGTATGATTCTGCCAAGATGCCAGAAACTTTGGAATGTGATACACTGTTGGAAATTAGCCTAGAAGTTCAAAAGAAGCATTTGCAGAATGTGTTTAGTGTTGTACAACTTAAGCAATATGGCTACTGATATTACAATCACTCTCTGTATGTCCTCATGTCTTACAGCTACTGCAAAAAGTCTCTAACCGGGAATTATTATTTTCAGTGTAAAGTATACAATGTATCATTGAGTGTGAGTGAATTACAAGTAAAATGGATGAATTAAGTACACTTTCACGGAGAGCCAAAAAGCATTTGGGGGATGGGAGCCTTCCAAAATGTAGACAATTGGGTGGTGTTGTGAGTGAAAAGAGAAGGCACTGTGACAGCACAATCCAGCCCCCATCTCAAAAAGTTGTTCGATGAACAAGAGACAGAGACTTTGTAATCATTCTGTGGTGGGTAAGAATTGTACTTGGAGCTTTTTGAGGGAAATAGATATTATTCATTTTGGAGGTGGGTGTTGGATGTGGTGTCTGGGTCGGAAGTCGAATACCCAAAGACAAATGGACTACTTTCGAGTTATTTATCCCCTGGCAGTACCATGGAAATTTCATGTTGCGAAGAATTCTCTTCTCCATACAAATTGTTCCATTGTTTTATGCGGGAGCTATTTTTTTCTTCTTCTTTCCATTTCCCTCCTCTCCAAGCCATTTTTCCCCAAGAAGGGGAGTTAATGGAAGTTGAGGGTGGTAACTTTGTGAACTCATGAATGCATCATTCAGGTCCTGGAATACACCTTGTAAGATGCTAGGAGTGTCGGTTCATATCAACGGAAATACGACGTGTCTATTGGATTTTCTGCTGCTACCCTCACACTAACTTGTCTCACTTACAAGATGCGACGCATCTTCAGATGTCAGGACACCAGGTGGATGTTTTCCACTCACCCACAAATCAAGTGGGGAGAAACAACAACTCTTGGGTTTATTTGGTATTCTGTGCGGTGGACTCTCCTGTACGCGTCCCAGAAACATCATTTCTCAGATGTTTGTCGACGTCCAGTACACTTTTCACCACATCATCGTGTTGTCCTCAATCCACTTCATTGTACACCATCATACCATCTGGAAACTTTCACGAGAAGATGGGCAAAGATTGGTTTATTTTGTACAGCAAAATTGATGTTATTCCGGTTCAGTTGGGCTTGATGGTTCACCGTAAAATCTATTTGAATCTAAATATGTTTTGTTGATTAATTTTATTGATCCAATTCTCTGGAGAAAACGTTAAATATTACTGAAATGAATCACTTGATTTGCTGATACTGACTAATTACTAAATCGTTTAATGAAAAACGAACTGATGAATCAGGAAACAATTATTGCTTTACTGATTGATTTGATATTACTTGACTGATTCATTTTCAACCGCTCATCCCTATTGGGGTTCGCGGGCGCAGGCATCGGCAGCCCATGCCTGCCGATGCTTCGACACTTCAGGGAGGTGTTCACGGCCAATCCCAAAGCGTTCCAAGGCAAGATCCTGAATTTGATTCAACCACCTTCTCCTAGGTCTGCCCCGAGGTCGACACCTCCTCACGATGAGTAGTTCGGGATGTGCATTATTATTTTTCTTATACTGGGGATGAGGTTATCAGTCCTACACCTCGTTAAATCAAGTTCAGTAAAGCTCACTGGATACAATTCGAAATACGAACACCTCTAACGCAAAAAAATTCCTAGTGGCCTAAAGCGGATTCGAACCCGGAACACTTCCGTAATAGAGCGAGTACTCTACTACTCGACACAGGGT
Source organism: Phlebotomus papatasi (assembly GCF_024763615.1). Lineage (NCBI taxonomy): Eukaryota > Metazoa > Arthropoda > Insecta > Diptera > Psychodidae > Phlebotomus > Phlebotomus papatasi. The sequence continues at coordinate 7,666,220 of NC_077223.1, forward strand.
GGCGACATTAGCTCTGGAAACTGCGACCAATTTTAGTGTAATTTGTGTAATTTGTGTAATTAGTGTAAATCAAATCTCACTGGATACAATTCGAAATACGAATACCTCTAACGCCAAAAAAATTCCTAGTGGCCTAAAGCGGATTCGAACCCGGAACACTTCCATAATAGAGCGAGAACTCTACTACTCGACACAGGGGGGTGACATTAGCTCTGGAAACTGCGACCAATTTTAGTGTAATTTTTTTCCTGTTTTCGTACACATCTCACGAAATATCTCTAAAACTGCGTAGTTTGCCAATTTTGGGTGTTTGGTTGCCTATTCTATATTAAATTGGCTTTTATTTTGCATTTGTATTATTTGCTAATTCATTCTACAATATCAGAAAACGGCTAATAAACTCAAAGGTTTTTTCGGCACGCTAAAAACTGATTGGAAACACAGGAAATGTCATGCCCCTGACTCGACCCTTTGGGTGCCTAGTCACTCCTTTGCCAAATTTTTTTAGATTCGTTCAGACAGGGCTGTTTCGAAGAGTCATCATTTGTGCTACGCTGAGTCTTGGGGGAAAGCTGAAGATACCTTTCTTCAGAAACAGAAAAAAACAACTGATTTAATACCGCTTGAATGTAAAAACATTCCAACATAACCGCTAAGGCTGCAAAAAGCTTTCGAAGTTCACTGAAAAATTTTCATTTTAAAATAGAGGTTTTGAATTATAATGCTTTATTTAGATGCTCCCTAAAAGTCCATTCTTTAAATAAAATCTCCTTGACGACAGTTATAGTCCATACAAGGGTGTATCGGCTAAAATAGAGAGTCTGATCGATGTTCTATATCATTTTGAATAGGGTAAATGTCCTAACCCAAAACCATTTGCAGAAGCTTTAACTTTGACAGACGATTCAACACATTAAGTTCATTTTTTTTTGAAGAGAATTACATAAATTTGCTCCTTGACTCTTCTAGAATGTTACTGTTTAGAGAAAATTCTTTAAATATAATTTGAAAACTTCTTAAATACAAGAAAAATATGCGAGTGTAAAATGCTTCTATTGGAAACAAATTAATCCAAATGGAGACAAGGGAAAGTTTCTAATTGGAGACAAACAGTGTAAATAAAACCGCGGCAAAAGGCTTCCAAAACCTTGTTGAGTTGCTCCTGAGTGCAGGATTTTTTCTTATTCTTGGTCTTTTCTCTTTTCCCATCTAAAACAATAAGAAAATCTCTCCAAAAAATCATATTTCCGGGGTTTCCTATTGAAGCATTTGCAGACACTTCAGAAAAACACTTTTTGTTCACGAAATAGGTAATTATTTCATTTGAAAACTTCACGTACCGTTAACAATAAAGTTTAGCACTTAATTTAACTAAAATTAGCCAGAAATGTGACATTAAATGTTAAACAAAACGAATAAGCAACAGTCACCTTATTGTGTTTTTCATTGAAAAACATGGTCGATCAATAAAAAAAATCGATGATGAAAAGGTACACTCTTAGTTTTCCTGAGAAATTACCAAAGTAAAATTTGTGAATATGAATAGATTTTCGCATTATTGGAGCAAAATTAACTAAATAATGAAACTGTGATATAGAAAATATATAAATATAATAATTTAGTACTGTATTTATCGTGAATACAATTACGTTTCCATTTGGAGTAGCGAAAAATTTCCATTTAGAGAAGGTTTCGAATTAGCTTAATTTACCCTAGCGAAGAGCGGGAGTTGCGTTCTCATATAGATGATCCTGCCAGAAACACTATACCGGATAAAAGCTCTATAGGTTTTTTTTTACTGCTCGTATTTCACAGAGGGAGCAGTATATAGGGGAAAGTGCTCTCCCTTCGAACGTTCATGCCTTCGAATAATGTGAATTTTCTTTTAGTTTTCCTAAGAGACTTCACATTATTATCACGTAATTATCAATAATTGATGATAAGCTAACAAAATCCAATAGAAATCTGTAAGTCTCTTAGGAAAAATGAAAGAAAATTCACATTATTCGAAGGCATGAACGTTCGAAGGGAGAGTACTTTCCCCTATTGTTACGATTTTATATGCGATTGTTCAATTTTACTTTTTACGTTTTTGAATTGAAGTCGAGAGTTTGAGTAGACTTTCGGGATCTGCCACAAATGGTCTGTGGATAATCCCTGAAAGATCCATCCCGGTTTGTCCGAGGGTGTTTTTGTCCCTTATCACCGGTGTTCAAAGCGGCCCATCTGACCTCCAGGAGTTAAATAAAAATGTATGTATGTATGGACTTGGTTCCACCCTACCCCAGAATAGTAACAATGTAAGCATTCGATGTAACCCCCAAAATGTCCATCTTCCATCTCCAGGGATCTGTTTTCTCAATATATCTTCACGTTTTAGACGATTTCTGGGAAATGCTGCCACGCTGTTTGTCCATTTATCTGGCCGTTACCACACTTGAAGACAAAACGGTCAGAGATAGAGAATTAGAATCTTCGGGAGACATCCTCATAGGTTGACCCTGGGACTATTAATATTCCCCTTATTTCCATTCCCTCCAAAACCATGTTTTTTTTAAGGATTGCTTGAAAACGTGTCGTGCGATTATACGAAAATCCAGTTTGATCCTACACTAAGAAAAAACCTAAAAAGTTAAAACAAAACTATGGCAGAGTTGCATTAACTCTACGAATATCGATGTAATTGTTAATCTTTCTCGTTGTAAATTTTAGTACATAGAGTTAAAACAATTCTTCGTGCGATTTGAATTAATTCATCGGATATCGATGCAATTATTACTCTTTTTCGATGTAAAATTTCATCTCGACTGAAGTATATGCTTAAGTGTTTTCTTTCTAAGAATATACTTCAGTCAAGAAGATTTTCGTGTGACAAAGTTCATATGGAACATCAACTAGATATATGATTAACAATGGTTCATGAAGTCATGTGCGTACATCATGCATAATATTTCGCTCGGAATATAGGGAACATGAGGTCAAGAAAATATTAATAAAGAAAATGAGAAAATAAAAAAAGACATAAAATTGCAAAATCTATCCATTTTGGGGATTTGAAAGAGTTATTTTAACTCTAAAAAAGATTTTTTTTAACTCTAGAAACGAGTTATTTTAACTCTTAAAACGAGTTATTTTCAGTCTTAAAAAGAGTTATTTATACTTTTTTGTCATGTAAATTTTAGGAAAAATAGTTAAAACAACTATTTTGAATATTACACCTACATAGAAGTAAAATCAACTCTAAAATATAGTTAATCGAAAATCACAACGAAAAAGAATCAATTCAACATCGATTCGAGTAAGTTTTACTCGATTATTTCTCTGAGTGTATTAATGATTTCTCAAGTTCAAACGTTAAAAAGGCTCCAGAGAACGTTTTTCTCAACCGAAGTGGGTCATGTTTGGGTCCGTTGAAAAGGCCTTGGAATTCCTGACAAGTCTAAACCGATTCCAATCGGTTATGAACCGGTAATAAACCGGTTATTATCCGATAAGTAGTTCTTGTCCGAAAATCATTTTTTTTTATATCTCAGCTATTTTGTGGGATCTTTTGACTGATTTATGTATTGATTCAATTCGATTGTGAACGTGTTTTACAGATTGAACACTGATTTTTGCTCTGAGCGTCTAAAATTTAAAATATTTTAATAATAATGAGAAAAATCTCGGCTTTCACAACCCTTAATTATATTTATTTGCGAAATTATTTGAAAAGACAGAAAAAATAGATCGTCAAATTAATTCCATCATGTAAGAAATCCATGGAAATTAATCGCAAACCATTGAGCACAAACATAACAGAATTATGAGCGATAATCCGGGAAATTTGCCAAATAATCTAAGGGTGGAGACACCACAAAAATCCCACCCGAAAAGCCACTGTTCGTTGGTGAGAAATCGATTAAATGTCGCTTAGAGCAAGTGTTGATTGACGTGGCACTTGCTTTCTTGGCAATGCCAATTATTCAAATGAAATGAAAACATATTAAGAGTGGAAATTTGGGATCATCTTTCGCTGCAGGGAGGAAATTTAATTAGCTTGAAGTGTAGAGGTTTATTTTTGCAGAGACATAAACTCTCAAGTAAAATTTTGTAGGAGCTTTACAGGAGAAAGCTCGTCGAAAAAGCACACATGCGTCTACAGAAGCTTTTAGCGATAGATAGAGAGATTAATTTCGAGCGTCAGTTATTTTTAATTAAATTTTCAGGCTCATACTGTTCAACTGTGCGTATTTTTGGAGCTTTTGTCGTTCAACTTTTCCTCTATCAAAATCGCAATGGATTTTCATGTGCAAGGATCATTCAAAAAAAAAAACTATTTTAATTGAGAGCCGCTAATCTCTCTGATGGAGTTTAAATTAATTTCCTCAAAGCTTGTATTATCGTTTAATTAAAGAATTGCAATGAAATAGAAAATATGATGATATTTATTTTGAGATATAGGGATAAATTAGTATTTTATGGATTCTTTTGACTGGTTCAATTTGTCAGTACATATTTGGGAAATATCCCTATTTGTTTAACGTTCCCACAAAAACACCTTCAAAGTTGTCGGGAAGAAAAGGATAAATAAGCAAAGCATAAAATGGGGCAAATTGAAGCATAGGAATTTAATTGAGTGACAAATATTGACATTAATTCCCATTCAATAAAAGAGAGAAAATTAGATGGCAATTCATTATACGAGAAAATATCTTAATGCATCAATGAAGATAAGAAATGGAATTAAATTGGAAGTTTGTGACTCATTTATGAGATTTTTGTTTAAAGAGATTTTCTCATTTTGCTCCCCCGACAAAACCTTGTGACTGTGGAAATGTCTTCTGTTGTCTCTGCAGAGAGTCTGTTGAGATTAAATAAATAACACGATAGAAGAGCTAAAAGGTCACAATTAAGTGTTGTATTTTGTAGGGAAAAATGTGTACTCACGGAACTCCATTGTGGAAAGTTATTGGGCTAAAGTGGCTGCAGAAGTACTTTAGCTGATGCTAAATAAAATTTTGCAAACACACCCCTTTTCACACTATCTGTGCCCAATTTGTGTGTCTTCTTGTTGAACTTTTAGTCGAATTTCTCAGCACTACAGAAATGCATTGTTTTAGTTTTACTGCAACCTCGAAATTACTTTATCAGGAAATAAAGAAGTTTAGAAATAGGGTAAATGTCTTAATTCAAAACCATTTCCAGGCGCTTTAACTTTGACAGAAGATTCAACACATTAAGTTCATATTTTTTCTGAATAGAATTACATAAATTTGCTCCTTGACTCTTTTAGAATGTTACTGTTCAGTGAAAATTCTTTAGATATAATTTGAAAACTTCTTAAATACAAGAAAATACGCGAGCGTAAAATGCTTCTATTGGAAACATATTTATCCAAATGGAGACAAGGGAAAGTTTCTAATTGGAGACAAACCTTGTTGAGTTGCTGTTTAGTGCAGAATTTGTTCTTATTCCTGGTATTTTCTCCTCTCCGATTTAAAACAATAAGAGAATCTCTCCAAAAAAATCATATTTCCGGGGTTTTCTATTGAAGCATTTGCAGAAACTTCAGAAAAACCCTTTTTGTACGCGAAATAGGTAATTATTTCATTTGAAAACTTCACGTACCGTTTACAATAAAGATTAACACTTAATTTAACTTAAAATATCCAGAACTATGACATAAATGTTAAACAAAACGAATAAACGACAGTCCCCTTATTGTGTTTTTCATTGGAAAACATGGTCGATCGATGAAAAATTCAATAGTGAAAAGGTACATTTTTAATTTTTCTGAGGAATTACCAAATTAAAATTCGTGAATATGAATGGATTTTTACTTGATTTGGAGCAAAATTAATTAAATAATGAAACTGTGGTATAGAAAATATATAAATATAATAATTTATTACTGCATTTATCGCGAAAACAATGACGTTTCCATTTGGAGTAGCGAAAAATTTCCATTTGCAGCAGGTTTTGAAATAGCTCAATTTACCCTACTGAATTTCAATTGCAATATTAAATAATAATAATCTCAGCTAATAAATAACTTTATTTATTTATTTAATTTATTTATTACATTTGACTTTTGAGACACAAACCTTTTCAAAACATGGTGTGGTAATATGGGTAGCATAGAGAAGTGAAGAAGAGTAACAAGCATCCATCGCCGTCTTAGCGTCGCTGACCAACCTCCAGAGAAAAACGATGAAAAAGCTCTTTCGCAGGTTACACTGAGAGAAATCCGAAAAAGTTAAAATAACCTTCCAGAAATGTTTATTTTACCGTGCAGTATTGATCTGAAATCGGTGTAAATATTATGCTTTTTAGGAGTATTAGGAGAGATTAAAGTTACCCTTTTTCATGTTAATTTTACCCTTAAAAAGGTGTAAAATTAACATTAAAAAATGCTGATAAATTTTTACACCTAAAAAGTGTTAAATTTCTGAGGAAAAAAAAGCTAATCGCACCCTCTTTTTTTCTCAGTGTGTATATGCCAGGGGCAACATATTAAGGGTACAGAAGAAGAATTCTGTAATAGTATGACAAAAACTTGTGGTAAAATTCGGAACTAGGATCACATTAAAGCTCAGTGAGCGTATAATGGTCATTGAGAGGAGCTTCATGAAGCTTTTAATAACTGATATGAGTTGAATTTACAATTAATTCTTGAGAATTTACCACATGAACAATTTTAAATTTGTCATATGACATTATCATACTGTTACAGAATTCTCCCACAGGGTTACACGTTATAATAATTGCGCATACACAGTAGAAAGTAGAAAATAAAAAAAAATATTAACTTTTATTAACTAGGGTGGAGTAACCACTTATCGTCATGTTTAAGAAAAAAAGAATTAACTTTATTATAACTTTTGAACTCTTATAATCAAAAACACATGCCGATATGCAAAATATGCATTAATAATGGATTTTGGTCTAATAAAATGATTAAAAAACATTGTGTAAACCGTATAAAAGTGACCAGATTACATATCCATGCTTAATACAGTCTAAAGTTATTAAATCCGGACGCCAACCAAATTTTATTACAATATATGGTTCAAAAGTTCATTTTAAGCTATGCCTAAATTGTTAACTAGCCCACAAAACTAATCAAAATCGATATCCAGAGCAATTTTTTCAATGTGTTTTAAATGATTTTGGTCCATTATAATATTATATTTTGACAGCTAGTCCAATGCTTTAAATTTCCAAAAAAAATCTATGAAAAGATCTATTTGAAAAGCCAAAAAAGAAACATTCTTAGTTCTTGATAATTCCGCAAGGTGGCTGAAGTACATCTTGTGCGAATTTCGAAATGCTTAAGTATCAAAATTGTTGGTCTTCACTTTGTTGTGAGGAAAAACATAAAGGAACGACGTTTAATGGTTGTGTCCCATTATTTAATCACGGAGTAACCCTTTTACGAGCTCTTTAGTGCAATATTTCATAAATTTTCCCCACCTTGTTCGAAGCATAAAAATTCGAAACTGAATTTGAATTCTTCGAACATCAACGACTTTTTGTGCAAAATAGAGTTCCATTTACCTTTTAGCCAAGACACTATTGGAGAATCAAAGTCTACTTGTGCTTGCATCCACTTGAGCATACACTGAGAAGAAAAGAGGGTGCGATTAACATTTTTTCCTCATATCTTTAACACTTTTTAGGTGTAAAAATATATCAACATTTTTTAATGTTAATTTTACACCTTTTTAAGGGTAAAATTAACATGAAAAAGGGTACATTTTACCCCTAATACTCCTAAAAAGGGTAATATTTAAAAATTTTAATTTTAATTTAAAAAAAAAAAACATTTCCGGAATGTTAACTTTTTCGGATTTCTCTCAGTGTAGCATAACAAGGTGTATTTCGAAATATCTATGTTTAAATGAGCCCATAGGGGAATGTAGCCATGGTTTGCACAGTGTGAACCTCCAAACGATGTGAATTTTCTCCTTGTTTGCAAAGGGCTGACTTTCCATTTTTCATCTCGTCTCATGAGCTTAATAATAATCTATCTTATGGCTAAGAAATGACGAACTAGCTCTTTGTAAACAAAGAGAAAATTTGCGTTGTTTGTAGGTTCACTCTGTGCGAACCATGCCAACATTCCCCTAGCAGTTATTGTGTTTCAACGCTAGAAAGTATATCTCGCATACCTCAAATTTATGTTCTAACACGATCTTGTCAGGAACTTTATTATTTAAAATACTTTCTTACAAAAATATTGTTTATCCGTTCACAAGGCTTAGGCTTATAGCTTAATTCTGCTGATTTTTCTTATCAGTCAAGATTTTGTGGAAATGATCAATTCTGAAAAACCAATTAACACTAAACATACCAAAACCCGGTCAAATTGACCGATTTAAAATTAACACATGTTTAAACGGTGCAATCTCACTATCAAAATTTGCGAATTTCTTAAATTGTGCATGTAATATATTTTTCAGTGTTTAAATTTCAATTTTTTGCACTTTTCCAAGACAAATTTGTTGAGTATCCTACCCTACCGCGACCAGAAATGGTTGGTAGGTTTAGTGTTAAACTCAGGGGCCCATCAAGCCTAATAAAAAGTGAAGCTATTTTTCACTTTTACTTGTAAAAGTTTTGCAGATATTGCACCGCGACGTAATCAAATTTGCTCATAGTTCTTGAATTATTTAGGCGAACATTATGAAATATGTATTTTTAGATAGCTTTTAATGTACGATTTCGAAATATATCAGACTGATGAGTGTATTCTCTTTAGGACAAAACTTGCCAATAGTCTTCAGTGCCTCTATGCATAAACGTATGGAAAAATGAAATGTCGAGAGGCCCTTGGTTAAACTAGTTGCTATTTAGGATTTTAGGACTTTCGCGAACTGGGATAAATTATTAATATCAAGATCAGAGCATGTGATTGGATTGTTGGAATTAAAGTTATATAGAATTGATAACAAGTTTATGTTCAGTGTCGCATTTGCCAAAGCTTTCGCCACTCCTTTGGACTCTGCTGTAAATCGTATATTGAGCAAAAGCTTTCATATCCTTTTGCAATTTCTTTAATATCGGGACATTTGCCAACAAAATTGCAGACTACAGCAAAATATTCACACAATTGTCTTCGAAAATTGTAGCCGAATCTTGCAAGTGTATCCTTTCTGTGTGGTGCAGAGTAAGTTAAAATCCTTTTGTATATTTTCCCAATGGCTAAATAAATCACATTTCACATGCGAAACACTTCACGGTTGGTCCCTAACTCCCCCTTTTGTCGAAACAGTCGGTGTAACCGCAAAACCGAGAGCTTTTTCGGAGAATGAAAGCTTCTATCGTTCCTGCAATGAGGGCAAAGAGTGCAAAGTGGTTGAATCCATTGAATAAGTGAGGAGGATCACGTGTGTCTGGAATCTCTCTGGAATGAGGTACAATGGGGGGGCTTTGAATGAGTAGATGAGGTACTTAATAACAAAGTTGTTTAACTGCAAAGATAATGTTTGTTCATCACTACTAGTTGGGGAAGTGTATATAAAGTCTGCAATAATAATGCAAATAATGTGTTTTATCGTGTGGTGAGTTTAGAGCAAAATCCCCCCTCAATCCCTTTTGCGGATTTTCTCCGTATGCGGTTTGGGGAGGTTTATACTTTCAAGGCACAGCGCTACATGGTAGTGCGTCTTGTAGTTATCATTGATTCCGAAGTCCTCCCTATAGTTTCTCCAACCCCATTTGTCCGAAAACATTATATAAATTTTCAGAAACAATGTCAAACAGTCTCGGGGGCCTCTTGCACAATTGCTGGTTTGGGGGTAGAACAAGCAGAGTTACTATTTTATTTATGATGTACACATTCTCCATATGTGCCATACATACACTAGTGAAAATCTACCCAGAAGGGTGTAATTTTCCCCTTTAAAATTAATTTGTTACTTCCTCTAGCCACTCCACAGTTCAAAATCGAATTCATTTCGAGAATCTATACTCACACTTTTCACTTCGAACCTAATCGATTATTTATGAGGGAGCTTTCGGCCCCAAAAAACACGCAATTTCACTTTTCACCCACCAACCTCATTACAATTGATTGTGCAAGACTAATGGATGGTTCTCTGGAGTGTGTGAGAGAGATCTCATTTATAAATTCACAAATCACCCCCCCAAAAAAACCGCCAAGTCTGAATTAATGAGTGTGAAGGAAAAATTTAATTTAGGCAAAAAGAAAAATTCCCAAGCCATGACATTTGCCCATGTACTTTCTCTATTTTTCGTTTTTAATTGCCACACAAAAGAGATTCGATCAATCGTTGTTAATGGGCGGAAGTGGCTTAGAATTTCTGAAATTCATGGTCTACTGCACTAAGAGGTTTTCAGCTTGAAACTTTGGATATTTTCCGGAAATTTCAACTAGATTGTATTTTAAAAATAAAATGGCTTATAGGGCAATTTGTTTTCGAAATGTCCTTTTTCGAAATTTAAATTCCCACTGAGCTTTATTTTAGGCATTTGGAGTTAGTAAAACTCTTATGTTACTTGTGCAATTTTTCCGAAAAAATCAAATACCTTATTAACCGAACGTCAGCACAAGTTGTAGGCCTCGTTCCCAGGAACAACATACAGTAGAGTCTCTCAAATTCGAACGACGCGTTTGGATTCAAAATGTCAATTGTGCGGTTATGTTAAAAAATTCGTATTCTGAATGAATGAAAATCATTTTTATGTGCTTCTTCCTGAATGTTTACATACATTATGATCGTATAAAATGAAAAGGAAGTATGTTACCACTAAGACTTGTGAGAAAGGACGGGAATTTGATTCAAAGTACAATTTAATCTCACATAAATTTCGTTAGTTTTGAAAAAATTCGTTCGAATTTGAGAAGTAAAAAATGTCAAAAATACCCCCTGAGCGTTCGAATTTAGAAGACTCTACTGTATCTCGTGGAGTAATACAAATCTGAGTCGACTTGGAATAGTACAGAATGGTTCCGTTCAGTAATAATCTTTCGAAGAGACAATTCCACTTCAAAGCCAAGCCAAACCCATTCGAAAATTTACCGGAAGCCTAAAGTGAAAGTTCACGTACTCGCCGCTTTAGCGCTAATTGTTCTGTTATTTAGAATTTCGGAATTCTTAACACTTCAATTGTTAACAATGTCAACAACAGTGTGGAAACGTTTGCAGCAGTAAATTTTCGTGCAGTTTTGTAGAATATCAGAACGGCAGAACGTTTCAATTGCCATTTAAAGAAAATAAGTGTCCTTTTCATGAACGTGCTCACTTTTGTGGAACTTGTCAGTTTAAACGGTCGAACTTCCAAACGGATTTTTAGGTAATTTCTCTCTGATATACCTTCGAATCGGTACAGAAAAACCTCAACTGGAGAGAGCTCTTAAATCAACAAGGAACTGAACAAGAGGAATGGGTGCAAACAAAAGTATAGTTTAATTCTCCAATAATGTCTTGGCTAAAAAGTAAATGGAACTCTATTTGCATAAAAAAGTCATTGATGTTCGAAGGATTGAAATTCAGTTTCGAATTTTCATACTAAATTTTCAAACGAAGGTAAGGAAAATTTATGAGAAATGATTTTGGAGTGATTAAGTAATGGGACAGAAGCATTAAACGTGGTTGGTTCGTATATTTCCTCACAACAAAGTGAAGACAGACACATTTTCACATTTGAGCACTTTGAAATTCGAACAAGATGTACTTCAGCCACCTTGCGGAATTATCAAGAAGTAAGAATGTCTTCTTTTTTGCTTTTCAAATAGATCTTTGAATTTTTCAAACACTACTTGTAAATGGTAAGAATGAAGTTGTCGACATACACAACGTTTGAAAACAAAATAGAAAATATGTGAGACTTTCTATAATATTTTAGCTGAGACACATTTGCAGAAAATATAACAGAGAAGTTTATCCACAGCTAGAGTTATATTCTTCAATTGTGTCTTGGATATAAAGTAAATGCGACACCCATTTTCAAACCCAATATCGAATTAGCAAACAAAACTTTCGTGCAATATTTCATAAATTTTCCCCACCTTGTTCGAAAATTTAGTATGAAAATTCGAAATTAAATTAGAATTCTTCGAACTTCAACGACTTTTTGTGCAAATAGAGTTCCATTTACCTTTTATCCAAGACACTATTGGAGAGTCAAAATCTACTTGTGTTTGGGCTCATTTTTTCTTTGTTTGTTGTTCGCAACAAAGTGAAAACTTGCACTTGTTCAGACTCGAAATTAAATGAATTAAATGAAGCAATAGTTCTCCTTGGTAGCCATCGCTTTCTGAGCATTTGGGAGGCCGCCACCGTCGCGGCATGTTAATCAGGGAATCCTATCGTTGCTGGGATGTGTAGAGGCCTTTCCTCTACTCACTCCATCCCAACAAAAACCATGTTTTTTTTTAGCTTTTCTCAAGAACGGCTCCTACGATTTCTTTTACTTTGTGATATGTTTTAGGAGTAGTTCGGGTTGAGGTTTCCAATACAGGATTCCGGGATCCCGAAATTCCTAGGATTCCGAAAATTCCGGAAGCTTGGAAATCCCGGAATCTTAAAATTCAAGATTTTCTAGATCCCGGGATTCTGGTATTCGGAAATAATGAAATATTTAAATCACATGACTGAGTGAAAATTCCCGGGATTCTGAAATCTTTTAGAAGGTCTAAGGTCAGACTATAGCCTCGCTGGAGGGATTATTTTTCAACCAAATTGGTTAAATTTGGATTTTTTGGAAAGGTCTTGGAATCCGTAATGAATCGGTAAAGTATCCGTAAATGAGTTATCTTTCTCGTATTTACTGCAAAAACGAATAGATTTTTCTGTGATTTCGAGCATTCCGCATAGCTGAGAACGTTTTCCATCTATTTTAAATCCAATATAAATGCAAGTTTACAAATTGTTTAGGCTGATCTTTAGGGGAGACCAGGTGTGAAATAATAACTTTTCGACATTATCGAATCGCTAGTATCGATAAAACTATATCTCGTAGATTAAGTGAATGTCGCCTTTTAACGCATTGTTGGGCCATTCATTGTGACATTCTTAAAAGAACATGACTGTTTATATAAATATCTATTTCAGTTACAGGAAGTCCTGCTATCGTTTAAATTTTTCAGAATCGATAGTCGATAGTATCAAAAATAAGTTATCATGTCACGCCAGGTAAGGCTAGGCAATCAAATGAAATTTTTCTTTGCTTGCAATTCGTTAAAAACTTTTTTTTTAAAATTAGACTGATAAATATTTCAATGAGTAGCCAGAGAGTTAATTACCCTGAATAAATAGTAGTTTATCAAAGTTCTTTCTAAAAAGAACTTTGAACAAGTATCTGACGTGGTTGTATATTCTCTTCAGTTTCATCAGGTGTTCGTCAGAGGATTGTCAAACCAAAATGACTAAATTTTTCTCCAAAGCTTTCAACCCTCGGTATGGGTCTTCCTCAGTGGACTGAGGCCCATACCGAGGGTTGAAAGCTTTGGAGAAAAATTTAGTCTTTTTGGTTTGAGAAGAAGACAATCCTCTGACGAACACCAGAAGAAACTGAAGAGAAACTTTGAACAAGTTTCTTTGAACAAGGTACTTTGAACAACGTTTTATGGTAAGGAACGGTTTTCCTTACCATGAAACGTTTCGTGAGATTTTTAGTTCTTATTCAGATTATTTAAGAACAATGTGACCTTAAAATATTCCTTTTCACGATTCCTCAAGGTCAAATGTTATAAACTCTCTACAAAGAGTACTCCTCTACCGATTACGGCAAGTAAGGATTCATTGAAAAGGTCTTAAAATTTCTTCTAAAATCTCTTAAATTTAAAATATCTACAAAGCTCTATCAACTTGTTGCCCTTTTTATTGCAATAATTCCCTGAAATTGAATTTTTCAATGAAGCTATTCACTTATTATACTTTCGATATTTCATCGAAAAAGGAATTGATTGTAGTACAGTGGCACGCATTTTAGGGGAATTCTAGCAAGTCATTCCCAAAATTTCCCAATGAGAATCTTCCCATGATTTTTTTCCAACCCTGGTTGAAATTTTTTTCCCAACCTCTAAAAAAAAAAAAGAGGAGATCATCCTTTTGGATTGCAATAAAAATATTCCAGGCGGCACCCCCTTTTTCCTGACACATTTTCTCTTGGCCATTTTTCGGGAGGAAGTGCGATGTTGAAAATATCAAAAGTCGAATGTCATTGGGATAAAGAGAAGGGTGTTGCGTTCTAAGTTTTGTGGTGGCTGAAAAGATATGAAAAGAGGGACCTTTAGCACCATATTGTTGAATTTTAAGTGCTATCCAGTGCCATAAATTCATGTTTAACATTTATTCAGAAAGCTTCAACCCCATTCCTTTCTCGATATCCGTTTTGTTCTTTTTGACGCGATCTGGTTGGGGGTGCAGAGCTCCCCTTTTAGAACACCCTGGCCATTTGCGTGTCTGCAAACTGCCATATTTTCCAAGCCCCTCATCGGAGCATCATCCCTTGGAATTGGAGTGAAAAGGTTGCATTGGAATTGCTTGATTACGATTCCCACTGACGCCTCCTCCCCCCCAAAGCTCGTGCCATCGAGTTTTGTGGGAGATGAATGGATTGAAGCAGACGTTTCATACATATTTTAGTATATTAGGGGGTGGCCATCGGACCATGTTTTTAGGCCCTTAAACATTGGTAGGATGGGAAACATGCGGCATAACCCTTTTTTACCATCGTGAACCCTCGTGAAACGTGGCAAAATTTAGGTCCAACACTTGAAAACCTCGCGCTTCTTGGGTTCATTTTAAGAATTACCACCCAGAAATACTATCTTGGGGTTGTTTCGTGGGGGGATTGAAGACATTTTTGCGTGAAGTGATAAAAAATACCGAGGGAGTAACAAGGAGTACAATGCTCAAATTATTATTGTTATCATTATTGCTATCCACAAGAGAGAAAAAAAAGCCAACCCTCGCGCGACTTCTTATTCTGCCATTCATGTAACCCAGGTTCACTCTCGACTTTCCTTAGCTCTAACCCTCATGTTTTTATTTGTGGTCTTAGTGGCTCACAAGAGAGGAAACTTTCACGACTTTGCCCAGGATATTTTTTCTTCTTTTTGCTCTTCATCCGACCTTTTTGGCTTATTCCATGTCTTGGCATGGAAAGCCCCACCAATCCATTCTGTTTTGAGGCCCTCTCTCCTGGCCCCATCCTTGTGGAAAATAATTCTATATTTGGTCGAAAATATAACAGACAGCAAATGGTGGAGAACATGGAAAATGAGGAAATATTGTGGAGCGGAAAAGTAAGGAAAACCACGCTACTTTTATTCTTCATGATGAATTTTGTATTATCATTGTGTATTTCATCATCAGGGAATGTTTGTACAAGATGTTAAGTTTTAGAAGAATCACAGTCACTGGGGCAGATGGGAATTGCAATGTAGGTGACCTCTTACTACAAATAGTCTCAAAAAGATCAAAGGGTTTATGACTTATGAAAAAAAGGGTAACTGTGTTATCACACTTGCACATTAAAATTTTAATATGATTCACATTAATTGTCGCTGGTGAGAGTCCAAATGTGTAATTTGTGTGTTGGAATCATTTTATATTCAAAATTTGATCTATTTGTTGATAAAAAGGTAGACTTGGCCCGTAAAATTTGATATAAATTGATTTATAGCATTAATGCGAAAAATTAATGCGATTTTCTCTTTAATTTTTTAATGTGAAAAATATTTATGCTTTAGGTAAATTTAAACTTATTTTTGCAGGCTAAGTCCACTTCTTTATCAATAAATAGAAAAACCCCAAATATTAAGTGACTCGAAGACACAAATAACATATTTGGACGCTCACAAGTGACAATTAATGTGAATCACATTAAAATTTTAATGTGCAAACGTCGTAACAAAGCGTCCCAGATTTTGTAAAGTGCTCGAACTTATACCTTCACTGAGAGAAATCCGAAAAAGTTAACATTCCGGAAATGTTAATTTTATCTTGCAGTATTGATCCAAAATCGGTGTAAATATTACCCTTTTTAGGTGTATTTGGGTTAAAGGCACCCTTTTTCATGTTAATTTTACCCTTAAAAAGGTGTAAAATTAACATAAAAATGTTGATATATTTTTACACCTAAAAAGTATTAAAGTTATGACGAAAAAAAGTTGATCGCACTCTCTTTTTTTTTTCTCCGTGTCAGATGCCATACCTCAACAGTACTTTTGCACCATTTATCGTTTACCGGTTCACGACCGATTTGGAAAGATTCTTTTAAAATTGACTTCAGACAAAAATAACTTACAGGTTCATAACCGGTTCATCACCGGTTCACAACCGATTTTTAAATCACTCAAAACATTCCTCAAAAAAAATTAGGAGTAATACAATTGATTTACTGATGAAAATTATTTATTGGTTTTGAACTGATTCATTACCGGTTCATAACCGATTGGAATCGGTTTAGTCTTATCAGAAATTCCAAGACCTTTCCAATGAGCCGAAAGATGATACCATTGGTTTGATAAGTACGCCTTTTAAAAGCCTTTTTACCTTAGACCTTGAAAAACCGTTATTAAGGATATTCAATTCAATTCAAATCAATTTATTAAAATACTGAACTTCTAATACAATTGTCAGCTAATACATAAGTCATTAATATAATAAATGTACATATCAATCATAAATTCAGATCGCCCTTGATTTCTTGTTTTTCACTTTTATTTGTTTTTTATATAAATGTATTTTGTTTTTTTCTTTTGCTACCTTATTACTACAGTAGAGTCTTGCTATAGTCCATATTTGGTTCAAATTTGACACTTGGGTCGCACTATAGTCCATGTAATTTTTTAAAATTATCAACGATTTTTAGTATTGAAATTGCTCGACGGCTTCCACTTTCTTTGCGATTGTGGTACTTGTCCTTGCTCTCTTCATTGTGGATCACAGTTATCACAACTACTTAATAAAGTTTGCCAAAAATATTAAAATAATTATGCATGTCGCATACTAAAAAACATAACCTAACTTAAAATCAGTGTTTTGAAATCAACGGTCGATAAATTGTGAACTATAGAGCGATGGCTTATAGCGAGACTCTACTGTACTAATTTTTAAGAATTAACTAAACCACTCAAACGTGTTCCTTGAACCCAGTTTGAGTGTAACCCTCTCCATGCATTGGTATTATTAAGGATATTTCAACGGTATTTTCGTATTAGGACCAAATATCCGCCTAAGTTACTTCTCAAACATATCCAAAAATAAACAAAATCGCAATATGCGTTTTCAAGCAATCTCAAAAAAACATGGTTTCGGAAGGAAAAGGAGGGGTTGGGGGAAAACGAGGAGCATGCTCACAATCCTTGAGTCGACTTGTGAGGAACACTGAGGATTCTGCAGAAACCTCTGGTGGAAGGGACGTTCAGCCACGCCATTGATTCAAGGGCTCTACTCTTGCAGTTTTCCTAACGGATCCAACAAAAATTTGCATACATTTTCGAAAATGATTTTTATAAATTAGCTCAGAATAGTAGGCAATTCATATCAAATTCTATCAAACCGTTCTCTCTCAAGCCGGGACTCCCTGTAAAAAGTTCCTTTCGAAATGACACGCTGCAAACATACCGTCCGTTGGCTGCATCGACCGTTGTCGTATCTTATTTGTGGTGTATATGGATTTGGTGCAAGATACGATACAAACGACGGCGTCGCCTTTTGCGTGAAATGCTGACACAAAATAATTGCAGTTACGACAGCGGTCGATGCAACCGACGATTGAAAGTCTACTGAATTCTCTCGTTCAGTAACAACCTTCCCGATTTGAGAGCTCCATCTGGTAGTAGTTTTTTCTATACCGATTCGAAGGTATATCAGAAAGAACTTACAAAAGAAAAACCGTTATGAAGTTCGAAAATTTGAACCGACGAGTTTCACAAAAGAGTGAACAAGTTCATCCAACGGTCTTCCATCCTGCAATTCTACAAAACTGCACCGAAAATTCACTTTTTGCAACAAACGTTTACACACTGTTATTGACGTTGTTGGCGATTGAAGTGTCAAGAATACCGAAATTCTGAATGGCAGAACTTTCAGCGCTAAAGCGCTAAAGGCTTGCATATTAGCCTTCCGGTAAATTTTCGAATACTTTTTGCTTGGCTTTGGTGTGGCTTGTTTTCTGCTAAAGGTTATTACTGAACAGAGTCAATCAGAGCTTATGCCGTTTATTTGGTATTGATAAGTTGGCGGCTGACGTAATCAAGTTACAAATTGGAAAACAAATCTATTTGTATATTAATTTAAGAGCTCAGATTTCGAGTACCCAAAAAAGAGATAAAAATTTGAAGTACGATTTCGAAAAACAAGTAAAAGTCATTTGTACTTCTCATATCGTCCGTATGATGGCTGGAGTGTTTTTGATTCGAATTTCGAAAAGCAAAACAACTAATTAATCCTTTTAACAGCATCTTAACGTGTTATTTCATAAATTTTCTCAACTTTTAGTAAGCGTTCAGTTTAGAAATTCGAAATTAAATTTGAATTCTTCGAACATTAACGACATTTTGAAGAAGTGGGAAGCTATTTAGCCAAGACACTATTGCAGAATCGTGTCTCAGTTGTAAGCACATTATGTTCGTTTTATGCTTTGTACAGGAGATGTTTCCCAAAGCTTTATTTATTTACAAACTGAGTATTTAGTATTTACATTACGTTTCTGTCTTTCGGAGTATTTTATAAATTTATTTTTGCGTAAGTCAAGTGATGTTGACCCCTTGGGAGAAAATTCACCAATCTGGCAATTCTTGACTACAACAAGTCAGAGAAGTTGGCTAGAAGAGTGAGCAACTGTGAGATATGTCTTGAATTTTAAATGACTTATTTTGTGTTCTTGTTGCTCGAAGTTTTGTCCTCATCCCATTAGCAATTTTTGGTCCAACCTAATTATAATTGAGAGTGGCAGATGCCGAGGATTTAAATCTTTGCCTTCACCAAAACGCAAAATCATCAATGCAGAAGGTGTTCTACTTACAGCCTTCTATCCAGCCCAAAGCCTCAGATAGTTTTCACATCATCCTTTTATGTCTCAAGGGGTTTTTTTTTCAGCAATATTTGCAAGACAAACACTAAGCCACTTATAAAAACCTTGGTGTAAAAGAAGACTTATAGGAACTTTTTCGTGATGAGGTTTTCCTTCGACAGAAAAAAATTTGCAAGGGAGAAGAATTAATTTTGGGTGGAAATAAAAAACTAAATTAAAGTTTTAAAAGTACTTTCTGAAAAATATCTTGTGGATCTTTTTTTTCCAAGTCGCGGAGGGTAGTAACTTTTGAAGAGTAAATTCATTTCACTTCCAACTCTCACTTTGTAATTAGCCACACGAGAGTTTATTAGGAGTAGGATGGCAATAAAGAATCGTGGAAATTTGCAGGAAAGAAAAGACAGAATGGAAATTTGATCCTGTGAGCATTGTGGTTAATTTCATGGAGTGTTGAAGATACTTTTAAGTCGATTAATTCAAAGTTAAATTCATCGTGGTACTCTTCATGACGTTTTATGTGCTCTTGCGCTGTTTGTTTTACCTTTCAAGTGTTCTCTTTAGCTATGCACCCCTTGACAAAAATAAAGGATATTTTAGAAGGTCTAGAGACTCCCTATTTTGTCAAACGGGACAGTAAGTCGCATTAATTGACAAAAAGAGCATTTTTATGGTTTGACAAATAAAGCAGGTGATAAAGCACTCAAACTTTGCGATATGCTTGAATCAGAACTAGCAGAGAGTACTTAATGGTCTGATTTAAAATCATCGTCATTATCAGATAACCATTACAATATTGAACACTGAATTTTCGTAATAAAAGTTTAATTATTATTATCATCATTAAGTTTAATTATTACTGATGCAGTCAGGTTTGCAATTTCAAGACCTTTCCAATAAATCCGGTATTGATTCAATCCAGTGAGAAACAAGCTCTCTAGGGTTGTTTCATTGAGAAAAAAAGAGGGTGCGATTAGCATATTTTCCTCAGAAATTTAACACTTTTTAGATAAAATATATTAGGGGAGACCGGGGAGATTTGGGACACTTTTTCATTTTATTTTTATTTATTTATTTATTTATTTGAAAAAATGAAATGCCTTTGAAACTGTGCGTCTCTTAGAGGCAAAATGACAGACAAGAGTTTAATGTGTCCACCGCCGTCTTAGCGTTGGTGACCAACCTACTCCGGAGCCAAACGGTGGAAATGCTCCTTCTCAGGTTGTATAAGCCAGGGAGGGGACAGTACAATGAGGTCAAGAAAAGCAAAAGAAAAATAAGATTAAAGGCAAGAGAAGAAAGGAAGTCAAGGCATTACAAAGGCTTGGATCAATTGCTGTTTTCTCTCTCTTGGTAGTGAGTTCCAGAGAGATACTCCCAATACGAAAATTGAGTTATGGAGAATGCTGCTCGATGATCTAGGCACAACGAGACACGAAAACCTAGCGGATGAGCCAGGCATGAGAAACTCGGCTAAATATTTGGGTTGCTTAGTGATCAATATGCGAGAAATAAATTCAGTAGCACGTGACTGTAGGAAGTGTGGTAAAGATTGCCCTAAAATGGAGTTCGTAAATGGAGAAATGTGGTTTTCATGTTTTGACTTTGAGACACTATTCCAAAAAACCACGATAGTGTATTACAATTTTATGCGGTCTATAGGATACTTATGGGTATTAACTTTATAAAAAGTACTCGATAGAACCTGGAAAACAACTGAGTTTTCTTGGGGAAGATAAAACATTTTACTTGACGCTTTGTCCCAAACCTTCCCGATGTGGGGCAGTATGGGACGCAAAAGGTGATGTTTGGGACGCGTTTTTTCTCGCATAATTTGTATTACTGGAACACGTTAATTAATTTTAAATACCACATTAAAAATATTTCTGATAGAAATAAAAATGTTTCATCTTTTATTTCATACTTAGAAATTAATATTAGTTTTATTTGTACAGTTGAGTCATTTATTGTCAATCAATTATTTAAAGTATTTTCTTCTTATTTTCCATCTACCTTTCTTTTCTTTTTTTTATTCTAAATATTGCAATCATGATTATCAAATTCCTCAGGCGAGTAGATTTTCTTGCAACTCTTAGTTTTGAACTCATTGATGGATTCCTGTTTGATTTTACGACAACTGCATTGTACCTATTTTCTCATTATTTCTCTAAATTAGCTCTCGCCTTGCCTTTTCTGGAGAACTTGTTCGAGAAATTTTCGAAAAAAATAGTTGTTAAATAGATTGGGCAAAGATCGAATATCCTCTGAGAAGGAATTATTGATTCCCAAGACAATGATGGTTTAATTGTCCCTGTAGTTAGAGAAATCTGCTCCACTGGTAAACTTTGCACAAGAGGGAGATTTCCAGTAGAAACTGGGCATTACTCTTCATTTTGAAAACAATTGCATACCACAATCTTGTCGAAAATCAACGTCTCATTCATCCCCTTTCAGGTGTCCCAAACATCCCCACGTGTAGTTTTGGAATTTAAAACCTTTATGTAAAAAACAAGAGCGTATAATCTCTGAAACTTTTATAAAAATATGTTCCCGGATTACACTGCTATCTAATGAGATAAAAAAGTTTTGATTATATATCTCTGATTTAAAATACAAAGAGGAAAACTGGGACGTCAAAATATACAATTTTTATCAATTTTTAAAAAAATGTTCATAGAATTAAAACAATAAAACTGAGGATATCCATTCTTTTAGTCAAGATACATCTTAATATTGCCTACGATACAGTAATGGTTAACTCCCATTTATTTCAAAAATTAATTGAAAAAATCGCCTTGTCCCACACTACCCCTGTCCCAAACCTCCCCGGTCTCCCCTAACATTTTTTAATGTTAATTTTCACCTTTTTAAGGGCAAAATTAACATGAAAAAGAGCGCCTTTAACCCCTAATACACCAAAAAAGGGTAATATTAACACCGAGTTTGGATGAATACTGCAGGGTAAAATTAACATTTCCGGAATGGTATTTTGACTTTTTCAGATTTCTCTCACTCAGTGTTAATTATAATTTTTGCTCACTCAAACTATTTAAAATAGAAAATGACCAATGATAAGCTCAGATAAGTTTATGGTAGCTGAGATTCTTTACAGGTAACCTTGAATTACGTGCAACTTGAAGTGTTTAAATGGGTTCTTTTGAAGGGTCGTTACAGCACTGAGAGAAATCCGAAAAAGTTAAAATAACACTCCGGAAATGTTTATTTTACCCTGCAGTATTGATCCGAAATCGGTGTAAATATTATGCTTTTTTGGGTGTATTAGGGATTAAAGTTACCCTTTTTCATGTTAATTTTACCCTTAAAAAGGTGTAAAATTAGCATTAAAAAGTGTTAAAATTATGAGAAAAAAGTGTTAATCGCACCCCGTTTTTTTTCTCAGTGAAGAGCAGGTACATGACGTTTCCTATCTTTCCCATATGTTTCTAGCGTGCCGAAAAAACTTTTGAGTTTATTAGCTGTTTTCTGTCATTGTAGAATGAATTAGCAAATAACACAAATACAAAATAAAAGCCAGTTTAATATGGAATTGGCAACCACAAACCCAAAATTGGCAACCTTCGTAGTTTTGCAGATATCTCGTAAAATGTTAACGAAAACAGGAAAAAATTACACTAAAACTGGTCGCATTTTTCAGAGCTAATGTCACCCCCCTAGTGAAGAGACTGTAAGACGATATCTCTTATCAGTGATTAACTGCAAAATCCTTAGATAATATATCTGACTCTATCTCTCTCTGAGTTCGAGCATTAAAAAAAATCCAATACTCAATGGGATAATCAAAATATCGCGTACACATTTCAAATAGTAGAGGTTGTAATGAAATTGAAATTCACCATCGAAAGAGAAGATCAAAGGGGCAGAATGTTGATGAATTGAAAATATTTGTACATCATTCACCCTTCTATGATAGTCTCATGATGTGAATTTATATTCCACGGCACAATTTGTAACAGTGTTGGCGGATTGAGTTTGAATTACCCCTCAACTTTGGAAATATGTGTGTAATCACACATTTTGCCACATCTGAGGAAAATTCAATCAAGCCCCATACTCTATTCCACATGGGGTTAATTTCATTTGATCGTCATAATAAATTGCATGTACTGAGAAACTTTCCCAAAACGTTTATGCACTAAATCCACCTAAACTTTGCACAAATCTTATGTGGATCAATGGATTTTGCTGTTTTCACAGCTTAAGGAATTGACTGGCTAAGTAAATAAATTATGGGGAAGTTTACAAAGTATCCTGGGATCTTGTGGTGGTACTCATGAACTTACTAATAATATTGTCTTTATATTTGGCACAAGATGAATTTTTGATAAATTAATATTAGTGAGGAAATCAAGTTTTAGAACAGGAAATGAAAGGTACAGGAGGTGTCAAAAGTTTGTTGCCTCATGTATGTTCGGGAAATCAGGTGCAAAAAATGATAGAAAAATTACTTTTTGAAATGTTTATTTTTGCAAATTAATTGCCTATAATTCGTAGATCTTATTTCTTAAAGCTTTCGGCTCAGACTCCAAGCCTTCATCAGTGGTCAAATCACAAGGCATGAGATTCAGGACACTGCACTTGATTTTAGTAGTATTATTTAAATAAATATTGGCTAGTTTTGTGTATGTTCTCCTAAAGATTTCTTTGTGAGACTTCAAATCTTTAGGAGAACATACACAAAAACATACAAAAACAGACGCACGTGTCTGTATAAAAGACTCTTAAGTTGATTCTTATTTGATGTTCTTTATGCACTTTCGCCACCGAAATCCATCTCGACTGAAGTATAGGCCTTAACTGTAAGACGAAATCTTTTAGACGAATTTGCTCCCGATAATGGGAACAAAAAATTTTCCATATGAGTAACAATTTCGTTCCAAAAATTACCTCGTCCACGAACACAGAAAATTTTTGGAATAAGTATGTTAAAGATGTTGGAATAATATTGTTTTAAAAAAATGTACAAATTTGTTCCTGACAGTGCGAACAAAACAGCTGAGTGCAACAAATTCTGTTCCAAATTCCAGGAACAAATTTGAATAAAAAGAAATCAACTCAAATTTGTAGACATTCCACCGTATCAAAACGGTTCCAAAAGATAACTCTAGCAAAATTGTAACTGCATTTCGTAACAAAACTGTGAAGAAAACTTTTTGGAACAAACAAATATCTTCTCTATGTACAAATTGATTCAAGAAAAAATTGTTTCAATATTTTGGTCAGTGTCCAAAAGTTTTTACCATGTGTATCGAGACAAAAAGCTGAGGGATCCAGCGCCGTAGTAAGATCGGTGATCTTATTCATTCTCCCCAATGGTACCCATCTACAACTCGACCTAGTAGTAAAGCCTAAAATAGATACAGGCTGATCCTCGAGAATATTT
The DNA here is from genome assembly GCF_024763615.1 of Phlebotomus papatasi. Taxonomy (NCBI): domain Eukaryota; kingdom Metazoa; phylum Arthropoda; class Insecta; order Diptera; family Psychodidae; genus Phlebotomus; species Phlebotomus papatasi. The sequence continues at coordinate 7,690,614 of NC_077223.1, forward strand.
AGCCTGTAAAATTTAGTAGTAAAGATTTATTCCAAACTGTCATATATTGGTTTCAGATCTAAGGCTTAGCCATATGGCTTAACTGTTATAATTTCTTATCAGTCAAGATTTCTTAGAAAAATTTTACTTAGGATTGAATTATTAAGGGAAAATGTTCTATTAGATTGTAAAAAACCAATAAAATTCGTTGCTAGGGGAAAGTGCTCATGCTTGATACTATTGAAAGCTTCGTAGCGACTAAATTTTCTATGTTTCACAATATATATGTGACACATCGCAACCATATTTTAAAAACTATGAGAATGTAGCCAGTTTTTAAGATATATTGCGGAGTCATGTTTATTGAGAAACGTAGGAAAAATTTAGTCATTACGAAGCTTCGAATGGTATCAAGCATGGGCATTTTCCCCTATATATGATTTTGAGACCTTTGGGAACTGGGCTAAACCTCTAGTCTGAAGACCGCTATACACTGAGGACTTAAGGTCATCAATAATGGGACCTTTGCATAAATTTCTTTTATATAATCCTTCACTGCCACATTTTACAAGCTAAATGTTCTCGAGGATCAGCCTGAGTCTATTTGGCCCTAAGGAACCGAGAAGGAGTGTTCGTGGTCGATGTAACAGTCCGCAATGAGAATGGTACGGATTTGCTAGGGGAGAGGAAGATAAAGTCATCAAGTATGCGTCCCTGCTATTCGCCGTAGTTGGCACAAAACGTATTCCAAAACATAGCATAGATCGCTATCGTAGAGGCCGTTTTATCGGAGACTCCTTGCGAGTTTTCGTAACAATTTTGCTTTTACGGAAAAAGAATTGTTAGCGCTTCTCCAATCGTCCATAACTCACCTGAGTGTACCAGGCATCAAGGTGAACATAGGAATTGAGGGGAAAAGATTGTGAATCGCAAGAGGGTGACATTAGGTCTGAAAAATGCAACCGGTTTTAGTGTAAAATTTTCCCTGTTTTCGTATACATTTCACGAGATATCTCCAAAACTACGTAGGTTGCCAATTTAAGGTTTTCGGTTGCTTCTTCGTTATTAAATTGGCTTTTATTTTGTATTATTATTTTTTGCTAATTCATTCTACAATGACAGAAAAGAGCTAATAAACTAAAAAGTTTTTCGGCTCGCTAGAAACATATGGGAAACATAGGAAACGTCATGCTCCTGGTGAATCGTATTACCCTCCCATTTAGACCCCATTTGATTATATTTAGAGGTTATGTTTTTCTGACATGTCGTATACTTATTCACATCTTTCTATCCAATGACGTAGAGTGGCCATCATATTCTTTATTCCAGTTTGCACTTTTTACAGCCAGGTGTCACTACTTTCGCCTTAAAAAATCCCTTAATTAAAGGCTTAATAAGTACTTATTTTATGCACTTGGTTAAAGCCGTTATTTAAAAGCATTATTATTATTGCGTATTGTATTTATTTTATAAAGACAAAGTTGCTGAACTTTTGTTGCAAACATTTGAGACTTAAGTTATGGAAATTATACTGTACGACTATACGTATAAGCTAGTAAATCAATAGCCATTTCCATCTCATTGAGAGACTTTTCCCGACTTTCCCTCATCCTGAAACCTCAACAAGTGCATCAAGAAAAAGGGGGAGATGCCTGTTGGAATATTTTCCATCAGAAAAATAACTTTGATATTGAGACGATCGGATGGGAAAAACAAGTTGGAGGAAAAGTCAATAAACATATCACCAAATTCCAATTAAAACTTATTTTATTAATATGATTTTTCTTTTCCCTCCACTTCTTGGGTGGAAAACAACTTTTCCTATCACATACACTTTCCTGTAATTGAACTCTTTTTCTCAATCACTTCACTCTTCTTGGGGGCAATTTGTCCTTCTGCCCTTTCGTAGATAACTTTCGCTAAGTTTAATAGTGGAATTAATAAAAATTTGCAGTTTAACAAACTTTTATTTTCCACTCTTATTTAATTGATGTTTGGTCTACGGAGAGGGATAATTTTTCCACACTCTGGGAACGTTTGAAGTTTAAAGGGAAACTTTTTATTAGAAAATAAGGGAAGTATACCTTTAAAGTTGTCCTAGCTCTTTTGCTGAATATTTAATAAAATTCCAATGTTGAGATAAAAGACACGATAACTCATTCCACGCAATTTTCCAACTTCAAAATTCATGAAGTTGTTTGTACTTTGGGTTCAATGGAGAGGCTACCCTTCATCGTTCACCCTATTTACAGAAATTATCCAAATTATTCAGTGTATTTCCTTATTAAAATTACATCTTACATGCGGGAGTCAGTTGGACATTTCAGGGGTTCTTTTATGATTCACGCTTCACTTGTCCTGGATCTTGACTCAAAGATGCAGACAAAGGACTTTCTACACTGTCTTATATGGCTTCTGATTTTTTTTTCACAAAGTTGTATCTCATGGAATGCAATTTAATGAGAACGACAGGCATATCGCGATGTTTTCAATAAAATTCAATTACAACCCTGTCTGGAAGGTTTCCGGGAACCACATCGTGTCTTCTTCTTCAAATTGAGTTAAATTTTATTGTGCTCTGGCATCCACCCAAAATCCCACCCACTCAGACCTATTGTCTCCATAAAATCCCCCTGAGATGCAGCTTAAATTACAATTTTGATCAACTTATGCGATTATTTGCGTCGCCCAGAGAGAATGCCTGAAAGATTCTACAAGATGCATTACGCAAATTGAGGAAGAAAAGAAGTTGAAAAGTTGTGGGTGAAGGGGTATTTTTTTTCGGGTACTACGACGAAACAATAGTGACAGGTTTCGAGATAAAACGAATTTCCCAGGAGATGGGTTCTCTGCAACAATCATTCATACAGCAATTAACTTAAGTGGCACATAATTGGTGCTCTGTATATCACAAGTGGTTTCGGCTGGAAAAGCTACAATTGTGGATCCCATTTAGAATTGACAAAAGGGCCTTGTAATTCTTATATCAAGGGGTTATTTATTGGGGGAATTGGGTGGCAAAATTTCCCATTTTATTCAGAATGCATTAACGGCAATGGCTAGACAAAAAATAATTGATACAGGAAGTGTATCGTTCAATTTTCTCTTTGGATCGTTATTGGAGCTTTGAAACAAGGGGTGGATAATTGGACAGTTTTGTGAATCGTGAGTGGCAAAAATCGGCAAAACGACGCCGATCTTTCCTAAAATATCGACCATTCGTGCGCATGAAAACGAGGTTGAATTAAAACCCTCAAATTCAGTCAAAACGAAGTTAAATTTAGATGTAAGGCTTAGCCATTTGGCTTAACTTCCAGTAGTCTTCTATTTAGTTAATTCGTTGCAGGTTTCTCTCCCGAAGTATACGCTTGAGAGTTATTTCTTTTGAAAAAACAGAGACTATGAAAATTTGAAAGTAAATCTACATGGGGATCTATTAGGGTAAAGTGTATAATTTGGAATTAGTGTTACAAGTTGGACAATTCGCCGGTACAAGTTGGACATAGCTTTTTTCTTGATAAATACAGTACAAAATTTGTTTTTAAGCAGAAGGAACCAAATTATAAAACTAAAGCATTAAAAATATACAAATAAAAATGAAGTACTAAATTTATCAAGACGAAAAGCCCTGTCCAAATTGAACCATTGTCCAACTTGTACCACTGTCCAACTTGTACCACTTTACCCTATTATATCACTGAATGGATTCTTTAAGAAAGACAAATTTTTAGTCTTGCCCAGAGCTTCCGGTCCGGATGTGGACCTTCTTCAGTGGTCGACTAGATTGGACTACGTTTCTGATTTCCTGAAGTTTCGTTACATTTGGAAAATTGGTCCATTAAAAGTGCCAAAAAGCGCTTAATCAAGTCACATCAAAGTTTGAGGAAATTTAAAAAAGGAATAGCAAGGAAATTATTATTTCTTAGTTAAAACCTTGCCAAGTGATTGGCTGCTGGAGATGATCTTCCAATTTTCAAAATATAAATAACCTAAGGAAATCAAAAAAGAAGATTGTGTAGTCCAAGGGTGAGATAGAACCGTTTGAAACCAAATAAACGTCAAAATAAGGTTGTCTATGCAGCGTTTTGACCATTGACGTACAATTCTATTTGACGTTTATTCGACTTCAAAGGGTTCTTGCTCACCTCTGGTCTAGTTGATCACTGAAGAAGGACCACATCCGTACTGGTTTACTGGCTTTTTATACGGTATTTTCTCTTTCTCAGTTTAGGCTCAGAAGTTTCAAGATATTCTTCTATAGTTTAGGAAAGTGTACATCCCCTAGAGGGCGTGTGTCCTGAGGTTCCAAGTCGACTCACGATGATCCTTGAAAAGATTTGGTATTTAAAATTCAGCAGTAAAGATTTATTCCAAAGTGTTCTACACTTAGGGCTTAGGATCATAGATTGGAGGTCCTTTACTTAAATGTCTTTTACCTAATCCTTTACTGCCAATGCCAAATTTTACAAGCCAAAATATTCTTGAGGAACAGCCTGAATCTGTTTCGGTTTTAAGAAAAGAGGTGCTTCAATTTAATTTGAAAACGTGTCCCGGCAAAAAAATCCAGAGCCAAAATCACAAATCAGTCAGAACCCAAGAATGAAAATTTCCGGAAGGACCAAGATCCCGAAAATCCAAAATGTGGGAAATTTTTAATTCCATTTTTTTGAGAGAAAGGAAAAATTCCTATCTTTTATAAAATTTTATAAGTTTTGCTGTTTGGGCAAAGCGAAATTTTTGTGTTTTGGGAGAATTTTAGTTTCGTTTGTTAAGAAAAAGGGAAATTTTCTGTCTGATAAAAGCAAATTATTGGCTATTTGAGATTTTAGTCTCTTCGCCATTTTCCGGAATTTTGGTAATTTCGGGATTTTAGCTTTCCGGATTTTGGATTTCGGGATTTTGACTTCAGAGATTTTGGCAACATTGGGATTTTAGCTATTCAGATTTTGGTTTTCGGAATTTTTGCTTTCCAAATTTTGGATTTCGCGATTTTAACTTCCAGGATTTTGACAACTTCGGGATTTTAGCAGTCCGGATATCCGGATTTTGGGATTTAAGCTTACGTGATTCTGGCCATTTTGGGATTTTAGCTGTTCAAATTTTGGTTTTCGGAATTTTTGCTTTTCAGATTTTGGATTTCGGGATTCTGGCTTCTGGTATTATGGCTATTTCGGGATTTTAGCTGTCATGATTGTGAATTTCGGTATTTGGGTTTCTAGGATTTTGTTCATTTTTGGAGCTATCTGGATTTTGGATTTCGGTATTTTGACTTTCGGGACTTAGGCCATTTTGGGATTTCAGTAGTCCGCATTTTGAAATTCAGGATCTTGACTTCCTGGATTTTAAATTTCAGGATTTCGGCTTCCGGGATTTTCGCCATTTTGGGATTTTATCTGTTCAGATTTTGGGTATCAGGACTTTTCTCTCCGGAGTTTTCGGAATTAGCTTCTGGGATTTTGGTCATTTCAGGATTTTAGCAATTCAAATTTTGAATTTTGGGATTTTAGCTTTTCGGATTTTGCAGATGAATTAGAGGAATTACGGTTCGATACAATGTAGCAGGAGATAGACGGAAACACTGAACCTTTCTTGATTTTCCCTATTTTATTCTCTACCACGTTTTGAGGATGAACTTCCTTTTCATCAGGTCTATAATTCAATTCAACAATTTTTCAGAAACATTTCTATCAAAAATATGTCTGTGAATTTTCTTACATCGAATATTATGGCAGGGAAAATCACGTGCAAGTGGGAGTTGTTACACTGCACTTGGACTTGGACCACAACATTGCTTGGATTTTGTATTTCGGGATTTTGGTTACCGAGATTTTGGATTTCGGTATTTCGGCTTTCGGGATTTCGGCCACTTCGGGATTTTAGCTGTTCAGGTTTTGGTTATCAGGATTTTAATTCTCCGGAGTTTTCGGAATTTTGGCTTCCGGGATTTTGTACATTTTGGGATTTTAGTTGTCCGAATTTTGGATTTTGGGATTTTGGCCATTTCGAGATTTTCTATATACGGAATTTTGGCTTCTCGGACTTTTGCCATTTGGAATTTTGACTCCCTCAATTTAAATACAAAAAGAATAATTTCTTATTACTTAATTTCAAATCTTCCAATTCCACTTTCATTTATATACGCTACTCAGACCGATTTTATCGTTTGTGTAGTAAGTTGATCCAGTTGTACGCCTCCCAGTACTTATACCTATTATTAACCCTTTAACCCTAACGGTGCAGAAAGCAGTGAAAATTATTCTTTGACTCCCAGAATAGTGGAGTGTAACAAATTTTCATGTGTAATTATCCTCATTCGCATGAGACATTTGAGCTATATGGTGAGATTTTAAGTGAAATTAAATGGGAATTGTGTTGAACCCTCGTGGCTTTTGTCACAGAGCGCGCCGCTCCACAATGAAGTCCCTTCCCCAGAGGACTCTCTTCTCAATTCCAGGCATTTTACATCCCTCCACGTCAAACATCAACTTGATGCCTTGTCACATGGCCATGTCGATGAATTGGCGCCCCCACAGACAGCAAATGCTTGATGCATCTAATACGAGTGGTTTCGGAGTTAGTATAATTGCTCCATGGTAATTACAAAACATGGAAACTGAAGGAGAGGGTGTGGGTGAAAAATGGGGTGGAAATTTGCTATGAATACCTGGGATGCTATGCACACGACTATACCTGCAACATGTGGAGCTCATGCTTTTACAATTACGAGATGAATTTCATTTAAGTCAGAGGAATAGGGGTAACACTGAGACATATCCCATTTATATCAATTTTTGCACAATCACAACAGAAATTTTCAATATTCCTCTTCCATTCGGCAAGAATCTTTTCCCAAATATTTTCCATTCATTTAGTACACTCCAGCTTGGGTATATTAATTAAAATTCCAAGATATTTCCGCTTGTGATTTTCCGTAATTATTTTGCAAATGGAAAAGTACAGCGAATGGTAAATTAATTCAATTAATGGAAATTTGGTGTAATGAGTTGAAAAAAGATTCACGGCAAAGCAGCTTTTAATAAAGTTCTGTATTTAGGCTGGTTCTTTTTTTTTCCCGACAAATTGAATACCAGATGCTTTGAGATTTCTCAAATGACAGATATTAGGGAAATTCTTGAATTAAATGGAGTGCCTAAGGAGGAATTCTATTATTTAAAAGGGAAATAAGCAGAGGTAGGGTAAATGTGCCAAATTCCGGCCAGCTTGCAATTCCGGCCACCTTTTGTGTTCCTCAAATTTCCATGAATTTTTAGTTCTTACATACTCTAGAGATTATACAATCAAAAAATAACAAAAAATATATCTTCGACAAACGAGATGACGTGAAAAAGGCTTTGGGAGAATTCCCGAAAGGCAAAAATCTATGAGAATGAAGGTGGCCGAAATAGGCCACCAAAGCTATGTCTACATTTTTATTCATTTTAAAATGTATTAAGAATGATTTTAGAGCAAATAAAGACAGTAAACTGTCTACAAGGTTCCAAACAACACTCCTTAAGAAGAAGGAATAAAAAATAAATTTGTATTAAAAATATTACATTTCAAACTTGAGACCTTGGCGCTTGCATGCAACTATGCCGAAATTTGGCACACTTACCCTATTACTTCTCGTTGAAAGTTTTTCTTTATTACATACAATTTTGTATGGAGTTAGTATATGACTTTCCCAGTAAACACTATCTACAAGTATTTTAGGCCACGCCCCCTAAATAGGCACAGTCAGAAAATTTTAAAGATTTTGCAATATGCTATGACGTTTTTTCAAACAAATCATCTTCACTATTTGGCTTTGTTTTTTTTCCATTAACATTTCACTATTCATCTGTTCGTGAATATGAAGGTTTTATGTATTGAAAAAATAGGCCACGCCCCCTCAAAATAGGAGTATAATTTTAGTAGCTTAAAGTTATTCTGTTGGGCTAACGTTTGCAGCAATCTTTAAGGAAAATTTATGAAAATTAAATTCCTACAGTTTATGCTGTTCATATAAAAAATAGGCGTGGTTAGTAAAGTATACGTAAAATTATATTTTGCTCAGTTTTAGAAGAAATGTCTAGTACTAGAATAGAATTTACAGTTTGTGTATGGCAATGCTTGAAATTGAGACTACAGAGAATCCGAATATAAATGTATCTTCAAGATACTTAATAAAATATTTTCATTTAAACATTTTCTAAGGGATGTGGCCTATTTTTATGGGCAGAGCTTTCGTGAATAAGAATTACGATCTTGGTATTTAAAAGTACAATATTTAAGCTATTCTGAAATTTTAAGAAGAATTTCGGTTCGACAGAATGTAGCAGGAAATAGACGGAGACATTGAACCTTTCTTGATTTTCACAATTTTATTCTCTACGACGTTTCGAGGATGGATGTCCTCTTCATCAGGTCTACAATTCAATTGGACAATTTTTCAGAAAAACATTTCTATCAAAAATATTTCTTATAAATTTTCTTATATCGAATATGGCAGGGAAAATCACGTGCAAGTGGGAGTTGTTACACTGCACTTGGACTTGGACCACAACATTGGTTGGATTTTGTATTTCGGGATTTTGGTTACCGAGATTTTGGATTTCGGTATTTCGGCTTTCGGGATTTCGGCCACTTCGGGATTTTAGCTGTTCAGGTTTTGGTTACCAGGATTTTATTTCTCCGGAGTTTTCGGAATTTTGGCTTCCGGGATTTTGTACATTTTGGGATTTTAGTTGTCCGGATTTTGGATTTTGGGATTTTGGCCATTTCGAGATTTTCTATATACGGAATTTTGGCTTCTCGTGGTGGGAGTTTTTACACTGCACTTGGACTTTGATTACAACTTGATCCGAACGGATCCGAGCGGATCAAGTTGTAATCAAAGTCCAAGTGCAGTGTAACAACTCCCAACTGTACGTGATTTTCCCTGCCATATTCGATGTAAGAAAATTTATAAGAAATATTTTTGATAGAAATATTTTTCTGAAAAATTTTTCAATTGAATTGTAGAACTGATGAAGAGGACATCCATCCTCGAAACGTCGTAAAGTATCATATTGTTTTTTAGATTTTGCTTTGTTCTATTGTTCCTTTTTTTCTTCTGCTCATTCTTCATTTCATTTCATGAGTAAATACCAATATCAATTCATCAAAAGTCTATAATACAAAATTATTGCCTGCTTGCAGATGAATTAAAACTCGTACTTTGTTGGAAAAAATTATTCGAAGAAAGTTTTTTTTTAGATTCTTTGACATACGTTACCCCTTAATGGGGCGTGGCCTAAAATTTTTTATAGGTGGAGCTTATACAAGAGACTTAATACTAATTTTATTCGAAATATTGATTTTAAATTAAAAAAAAAATCCCAATAAAGTGTAGGGGGTCTCAAACCGTCTTTTGCTTCAGGGAGCTTTATATAAAACGGTTTTGAGATGTGCTTTTTATCATAACAATTCACAAGAAATCCAACAAAAGAAGCTGAAGGAATAATCTTCAGGGTTTCGCCGACATTCTCTCAGACACCCAACCACTTCTGGAAAAAGTCTTATCCGTGAAAGTGCTTCATTTTGTGGGGAAATTTTATTTTGTGCCAATCACACAAAAGAACGTTCCGAAAGCTCGCAAAAAAGGAAACTTTAATGTTATTTTGGGATTTAAAATCTATATGTTGGGTTGTAAAAGATGTTTAGATGGGTAAAGTGTGAGAGTTAGAGGAATGAAAAGAAGCTTTAGGTTTCTTTTTGGAGTTTTCCACATCTCTTTCCTTTACATTCGATGGGTTATCTTTCTGTCTTTTCCCATTCACGTCCATTTAAAGCTCCTTGTGCTAGAGCAATCGAATGGTTGTAACTTTTCGAATTACGTCCATATAATCTCCTTCCTGAGATCTCTTGCCTCTGGTAGCATTTTTTCGGGTGCGGCAGAAAGGGGATGAACGGAGAAAAGAGTGAACGGAGGGAGAACAAGATTCCCGGGATTTTATTCAAGCCATCCAAGGGGTGGAAATGAATTCGACTTTGTTCATTCGGCGGGGGTGGTGAAATTCCTGCTTCACATCTTTCAGAGAAAAACTTGTCTATAAACCATTTAATAAGAGGATGAAACTTATACAAACAAAACGACAAAACTTGAAGTTGTTCTTACGGATTAAATTTTTACCGCCTTCCCAAATTCCCTTCACATTTACGTAGTTTTCTTTGCCTTTTTCCCCTTTTTTTTTTAAGAAACTGCAAAAGAAGACAACTGCAAATATTTTACTTGTTCCATCCTGCTTTTCTTTCAACAATCACTCAGACCCAGGATACATTTTTTCACGTTTCCTCCAGGTTTTGCCTCAGGGCTTGGAGGAAGACCTCCTCCAGGATGAGAGGACTCATCCTATGGCTCACATTTTTTCACACCAGAAAGTGTTGAAATGCAAACTAGCACTGTTGCTGGCTCTTGATTCTGAACCCCTATTCAGAGGAGAGGTACAGGGCTCGCAAAAAGTGTATCTTTCTTCTAGAAAGCTTCATTACCCATTTACCTTTTATTTAACTTAAAAATTATTATTTTTTTATAAAAATAAATTTGTTCAAATTCTCCGGAGAAATAAATTCAGAGTTTGACCTTGAAAAGGGCATTTCTGTATATGACCGAAATGTGTTTCCTGTTGTCCACGTAAACATCAACACATTCAATTTCTGATAGTTTTGAAGTTTTCCAAAGTTTTCCAAAAAATACACATTTTTAAAAAAAAAATCATATTACAGTCATGATCTGTAACAATAAAATACCTAAATGCATCTAGAATATTTTTATCTTCCAAAAATATGGCATTTTAATGAGCATTTCAACTGAAAATTATTTATTACAATTTCTACAAAATAGTTCTTTCATTATTAACTCATTTTCTTTGAAAAAGAAAATGGGAAAGTTCCTGTGTTATGGTGCTATTCCAATGAAAAATTAAGGGGGAAATCTTTCTCCTAAACAGATTTTTTAGCACATGACTGTTCTCATCTGTTTCTGCATTATCGACCTGTCTTTCAGTTGTTTTCCGTCTCAACTGTTTATCCCAGTCCTTGCTGTGTCATAAAACTACCAAACAGTCGTGACAAGAACCTACAGTAAGAAAAGTCGATATTGAAGAATCAGTTGAGAACAGTAAAGTACTAAAAAAAACCAAGGGAAAACTTTCTTTAATACATTTTTAGTACATAACCATGCTCGTTTCGTGATTTTGTGTTACTTACTTTTCTTTGTGTTGGTTCTTGTCATGACTGTCTTCCCCAAGATAGAAACCAACACAAAGAAAAGTCGATAATGTGGAAGCACTTGAGAACAGTTATGTCCTAAAAAAGTATTAATTTTCCACTGGAATAGATCCATTATTCATTCAAAAATTTGATGAACAATTTAAGAATATTACACTATATTAAACTTATTTGATTTTTTTTTTAATGATAATAATAATTTTTCCAATGAATTTTGAATTTTTATTGTCGAAAAATGGTTAAAAAAAAATAATGAAACAATTTTTACGTTGAATCGCAAAAGGACACAATTAGTTAAAAGAGGTGGTCATTTATTTAGAACGGTGCCGGCCGAAATCCCGTAAAGTAAAGATTTTACTTACTTATATGGCTGAAACGTCCCTTTAAGGGACCGAGCCTCTCGTACTAACATCCTACGGTCCTGGCGACTCTCCGTCAGCTCGTTCTAAATCGTAGTATAGGTCGCTGTCGTAAAGTCTGCCCTAAATATTGCTTTTACGGAGAGGGGTTGCTAGCCCCTCGCCCAATCCTCTCTAGAAGTACCAGATCCCATATTCGTTAGCCTCAGGTCCGTGACTTCCCAGTGGGGTTGGTTACCCAATCTTCTATCATTCACCTGAGTATATTGGGGCTTACCAGGCATCTAGCCCATTTGGTGGTGAACATAGGCATTTAGGGAAGAGGCTCTGTGTTGAATTACCCTCCCGAGGAATGGCCAAAATCCTAATATCCAAAATCAGGACAGCTAAAATCCGGAAATTACGAAGCGAAAGCCAAAATCCGAAAAGCAAAAATCCCGAAATGGTCATAATTCCGAAAGGTAAAATTCGAAATCAAAATCCCAAAGGGAGAAAATCCAGAAATCCAAAATCCGGAGAGCTAAAATCCCGAAATGGTCAAAATCTCGGAAGCCAAAATCCGAATTCTCAAATCCGGAAAGCAAAAATCCCGAAATGGCCAAAATCCCGGAAGTCCGAATCCCCTTATCAAAATTCCTAAGAGATAAAATTCCGCAATTCAAACTCCCGAAAACCAAAATCTCTAAAGCCATAGTCACAATAAAGCCAAAATCCCGAAAACCAAAATCTCATAAAAGCTAAAATCCCGAAAGACGAAATGTGTAATGGGTAAAATCCTGAAGGGGACAAAATTATACGGAGGATAATGTGTAGAATAATTTTCTAAAATACAGAAAATTTCCCTTTGCCTCCAAATGCAAGTACAATCGTGGGGGTAACTATGACACTTTTAAAAAGTCAGGATTTTGGCTTTTTTGATCTTGGCTTTTCGAGATTTTGGTTTTATAGATCTTGGTTTTCGGGGTTTTAGCTCTCGGGATTTTGGCTTTCGGGATTTTGTCTTCTCGGGATTTTGGCTTTTTTTTTAGGATTCTGGCCCATTCAGTATTTTGCCTTTTCGAAATCTATCTTTTTGATTTTGGGTTTTTGAGATTCTGGTTATCGGGATTTTTGCTTTCGGGATTTTATCTTTCAGGATTTTGACCTAGACCCATCAAATGTTTTTTCATCTTTTTTTAATCGTATTCGTATTTTTTCAATCTAAAAATATATTAAAAAATATATAAACGGAATTTGTAAGGGGTTCAAAAAAGTGGTAAACCTTTTGTAATATCTACCAATAATATAATATAATATGAGAAATACCAAGATTAAAAAGTGGAGGGTCCTTGAAATCCACTAGTCGATATCTCAAAATTCTTAATCAAATACATACCTCCTCCTAGGGCGTTAAAATCAAGCTTTTTTTAACCGAATTTCAGGAATCAATTTTGTTGATAAACCCTGTGGATCTAGGAATCCTTCATGGTTTCTTTGAAAGCAAGAATGTTGAGGAATTTTCCGCATGTGTGTTGTGAATTATTTTTCAGTACACACATCAAGTGGAAGAGTGATAAAAGGGAGAGAGAATCGTTGCATGAATTCAAATATTGACCTTCTGTCTGCTTTCACATGCCTTATCTATCTTCTTCTGTGTACATCAGTGACATGTTTGGTCCATCCCCATCCTCCCAATGAAATATTGTGTTAACATCCAAAAAATTACATCATAGGGGAGATAAAGTGCACTCTGACGATGATGTCATCTTTGCAGGCCTTGAAGGGGCTGCTCACTATGTGGAAACTTTTGCAGGAAAGTCTATTCTGCTCCCACCCCCAAAAAGAGGTGTACACCAAATGCGATTTAGATCCAAGAATTCACGTGGGAAAATCCCCAACAAGACGCTGAATCTTTGGGAATTATGTTCTTTGGGCCATTTCTACGAGAGGATTTAATGTTGAGGAAATTCCACAATTTCTCCAGAGCTAGGTAATATAGGGGCTTGACTTGAAATTCGTCATGTGGAAGAGGTTATACGAGTAACTTTAGCCCACAACAAGACACTTTGACGGATATCTTGGCCCCATTTCGAAGAATTAAACAACAATTAGACCCCTCGTCTGTTTCTCATGTGATACCCACCCAAAACAATTTTCCAATGATTTATTTTACACTCTGGTGTTTGAGGGATTTTATATCTCTATGTGCCCAGGGATTTACAGAGTACTTCTTGTCCAGGAAGTTAGTAAGGGATTTGCACGTCAATCAAACTCAAATAGAAAAGTCTGATCCTCTGGGTGAGGAGACACTTTAGTTTGTGGAAAAGGCAATAATTTTGTCAGAATGATAAATGCATGGTATTTACTGATGTTTGCCATATTTATGTAACTTGACCAATGTGTATTTTTTTATTAGAGGACGCCTGTGCTTTTGTAATTTTATAATTAAATGTGAAAAAGCTCCCTCGAGGTCTCTTCAGTTTGTGGAAAATTGACTAAAATGTCAGCAAATCTAATTAACATAAAATGGTGCTATAAAACTTCCAAAATATTTATTTATCTCCCTTTTATTGCTCGAACTCTGCGCAGAGAGCAATTATTTATGTATTTTTCTATAGTGCATTTTTTTTTGCTCCGAAGATTCATATTTTACCACAGATTAGGAACAATTACTTAACGCTGTTTGTATCTTTGTCCGGTCTGTACCTTTTGGTCACACTAGAACTAGAGGTCAAACGGTTTGAGATAACAACTTGCGGTTTTTAAGGGGCCCCTTATATAAACTATTGTATTATTAATATGCCATTTGCTTTTAAATTATTCTGATTAGGGGAGGCTGGGGCACCACCAAACACGGGGTACCACCAAATACTGGGATTTTTTAATCGGATATTCGACTTCAGAGGATAAGACCTATAGGAATTTATAGGCACTATAGGGATGCTTGTCCACTGAAGGAATGGTCGAGATAGTCCAAGTAGTTTAGAAATAAAAATTATTGTTTGGTGGTACCCCGTGTTTAGTGGTGCCCCAGTTTCCCCTATATTTATCCTATTGCAAGATTTAGCAGCAAAAAGACCTACTATGAAGAAAATAACATTTGATTCTGGTGTTAATCGCTATGAACAAAGAGCACCATATAATAACTTTCAGTAGCCATACAGATGATAGGGTTTAGGTGTGTCAAAGGAATAAAGGACTAGGATTGGTGGGATACGGCTGTCGACTGGGTTAACTTGTATCGAACAAGCCGTACGCCCAACAATAATAAAAAATTAGCTATTTTTGATTAAAACTTTTTTTATTTTGATCAATTTATGCTTGGAATTACTCATAAATAGTAGCTTTTGCTATGATAAGTATTTTTCGTTTAGAATGGAACTTGGAATATGTTCGGTCAGTTAGTTCCACTTAATGGGGATTTTTTGATATACGGATTATGACCTGGCTTTGGATTATGTGAAGTAGAAATTGAATAAATCCAAATCCAGGTCATAATATGTGTTTGAAATCTTAATTTCATTTTTCAATTCATTTGTAACCGCTTATCTCAGTCTGGGTCGTAGACTTAGGAGATCCACAGTGAGTGAATAAGGAGAGCCAGTGAATGAACCGTGAGTGGTAGACTTCAATCTTCTGAATACCGAAGTTAGGAGTCCACGCCTGTCGATCTTCCGGTACTTTAGGAATATGTTCACGTTCGATCCCAACGCGCTAATAGATTTCCTTGTTTGTAAAGAAATTCCTACATTTAGGTTCAAGGCCCAAGAATCAGGTCCTTGCCGCAGCTACTGTGAGGCGGTCTGCTTTGTGGTTTCCGGCCATACCTTTATGTCCAGGCACCTAATGTAGATCGACATCACATTTCTCTGAGAACGTTTTTAATACTTGTCTACACTCAATTACGAGAACAAAACACGACTCGCATCCTGTAATGGATAGAATTGCAGCTCTACTATCTGAAAAAAATTGAACTTTTCTACTCTAAAGGCTAGATTCAAGTCAACTCCGAGTACTAAGCAGGATAGCGATGAACTAGGCCTGAAATACTGTAGTGTACTGGCCAAGCGGCACTGATCTGCTGATTTGCAGCTCTAAGCGGTATTAACACTGCTCAGAGGACAAGAGGATCCCTCAACACGAGAACCGTCTGTAAATAGAGCAGTCGCATCGGATTCAATGATCGCACAAGAGCGGTCATTCTAATCAGCTCTCAAGTTAAGTAGGGGAAAGTGGTCTGCCTTTGAACGCTGCAGCCTTTGAATGATTTAATTTTTCTCTTATTTCCCAAAGCGAAAATTCTATTATGTGAACTATGTTAATACTCTTAACTATTTTCTATTAACTTCGATTAACAAAATGGAACTTTAGATTCGGGGAATAGATGAAAAATTGAAGCATTCAAAAGCTGCCGCATTCAAAGGCAGGCCACTTTCCCCTATTCTTATAATTATTTTCTAGGGTAACCTCTGATCAATGAAGAAGTAATCCTTCATTAGAAGGACTGAATGCCTTGAAACAGGTTCATTTAATATTCTCGTATAACCTGACGAAATACAACTGACCCTGACGAAATACAACTGACTTTCCAAGTTCCAGCTCAGCGTAAGCTTAGCGCTGCCATGCCAGCTTCCAAATTTATTTAAAATGAAAGTAGCGCCAAGCTTAACATAACCTGTAGAGCAGTGTTTTAAAAATTTTTAATTAATATCCTGCCTCAAATTTTCAGAAAAGAGCAATGGGTGGAATCCAAAAGGAACACAGAGAAAAAATTGAATTGTCTGAAGCTTGAGTCGTTAGAAGGTAGTGCGCTTTCCCCTACATTCACGCATTTTTTCATTTTTCCGACTTTCGGTAAGTTCAGATCAAATTTGCTATTCACTATCCGATCGGAACAAGAAATAATCGGAAGGAGATAGGTTTGGAGAATACAGCAGGGGCGGTGTTACATCCCAATTCAGCGTTTTGACGTTGTCCTGGGTCATAAAATTGCAATAGCAAGGAACGCTTCGGTGTTGCAGTATCACTTATTTGTGTCTCTTGCTCCATTCCGCCCATGATTTCACTAATGCATGGTCCAAATTGATCAGTTGTTGTTCTTGGCGATGCTCATTGACCATTTCGCTTGATTTCAGCAGCTATTTATGAATGAGTCTCCGTTGGTCCTACCAAACGCTAAGCATAGTCTTCTTCCTTATGCGATTTCTTTTGATTTTGTTGCTTGACCAATGGAAAACTAGAATGTTTTGGGTTTGGATGCTTAAGCTGTGTCAAAATGCACCACCCTCATGTAATCTTAAACGAATTTGAATTGAAATTTCTCAAAACAATATAGGAAAGATTTTGAAAAATAAAATTACCAGAGCATCGAACTAACAAGGGATACTTTACTGCTCGAACTCAAAGAGAGAGCAGTTATAATCGACTTTTTTTTCAACTTGTCACTGTTCTGGAGCTTAAACGGTAAAAGATATCGACTCCCAGTCTTCGAAGGCCCCCAATAAAAAACAAAATCTCTCAACGTTTGTTTTTCCCCCGTCTAACCCCTCTAAAAACCATGTTTTTTTTTTTCTCAAAATTGGCCCAAGCTTTTTCAATGATATTCGGATATATTTTAGAGCTAGTCCAGGCGAACATCTCGTCCAAACACACCTATGACCGGAAAATTCGCCATTTTGAATTATTGATAGTTAAAAGTCAACCACATTGGAGGGTCCATTTTTCAACCGATTTGGTTAAATTAGGATTTTTTGGAAAGGTATTGAAATTCTAAAACCGACTGCATCGGTCTTCATCGGTAATGGACCGGTTAAGTTCCGATTTTTGAATAATTTTACATCCCCAGTAATCAATATTCCCTAAAAATAATGTTTTTTTGGTTTTTCTCAAAATTGGCCCAAACTTTCTCAATGATTTTTGGATATGTTTTAGAGCTAGTCTAGGCGAACATTTCGTCCAAACACACCTATGACCGGAAAATTCGCCATTTTGAATTATTGAAGGTTAAAGGTCAACCACTTGGGAAGGTCCTTTTTTCAACCGATTTGGTTAAATTAGGATTTTTTGGAAAGGTATTGAAATTCTAAAACCGACTGCATCGGTCTTCATCGGTAATGGACCGGTTAAGTTCCGATTTTTGAATAATTTTACATCCCCAGTAATCAATATTCCCTAAAAATAATGTTTTTTCGGTTTTCTCAAAATTGGCCCAAACTTTCTCAATGATTTTTGGATATGTTTTAGAGCTAGTCTAGGCGAACATTTCGAAGAAACATACCTATGACCGGAAAATTCGCCATTTTGAATTATTGAAGGTCAAAGGTCAAATACTTTGGAATGCTCATTTTTCTTTTTGGTTAAATTTGGATTTTTTAGAAAAGTATTGTAAATTAGATCCCGGCTGCATCGATCTTCATCGGTAATGAATCGGTTAAGTACCGATTTTTTGATTTTCAAATGCTTTTGTGATTTATGAATCAATTTGATCTCTGATAGATCAGTGATACCAAAAGATTATGCAAAAAACTAATTCACGGTGAGCTCTATCTCGTGAGTGCGAGCATTTCGCAAAGCTGGGACGCTTTGCCATCTCTTTTTATTAAAATTAAAAATTATTTTAAAAATACCAGAACTTTTAGGTATAATTGTATTTTTTAGACTATGAAACCATAATACGGGCTTCAGATCTAAGGCTTAGCCATAGGGCTTAACGGTTTGCGGAGTCTTTGCTTTTTTCCATTTTGTTTTTCCCAGTTTGTTTTTGGAATCTTTGTCTTAGGTAGTCTCTGTTTTTTGGATACTTTATCTTTGAAAATCTTATCTTTCATATATTTTAAAGAAGTATATTTTATTAAGTTAAATAAATGAAATTACAACGGTGTTTTTTGAAGTTTTTAGTTTCGTTTACACACTTTACGTAGATTTTTTTTTAATTCTTTTGTTACAATTCAAAGGAACCAATAGAAACGTTAATAAGTCAAAGATTCAGTGACATTTTCTTGCTGTTTGAGGGTAATAATTAGAAGAAGTGGGTGGCGTAAAAGTGAGAAATGGCTAATGAAAAATTACCACTTTCCTGCCATGGTTTAAATTCATTAAATATGCAAAATACTTGTTTAGATATAGCATTAAGTAAGCGAATACGGGCATTCTTCGAAGTGTTTTTTTATTTAACAACTCTTATTTATCTTCGCATTCACCTCTTATGAAGCAATTTTCCATGATGATGACCCTTTGGTAGAAATTGTGCCACTCTGTAAACGATGTAAATAACACGTATGTCTCCCGCGGGTTTTCAATTACAATTTTCGCTAAAATTTTCCCTCGAATGAATGACTAAAGCTATAGGTATTTAAATTACAAAAGCAACTTTGACGTATAAAAAGGTGAAAAGGTGCCGCCGATAGAAAATTCTCCTCTATAATTGAAATAAAAGCTCAAGTTACATTTAATTGGTGATCCTGATAGAATGAGAGTAGTGGAGATGGAAAAAAATATCAAATCTAAAGTTTTTTTCTTAATTGGAAAGAAATGCAAAATAATTTTCAATAACGTTTTCATTCAATTTTCTTTTGGCATTCCTGTATTGAAGACTAAGTTAGTTTCTGTATGAACAATTTTTTTAATAAGATTTTTTTGTGTCATTGCAGTGGAAGATTCGTTGGGGTGTCGTGACGAAGTTGTCTCCAGCAGCAGGTGAGTGATTTAATTAAAATAATAAGTAGAGCCCTATCTTTTGTGCTATATTGCGACAATTTAAAATCATACTGAATTTATCGTTCATCTTGCGGGAGATGCAAAATGAAAATTATTTTCTCGCTTGGAACAAAAACGTCATTTGTTTAAATTTGCAAGGGAAATGAGATACTGCGAAATATGGTTTTATTATTTTGGGAGGGGAGGGATTGCAGAGAAAAAATCCCCAACAAAAGTGATAATGTTTATAATACTTTTTTTTCTGCTATTCTTTGGTGAAAATTTCCTTTTTGGGATTTAACATAACCACACCAGAAACTTTGATATTAGAAGCGAGAAAAGTATATTTCTATGTCAATTTTCGTTAAGAAGCGTTCTCTGTTTCCTCTCAAAGTCGAAACTTTCTCTTACTCCTTGACCATCTTTCCTTCATCCCATTCTCCCGGGACTGGCCAAAAGGACGACAAACTATGGTAATAATAAGGAGATTTCTTCGAGGATTCTCCACCCTCTTCATCTGTCATAGCAACACTCTTAATATAAAAATAAATACATGAAAATTCACTTCAACTTCACCATACCCATTGTCTTTTCCATATCCATCCCACTTTTGCACCCTCAACTCCACAATAATCACACAGAAAATAATCCTCAAAAGCTCGAAAAGTCACGATGGAGCTCTTTTACGCTTCTTTTATAGCCGGGGTGCCAGAGAAAAAATAATACATAATACAAAATGTATATGGATGAGAATAAAAAAGTGTTTTGTACTTGTGCGAAAATCTCCAACGAGATTTTTAAGCTTCTTCCATTCCTCTCAGGCTTTGTTTTTCCTTTAGTTTACTCCCAGGAGGTGAAAAAAAAATGGTTTAGGTTTGAGAGACAAT
Organism: Phlebotomus papatasi; assembly: GCF_024763615.1. Classification (NCBI taxonomy): domain Eukaryota; kingdom Metazoa; phylum Arthropoda; class Insecta; order Diptera; family Psychodidae; genus Phlebotomus; species Phlebotomus papatasi. Next base: position 7,710,763 of record NC_077223.1, read on the forward strand.
GGCAATTCTTTTTTTTTTCTTGTACTCCAAATCACCTATTCAGGATGACTTTAAACAGCTCCAAAGGAAAATAATTCCCATTTTGAATTCTTAAGGGGAAATGCTATCAATATAGACGTAAGACTAGGTTTAAATAGGTGTAATTCGATTCTAAAAAGCGATGGAACGGAAAACAAATTCTTTGCATTTCAAATTGCCACTTAAAAGAATTCAAATAAAAGAAAGAGAATGATTTCATAATAATGGGTAATAGGCATTTTTATTGCTCAGAACTATACGTTTGGCACGTCCAAAGGTATCGATTTTAAATAAACATGCTCCTCCTTTCCGCAGGAACTTTCAACACTATAATGAAGAAAACGGTCAAATATTTAAAAATGCATTTACAGTTGATAAGATCGTCTAGAAAGATCGATAGTACGGAAATAATTTTAGTTTTTATGATAACTTACCAGGTGGCGCTGGAAACCACAAAGATGATTTTAATCTGTCATTTTTTTCTCACTGCTATTCCTCGGATTATTAATTGGATAGTGATAAAAATCACGATAGGGGAAGTGCTTGGCAACTGAGAAAAATAGTTTGCAAAAGGATACCCAAATAGCAATTTGGAGTAAGATTACCGCTGGATGTATGTATTCTGGATTCCAAAAACGGGTCCTATGACGGTCGTCAGAGAGTCGAATGACGGAAAGTGGGGAATAATATGACGATAATTACGGAAGTCATTTGGCGTCATAATAACTCTGAGATTACCCGCCTACGACTAAAATAGGAGTGTCCTGTGATTAAAATGTTGTGTCGAAAAGACCTCCCAAATAGCAATTTGGAGTAAGATTACCGTTGGATGTATGTATTCTGGATTCCAAAAACGGGTCCTATGACGGTCGTCAGAGAGTCGAATGACGGAAAGTGGGGAATAATATGACGCTAATTACGGAAGTCATTTGGAGTCATAATAACTCTGAAATTACCCGCCTACGACTAAAATATGACGCCGACTTCCAGTGTACTAATAAAAATTCTTCTCTTCACTGGATATATCTGAGGGGAAATTTTACTTGTCAAATGGCAATTAGAACTATTTAGAGCTGTGAATTCGCAAAGTAATTGATATTTTCGCGTGTTTTCTCAACACTATGATAGTGTACATTGGGAGGAAAAGCTCCTTCAGTAGAGATGTGTGTTGTGATTCGAAAAAGTACAGTGTCGACAGAAGTTAAGTGAAAATTAGGCAATTTTTTCATGATAAACACACAAACATTTTTTTGCAAAATGAAATTCTGTGATTTAGGAGTTTGCTCCAGTCTCTGGAGTGTCCTGTGATTAAAATTTTGTGTCGAATAGACCTATTTAGTGAAAACTTTAAAAGATTTTTTTGTGTTGTTGCCATCCAATGGGAAAATTTTCGACATGTCGGATGGCTCATTCAGCAATAGGCGAACGGCAAAAATCTTCGCAAATGTGTGTAGTGAATTAGGGAAAAATTAGAGAAATTTACATAGAACGTAGTAGAAAACGATGGAAAATGTGAAGAATTGTTGAGAAAACATTGCCTACAGTGGTAATGCAATACAAAGTTTTGAAGTGCACTTAACGTTTTCATTCAAAGTGTGTACGTCGATTTCGTACCTATGCGCTAGAGAAGGACGCCAAATGCATTGTTTTTGGCGCGTCATTTTTTGTACGGAAAAATACCGTCATTTGGAGTCGCTTTTGTTACTGCATGGTAGAGTAAATTTTAGAACCGTAAAATAACTGTTATATTACTAATTCAATCTTAAGTAATGCTGTGACCAAAGTTCGACGCGAATATGACTAATTCTTAAGATTCCAATTAGGAGTAATTTTTTTTGACCATTTATTAACCAGTCATTTTTGAGTCAGATTAATTTTTTGCGGATTGGGGTTAAAAGTTGGTCGTCACTCCATGTAATTAACTAAAAAATTTAGTAGCCCGTTTTCCAACCAATTTTTTTTGCAAAAGAAGATAAAATTAATTTTATTTTATTAATCAATAAATAATTTATATTTCGTGTAAATGAACAGAAAAAAATTTGCAAAAATTCAATAGCACTGAGAACGTTTGTTTTTCCGCTAGATGGTACTGTTTTCTCAAACGAGTAGTGCTGGCAACTGCTTGCAATTCTCAAGCATTTTGTTGAGAAATTCAGCCAACTGAATAACAATTTATGGAAACTTTGCACACAAGTTCTAGCTAATGTTAAAATTATGTATAATAACATATGTATAAATTGTGTATGATGGGTTAGTTTCAGCAGGCATGCATGACTTTCAAAAATATAAAATTTTGCGGTAATAAATTAATTTATGGAAATTCTTCTGCATATTTTGAAATATCCAAACTGAAGGCAAACTAATTGGACTGAGTCAGCTTGAATACGGTTAATAAAACTTTAGCAAGTAAGTCTTTAAAAAATTAAATTATGAACTCTTCGGACAGTCAATTTCAAAAGAATTTCTAGGAATATTTGAACAGTCAAGTAAAATATCATTCAGATGCTTGAACTGCTTGCCTTTCTAATTTTAGCTAGTAGTAAAATATTATACTATTACGTAAGTTTAAAGAAAATATAAGGTTTTTTATTACTCCTGTAGTTGAATGCAAAATATAATAAATTAGGAGATAGCTTTTAGGCTTCGTACACACTCTAGTTTCGAACACTTCATTTTTTCCCATATTTCTTTAATAAATATGACTTAACTTTTCTCAAGAAATGTATGACTTAGCTATTAAAATATATTGCCACTTGGTTAGATGCATTATAACAATATGGAAAAAAATATAAAGTATTGGAAGCTAGAGTATGTGTGAAGCCTGAAAACCTTCCCCTACAACATCTATTTTAAGTAAAGATTTTGTTTTCCTTATAAGTATACTTTACTTATATAAAGCGTCCCAGGCATTGAGAAGTGCTCGAACTCATGACTTAGATGCTATACCTTCAAAGTATCTTTGCATCATTTACGTTTACCGGTTCTCAACCGACTTAAACCGATTTGTAAATCTCTCGTAAGCTCTTACAAAATAATTTTAAAAGTAATAAAATTGATTTTCGGACAAAAATTACTTATCGATTTGTAACCACTTCATTACTGGTTCAAAATCGATTGAAACCGGGTCAGGTTTAACGGAAATTCCAAGACCTTTCCAACTTGCCTAAATATGACCCCATTCGCCTGATAAATGCACTCTCTAGAGCCTTTTTAACATTTGACCTTGAAAAACAGTTATTAGTAATGATTCAACGGTATTTTCACACATGGTCAATTAACCGCCTGGGTGATCTCTAAAACATATCCAAATATGAAAAAAAATCTCACGACGCGTTTTCCAGAAATCCCAATAAAACATGATTTTGGATTGAGTCGACTTATCGGGGGCCCTCTTAGGTTTGAAGTCGTAATCTCTATTCGTTTGACCTCTAGAGCTGGCGACAGCCAGACGGATGGACATGAATCCCCGAGGTGTTTAAGTTTGGGAGCTCTCTGAGTGAATGAAATAAACTAGAAGCCATATCTCCTTTATGCTAAAAGATCGGGAACCGTATTAATTGGAATATTTCTTGAAATTTGCAAATTCCAACTAAAACTAAATGATGAAGGATTCAGAATTAGTGCATTGGCATTCATGAACTGGGATCATCATCATCATTATTTTTAACCTCTCATCCCTATCGGGGTCGCCGCCCATGATATCCAAATAAGCAACCTACGCTTGTCGATCCTCCGCCACTTCAGGAAGATATTTGAGTTCGATCCCAAGGCGTTCCAAGGCAAGATTCTGAATTTGATTAAGCCACCTTGTCCTAGGTCTTCCTCGAGGTCGCCGCCTCCTCACAATGGCTTGCATAGCTTTTCTGGGGAATCATTAATTAGGATTTGAAGTTAAATTCCTACACTCAGAAAAATAATCGAGTAAAACTTATTCGAATCGATGTTGAATTAACTCTTTGTCGTCGTGATTTTCGATTAACTATATTTTATAGTTGATTTTACTTCTATTTAGGTGTAATATTCGGAAGAGTTGTTTTTACTTTTTCTTCCTAAAATTTACATGACAAAAAAGTATAAATAACTCTTTTTAAGACTGAAAATAATCCGTTTTAAGAATTAAAATAACTTGTGTCAAGAGTTAAAAAATTCTTTTTCAGAGTTAAAATTACTCTTTCAAATGTTTTGCAATTTTATCTTTTTTTTTATTTTATAATTTTCTTTATTAATATTTTCTTGACCTCAAATTCCTTATGTTACGAGCGAAATATCACGTATGATGCACGCACATGTCTTCATGAAACAATGTTAGGCATATTTCTAGTTGATGTTCCACATGAGCTTTGTCACACGAAAATCTTCTTAACTGAAGTATATTCTTAAAACGAAAACACTTAAGCATATACTTCAATCGAGATGTGATATTACATCGAAAAAGAGTTATAATTACATCGATATCCGACGAATTAATTCAACTCGCACGAAGAGTTGTTTCAATACTATTTACTAAAATTTACAACGAAAAAGAGTAACAATTACATCAATATTCGTAGAGTTAATTTAACTCTGCCATAGAGTTGTTTTAACTTTTTAGGTTTTTCTTAGTGCAGGTTTTTCTTTAACCCATTCCTTACCATGGTATTATACATCATACGCAAATTGAGTGATTTTAGATAATATATTCCTGGGCAACTGATACTCGAATTACTGTCGGGAATGGATTTTTAGTAACTTTAGTTCTTCAGTTACTTGGGAAAAATAGTGCGACAGAGATGAAAATACATTTTGTTATTGTTTTCTTGCTTCGCGGAAGGTCATGCAAAATTTTTGCTCAAAATGGCGGACGGAAAATTCGACATCCCGTCGAATTTATTAAAATTGGCCTCTATCCTCTGTCCTGATTTGAATTCTGCCCCCCAATTCCGATGGCCGTCACGAAATTTATCCAGATTTTTCGGGATAGTGGTTGTGTGTGTGAAGCCTCTTCAGCTCATATTTTGTGCACTTTTGAGCAATTTATTCACATTTAAACACAGAAACACCCTTTATGAGATGAAAATTATTGTAATTTGATTTACTAAAACATTAAATTCGCGAAAAACTGGAGAAAAATCCGTGAAATTCAACGCTTGTTCAATGAGGCTGTCATTTCTCAATCATGCCATTGCTCTCGCTCGCACTCTCTCGTTCACTCTTTAATTGCGGGATATTTTCAAAATCATTTCCGTTACATAGACGGCTTCATCAAATCACTCAAATTTTAATTTCTTTGTTACAAGTGTGGTCCAAGGCAACAAAATAATTTTTTTAAATGATTTTTCCATATGAATTTATTAATGCCTTGGGTATTTAATAAACAATTTCGTTATGAACTATAATACCCAAAGTTTTTTTTCTAAAACACAGTGCAATAAAATGAAATCCTTTCTTGTGGGGGATGCAAGTGGATGAGTACTTTTGTTTTCCTTTTGGTGTTTCATGAACATGTTCTCCCAAGACATTTATGGAGGAATATCACGTCAAATTTCTGAAATATCTTTAGGTAAAAATTCTCAAGAAATTAATAAACTTGCTTGTTTAAACTCGTATTTATCTCAATAATTGTACATTACAGAACGTTGGTGTCCAGAATCCAGAAATGATTTTTGCAGGAGAATTCAAGGAAAAATTCCCTAGAACAAATTAATTTCCTATCATTTAATTTTTCCTGTAATTTTCTCGATTTTTCTCATAAATCCTTGAATATTCTTCAAACTTATAAATAAGGCTGTATAGGACAACTTGTGTGCTTCGCGAAAATATTTCCTTGAAGAAAGAGCTGGGGCCACTGAATATCATAGGATGGGAAGGAAGAGGTAATGTTAACATCATCGTAAAACTTGAACAAAATAATCTATTAAAATATGAACATTTTGTCTTTGGATTATAAATCTTTTCTTCCTAGAGATTTGGGTGCCCTGCGCAGCGCACCTTCTTCATTGGTCGAAAATGTCAGGTTTCTGGGGATTTGTCTTTCTTAGGGCCAAAGGGATATCTTCATTGGGTACATGCGGTACATGGGTCCTGAATCACACACTCCACGAACAATTTTACAGCGTTATTTTACTTTTTACAAATAAGTTACTAAATGAGTTAAGCAAAACTTACTTAGTAGCCAAGAAAGATTTTTATTTCATTTTGTTTAACTTGTGTAGTAACTAGTAATCTTATTTGTAAAAAGTAAAATATCGCTGTAAAATTGTTCGTGAAGTGTGTGACTCAGAACCCATGTACCCAATGAAGACATCCCTTTGGCCCCCAAGAAAGACAGAATCCCAGAAACCTGACATTTTCGACCCGCGAAGAAGGTCCGCAGGGAACCGAAAAACCTCTAAGAAGAAATGTTTTTTCTTTTATTCTGGGCTGAAATGCTCCATTCAACGACCATCAGATTATTGTTGTTAATAAATTGTCACACCGGTCCCTTACCCTTAAGTTCTCCGTGTTTATGATCTTCAGAGAACTTAGCTCTTTTTTCGAGAATATTTTCGTGAAAAAGACAAGTAGTCTTGCGCAATCCTTTTCGGGGATTCGAAGGATATTCAGGGAATTATGAAGAAAATGAAGAAAATTATAGAAAAAATTAAAATTAAAAATTAATTAGTTTAAAAATGTAGTTCTAGGAAAATCTTCTTTGAATTTTTTTTGACAAATCGTTTCTGGACAACACCATCCTACTCGTTATTGAAATAACATGCATTTCATGAAATACTTTTACCCATTTCTTGAGAATTTTCACATTAAGATATTTTAGAATGTTGAAGTGATGGACCATAAGTATCTTTGTGGGTTCTGGAGACACCAAGAAACCCCAAAGTATTCATCGATAATTATTTCAATTTTTCCTCGTGGACATTAAATTTATGTATTTATATATTACATAAAATTAATAGAACCAATTTTAACAAAAAAATTTTGAGCACTAAATCGTGAAATTTTCACTTAAAATGCATCTATTTTGCCATCTCACGACCTCCAGGAGCTCGTGAGATAAAATTCGCGGGATATTCAAAATAACAGCCATTATTTCGCTTTTTGTGCACTACTACACATGCCATCCCTCTGAAAGCGCCACACTCTTTATCCGTGCCCACTCATACAGAGTGAAGACTCTGTGTATGATGTATATTTCTATTTCGCAAAATCGGGAAAATTTTGGCGGGATAGCAATGTGACGGCGTCAGAATTGCATCACTGGTTGCCAATTTGTTTTCTTGAATAGTTACTCTATCTAAAGCAATAGAGTTTGTAATGAATTAATGCACAGAATTTAAATTCAGTGACCGTTGAGACGTGTGTTTGAGGGCGAATCCCACCGCCCCCATAATAGATAAAATTTATTTCTTTTCAAAAAATTCATCTATTAATCTGTAGGAAACTAATTCCAAAATATGAACATTCTATCTCAAGTATTTCTGGTACATTGACTGAATGGGTTAATAGGTTATAACGATAATTTTGTTTTGAAGTTCCCGTAGTAGCTCTTAAGTCCCTTAAGAATGGACACACCTACGGGCCTACGGCCTAAACCATTTTTTCCACCAAACCAAAATTTCCATCAGTTTCCAACTGAGCCGTCTATCGGCTTTAACCATAAATCTGTCTAGGGCATTAATGAAGGATCCAAGAGTACTATAAGCAGATTATAAGAATTTTAATTCTGTAAAGCGTTTCTTAGACAATTCTAACAGTGCATTCAGAACAAAAGTTGCCCCTTGAAAAATTCTTTTGACTTAATTTTCTCGATTTTCTTCAACTAAATAAAATGTGTACAGAGAAATCTCAGCTGGGTCTCAAGTAGTGTGAAATTTTCCGCAGTATCAATATTCTAGACGCCTTTTTTTGTGCTCTAGCCACCACCCAATGGATTGGTGCAAAGACAACTTTTCACGAGATGGAACAAAAGAAAAGGCAGCAGCATCAGAGGGAAAATCCTCTCAATGCAGAGCATCAACAATACTTTTCTTCAATAGCCCCAAACACGATAGGAGAATCCGAAACTTTAACTCCACTTATCGTAAATCTGATGATATCTGGATTAGTGAGCAATAATATATTTTATTGGATTAAAGTAAAAGGAAATACGAGGACATTAGGGCTGGGATTCTTCCTGTGGGTGGTCCACCAGCAGGAAATGCATTTTCCCACACCCAATTTCACCCTAAAGCCTTTTTCCTCTTCAGCACGGGATGTAAGACGAGATGGGAACTCTCTTCGCATGAACTCCAACGAGAACAATATGTGTGTTCCTTTTGGACAAGAAGAAGCACAACAACAACAACAACAAAAAGTAGAAAAGCAGATCGTTTCTCAAAACCTTTTCCATATACACAAAGTTGGGATAGCATTATAAGAAGAAAGGATTGTCGGGTGTGAATTGTTGTGTAGACTCTTAGAAAATAATAACAATAATCGTTATAGCAATAAGTGTGAAACATATACATGGGTAGAGTGTGGAAAATTGTCTCTGTTGAATTTTATTCCACGGATTATATCTTTTCCTTTTTCACAAGAATACACTACAATGACATTTATCGCTCCACCGAATACCGCTCCTGCTCCTTCTTACCAAAAACTTTCCTCAGCGGCTTTCCGTACGGTTCTACAGGAAATTCCATCACAGAATCTAAATTAATCATTTAAGACAAAATTACATTTCAGACAGTAGGAAAATGATTAATTTCCTTGATTGCGAATCTTGGAGAAATACCCCCGAAATAAAAAAGGAATAGAATAATATTAAGTCTCTCCAAATCGATTTACATTATTCCTTTGGAGGGTGAAGAATTTTTATTGCGTGATAAGAAGCCACTTGAGAAGGTTTCCCGGGAAAAACTTTCACCATCTCAATCCCCTATAATTTAAGGCTGCACCCTCTAAAGAACAAAAATTTTCACAGTATACACCGTCTTTAAAGTATTATGTTCCAACCCCTGATTTGCACCTCTTTCGAACATCCCATGTTAAGTCTTTTATGTGTGCATTTCTTATAGGTTCTCCATCACCCAAACTCCCCCAAAAACTCCTATGGTACACTGCTTCTCCAGTCTTTAGTACTTTTGCTGAGAATAGAGGTTTCTGTGGCGATATTTTCGGCTAACACAATTAATTCTTCCCCGTCAGCGAGGCTTAATCGGATAAAATGGGAATCAATGAATTTTCTAATGGCTCCTGCCGCATTCTCTAATTAAAATATACATCACCCTGAGAGGCTGCTCTCTATTTTATCCTTTCCACTCTCCCAAGACTCCTGTGCACAACTTCCAGCATTTGGATTAATTTGTGGCTCAATGAATGGAAGATTTATTATTTTGTGCTATTTTCAGTGTCCAATAAGGTGTATATCAAGCTTACAAATTAAATTGGCATTTCTAGATGTGTTCTATGCCATTAGACTGATACTCTAGAAAAAAAAGTTTGAAGTAAAATTTAGGCCCTGTCATCTCTGATGGATGTTAATAAAAATTAACCCTATGAGAGTCGCGGATTTAGGACACTCAGGTTAGAAATCTACGCATATCGATTCAAAGACATTCCTAGGCAAGATAGATTGATAAATGTATTCATCAACTATGTTTTAGAAGCACAATTTCATTTTTATGAGAGACAGTTTTCAATGTCCACCGCCGTCTTAGCATTGGTAACCAAACTCCAATAAAATAAAATAAATAGGGGAAGACTTTGAGGCTTCGAACATATAGATAGATAGATCGCAAATGGAGTTACGTGAGTTAGTGGATGATCAGACACCTAGGCTCTTTTGAACCCCTTTGTCTATCTGTTCAACTCAACTCCAAAACAGTTTAAAATAACAATAATAATTTTAAAGGAAGAGATCTCCAACTTTTACCACTCTGAGATATTCTTCAATTAGCATTTATAAAGTATTATTTTTTAAACAAAATCTGTGGCTTAAAAAAATATTGAAAGATGTTGGATAAATATTATTTGTTCAATTTCTTCTGAAAATATCACTCAATCACACCTTTGGTTCTGAACCAGTAGCAATGTAATCAAACAATTAGTTTTTGCAAAGTAGATTAGTAAATGTATTCAAGATTTCGGTTTTTTATTTTAAACTTTCAATATTAATTCGTAATAATTTAAAAGAAATCTCACGTTTAATAACATGGTAAAAAAATACTCCCTCCGTTCCGAAATAAGTCGTACGTTTGGCGAAGAATTAGGGATTAGGGAATGGTTTCAGAGAATGTTTTTGTTACTTGCATATATCTTATGTATGAACTATCCTCCATGTTCAGGAATAATATGGGAATCCTATCACGATGGTAAGTTGAGGAATCGATATGTTGAAGTTGTCCATTTTTCGCGTTTTTTTTTTTCAAAGAGCTCCAGTAGATAGTTAATTACTACAAGATGGACTGTGATTAACATTACAGGCTAGAATTTGTTCTAAATTTTTAGTATGCACAAGTAGAACTCAACAGTTATTATCGATATGACTTTTTTTATATATCAAATTTTGCAGAATGTGCAATAAAAAGAACATCCTTTTTTATGTACTCGAATATCTGAATGCAAAATGGTGAGGAATAGAGACTTGGGACCTTTAGCGGACCCCCCATAAGTTGACCCTGGGACCATTTATATATTTCTCTAAAACATATTCAGAATTGGAAAAAAAATCGGACGACGTGTTTTCGAGCAATCCCAAAAAACATGATTTTGGAGGGGAAGGGGAGGGGTGGGGGCAAAATAAAGGAGATATTAATGGTCCCAGGGTGAGCTTATGGGGGGGTCCCCCGAAGGTTCCAAGTCTGTATCTCCTGCCATTCTGAACCTATTTTAGATTGAAAATAAAACGCCAAAAATAAGACATTTTTAAGACATTCGTTCCTCAATATAACATCAAGACTGAAACTCAATTATCAATAGTTCTTTACAAGAAATAATTTTTGATACACAAAATATTTACCAACAAACTTTCCCTTAATCCCAATTTTACCCAAACGTATGACTTATTTCGGAACAAGAATTTTTCCCAATTTTTCCCAAACGTACGACTTATTTCGCAACGGAGGGAGTATTAAAGTCATTTCTTTAATCTTCAATATTTAACAGAGATTGAATTATTTATTTTTGGTCATTTTCTTATTCTACTTCTTCACGGAATCTTACAATCCAGACATGGAGAAAGATGTTACCATCCTCATGTTCCACAGTCTCATTGACCCAACACTTGCTTGTGCTTGTAAACTACCAGCCGGATTCTTAAGCTGTCTTCAGACTAGAGGTTTAGCTTAGTTCCCGAAGGTTTCAAAATCCTAAATAGCGAGAAATTTTATTGCTTTTGAGAACCCTATAGGAAACATGTCTTTAATAATCCACTCCTAAGTAAATTATTTCCAAAAAATCGTAATTGATAAGAATTAGAGCAGTTAGGCCATATGACTAAGTCTTAGATCTGAAGCCCGGTATTAGAATGGATGGAGTGATAGGGAATGGGTTTTTTTTAAGCAAGCAGTCACACCTTCTAGCAAGAGCCAGATTCTCCCGAGAGACCCATGTCCACATGTCCTTCTTCTCTGACATTAGACCGGACTGATACACTATAGGGCCAGGAACGGATTTGAATAGTAACATTTCTAACAGCCAGGTTTTTGCAAAAACCTCCAAAAATTCGGGTTTAAAGCGGTCAAGCGGTCATTATGTCCAGGGTAATTTTGATACTCACTCTCGGTCAAATCCAAAATAGCCACTCTTCAGGTTTCCGTGTTCGGTATCATCAATCTGTTCTCCAGTTGCAAGAGATAGAAATTGAGAAAAACGTTTTCTTGATCCAATCAAACGTAGGATCATCACCACATACCACACAATACCCATTCCTCCACAGGTAATTTTACCGATTATTGACGGCTTACAAACAATCTTGCCTCCCAAAATCCTTTCTTAAAATATTAAAAGATTGGACACGGCGTCCTTCATCATCATTTTTAACTGCTTATCCATCCAATGTCATGTGACAAATTCTTGTGGAAAAGTTCAGGACCAGGATCCAGTAAAGGTATAATGGCCATTGCAAATAGCTTCATGGAGCTTTCAGTGATTGATATGAGTAGGATTTACAATTAGTTCTTCCGAATTTACCACATAAAATAATTTACATTTTTCATATGACATTATCATACTGTTACAGAATTCCCCTACTGCATACCGATAATTTGACAGAATGAACAAAAGCTCAGCCTTCTTTATCACGCTTCTGGTAAGATCCCTTATTACTGCAGAAGTATGACCCATGTGTACAAACACAAAATATAATTTATCTATCAAATGCTTATTGTACGAAATCATTTTCATGGAGATAAGAGATAAGTTTTTACTAAAAAGGGGTGGCAAAACGTCCCATGTTGTCTTATATGCTCGAATTTGTGATTTAGGGTCTGTTCCCTTAAAAGAACTTTCGCCACTTTCCCAATCAATTAGAATCGATTTATTAAGCACTCAAAAAGTCGCTTAAGAAAATTGAGAAAGATACATATGAATTTCGAAAACAATTATATATCGATTCATTACTGGTTGAAAACCGATTGCAACCAGTTCAGACTTATTTGAATTTCCAAGACCTTTCGAACGAATCTAAATATGGCCCATTCGGTTGATAAATTCGCATTCTAGAGCCTTTTTTATCTCTGAACTTAAAAAACTATTAAGATAGGAATAAATTCTATGATATTTTTCGTATATGGACGAAGGTTTCACGTTTCTATCTTTAACCGTTTGGCCTTTAGACGGACAGACGAACGAACAAACTGCATAACGTCCCGTTCCAGAAATCGTCTTAAATGTAAAAAAAATGTAATTAAGAAATTAAAGTGTTTTGATTGCATTAAAATAATCCAACAAATTCAGAGCATATTCCTTAATTGGTAACTTCAATAATACTCTGCTATTTTTAAGTCATCTTCCTTTAATGCATGATTATTTCCCACAAAAGGAAGTGCTCATCGGAATAAAAATAAAAAAATTGACGATCATGCTAGAAGCATAAAACAGAGATGTATTCCTATGATTACGTTACATAAAATTCATGTGAAAACATTTGGATACTCCATGTATACACAATTCAAAAAGCATCGTATTGCAATTTATGGCAATCATCCCGATATAGTAAAATCCAACAACAAAATGCCCCAAACATAAAATGTTAGGATGAAAGGTCATATAAAATATTACTGTATGCAAATATTACCTATTTCAGCCACAAATGGAAAAAAAAGTCAAGAAATTATTATTTGTATTTCGCATGTGAAATTGAAAAATCCATGAAATCACTTTAATTACCATCCGTACTGGGTAATTCCATTGGGTTTTATTGTATTTTTGAATTTACTGTCGAACAATCCTCTAGCTATTTCCTTCCCATCGTGAAAAATCAAGGACTTTAATGTATTCAATGGGGGTAATGTTGGGGAATTTTAATTAAAAAAAAAACTTCCACACTAAATGGCCAATTAATCTCTCACATTTTAGTGAAATTATTAAAAAAAAGTCTTTTTGGAGCAAAACGCAAAAGGGGTAGTTACTACCGGTTAATGACAATTATTGACCACAAACTGCCACTGGATTTTCAAAAAAAAAAAAAAAAAAAAAAAACAATGCTAAAAGTCGCTCCCCTCTTATGCATAAAATACAAATACATTCTCCTGATTTATAGGATATTTTTGCAAATTTAGGGGAGTTGATGTAGAACCTCAGAAAATTGACAAACATTATATACACAGAAAAAAAAATACTTATTTCGTAGAATTGTTTTTAAATGTTTGTGAATTTCTATTGGGGATTTACAAAGTTCGTGGAAGTTTGTACTTTTTACAAACTTTGTTTGTAGCATGATAACTTGACCAACATTTTTTTGTTCTTTTACGAATATTTGTTAGAATATTTTTATTTGTATCAAAACTTTACGAACAAATGACAAAATTTTACGAACCTTTTTCTCTGTGTTTACGAACATTTTTCTCTGTGTTCACAAACATTTTTCTCTGTGTTTACGAACATTTACGAACAAAGAGAACCAACAAACGAATGAATAATTTTACGAACAAATGTTAGTAAAAAAAAAAAAGTGTTTGTCAAGTGATCATGTTGCGAATAGTGTTTGTGAAAAGGTACAAACTTTTCAGAGCGCTATACGATTAACGAGCACTTCATGAGTCGCGACTGAGAATTTAAAAACACACAAAAAAAATTTCGTTATTACAAACAGTTTGTAAATGTTTGTAACTTCCCACTAGAATCTTACAAAATGCTCGTAAATCATTATAATCCACAAAAAAGTTGTGAAAATTTATACTTTTCTCACAAACATTGTTCGTGAGATGATCATTTGACGAGCATTTTTTGTACTTTCACAAACATTTATTCGTAAATGTTTGTAAACATACAAAAAAAATTTATAATGCCCAACGCACAATAACTTTTGGTTGTAAACATGTTTTCAAAATTTCCTATGAGAGGAAACGAGATAACTAGATTTCTGTTTCATTCGCTTTCGTTGAAATGTCAAAAATATGTTTACAAAACAAAAGTTATTGTGCGTTGTGCATAAGATTTTGTCATTTGTTCGTAAATATTTGTCAAATAAACAAGCATTTCCGTACAAATGTTTGTAAAAGTATAAAAACTTCTCGTCAAATGATCATCTTACGAACAATGTTTGTGAAAAAGTACAAACTTTTACAAACTCGTTTATGGGTTATACGGTTTACGAACATTTTGCAAATCTCCAGTAGCAATTCACAAACATTTACAAACAATTTTACAAATTGTTTTTTTTCTGTGTAGAAGAAAATTGAGGATTTGTACACGAAAATATCATTGGAGGGTATCCAATTGGATTTGTCTTTCATTCTGCAGAAAATATTCTATTTAATATTTAATGAAACCTCTCTGAGTTTCAGCCCTTTTTTCCCCGTAAACTGGCATAAACCAAATGCAAATAAAGCACACAATGGCGCCATAAATATATCTCCTAGAATACCATTCTTTGAAGGGAGTGCCAGGGCAGATTTCTATGCAATATTATATATTTTTCATCCACATACCACTCTTGTATTCTCCTGAAATTGCTTAATTAAAGACTTAGCCTCAGGGATAGTGCGAGAGGGTAGTTTTTTCTCTAAATTAAATTTTCATGTATTTTCGAATAGGAAAAGTGCACACATTGCTTCTAATCACGCGTGCATATTCCAAAGGAAAGTATACTAGGGGAAAAATCAATTTCCACCCAATTAATAATTTAGGTTTTCTGCTTTTCTTTTTTCGGCATGAAAAAAAGGGGAGAAGTATAGAGTAGATAGCCAAAATTCCGCATTATTTAGTTGTTTGTGCAATGCGGTTTTTTGCACGATAACTAAAGAAAACTATGCACTGTTTTCCATTTGATACATAGGGTAAAGGCTCATAATTTTGGACAGTCTGCTTATAAGCATCGATGTTCCAAGTTTGAAGTGTGATATTTTCAATACTAATTGATTTTTTTGTTACTCTCTTTTCCGAATTGTTGTTTAGAAACTTGTCTAGCTATTTGTACTAAAATTAGTTTTAATACGTTTAGAAATGAATTGATATGTAGAGGTGAATTTGACTCGAATTTTGGACAACTTGGTTATTAATTTGGACAACTTGGCTGTAAATTTGGACAGCTAATCCGCCTCAACAGGACGCCCATTGTTCTTCATTTCATCAACCAATCTTACCAAATCCTCTTCCTGTTCATGTAAGGGAAACGTAGAATGTCACAAGAAGCCCGGAAACTTTCCATATCATTCATTAAAGTGAGTTGACTTCGGTACTCCAAGTAGGTGCGGATTAGCGCATTCCTTGACCTTGCCGGGAGCCTTTCAAGGCTTTTTTCACTACAGCTCTTTCGTAGAGATAATGCTCCTTTGTTTCTCTAGGCATTTGTCCAATCTAGTCATCACAAAAGATGAAACTTCACGAAAATTCGTGAGAAAAACACCTGTCCAAAATAAGAACCATCACCTCACTGGTAAATGTCTTAAAACATTTCCCATTTTTCACACGAAAAATCTAGTTCACAAGGCAAATCTCACTTCAGATCAAATGTACAAATCACCACTAACGTTAATCAACGCAATATTCAATGAATATTCAATAATATCACTCAAAAAAAAGCGAAGAAACATTGTTAGTCCTTCATCACAGCTAAATAAGACTGAAGTAAATACAAAGGTCTGTCATATTTCTCGTAAGTAATTGCTCACACTGAACTTTCAACAATGCAATTTTAACTCAAATCATATTCAAAATTTAACGTTTTTAGTTTTAAAATCTTCCAAAAAGAACAAATATTTAGATATAATTCATTATTCATCAAATATTGGAATAAAAATCCATCATTTTAATCAATTTATTTTTAGTGTCCAATTTTACCCTCAGTGTCCAAAATAAGACACTGGACAAAATTATGAGCCTTTCCCCTAATTTAAAAAAGTTTTCAAAAATTGCAAAATTCAATTTAAGGTATAGTGCCCTCAGGTCGACCGGTTCCTCAATTCGATCGGTAAAGTTATTTATTCAATTTATTTATATTTGCACTAATATTTGTCGTATGATCTCATATTAATAGATCAATTATTCCATTAATAAATACGAATCAGTGACCATTTTATAGGAATTCACAATTAAAACATTTAAATACTGATCACCGGTCGAGTTGAGAACACCGGCCGAGTAAGAGCACTTTACCTTACGATGAAAAAAATATGAATTGCGATTTAGAGAACTATAATTTTTCAAATAACTTTCTGAATTTAAAAGAGATCAGAATACCAGAAAGCCTTCAATCGTAAAAAGCGTTCACTTTATGCAAAAGCGTTTTTATGAAAAAACACCACCGTTTTGTTGGATAAAATAAACTACTTGTGTTTAAAGTTTCAACGTTTCAACATAACCAAGGGGCAATTAACTTACCATTCTAATACCCCAACATAAATTAATAAATGGCGGGCATTATGGATTAAACCTCACCCTAAATCCAGCTCTTTAAGCAAGCTATCATTCTCTTCTCTAATGGCTATACCTGCAAAATCTGAACAAAACTGAAATAAAATAAATCACGAATACATAAAACACGCTAAGCAAAGTCTCAATGCAATTTCAAATGATTTTATTTGCTAAATTAACACACTTTTAAAAGGGTTATCGCCACTTAATTGGGCAATATAATGAATAATTACGACTAAATTTTATGTTTCTTAGATCAAAATTGAGAAATAAAATACTTTTTATTACTGATTCTGCCCTCAAATACTAAAATTATAAGATTTTATTTTGAAAAGTAAAGTACAATTTTGATATATCGCGAAGACTGGGAGACAATTTAGAATGTTCAAGGGGTGAATAAGTGGCTCTCAGAGTACACCGTTAGCGGCGATTGGGAAAATTGTCCTAATCTGGGGCTAAAAATCGATAGATCGGCACTATTTTGCTAAGTAATCAACAGATCGGTAGAAATGGCCAGAAAGCGACAGATCGGCATGTTCATAAGCAGAAAACGGCAAATCGGCACGATTTTAGCGATGAATCGGCAGATTTTAATGTCGGTTTGCATTTGCACTTATGGAGTATATCATTCCTTTAAACTTGTTTTGCTTCATAAATTTCCTACGTACAATTCGAGTGGTAAGTGTTAATGTACTGTACTGGATACACTTATCTTTTAGACGTGTAACTCGTGCGAAATCGGAAAATCATCATTTTTACAAAAAAAAACGACAGATCGGTACTTAAGTGAACTGTGAGCGGCACAGTTATCTACTCCTTAAGAACATTGCAGAAAAATGTGTTAACTTTTTGAAATGTGTGGAAGATTTTAAATACAGTAGAACCCCGCTATAGGCCATCGCTCTATAGTCCACAATTTATCGACCGTTGATTTCAAAACACTGATTTTAAGTTAGGTTATGTTTTTTAGTACGCGATATAAAATGTTATCATAATTATTTTTATATTTTTGGCAAACTTTAATGAGTAGTTGTGATAATTGTGATCCATAATGAAGAGAGCGAGGACAAGTACCACAATCGCAAAGAAAGTGGATGCCGTCGAGCAATTTCAATACTAAAAGTCGTTGACAATTTTAAAAAATGACATGGGCTATAGTGCGACCCAAGTGTCAAATCTGGAACCAAATATGGCGTATAGCGAGGCTCTACTGTATAGATTTCACAATAAATTTCTAAGGTTCTATTTTAGAAGACTTTTGTAGGGAGAAGTGGGGCATCAGTGAATTGGGGCACAATTTTAACTGGAACTGGTCATTACCATGGTATAATTCAGATCCATAGACCAATTGTGGAGCTAGATTACAATGATATGGCTCAGTTTCATTTAAAAAATAGGAGCTACACTGAGAAAAAAAGAGGGTGCGATTAACATTTTTTCCTCATAAATTTAACACTTTTTAGGTGTAAAAATATATTAACATTTTTTAATGTTAATTTTACACCCTATTAAGGGTAAAATTAACATGAAAAAGTGTACCTTTAACCCCTAATACACCTAAAAAGGGTAATGTTTACACCGATTTCGGATCAATACTGCAGGGTAAAATTAACATTTCCGGAATGTTATTTTAACTTTTTCGGATTTCTCTCAGTCTGTGTAAAGATCATAATTTAAAAGTACCCCGATTTTAAGGTATCCCGCTTAAGAGGATTAAAAGTAGTTTGCTACAATAATTGTGGTGACGCGAAATATTTACCAAGAAATCCGTGTCGCGACCCGTAAAGGAACTCGTCGAAAATGCAAAGAAAAGGCAACCAAATATAGCTTTTGCATCTAAGACAAAAATTCATGCGAGCATCTCATATACCGACGAACAGGGGGTGACTAAGCACGGACAGTGAGTGAACCGTGTCTGGCAGATCGCGCCGATCTATCTCCAGGATCACGCTGATCGGCACCCAATGTGAACCGTGAGTGACGGAGTTGTTTACCCCCTACCGGTAAAAGACATTGAAGCATTAAGGCAGAATAACATTGGCAGTAAAATGCTCACCTTCGTTAAACTACGCATTTTCATTGTAATTCTTACTCAAATTCTCGATTACTATATTACCTTATCTCATACTAAGTGGCACTAGGTGAAAATAATACAAGAAAATTGAAGAAATTAAACGAAAATGCGATAAACGGTGAGCAAAAAAAACTGTACGATTAATTTCTCTTACAGTTTTTTTTTTGCTCAACGTTTATCGCATTTTCGTTTTCTTTTTTCAATTTTCAATAAATAACTATAAATTTATTTATTTTTTATATTTTTATAGATTCGTAAAAATTGCGAGTATTTCAAAAAATTCTGGAAATATTTGGAAAATTTTTCGGCAAATTTATTTTCAATCTGATAATTTTCATTTTTCTTTTTTTTTCAATTAAATTCGCTTAAGACAGATTCGTATTTTATGAAATGTACCCCGTTCAACGACCTTTTTTCTTGGAGGGCATGATTTTTTGTTATTTAAATTTTTCCAAGTACTTTAGTCGGAAGGCCTATATTTTGCCATGCGATGGAATAACAGAGTACCTCAGAATTTGCTTCGAGTTACGTAAAACTAATAAAATTTAATATACATACTTTCGCTTAATCGGTTCTTTGAAGATCGGTCTTTGAAGAAGGTCTGAGATAATTCTGGTTCATTGATGGTTGAACCATTGGCTTGATAGTATGGAAATTGTGTTCTAGTCCTATTCCAATTCAGTTCTAGAGGCAAAGATAAACCTACATTTTAAAAATGTTTGTTGACTTCATATAAATTTAAAATGATTTCTTTATATTTCGAATGACATTTCGGTTTGAAATGCCCGAATTTGAGACTGTCTACTTTATGAAATATAAATGTATTATCAAATTATCGGCTTATCGACTGACACAAATTCATTCTTTTCCGAGATTCCAAGGCCTATGAAATAAATCTACAATTGTTCAAAACGGTTGAGAAATAAATTCTCTAGAACTGTTTAACAAGCCAAGGGGAATATTAACATTGACATGTTTAACGCAAACGTTTACGCACTGTTTTTGAAATTGTTGACGATTGAAGTGTCAAGAATATTGAAACCCAAAATAGAAGAACAATCAGCGCTATAGCGGCGAGTACGTGAACTTGCATTTTAGGCTTCCGCTAGATTTTCGAATAGATTTAGCTTGGCTTCAGAGTTGCTTTGTTTCTTCGAAAGGTTATTACTGAACGCCGGAGCCAATCAGGTCACCATTCCGGATAATCAAATACTTTAGTGTAGATACAGCTTTATTTACTCTATTGGACTTTGAAAACCATTTCGATAAATTGATTCAAATTTTTTTTTGAATATAGATGAAAAGTCGGTCTGAATATCCCCTGAAAACGTAAGTTCAAAATCGGTATACTTTCCGTACAGAAGTAGATCTTGAAAAATTCGAAAATCTATTTGAAGATCCAAAAAAGAGACTTTCTTACTTCTTAACACTTTCGCAAGGTGGCGGAAGTAACATCCTGTTCGAATATCGAAGTGCTCAAGTGTCAAAATGTGACGGTCTTTACATTTTTGTGTGGAAAAAAACTGAACAACAACGATTACTGTGCTTGTCCCATTATGCAATCACCTCATAATCACTGAGTAACTCTTTTGCCACCTTTTTAGTGTGATATTTGATAAATTTTCACCAACTTGTTCGAAAATTTAGTATGAAAATTCGAAATTGAATTTGAATTCTTCGAACTTCAACGGCTTTTTGTGCAAATAGAGTTCCATTTACCTTTTATCCAAGACACTATTGGAGAATCAAAATCTACTTGTGTTTGGGCTCATAACGTGTTTTCGAAATATCCAAAAGAAATTGAATATTTCGTGATTTTGGTGAATTGTTTGCCTCTTGGAACCAAACGCATCTGTATGAAGCAACTCATGCCTCGGAGAGTATAAAACAAAGTGGATTGATGTCATTTTTCTCACAATTGGTACACGATGTGCAGGAAATCTTCCAAATGAGATCATGTATGACTCTTGGAAAATAAGTCTAGCACGAAGGAATGAGACAGTGAACATTGTGGCTTTCCAATGGAAACAGAAAGCTCATCTTGGGGAGGAGTTTTAGTGTCATTTTGCAGACCAATAAATCCTTATGTTGATGTCCTGGTGTAAAGGCTGCTTGCATCCCCTGGTACTTTTCCCTTTTGTCATAAAGGGTGTCCTTTTTGGTAAGGGAGCATGGTCGGTCTCTTTTATTGCACGAATGTGGATTAAATGTGGCGGATGTTGCTCTATCTTTCTTGTATTATGTACCATTCGAGTGCATCAAATGGGCAGGAAAGACACAATATCAAGAATCTCGACTGTGGTCATACTTAGAGTCTCATATACGTAAGTGACACGATGATTTGCTCTCAGTGGGTTGCATTTCTCTCGTGCTAGACACGTGCTTTTTTTCTATTCTAGCAAACCCAAACATCACTCACTAAGGACATGTGAGAGAAATAAGCTGTTTCACGGCAAAGTACCACTTCAATTTCTTCCTTGTTAAATCTGTGTTCTGGCGTCTCCTTTAATAGGATTGCCATCGACTTATGTTCCACTTGTCTTCATACGTCGTTTTTCTCCATCTCACATACTTCACTCCTTTTTACCCCAACATAATCACAAAAGATTTTTCACTGAAATTGCATCTCTCGGAAACACTATTTTATTGCACGTAGTCGACAAATATAGGTAGAACGATATATATAGTACTCCAATCCTTAATTTATTGACACCTACAAAGGTTCTATTTGTTGCTTTTTGTAGTAGCGATACAATTTCGGATAAAATTATTCATCTGTCTAAAACCGTTTTGAAAAATTTAAGATAATTTGTAAATATTGAGCCAGGAGCCTCTCGACATTTCATTTTTCCATACATTTTTGCATAGAGGCACTGAAGACTATTGGCAGAAGATTAGGCAGAAGATAGGCAGAAGAAGGCACTGAAGACTATTTTCCTAAAAAGAATTGACTTATCAGTCTGATATATTTCGAAATTATTCATTAAAAGCCATCTAAAAATACATATTTCATAATGCTCGCCAAAATAATACAAGAACTATGAGGAAATTTCTTTAAGTCGCGATGCAATATCTGCAAAATTCTTACAAGGAAAACTGAAAAATAGCTTCACTTTATATTAGGCTTGATGGGCCCCAGTATTGAGCAAAGTTTTATAATTTCCCCAAGAAATATGTGAAAAATGTTTGTATTATTAACAAAAGGTTCGTTAAAAGTGTGTAAAAAGGAGATACTTTTGATTATTCGCAATACAGATTTGTAAATTGTGGTGGACATTTTGTACAAAATCAGTAATCAATAGAAACTGTTTGTATCAATCACCACTTATTACCTCCAACTTTTTGGTTCAATAACCAAAATAATACAAAATATATCAACTCTTTTTTTTGCATAAAGTCTGTGATTTCTGAACTGATCTTCTAGAATAACAGTACTTTGACCAAATTTAAACAAATTATTTTTTTCCAGAGTAGTTTAAACTGAAAAATAAGCTCCATTTATTTATTATACTTTGACCTTGATAAATTATAAGGAATAATTCAAGGGTATTATAGTAGGGAAGACCGGGGTAGAATTAGCCACGCATGGTATTAGACAGTGGGAGGTTATAGCTTGACTTAGAAGGAATATTAACCCTGTATCAGGGAAGACCGTCTCAAGACGGTCTTCACAAAAATTCCAATTCCAGCAAATATAAATTTTTTATTTATTTAAAAGTGCTATAGTGCCCTTGGTAATAGTCTTACTAATATGCTTTGAAAATTTGAACTCATTTTGACTCTTCGTTTAGTTGCTATCCCCAGTTTTGTGTGACAGGTCAGAGAAAATGCAACAAAAAATATTTGTGTAAAAAAACTCATTTCCAATTTCAAGAAAAATACAGATTTAAAGTTATCTCACTAAAATAAATAAATTTTTTACTGAAAGATATGTCATTCTACTTTGTATATTTCATTTTAAAAATTTGAAAAACGTAAAAATGTGAACTTAAGAAGCATAAAGAGCAAAAAAAATTATATTTTCTAACCTAGCGCCTAAACTAAAAGAGATAATGAAGAATAGATGGATTTTCCGACTTTATTAGATCATAATTATCCTAGAAAACATTGTTTTAGAAATTTTTTTCGTATATGAAAGAAAACACTGATAGAGAGTTAAAGAGACCATTATTTATTCCAAAATTACACTTCCCTTATTATTTATTAAAATATTTGTTAGTACAATGCAAACATTTTATTAAAAATTATACGCAATGAAAAATTTCATTTACTGGCTAATTCTGCCCCAGTCTCCCCTACGTAGATGCACATTCAGGCAAGACAAGTTTCAGGAACAATTGAAAAATAAAGAATTGTGCTATATTGTCATGGAAGTTATTGCGTTCCCAAAGCAATTTCTTCTAGGTAGGGTTCGAGAAAATAATATTAATGACGTAAAAAACCTAAGTCGTTAACTCTAACCGTTTAGCCCCTGGCACTTAATATTGAGAAAACCGAATAATAATTTATTGATCGTTCTCTAGAGTTGAATTAATGAATGGGATATGAGTCAATGCAAAAGAACAATTTTGTGCAAGAGTTTCAAATTAGGACCGTGTGTATACTGATATCTTAATATTATATTCGAGATGTATCGTAAGAAAATTTAGAAACGTGCCAAGCATACCGTGTCAAATCAGACTTAAAACTCAACTCTTGGAATTCTGAAAGCACTTCGAGATCTCTAGAGAAGCTCTGCGCATAATTTTGCTTTTTCGGAAATATATGTTTTATAATTATTTTTCGACCATTTTTTTATTATTTCTTTTTTTCCTCATAACTTTTTTTCAAAGATATTTATGACAATGGAATGAACATGTTTTAGATGGTCATAACCCTTAAATGATATTATATTCTTAATCTAACAAGTTTGAGCCCTACACAAAGTGTTTCCAATAAGTTTATTTATTTTTTTGTTTTATTAAATTAAGGTGTTAACCACAATCGATTCAACTAAGACCTTGCTGACCTAGATGCTGACTTAGATAGTACGAAACTAATGGGAATTTAATCAAATCATTATTTTAATACGGCGCGAAACGCCTCTAGTGAACAGCACGAGAAGTAAATGCCATCAGGCAACACCTATCCTACTATTTCGCAAGTCATGAGAGAAGTTTAGGGGAAACTGAGGCACCACCAAACACGGGGTAGCACCAAACACTGCGAGTTTTTAATCAGATATTCGTCTTCTATGGACAAGACCAAGCGTCTGGCAAGTTGACTTTTTTAAATGGAGCTATTTGAAGCCAACTCATAAATTGATCTCGGACTCAGCTCACAGTTTTCCGAGAAAAAAATGTATTTAAACAAAAATTTACTACTATATTTATCCCTCCACACCGAAAGGTATCTTATAATGCGAAAAAACGTCTCACTTTTTAAATATTTAGCATAACGGTCGCGAGTGCAAAAAAAATTCTCATATAAATTTAAATCGAAGTTTGAGAAAGTGACTTCAAATTTCAGGCAACTTACCAGGGGGTTGGACAAGGCCTATAGGAATTTATAGGCATTATAGAGATGCTTATCTACTGAAAAAATGGTTGAGATAGTCCCAGTAGTTAAGAAATCAAAATTAGTGTTTAGTGCTACCCCGTGTTTGGTGATGCACCAGTTTTCCCTATTAGTTGAATTAAATTGTTTTGTTGAAAAGCCAGCCTTTGAGCAAGGAAGCAAGGAATCCGGTCATTTCATTCCGGATAATAAGATACTCCTCCTTTCACAGGTACTTGATATCACGGAAGTGTGGTGGTTCGAGGTACAAGGGGATTCTCATGCTCATTGGTATCTTATCATAGGGTAGATTGATACACATCCAATTACGTTAAACCGTCTCTCGATTTAAGTCATAAGTGTGTCTAGGGCATTACACTCCAGCCCTGCTTGTTTTGTCTTTTACAAAGCCTGTATATCTATCACCTGCATATGGGCAACTCGCATGAATTATTGCCTTAGATGCAAATTCGCTATTTGACAGACTTTTCCTTGAATTTTCGATGAACTGTATCGGTTTCAACACTATACAGTGCCCGCTTTGTCATTCGGATAATTGAGATCAAAATGACAGATGTGCGTTTCGTTATCCGGATGGATTTTTTTTTAATTCATTCAACGTCAAAGAATAAATGTTTTAAAGACGATAAAAAAGACATAATTAGAGAATTCTGTGCTATTATTCTTCATTTACTAAACAAAAAACATCACAGGATAATGCATTTTCATTGCTGAACAATGTAAAAAAGAGGGTGCGATTAACTTTTCTTCCTCAGAACTTAACACTTGTTAGGTGTAAAAATATATCAGCATTTTTTAATGTTAATTTTACAACTTTTTAAGAGTAAAATTAACATGAAAAAGTGTAACTTTAACACCTAATACACCTAAAAAGGCTCCAGAAGAATTTCGGTTCGACAGGTCTCCGTCTATTTCCTCCTAAAAAGGCTAATATTTCCACCGATTTTGGATCAATACTGCAGGGTAAAATTACCATTTCCGGAATCCGGAATGTTATTTTAACTTTTTCGGATTTCTCTCAGTGAACACACATGTATACATAACCTCAAAATTATTTTAAACGTAACCGTCGAGAACTCATCCGGTTCACGCCGATCCGGATTAGAGATCGGGTACTGTATTTAGAAAAATATATTTCTTGGGATTGGGAGGTTACCTCCTTGGAAGCACAGATATTTTCTCAGAGCTAGTTCTGCCCTCGGGCGGTGGACACAGGAAAGATACTAAGAAATTTAATTAAAACTAACATAATAGTGATAATTATTTACTGATGTCTTAATCATCTGAAAATTTCTGATGCCTGAAACTGCTCCACTCTCTCCTATTTACAATTTAACATGTTGTAAGGAACTGCCCCAATCTCCCGTAAATGAGACTGAAAGTTTCAGTTTCAGCTGAAATTTGACATTCTTCTTTGTCTCTCAAAGCACTGGATTTAGGCATTCGTCTAAAGGCCTTCAGGGCGAGCGCTTAATTGAAAATATATTTTGAAAGTCTACGATAAAAGTGTCTGACAAGGAGTTGAGCGACATGAAATGAGGAAACAAAAGACATTGCAAAAATTTCTAAAAGATGAAAGCTCTTCCATGTGAAAATGAAAGACTGAAAATTGTGAGATTCGGTCGAGATGTTTGACATGTTTTCCCGTTTAGAAAATCATGTTGTGTATCTCTCTCTTTACATAATATCAAAATGTAGAGGTTTACCATGAGTATAAATTTCATATTTAGAAAATAACTAAAAAGTGACAACATGCATTCAACCCTCCATAATCCAAACAATTGGACACAGACTACCCCCAGCTTCCTGGCATCCTCTTCGGGTCTGCAATAATGTAAATTTTCCACGGTAAAAGTGACGTATAAGAGTGTATGGTGTCACGTTTGAGTGCAAACAAATATTATCCCAGCATGGAGGAAATATTTCTAGCGGCTGTATGTTTTGTGTTTTCCACTCATAGATGTGTACACAGGAACTTGATGATAAATATGCAAATTCTGCATAACTGAACAACCATTCGTATTCATATTGCTCCCTTAGAAATTTTCCCATACCCCTCTGGTTCTTCATCATCTCCAAACCCTATTTCAGAGAGGGGGCTTGCGCGACACATCGATGCCACCACAAAGATCCAGAAAAGGGCTACATGGAAAATTGGGAGCGAGATGTTGTCTCGTGAGATGGAAAAAGTGGGAGTTTGATTTGAAATTTTCCTCCAGATTTTCAAATATTCATGATTTTCACTATTTTGCATCTAAAGTTGATGCTGTGTCGGAAGAGTAACTTTTGGGGAACATCTATAGTCAAATACATCAACTTTCAATCCATGCCAAAAGTGCTGGAATATGTTCAAATCTAATTTAGATGATGCAAAGTAGAGAATACGGAAGTACTTGCAAAGAAATGGGAGTTTTGCAAGACAATTTTATTATGATTTTCTTCCTTCAAAGATTTATTATGTACGATGAATTAGAAAAAATATCCAAAGGAAATTATAATGAGCAGATAAAAGATTCTCTAGAATGTCTTGGAAGGTCTCATGGCAATAGAATAGAAGGGAAAGACTCAGTTCTGCTCTAAGCCTATCCGACCCGAAGGACCAAAAATTTAAGAACACGGACCTTAGAGAGATAGCGTGGTAGAGCAGTAAGTTGGTTTATGTTCACAATAATATTAATGAAAGGTTTAAGTTACCTTAAGAATATTAAGAGAAGTAGTTAGAGACTTATCGGGAATGCTTTTGGGTTCGCTACAGAACTCACCTGACAATAGAAAATTAGACAGAGATTACGAAAACTTGCAAAGGGCCTTCGACTGGACGAACTTTACAACAGCTACCTACGCTACGTCTCTGAAATGAGGTGATGAAGAGTCGGCAGAACTGCACGGGGTTATTGCTAGAGGTCCGGTCCCTTAAAATGACATTGCAGCCACCTAAATAAGCAAATAAGTTAGAACCTTCTCGGGAATGTCTAGGTTTTACTACAAAACTGGTACGCTTACTTCACAATAGAAAATTAGACAGAGGTTAAACTTTAGCCTAATCGTTTAGAAGGACCAAAAACTGTAGTCAGACAATCCTTGAAAATTCAACATGTGACGTATCGAGAAGAGTGAAAGGCAGAGTTTGGGAGGTGACTGACTATAAATTTATTTGAGCCGAGGCTTATATTACAAATGTCCTCAACGGGACCCTACCGTTACATGACATTCATCGAATATACTTCAACATGGCAGAGCAGAAAATTATAATGTGATCACAATGAGATTACTGAAAGAATATAGATCACATTAATAAGATTAAAAAGAACAGCATGGAACCTAAAATAGAATATAATCTCCAAAAGATTCAAAAATCAATAATTAATAATCTCCAAAAATCAAAAGTCCTTTAGTGAAAAAGCATAGAAAAGGCAGCAACATGAGCCATTTACATTTAAAGGCTAAAATTCATGCGAGCTACTCATATGCCAGTGATAGAGGTGAGGACAAGCTGCTCATCGAGCGGGTTTCTAAACCCAACCTCATTTTTGTCACCATTTCCTTTCCACAGCCGGTTTGCGGAAACTTCGTATTTTACATTTCGTATTTCACATGTTCGTATTGCAAATTTCGTATTGCGGAAACTTCGTATTCTAGTACATTTCGTATTTTACCATTTCGTATTTCACATTTCGTCTTTCATAAATTTTGTACAAAAATTGAACATTTCGTCTGTCATACATTTTACACAAGCATATCAACCAATAAAATAATAGAATTGCAGTTTTATGGGGATAAGGGTGCTATGCGCTTCGAGTCGAACTTCAAACTCTAATTATCAGTATTGCCTTTTTGAGGCAAAGGGAAATTTTCTGTGTTTTGGGAAGATATCAGTAGCGCCTGTTCAATTGTTCAACAAAATTTATGAAAGACGAAATGTGAAATACGAAATGTACTAGAATACGAAGTTTCCGCAATACGAAATGTGCAATACGAACATGTAAAATACGAAATGTAAAATATGAAGTTTCCATATCCCCACTTCATCCACTGGTGCTGGAGCATTCCGTAGCGCTACTTCGTGTCTAACGCTCTCGGTCGCTCTCAGTTGTGTTTCCCCTTGGGGTAGCCATCTGCTGTGTACCTATCCCACCTATCCTCTTTGTATATGCTTCGAAACCCTTCTTCGTTAATCTCATTTCTACGCTTCGTGGGAAACTATCTGAAACCTTTATCCACACCAGCGGGTTGGCCTGATGAAGACTGTCTACTCCTTAAGGCTGTCTACACGCTATGAGCATTTTTTAAAAAAATTCTTTAAAAAATAACCCTAAAAAGGTTTTTAAAAAGAATCGGCTCTACACTAGTGAAAATTTTTGTAAAAAAAATGGATTTTTTACAGAAATTTGCCTAGTATGTAAGCAATTTTGTAAAAAAAACCGACCCATTTTTATTTTTTAAAACTTTTTTTAAAGAATTTTTTTAAAAAATGCTCATATGTGTAGACAGCTTAAGAGGCCATTAGGCGACCTTCCTAAGTTCTTGGGCCCATAGGCATTAAGAAAGGCCTCCTCCCGCGTGAGGTCGCTTCATCGTGATGATTTTTGAGGGCACCCTAAGTGCCCTAATCAAATAGTGAAGCTTCGTGGCTCCAGGGGAATGGGCAATGGGGGCTCGACGCCGGGAAGCTGACGTTCCGATGTGGATCAGTTGCATATCATCGGTTGCGTCTACTTCTTTCGTATCTGCATTTCATTTGTGTCAGCATTTCACGCAAGAGGGGACGTCTGTATTGTAGCTTTATAGCATAATAAGCATAATAATGTAGCTTTATAAGCTTTATAGCTTTGTAGCAATATATCGCTACCGACGATATATTGACACACACTGAGGTCAACACTTCTATAGTGCACTCGGACTCGAGGTTCCTCTTTGGTGCATCCCATTACTTAGACGTCGCAAATTATCCTAGTTTATCGGCGAGGTCAATCATCGGATCTACCTGGGAAGAATCGCCACGTCCCAGTTAGAGTTTCGAGGCATTTGTCCCCCTCTTCTGGATGATAAGTCTGGTTACTTCCTTCGGAAAGAGAGGCAAAGCTTATGCGCTCTCTATCAGATGGAAGAGCTAGCATTATGGTCGACAAGTCTGCACGTAATATGTGCAACCACAGAATATCCCAGCCGAGTGCTGGAACCTAATTTTGGCCGTAGTACCGTTGAGAACGAAAGAAATGGTTGACAAGTCTGAAGGTATGTGCGACCACAGGAAGTCTTAGCCTGGTGCTAGAACTGGCTAGAACCTAATTAGCGCTGTATGCGCTTCCTCCTACCGTTCCCGACAGTGCTTTCATTGTCCTGATCTTTTGGCCACAGTATCGTTGAGAATGGAAAAGCCAGTCGGACGAAGAGCGAGCCTCCTGTCCTGGTCCCTACGTAAAAGATGCTATACCCTAAGATGTAGGACGAAATACGAAATACCAAGTAGCCGATGGTTGACAAGTCTGCACGTACGTACCACTGGACGTCTCAGCTGGGTGCTAGAACATAATTAGCGCTGTATGCATGCATCCTTCTACCGTTCCCGACGCCGTTCTCATCATCCTGATCTTTTGGCCGCAGTACCGTTGAGAACGGAAAAGCCAGTCCGATGAATACCCAGCCTATTGCCTTGACCCTTATATAGAAGATACCGTCCCCCAGACGTAGGCTACCCCACTAAGAGATCGATTTTCGACCTCATTCTTTGATTCTTAATTTTATTTTTACAAGCCCATGCTAATGTCGAATTTTAAAGTTTTTGCTCAAAAACTTAACACATTTAATTGCAAAAAAAAAGAATTAAATGAGTGTCATATTGAAAACTCTATGACAAAAATTTCCCACAAAAGAAATGATGAGGCAAAAGCGTGCATTTTAATTTCCATTGCACGCGATTTATTTCCTCCGCAATCCACCGGAAATGGATGGGAAAAAAGCGCGAAATGTGATACAATGTGGCATGAATGATATTCTGATGAGTGTTTGAAGGGTGTAGAAGGGAAAAGAATGTGATGTTTGAAAATGATTCGGAAAAGCTCTGCCTTCACTCTATCAAATCAATTTCCGCGTCAACTGAATGGGAATTGTCAGAAATGCAATTTTCCTCCAAGAACATTAGCACAAAACTTTTCATATGCGGTTTCAATGGCAAAAGAGAAGGAGTCAAGAAAAGAAATAATGTGTTGAATGGGATGCTGGAAAAAATCAATTGCATCGCTGAAGGGATTTTTCCGGGGTTGAAAGAGAAAAACACCAAATAAATGTCAGTTAAATATTTGATTATGTTCCCATATTGCCAATACACAATCCTTCATTTTCCCATCCATCTCTATATGCGTTGTCTTTCACTTTGGAAATTGGAAAATTACTTCATTCACAATATTCAGTATTTAAAAAAAAATAGTATTTGCGCTCAGAAAGTTGTGGGAGAGAATATAAATGGTAAAATGTAAGGATGAGATTTTCTACCACGAAACCAACCATATGTCCACAGGGAAGTCTGGAAAAGTGAAAAATGCACACCGCGACTTGTTTGGAGATCAACGGGAGGAAAATATATATTTTTTTTCAGTATTTGTTGGAAAATAGAGCACCGCCGATCTGAAAGAAAAGTTTACTCGTAGCTCAACCAACCGGCAAATATTTGTTTTGTGTTTTACGAGAGCTTTTTCACCACGCAGATGTCCGTCCAATGAAATTTTCTATACCCTTCGGTTTGGAAAGGGACTGAAGGGTTATGTGGATTTTTTTTTGTTGTTGTTCTACAGCACGGAAAAATATGCTGTTAGCTCATAAAGTTTGTAGGTGGTTTTGTGGTTTTGGCGCGTAAATGCAAAAATTAACCATCGGCTATAATTCATTACTTTGGATTTCTATTATTTGCCTCTGCAGAAAATCCAGCGTTATTTAAATATTTTTTTGCAGGGGGCTTTAAAGCTATTACGGGAGGGTGAGGTTATTACAGGAAAGGGTCGTTTATACTCTGCGATTTTTACCTGACTCTTTTAAAGGGGTTAGTTAAAATCTTATTGGTACTGAAGTGCAACTCTTGATGGTTCGAGTTCTGCAATTCGTTATTTAAGCCTCCATTAAAATAAATATTAGATGAGTTCATATATTCTGTCAGTAGAAGAGGTCGAAAGTTTGGAGTGGTATATCTCAGCTCCTGATGAACATAATTGGATGGGTGAACTATTGTTGGAAAGCTTGGCTCATTAGCTTTTAGAATCTGGTATATGTAGTCTGCTATGAGTAAACCATGGTCATCCAGAACCATTTATGTCGAGGAAGACACATTTTGCAACGTCTTTTTTGGCCATCTACTTCTGGGACCAGGAGTGACCCACAATTCTCGCACAAGGACTATTTGTTAGAGGAACTCATAGGGTATAATTTGTAGAAGAAACTTTTTTTTTGGACATCTTCCTTTTTTTTATTCATTGACTTTTGCAAGAATTTTAACATTTTACACGCATAGAAAAAAATGACAGAAATCCTTCTATCTCATTTTCTGGACAAACTAATGAAGATATCGACTTGGAATGTTCTAAGTACTCCCCCATAAGTTGATCCAAGGAATCCAAATGTCACTTCAATTTCACCCCAACGTCTATCCTTCTCCTCGAGAAACCACTCTTTTAGGATTTCTGTAATTTTTTCCTGGCGTTTAACACTTCAAAATTCTTGCAAAAGTCGATGAATAAAAAAAGTAAGATGTCCAAAAAGAAAGTTTCTTCCACAAATTATACCCTTTGAGTTCCTCTAACAAGAAGTCCAAGTGCGAGAATTGTGGGTCACTCCTGGTCCCAGCAGTAGATGGCCAAAAAAGACGTTGCAAAAAATGTTTTCTTCGACATAAATGGCTCTGGATGACCATGGTTTACTCATAGCAGACTACATATACCAGATTCTAAAAGCTAATGAGCCAAGCTTTCCAACAATAGTTCACCCATCCAATTATGTTCATCAGGAGCTGAGATATACCACTCCAAACTTTCGACTTCTTCTACTGACAGAATATATGAACTCATCCTATATAATAGCTTTTTAAGTGTACTATAAATGTAATATGGGTCCCGGTCAAAATCCCGAAAATCCAAAGTCTCAAAGGTCAAAATCAGGAAACATCAAAATCCCAGAAGCCAATCCGAAGAGACAAATCCCGAAAAGACAAATGAAACTCTCTAAAATTCGAAAACCTTAATGCCAAAATCGCGAAAGGGCAAAATTCCGAAGAGGCAAAATCCTAAAAGCCTAAATTTCTAAAAGTCAAAACCCCAAAATCTCGAAAAGTGTAAATTCGGAATTCCCAAAAGTGTCATAGCTAGTCCCACGCTTGTTGAAGGCTAAGGGAAATTTTCTGTTTTAGGAAATGATTCCACACATCCGTAGTATTTCGCCCTTTCAGGATTTCGGTTATTCTGGATTTTAGCGTTTGGGAATTCCGCTGTCATCGGTCAACATCGCGGAACATCGTAACGAAGTGAATTTAGCTCGATTGAATTTGAACACGAGAAAAGATAGACAAAAAGAAACCTTTGGGAAAGGGACACATGTGAATTTAGAATTCATTTAAATTTCATAATTTTAAAATTCTAAATTGAATTCTAAATCGTGGTTTTATTGCTAATTTTTTACAATGCCAGAAATAATTATTATAATAATATAAAACCATTCTGGTTGATGCAGAGAACCTTCGAATAGTGGAACGAGAACTATGATGTATGGCTCATGGACTAACCGTTAATCTCGAGAAGACCACCCTAAAGCCCAAAATAGACAGAGGGATCGGCTTAGGGATCAGCCCGAAAAATAAGGGTTGGTGTCGTTCGTGTCGATACACTCACGGATCAGCCCATAATTTGGAGGATCAGATGCCAAAAATATAAAACTTCATTTTGGGCGTTTTTGGGTGGTTTTCGAAATGTTAATAGGGTGAAAAAAACATGAAGAGTATAATGGCATGTAATGTTGCAAAATCTTAAAATGCATTAAAATTGGAGCAATGGGAAGGTCAGAGTGGTCTTTTCTGTACGAAAAATTCATTGATATATTGCCCTTAGGAAGTCTTTCAGCAATCAAAGTGTGCACATTTAACAGAAACTTACGCTGAAAATGCTAATCCTTGATCCTAAATTCTCAGTGTATGATAGTTTGGGCTGATCCTTTACCGCCAAATTTTTCGAGCTGAGTATTCTCCAGGATCAGCCTGTGTCTATTTTCAGCATAACCGTCTTCAAGATAAGATAGAAATTGGTTGGATTTAGAGCGCCCAAATTATTTTGGGCAGGAAATCTCTCTCCGCCAAGAGGTAAAATACCTCGATATTTTGCTTAATAAGAAGCTTTCCTGGAAAGGTCATCTTGAAAGTCGTATTAACTCGGCTATAAGATCCTTTTTCAACTGTAGACGTTATTACGACAGGGCTTAGAAAATTGTGAAACCGGTAGTCTCCTATGGAGCCGTGATCTATCTGAGACTGTAACTGCCAGACTTGCGTGTCTACCAGTTACAGGAGTTATCAGAACAGCGCCAATGGCTATTCTAGAAATAATGCTGAGAACGCCACCATGTCCGCAATTTATTAAGACGGAAGCGAGCTTGGCTGTTTTGAGGTTAGGCTCGACAGGAACTTGGATGATCGGGATCCATTCGGCAGGACTCGCGAGAATATTCGACGGACCTGTCAGGAGGCATCCTGATCTTTTGATAAATGATTACTTTCGGTGCGAAAGTCTTCCCAGAATACGGGTTAATGCTTCAAAGCTTGTTAGATGCGAATGGAGCGACTACGAGGGAGAACTTATTGAACCTGGAGTAGCTGCACTATTCACAGATGGCTTTCGTGTTGAAGGCTCTTCAGGAACCGAATACTACCGACCTAGGCTTCATCTCAGTCAATCAGTGTCTCTTGCCCGATACACAACTGTATTTCAGGCCGAGGTTGCTGCCATAACGTTTGAAGTGCATATTTCTGGTAGGTGAAACCGACGGTGAGACTTCTATTCTACTATTTCAGGATAAAATTGTCCTTCCAGTGAGCGTCAGTGAGGTGGTTTAATCCAAAATTAAAACACTCAAGGTTTCAGAGCTTTCGACACTGTATCGTGTCTTCTTCAGTGGTTCTTGGTTAGTCTATTATGTTGGATATTGTCACTATTTTTGTCTAGACTTACACTCATCAGATTAGAAGCAACAGTTGGGAGCTATTAATGAACAAATCACAAAAATTATCACTTACATTTTTTCTGTCTTGCAGAGAAAAAAAGACAGAAAAATTGTTAGTGATAATTTTTGTGATTTGTTCATTAATAGCTCCCAACTGTTGTTTCCAATCTGATAAGTGTAAGTCTAGACAAAGATAGTGACAATATCCAAGATAATAGACTAACCAAGAACCACTGAAGAAGACACGTTACAGTGTCAAAAGCTGTGGAACCTTGAGTGTTTCAATTTTGGATTAAACCATCTGACCGACGCTTACCGGAAGGACAATTTTGTCCTGAAATAGCAGAATTTGGAGTGCATAGGCTGCTATACTAGGGACGGAAAATGGAAATGTTTTTGGATAGCAAGACTGTGATTCTTTCCATATCTGGTTGGAACACGCGGTCTGCTATTGTTTCCGAATGCCAGGAGCTGTTGCCATCAGTGGAATTACCTGGAATTACAGGCAATGAGCCAGTATTAGGACTCTCCTCACAAATGAAGAAGTCTGTAATAATAGAAAACACGTTAAAGGCCTATGTACCGAACGGACTGGACCGTGAAAACTAATTGTCGCGGTTATGTTGGGGATGGTAGCTGCTTTAGAGTTCGGCTTGCTGCTAACACTCAAGAGCCCAAAATAGACTCAGGCTGATCCTCAATTTAGCTTGTATAATTTGGCAGCAGAGATTTATTCCAAACTGTTATACACTGAGGGCTCAGGTTCATCGATTAGAGATCTTTTGCATAAATCTTCCTTACTTAATCACTTAGTACCAAATTTTACAAGATAAATATTCTTGAAGATTGGCATCCGATGTGCTCCAATCTACAGGGGATGTAATGAGACTGATGAAACGGTCATACACCTTCTGCGTGACTGCCCCAGTTTTTGTAATTTAAGGTGGAATCTGCTTAGTATAGCGTTATTGCCTCAAAGTGAAATACCAGGCATGCAGCCGGCCTGTTTGATGGAGTTTACCCGGAGAACCGACTATCTAGACCCTATCTTTAATTGGGTAAATTTTTAAGGGATGCATATTGCATAATGGGCCCAATAGAGGGGCCTGGGTGTAGCGGCGATCTCTGACCGCCCTTTCGTCTAAATTTAATTCTGGTGTTCTAAGTTCCAAATAAAGCAATATTTTTTCTCTTCGAGAAACTGCCCCATTTTTGTGTGAAATTGCCCCATGCAGTGAGTGGAGGGATTTTGTAATTTCTACGAAATTCAAAAATTATTGTTTTCTCGTATATTTTTTAAGGAAGCTTTTTATTTAGTTCCGCAATCATATTGTAAAACTGAATTATATTACGTTAAAGCCAAATTTCCTTTAGAAATGTATGAAGAAATCGTATTTCAATGTAGCCCCACAACTCAAAGTAGCCCCACCTTGCCCTACTATTCTTAATAAATATAAACCCAAATGAAGCGCACAGTTTTGCTTCTGTTAATTATCTTTTTGTGAGACAATTTCAAATTTTAATTCAAAATACATGCTCAAAATTGCCCTGCATTACCCTACACTTAATAGACCATAATTTTCCCTCCTATATTTTTGCATTAGTCCCTGATGGAAAATATACACCAATTTTTTCCTCAAATACCATCACTTTCTGCAATAAGGATTTTTTGTTACAAAATTCTAAGACTTCTTCTTGTCTTTCAAAGAAAACTTTTTTGCCCACCGTTCAGAAAAGTATAAAATGTGAAGAAGATCACTTCTAAAATTCTCCATACATACCTCCATCCCTCCATCCGGGCACAGAACATCCGGAAAGAAAGATGAGACGATGCGAAGGAATGGAATATCTCTGTCATGGAATATCCCCATGAGAAATGTGAAATAAAAGTGTGAGCTTTTCAAAAAACAGAAAAAAAACTTTTTCATAATATATGAAAGCGGAAAGGAGCAATTTGGTGCTTAACAAATCGAGAAAAATATCCAATCAGTGGAAACGAAACTTTTAGACAAAGTTTTTGGAGCTTTTTTCCCATGCGTTTTTGGCACAGCTTTTACTGACTCCCCATACATCACATGTCGTCCAAGTGAAAGTGTCTAGAAGACAAAACTTTTGTGTCTTCTTAAAAAAAAGCAACAAAAGAAAGAACTATGGAATATTGATTGTGTCGACTTTCAATTGATATTTTAGCGTGAAAAGAATATTTTCAGTCCATATTGTTCCCCCCAATTGCGCTTCTTTTGCCACAAACTTTCAAAGTTTATTCCGTACACGCATTTTCTTTCAATTTTCCGGAAGGTTTCAAACATTCAGACGCATTCTGGTCCCTTTTCCGCTCAATTTAACTCCATTTTTTTTGGAGGAAGAAGTCAACGTTTCGTTGGGAATATTGTTTTTGTAATAAATCTGCGAAATTTCGGTATGATATCACAAAATGGAAAGATTTGAAATGTTTAGCATAAAAAATTTAAAACAACTAGGGTGGCGGCATTACTTGTGGCCTGTCTTTACTTGGTCATGTCACAATTTTTGTCAGAAAATGATTCGGAAAACCGAAAAAATGTTATTTGGTATTAAAACACATCAAATATTTTTATTTTTGAGGTTTTCCTAAATCATTTTTTGATTTTGTAAAGTTTTTTGCGGAGAGACCATAAGTAAGGACAGTGGCCACAAGTAATGCCACCACCCTACAAAGGTAAAATTATCAAGATAAGTAAAGCGCTTTAAACAGGGAATTAAAAATTTCAAATTTACTAAAGCTGACAAAATTTATTTCCGCAAGAGGGCACTGTTTTTCCCGTGTGAGGCGCTGGTAACTGTTCTCAATTTTTAGTTCACAAGTGTTTGGAACAAAACTTTGGCCGAATTAAGTAAGAATTCACGGAGTAAATATATTTTTTTTACAATTTATAAAGTTAATGTTCTTCATCTCAATGGAGTAGGGGAAGGATTTAAGGCTTCGCACAAAATATGACTTGAAACACTTCATATCTCTCTCATTTGACCTACCTATGACATGTTTTAATAGCTAGTCTCAAGTCACATATTAAAGGAATATGTGAAAAATATGAAGTGTTCGAAGCCAAAGTGTGTGCGAAGCCTGAAAGCTATCCCTCAGTCATTAAACCAGTGAAAAGTCTTCTTAATACTCTGATTATACTAAACCAAATTTAATTTAATAAAACCAAAATGGTTATAGCTCTTTTAAAGCACTCAACCAGATCTTGATAATTGCAACAAAAAGAAAGCTTCCAAGAGCTTTCAACAACTTTATGTATTTTCCTGCACAAATCCCAGGATTTCTCTGAGCACAATGATAATTGAGAAGAGTGAATCCAAGAAAAAACATTGCTCCACATTTGGAGGATAATTGCAAGACTGGTACACTTTAGGTATGGCAAAAATGTTTTTCTTTTGTAACTAATTTCCTTGTTTGCTTGTCATGAAAATCTTCTGTACCACTTGAGAACTATTTTCTCCACACAATCTTTTTTCTTGGGCATTCTTGCAATACAAGTTTTTTTTTTTTAAAGATATTTTCGAAACTACCAAGGGCACTCTCCTGCTTTGTCGCAAGTCTGAAGAACAGCAGATGCTAATGCAAGTTTGAGCAAAAGTTTAGGGAAAGCTCTCTCCCTCTCCCTGCCCTGAAACACCGCTCCAGCTTTTGGTTTCCCCATGTATGATAAAATGTGCGAAGATGTTCAGAATATAGCATCTCGGTTTGTTGCTACTTTATTTCTCCATTTTCTCAACCTGCTTCCACTCCCTAAGTACCCTATAAATTTCCCAGTAGATCCACCAACGGTCCACAATAGTTCTTCACCATCATGAATACAAAACTAGAAAATGAACACATAACACTCAAACCGTTGGATTTCTCCTGAGTGTAGGGATATTTACAAATTTACAAGATTTCCCCCGGACTTGGCAATTTGGGTATCCCTGGACTGTGGAAAAAAAATTCCAAGAGGCCAAACGAACGTTTCAGTACACTTCAGAAGCGATTAAACATTAAACAAGAAATCAAACAACTTTATATACATTTGAAACTTTCGAGACATTCGGATTTTTTTCTCAGAATCCACTTTTGGTACTAGTTCATGAATAACATCTTTGTCCATTTTATTTTTTTCCTTTACTTAGTGTACTTTCAGGGGTGGAAATTACTGCCATTTGACAATATTGTGTTGGGTATCAATAAAAGAAGAGATACAGTCTGGAATCTCAAGTCATAACTACAAGTTACCAAGTGTACAGTAGACTCTCTCTAAATTGGGCATTTGGGGCAAAATGTCATCCGGTTTATCGATAGATTTGGGAGTGAAAGCCTTTGTAAATTCCACAAAAAGTGCTCCATTATAAAGAATCACGATAAAATAGGAAGAACTACAGCAAATTTGAACAAATTTGCTTTAAAATCAAACGTGAAAATTGTCAACAAAATTTTCCGCCCGATTGAAAAAGAGCCGATTGAGCGAGAGTCTACTGTATTTGTTTAGGGGAAAGCTTTCAGGCTTCGCACATACTCTGGCTTCGAATACTTTATATTTTTTCATATTCCTTTAATGAATTTGAAAAGCTATTGAAATATCTTGCAACTAGGTCAGATTCATAAAAAGAATATGGGAAAAATATGAAAAGTTTGAAGCCAAAGTTTGTACGAAGCCTAATTGTCTTTCCCTATAACTTCTAATAATCATTTTCAAAGTATAAAGAACTTAATGCAAACGCTTCTGGTAACTGTTCCCAATTTTTAGTTCTTAAACATTTTATTTAATAATTCAGATTATTCAGGTAATGGAATAAAATTTCCTGAAAATATTGATCAGTCCTAACGGTCCCAATAATTTTGCAAGCAATTAGTCAAATAAATAATGGTGCATTTGGAAATGGCATTATGTAGAAGTTTCAGTCAATATTGTAGTTATTTAGATTAGGAGTATCAAAGTATGTATTAAATTTTGGGATAATAAATTCATAAATGTTAAGTCTGATATTGCCGTATAGTCGATAGAAAGGAATAACTAAGTGAACTTGGGGTTCTATGCATAGAAACCAGATCATTTATTTATAAAAATAAACTTGCCTATTAAAATGACCGTTAAAGCTGAATTTAACATTAATAAGTGTTCCTATGTACGGAACCTGTTATCTTGTAAACGAATAAAATTTTTGATTTGTATATACATGTTTCTTGTGCTAGTAAAACTTACCTAGTTTTGCTATTCATCGCTTCAAAGACAGACCAAAAAGATATATTTTCTCAAAGTTTTTTTTTACAACATTGTAAAAAAAATTAATTCAAGCTCTTAGGCATGCAAAAATCTCCATCTATTTAACATTTTTAACTATATTTTCCAAAATTTTCACTAACATTGAAGCTACCAAGATCGGTCAAATTTACCGATTTTAAAGCTTTTTAAAATTAACACATATAATTCAACAGAAGACTTTCGATGCTAGAAAAAACCTTTTCTTCTGGGAAAATGCCCTGTCAGTTCTAAAATGTAATTCATTCATTTTTTATTGAAATCCCTTTACTTAATGATATTTTGGAAATACAGTTTGTCTTGATTGATTGCTTTAAAGAATTCCTTGTCATTTGAATTTCCAGAAATCTCAAATATGTGACTCTTGACAATGTCAATTCAATGTGAAATGGCAATGTCACGGCTACAGAATCACATTTCCAAAAAAGCTCTCCTGAGATTCGAACAAAATTTTGTCGTATATGGTATTGCCAGAGAGTTACAGAATTCCCTTAAGGGAAAGTACTCTCCTTTCTAACGTTTATGCCTTCGAATAATGTGAATTTTCTTTTATTTGTCCTAAGAGACTTACACATTTCTATTAAATATTAGTTAGGTTAATATAAATTAATTATAAATTAAATATGTGTAAGTCTGTTAGGAAAAATAAAAGAAAATTCACATTATTCGAAGGCATCAACGTTCGAAGGCAGAGTACTTTTCCCTACTGGTAAACTAAATGTTTTAGTATACTTAAATAATTTTATAGTATTATATTTTTTATTTCTTTTGAATATCGTGTATAGGACGCAACTGTTCCTTCCTGCCTCTTAGTCGCTACGCCATTTGATCTTATTTTCGAAAACATTTTCGAAAAAGCTTACTTTTCGGTGGACAAGATTACTTAGAGTGAATTCATCCGAAAGCAAAAAATCTAAATATTTCCTGTTAGGAGACGAGTTAAACTAATCCTTGAATTATGGATTTTTCAAAACAAAATGAAAATTGGATTCTTGGGAGCATTTCATACAAAAAATTACCATTTTCGACTTAAATCAAGAACGGTCTGTAATTCCTTCTACTATATTTGATATTAAAGGAGTTTAAGGGTTCAGCTACAAGGGGATTTTCATAATTTGATATTTTATCACTTAGCTTATTCATGTATTCATTTAGCTTATGCCCTAAACACACTTACGAGTTAAGCCGAGAGACGACTTAGTGGAAAATGATGGAAATGTAGTTTAATTATTATTTCGAATTACGCTAAGCCGTCTCTTCCCAAGTGGCAAAAATTTACTATAGTGCAAAAATGAGGTAAAAGAAACGTTTGTTGCACGTCACTCAAGTTACTTCAAGTTGCAAAGAGTCGAGGAAACCTTATGACCTAAATATAACGTTTTGTCTACTTAAAATATTAACGTCAGACTTGCTGTATCATAATAACGTAATTTTTTCGTCGTTTTTTTCTCAAAATATTACGTAACTATTTGTAAGAAAATTTACGTG
This sequence comes from Phlebotomus papatasi, assembly GCF_024763615.1. Classification (NCBI taxonomy): domain Eukaryota; kingdom Metazoa; phylum Arthropoda; class Insecta; order Diptera; family Psychodidae; genus Phlebotomus; species Phlebotomus papatasi. Next base: position 7,752,394 of record NC_077223.1, read on the forward strand.
CACATAACGTAATTTTGTCACTGTTCTGTTTCAATACTCTCAGCCCTATAAATAGAACATCTACAGCTCTTTAAACGTTTAGAAATCACAATATAAGAATATTAGGTTATAGAATAGCTTAAAAATAAAATGTAATATTTGATTGTCTTGTATTTAATAAATGTGTGATAAAATTTTTCGTTCTTGCAAATATTTTGCAAACGAATTATTTTCTCAGAGTATTTCTACTTTTATATTAAAAATTAATTATTTTTTTTAATTATTGTTTGCATTTAAATGCAATTTAAATAGATGATCTTACTTAAACATAACCTAATAATACGAGATTTTAAAATTCAGTAATAAAATTATTATTTGAATTACGTTTAAAATGATTTATTTCAGATTTTTTCTAACTTACAATCTCTAAGTAAAAAAATCGGGTATGTCTTAATGTGTTGAAAAAATGATTTTTTTATTCTTAAATATATCAATACGATTTTTACCGATTTTTTCGATATTTTTCATTTCTTTAAATTGCATAATTGACTTAAAGATGAACAAGTTTAAGTTTTCGATGTATTTATCCTATTTATCGGTCACTTCATGTGAAATTTTTGATCTTTTGGGATGAAAATCGAGAAATACATTCTTTTAAAGCGAAGCGTGTCATGCACTCATGGTGCATAAAGTATTTCTGAGATTTGAATTTGAAGCATTTGAAGTCAATTTAATATCTTTACTACAAAGCATCGACGACAATAATGCCATCTATTGGTCCACAAAAAAATAGTCTGTATATTTGAAGTCAACTACCATTTGGCACTTCCTTAACCGACTCTATTGTTCAAAAAGTATAATATAATCTGACAATTTTTAATAATGACACTACGTTGCTTATTCGGGTAGCGGTGTGTTTTAACCTAAGAAGTTAGAGATAGTGACCTGAGGTTCTAGGAGGACTCTCATAAAGTCGATTCAAGCATTGTAGATATTATAAAATATTTCAGAAGTTTAAAGTACCTTTTTTTTGTAGAAAACTAAAAGATTTTTTTTTCACAAAAATGTAAGTATAGTTTCTTTTGCAAGTTTTGTTTTTACAGTTTGTGGACAAATTGCTCTCAAAACAACGCTTTTTAGTTTTCGAAAATGGCATTCCATTACGTTCCTGGACGTAAAGCGTGTTCTCAGCCTTTCACTAACGAAGAAAAATTTAAAATAAATTTAAAAGAAAGCAATTGTTTTCTTAAAAATCAAGTAAAATTAAATTGATACAACAAATTAAAATATTTTCAACATTTTAAAAAATCGATCATATTTATTTTGTATAGTGGTTTTTAAAAATTTAACACAAAATTGTGAAATTTTATTCTTATTTTAATTTATTTCGAAAAAAAACAGGACAATCTGTCCTCTCTATTAAGGTTTCTTCCAAACATTTATGATTGTTATGTTGGATTTGAGGACTAAACGTACGCCACATGATTCAAGCGGAGGCAGCCAAAATCTCGAAAGCCAAAATCCCGAAAATCAAAATCCCGAACGCCATAATCCTAAAATGGGATGAAATTATATGGAGGATAATGTGTAGAATAAGTTCCCAAGACACAGAAAATTTTCCTTTGCCTCCACAGCATACGCGAGTGCAATGAGTGCAATAGTGGGAGTAGCCATGACACTTTTAAAAATTTGGGATTTTGGCTTTCAGGATTTTGACCGGAACCCGATTCAAGATAATCCCTTCAAAATAAAATATAAATTTATGTATATAAATTTTCCCGTTTTCATTAAAATTTTTTATAAACGTAACGTAATTTCCAGAAATTTTTCTTATCTGCAAGTGTCTAAAATTATTTTATAAAAATCTATATTATTATCCTATGAGCGTTAAAAGAATCCGTCTTTGGAATACAAGAGATGTCGCAAGACTTTCCGCGGACGCGGACACACTTTTATTGGGATGAGTGCGCCATAAGATTTTGTTGCGCGCGAATTCAAAATTTTCAGAGTGACTTTAAATTCCGTTTTTCATGAAATCTAATTACTTATGAAATTTATTTTTATGACCAAAAAGTTGTAACAATATGTCAGAAATTATAGGGAATAGTTAAAAAAAATTTCAGAAAATTTTTAGAATTATTCCATTGAAAAATTATCAAATATCAGATTTTTTCTGGTCAGGAGATATTTTAAATCGATATTTGATAATATCTCTATCGGTAAACGGCATCGGCATGTTCAATATAATAAATAAAATCAATGAAATCCCGCGATATTTGCGCGCCGATTATTGAAATATTTTCAGTGAGAGATTTCATGATAGAATTATGCGTCATGGAAATAAAAAGAGAACGAAGAAAAATAAGCTGTGGAGTAGAAAGAGACGAATAGAAAAGAGGTAAGAAGCGACGTTCAACTAACGTATCACCATCGTTAGTGAACTTACCAAAATGGTAAGTAGTGTCGCTTCGCTTACCTCTTTATAACGTGGAGGTTATTCCCCACTTCGAAAGTATGACGTGCGGGTGCACCAAATTATTACTATTACCATACGATAACCATAACGTCATACTGACACATTTTTGCCACTTGGGTTGGCTAATCCTCAGGTCTGTCGAGGCCCTTAGGCTTAGGGCGGTGGCAGCCAAAATCCCGAAAGCCAAAATCCCGAAAGCCAAAATCCCGAACGCCAAAATCCCGAAAAGGCCAAAATCCCGAAAGCCAAAATCCCGAAAGCCAAAATCCCGAATTTTCTAAATCCTGAAAGGAATGAAATTATATGGAGGAAAATGTTTAGAATAATTTCCTAAGACACAGAAGATTTCCCTTTGCCTCCAGCAAGCGCGGGTACAATCATGGGAGTAGCTGTGACACTTTTAAGAATGCGGGATTTTGGCTTTCGGGATTTTGACCCATTCGGGATTTTGGCTTTCGGGATTTTGGCGTTCGGGATTTTGGCTTTCGGGATTTTGGCGTTCGGTATTTTGACCGGGACCCGGCTTAGGGATATCAGGGATTAGAGATATTTATGTGTTTGACATCTCTATCAAAGGTTAGGTTAATATACATGCAACCATGTTTTTCTTTCCATGATTACCCAATCGTACATTTCATCCTTATACAAAAATACCATTGAATCATCCTTAATACCGGTTTTTCTTGATCAAAGGTCACAAAAGCTCTAGAGAGCGTATTTCTCAACCGAATGGTATCATGTTTGGGCTAGCTGGAAAGGTCTTGGTATCCTTGACAAGACTGAACCGCTTCCAATTGGTTTTGGTTATGAATCGGTAGTGAACCGGTAACTAATTTTTATCAGAAAATCAATTGTACATATTACTCCTATGCCATTTGCGCGATCTTTTGATTTATTTATGTATCGGTTTAAATCGGTTATGAACCGTTAAAGGTAGATCATAGCAGTATATCCAAATCGAGCATTCTGCAAAGCTTGGGACGCTTTGCCACCCCTTTTTCCTATAAGTTTTTTTCAACATTACAAAAGATTTGTTTAATTCGAGCTTTTACACGAAAAAAAAATCATACAATTATTCGTAAACATGCTATTATGTGCATTGAGCTTTATTTTGTCTTCCTGAATTTGTTTTCAATTTGAATTTAATGCAAATGTCGATATAATGACGTTATTTGCATAAAATGAAGATGCAAACGATAATTGGGATAATGGTAAATTTGAGATATCTTGAGTATACTCTTTGTATTTTAAATGAAAGAACAATTATCCCAAATGTAGATTCTCAACTAATTTCATATAAAATTTGCATTATTATGCTGGGTATTAGCTTAAAAGCTTGATGGACACAAAGAAGATTCGATCTATCAAAAGCTGTGTTATGACCCAAGATGGATCGTTATGAAATGTGTTAAAGCTCTAAGAGCTTCTTTTCTCTACTCCTAAGCAATCATTTACGTGACATTTTACGTAATCATGCACTTCTCAATGGATTTACCAGTTTCTGAGTGTTGTAACAAGCAGCTAAGCAGACAGAAATCTCTACTGAAACACAATTCCATCCTGCCAGCCACACCCCCCCTTCCCCCTGGGTTGGAGAAAGTGTAAAGCTCCGGCGTTGCAAATGGAAAGCTCATCGGAAATTCCCTGTTTTGTGATGTATTTGGTGGTGATATTGAATATTTTCCATAGGACAGAGACTGAACCAAAGAGATTATGATGATGACTTGGACGATGACCAGAAGACAGGAACTAAATCAATTTCCTGTCGCCCCATGACTCTACCAGAGGATACAAGGGTGGAAATTTCTGCAGTTTCCCTCCACCCTGAGTCCTCATGTTGATGGTTTTTGGGTGGATGAATTATGATTTTAGACACACGATGCTGGGGATAAAATGAAGTGTTCTCCATATCCTTCGTGTCACAAATGGGAAATCGATGTCGATTATGCAAATTAAAAGAGGAGAATTTGCTCCACATTTGGATGAAATTATTGAATGTGAAGTGCCTCTTGTTCCTCCATCTCGAATAAAATTTTATTGAGCAGAGGGTTGGATTCACTAGACTGCATTTTTCTCGTTTTGGGATTCCTTTCAATTCCTTGGTGATTGCTGTCAGTCTCCATGTTGGATGACAATGCGATTAAATCCAAAGGTGTGGATGGCATCCCTCTCAAGAGGGCTTTTTCCACCCTTACTATTTTTTTTTGGCATACAATTCCAAGAGGCGCACCATATGCTTCCGTCATGCGATACTTGAACATTTTTCCATTCAAATTGGATCTCTTTTGTGGGTGAATGAGTTTTTCTGGCATTCAAATTGAGGATTTGACTGGAGGAAAATTTTCAGGGGAAATTTTTGGAAAAGTTCTCCCTCTATTGTTCGCCCTGGAGGACCCTTTTTTGTCATATCCATCACAGAGAAAAATTTTTAGTAAAAGAGTTCGTAAAGGGTTATACATCTCCCAGAAATATTGTTCGTAACACGATCTCTTGACGAAAATTTTCTGCTATTTTACAAACATTTGTTCTTACAATTTTCTTTATTTGACAAAACTTTACGAATAAATTACAAAATTTTACAAACATTTTTCTATGTGTTTACAAACATTTACGAACAATGTTTGTAAAAGAAAGTAGAAACTTTTACGAACTTTTTAATGGATCAATACGATTTACGAGCATTTCGTAAGTCCGTAGTGGGAACACAAACATTTACAAACTACTTTTACAAAATATATTTTTCTGAAATAGAGGAATGTAGACATGGTTCACACATAGTGAACCTTCAAACGATGCGAATTTTCTATTTGGTTGCAAGGAGGTAGTTCATGAAATAAAAAGAGAAATATTAATTCAGCTCTTTCCGAACAAGGAAAAAATTTACATCGTATGGAGTTTCATTGTGTGCGAACTATACCCATATTCCCCTATGAAGTTTCTGAATAATGATGCTATTTCAATGAAAAATGAATATTTTCAGTATCCCAAATGGTTTGATATAATCAACTTTTTTCGAATTGGTTGCTGTCATGACTGTTTGGTGGGTTTATTGTTGTGGGGTTATTCTTGATTATTTGTTTTTATTTTTGCGGAAGCAATAAGCATCTTATTAATGTCAAAATAAATCCTAACATACGCATGTTTTAAACAGTTTTCAATTTTAGATAAGTTTTCTGTATTGTGAATCAATTCTACTATTTTTTTTTAACTGAGATTCATAAAATCTTGCTTCTGTGGTCCGAGGTGAAATGAGACCTCGTCAGATCTGGCTCAAAATATGCATGTACACGTTTCGTACTATAAGCACTTCTGGAGAGAGAACGAAGAGAGATATCAAGAAGCGATTCTCGGCACCAGACCTAAAAGAGTTCAAAATTTGAATTTTAAAATTCTCATATCTCCGGTTCAATTCTCAGAATTTGAACCGATTTCATTCGATTTAATCGAAGGTCGGATTAATCGAAAAATCGACTTTCGAAAATTCGATGTCGAATATCTCGGAACTTCCATTTTCAATTTTAATTAAATTTTAGTATGTTGTAGCTGAGGTCAAGAGCTTTCCGACGTCGAGTAGCTCTACCCCAACCCGAGATATAAAGGGCAATAACCTGACCGGACCGTATCTCCGGTATTTATGAAGCGATTTCGGTGAAATTTTAATATTTTGAATCTGAGACGGAGATCTAATAAGATCCTACGATTGATCGCATCCGTCCTTTCCTCACCCCACTGTACTCCGACCGTACCCTTACTATATTAAAATTGACCGGATTCTATCTCTAATGTTTATTAACCGATTTGAATGAAATTGTTTTTCTTGTTTTAATTAATGGGGCTCGGGAAATCGTCGGAAGTAGAAAATCACTCAGAGAAAATGCATCAACTTTTCCAGAGCTTTCGGCTCAGTCTCCAAGCCTTTAAATTCTTCTCTGAGTTCCGTTCAACTTAAAGACTTGACCAGTGATGCAGACTTGGAGTCTAATCCGAAAGCTTTGGAAAAAGTTGATGCATTTTCCCTGAGTGATTTTCCACTTGCGACGATTTCCTATAGATTTTTTTTCTTTTGTTGACCTTCCGTTCTCAAACAAATTAAAATAGAAAATTACCAGTGATGAGGCCAGGTAAGCTTATGGTAGCTGAGATTCTTTACAGGCAACCTCGGAATGATTGCAACTCGGGGTGCTTCCAATTCGAAATACCTGAAAGTTAGGCATTTTTGACAGTCGAAACGGATAAAATAAGTTTGAAGCGATTCTTTATCCCCAAAATTCAAATAACAAACGAATTTTCGAGTATATAGAGTTGCAAGTACTCCGAGGTTTCCTGTAAAGATTCTCAGCTACGATAACCTTACCTGGGCTTATCACTGGTTTTATTTTTTTGTACATTCCGAGAGAAGTCATTTTCTTTATTTTTGCAAAAAAAAAATGCTGTAAATTTAGAGTAAATATATAGTTGAGAATTTACTGTTAATGATAATCTTTTTTCCGTATGGTGGCACTATTATCTCCCGAGGGTGGCGCAGGAAACTGTTCCCAAATTTTAGTTCTCAAACTTTTAGTCAAAAGCTTCAATTATATGGAATTTAAAGTCAGATTTATTTTTCATTTGGTATTAGTTGAGATAGTATTTAGATCACTTTTAAAGGTCTTAGGAACTCTCACACAACCTTCAACATAAAATTCTGCTTACAAGCATTTTAAATGCGCAATAAAAGGCTTGTGAAAGATTAGTCATATAAGACAGCTATTATTGCTTCTTGGGATGGTATTTCCTATGAAACTTTGAAGGAATATTTCAAGATAGGAACTCTTAAGTTTTCAAGAATAATGCAGCTTGGAAAATTTAAAGTAGGGGAAAGTACTCTCCCTTCGAACGTTTATGCCTTTGAATAATGAGAATTTTCTTTTAGTTTTCCTAAGAAACTTACACATTTCTATTAAATATTAGTTGGTTTATCATCAATTGTTGATAATTACATAATAAATATGTGTAAGTCTCTTAGGAGAAATAAAAGAAACTTCACATTATTCTAAGGAATGAACGTTCGAAGGGAGAGTACTTTCCACTACGAGAAGGTTTTGCAGCTTCGTTATGTTGCAGCTGCGTAGAAGTTGATTTTTTTCCAAACTACTAAATGAATTTCATACATAGTCACGTATTCTAATAACTAGTCCCACACATCACATGTCTTGACAAATTTGGGAGCCTAGTGCTTTTTTCCTGGGTTCAAGAAGCAAAAATTAAAAAGAAGACGGGCCTAAAATCGTAATTCTGATGTTGAAAATTGCAATTATTGGGAATATTTATAGAAGGTTTAACGAAAATTTCTATCTCGAATGGGGTCGTTTTATACGTGGAGGAAAATTCACAAAAATTACCACCTTTGCAGCACAGGAAAACTGAATTTTGCAGCTCCGTAATAACATCTGTCAAAATTCTTGACCACCATCTTTGAGAATTCCTCACTGTTATCAATTACATTGTGCACGCCGCTTTGGAATTTTTGATCCATCAGAGATATCACTGAATAGTTCACAAGAAAATTGGGATATTAAATAATTTTTATGAAAAATTCGGTGAAAAATACAAACTTTGGTTTGTCTAGCATTCAAATCTTAAATCTTGAACACCTTTTTCAGTACGAAGCTGCACAACTTCCCCCTAAAATCCTTTTTTTTTCAATATTTGATGAAAAGGTGAATTGATTTGTTTTAGACACAAGATTTATGACAATTCTCGTCGCACAATCTGAAAGGTATAGAAAAACATGTTATTTTCATCTAGTTCTGCGTCATGCAACATCTTTTAGTTATTTGTTCCGATATAGTCTGAGTCATAAAAAGCCAAAAGCAATATTTTTCAATTCCAGCACTTCTTGTTCTTCTTTATTTCCTTCCATTTTTGTGGCATTGACCAAAAACAGGAAGTGATCAAAGGGAAATGTCTGGAAAATGTTTTCCCACACTTATGATGCCATCAGAAGAATTAAACCACACTCGAGAGGAAGCTTTTCCCAGTTATGGGCAATCAATATGAGTGTCCAAGCAGTAATAGTAAAAGAACAATTTCGTTGAATCACTTCATGAATTGAACATGATGTGAATGGTTGAAGAGACTGCAATAGCAATTTCTCTAAGTGGAAGAAATGATGTTGTTAATTTAGTTTAACTAATTTTTATCGCTTGTGCAACAAAAGAACTTTTTTTTCGCCCTTCCGATAATGAGGTTTTTCTTTCCTCGTATATTTTTTCCTTATGAGACATTCTTGAGAAAATAAATCCGGAAGAATGGGAAAGAATATTGGCTAAAATTAAATTTGATGTGACTCCGTGAAAATTGCTAACAAAACCAATCAAATATATTCCCTTGTAGGGAAAAAATCTCGTACATAGCGTTAAGAGTTATGGAAAAAGGAGTCTCTGGAGAGAAATTTTTCTCCACTTGGAAGCACTCCCCAAAATCTGCAGATAACGACACATCATTTCAATAATACTTTTTACATTCCCCTTCTAAGAACTTCAATATTTTTGTTTCCATGCTCCATAAAAAAAATTCTCCGCTGTATTTATCAAATAGAAATTGGAAATGCAAATTACAGCGATTGTATATTGTTATAAAAATTGTGACATTTTCAACAGAAACTTTTTGATAAAACGACAAGAAAAAAGAAAAATAATGGGCTTCCCATGCGATGCTACTGGAAAAATTTATCACTCACTCAGTCAGACAAGTCTTCTATCAACAATTTTCCAGCACCCCTCCAAGATAGAGCAAAAGAAAAAAAAGACTCAAAGCTTTGAAGATGTAATTTCTGTTTCAACCCTCCTGGAAAAAAAATGAAGTGGAATGATGAGAGAAGGATCTTGTGAAGGATGAATGAGGGTAGCCCAATGGGCCACACTGAGAAGGAAAAAGTTTGAACAAAACAGTTTAATAATTGAAAGTTTTGCAATTTTACGATTGAAATGGCAAACACTGCAAATGGATTTATGATTTCTTTCCCTTAGCAATTTCACTGTCCTTTTCACTAACACTTTTTCCACATCAAATATTCACATTATAGGGGATTCGTTTTTCCTTCACTTCCCACATTTCTACCTTTTTCTTTTATAGCCAGCCATTCTCGTGTTTTAATTTACCATCAGCCCTGCACTATACCTGCAGAATGCTTTATCTCGAAAAAAACTTCAGCGTTGGAAGTCATTTTACTTTTTTTTCAGTTCAGTTCAGTTTCATGATGAAATTCCTACTCTATAAAAGGGTTCAGCTGGAAAATGTACTGTTAATCCCACCAAGGATTTTCCTTATCGTCAATATTGAGCTCACTGAGCTTCTGAGCTTTTCTGACTTAAACATTTAACATAATCTGGAGCTTCTTAAGCTCACTCAGAGAAACTTCCTCCTGCCTCCATTTTCTTGTGATTTTCATTGGAATTTTCGTCCACATTCACATTGATGACTACGTTTATACGATTAGAAATCTCTGATTAAAAATCTCTCATTAAAGGCGTCTACACATTGGGAGCAATTTTTGTCAAAAATTGCTTTTTTGAAGGAAATTCCCTGCAGCGTTGTAGGTGAAAACGTCAAATTTCTGTCAAAAACGCAATTTTTGACGAAAATTGCTCCCAATGTGTAGACGCCATAAGAGTGAAGACCTCTACACATTGGGAGTAATTTTCGTCAAAAACCGCATTTTGACAGAATTTTGACGTTTTCACCTACAGCAGTGCAGACAATTTCGTTCAAAAACACATTTTTTGACGGTAATTGCTCCCAATGTGTAGAGGCCTTAATCCCAATCTGACTCAATTTTAGTCAAAAGAATTTGGAATTTTCTGGCTCCAACACACTTTTTAGATCAGAAAAATTTCATGAGTGTCTCATTCTTTCGGACTCCAAATTGAGCTGAACTAAATTTAATTTGGCGTGATGCTCAAAAGAATAAGAAGAGTGCAAAAGAGAACGATAGACATATGGGAGGTGGGGCTACTTTGAGCTATAGTGTTGCATTGTTATACGATTTTTTTCACAAATTTCTAAAGGAATTTTTGCTTGAATTTTTGTGTTAACATGATGACCAGTTTAATTTAGAAATAGGGGAAAGGCTCATAATTTTGTCCAGTTTCTTATTTTGGACACTTTGAGGATAACATTGGACACTAAAAATAAATTGATTAAAATGATGGATTTTTATTACAATATTTGATGAATAATGAATTCTATCTAAATATTTGTTCTTTTTGGAAAATTTTGACACTAAATACGTTAAATTTTGAATATGATTTGAGTTGAAATTGCTTTGTTGAAAATTCAGTGTGAGCAATTGCTTACGAGAAATATGACAGAACTTTGTGTTTACAGTCGAGTCTCCTAAATTCGAACGCTCGGGGGGTATTTTTGACATTTCTTACCTCCCAAATTCGAACGATTTTTTCAAAACCAACGAAATTTATGTGAGATTAAATTGTACTTTGAATCAAATTTCCGTACTTTCTCACAAGTCTCAATGGTATCATACTTCCTTTTCATTTTGTACGATCATAATGTATGTAAACATTCAGGAAGAAGCACATAAATATGCTTTTCATTCATACAGAATACGAATTTTTTAACATAACCCCACAATTGACATTTTGAATCCAAACGTCGTTCGAATTTGAGAGATTCAGATTTAAGAGACTCTACTGTACTTCTCTCTTATTTAGCTGTGAAGAAGTACTAACAATGTTTCTTCGCCTTTTTTAAGTGATATTATTGAATATTCATTGAAAATTGTGTTGATTCACGTTAGTGGTGATTTGTACATTCGACCTGAAGTGATATTTTCCTTGCGAATTAGATTTTTCGTGTGAAAAATAGAAAATTTTCTAAGACATTCACCAGTGAGGTGATGGTTCTTATTTTGGACAGGTGTTTTTCTCATGAAATTTCGTGAAGTTTTAGCTTTTGTGATGACTATGTTGGACAAATCTGGAGAAACAAAGGAGCATCATCTCTACGAAAGAGATGTAGCAAGAAATGCCTTGAAAGGCTCCCGGAAAGGTCAGGGAATGAGCGAATCCGCACGTACTTGGAGTACCGAAGTCAACTCACTTTAATGAATGAAATGGAAAATTTCCGGGCTTCTTGTGACATTCTACGTTTCCCTTACATGAACAGGAAGAGGACTTGGTAAGATTGGTTCATGAAATGGAGAACAATGGGTATCCTATTGAGTCGGATTAGCTGTCCAAATTTACAGACAAATTGGCCAAATTAATAACCAAGTTGTCCAAAACAAGAGTCAAATTCACCTCTACATATCAATTCATTTTTAAACGTATTAAAACTAATTTTAGAAAAAATAAGATGATAAATAGCTTGCTAAGTTTCTAAACAATCCTTCTGAAAAGAGAGTAACAAGAAATGTCAATTAGTATTGAAAATATCGCACTTCAAACTTGGAATATCGATGCTTAGATGCAGACTGGACCAAATTATGAGCCCTTACCCTAGGCGAAAAAATCATATTTAAATGTAGCTACACAGTTCGAAATTGTCCCACCACAATTAACAAACATTATAAGAAAAAAAAGCGATGTGAATTTCGACTTTATGAAATTTTCCTGACCTAAATAGTGTGCCGAAGGCATAGCAAAAGACATTCCAATGGCGCCTAAATGAAAGGAAAATCTTTCTCCTGAACGATTATTATTCAGCACATGACTGTTCTCAAGTACATCTACATAATCGGCTTTTCCTTTATTGGTTCCTGCGACGACTGTTTTGTGGTTCTGGGACAGGAGGAGAATTGTAGAAAACAACCGAGACAAGAACTAACATAAAGAGAAGTCGATAATGCAGAAGCACTACAGTCAATTCAATTCAATTTGAAGTTTGCCTGAAGATAAAATACTGTCCCTATTTAAGGCTATACAAAACTCATCATAAGTTTTACTTTTGCTTAGTTTAATGTGGTATAAAATTAAATTAAGTCAATTAGGGGAAGTTAGGCATGGTTCGCACGTTTTCTCGAAGTCCAGATAAGATTTTTTTAAAGATTTTTTTCTGAATAAACTGTGAAATGGACAGTAGATTACGCTACATTAGACGCTACATTACGCTACAGTAGATTACGCTCTGATCTTTTGGGTTTCTGTATGTGCCTGATCCATTGACACAAAATCTCTGATATTTCCTGGACAGGAAAATGAAAAAAGCATGACGATATGTGCGAATCTTGCCTATGGAGCCAAGGTTCAACCTATAGGTGGTATAGGTTCGTCATTGCATTTTTTCCTAGAATAGTTTTTCCTCCCAATTAAATATTTTTTACCGATTGCTAGATTAAAGAGCCATGAATCCGTGAAAACCATCATTTCACTAAAAGACTGTCCCTAAAGCATTTTTTTGCCATTTATCTGAAGCACTAGTTTTATTGCATTTGAATGTCGACAAATCGACTAAAATGTGAGGATTTCGAATGCTACAACATAAAAAATTTATCAGCTCAATTTTCTCGATCTCTCTGAACCCCTTCTTCATCTCTTCCTCCCTTTGTTTTCCTCATTGAGGTTAGGTTCTGATTTTCAAGCTGCTGGAGTTACCTAATAGGTTGCCGAACCATAACACTTTCAGCGGTTCAACCATTACGCAATGTAGTATTTGCGAGTTTTTCGCCAGTAGGGAAAAACTTCCTCCGATGCAAAACATTATTACGTAAATATCAACCCACATTAACCCTTCATCTATTGGTGTAAGTGGTTTTCTTCTGAAAATGAACTTAGCTGTAAGAAATCACACGAAATGTGCTCCATCAAAATTACCAATTTTGGGCCAATTTTCTATTTATGATCCTAGACCCTAGGAAAAAAGGGTTAGACTGCCTATTTTTGTACTAAAAGATGTGTTTTATAATTACTTATATTATGGCTACGAAATTAGGATTTATCTCTTTCCCAATAAAGAAAAAAATCGGATTGTTCGACTTCCCCTACAGTTTTTTTTTTAATTTTTTAAACGTATATTGTTCAGAATTCCTTTTTAAGTTTATAGGAAGGCTATTATAATGACATGTGCTAAGAAATTGTTTTATTTGCTAAAAAATTGTCTAAATCAGACATTCACATCTTTGCACGGGGCGGGACTCGAACTCACAAGTGTGAGAGTCGAGTCAGATATCTCATCCGCCCAAGAGCCAACGCTCTTGCCTATTTCACCACTGAGATCCCCTACTGTTCTAATGAAAAATGAACTTGTTTTTTTTACCACTGTACTGTTACCAAATGCTTCTGCATTATTGACTTTTTTGATTCGGTTCTTGTCATGTTTGGTAGTTTTAGAACACAGTGACGACTGAGAAAAATAGTCGGCAGGTACTAAAACAGAGAAAAGTGGATTTGCATTATCCATTTTTCTTGACGTTATTTCAGAGACAAATCACAGATTTGACCACTAAGGAAGGGACGTTGAAGCGTCGAAAGCTCTGGCAAAGAATTTTGTGTTTTCCTGTCCTGAAAGGATTGTACCCCATGACGGATCCGGAGGCAGTTCATTCAGTTCATCTCCTTGACTTCCTTATAACCTCAAATTTTACATTTTGAATTCAACCGTCGGTCGTTCATATATGAGGAGTTCATATTTAAGTAAATTTACTGAAACATTTCCAAACGGTTTTGAACCGGTAATGAACCGATAACTAATTTTTAGACAAAATTCAATAAATTTATTCCTGAGGTATATTTTGTGTAATATCTTGAGTGATGTATAAATCGGTTCAAATCGGTTGTGAACTGATAATGAACCGCTTATGAACCGATAAGTAATATTATTTGTCCGAAAATCAATTTTATTACTCTTTAAACTATTTTGTGGGATCTTTCGAGTGGTTTACAAATAAGTTTAAATCGATTTAGAACCGGCAAACGGTAAATGATGCGAAGGGACTTTTGAGAGATAGCATCTAACATAAGTGTCACGAGTTCGAGCAATTCGCATAGCCTTGGACGCTTTGCCACCCCTTTATTTAGCTGAAAAGATCTTGTATTTTATTTAAATACAGCAAAGTGTGCTAATCCGGGCACTTCGCTATCTGGATCGTTTATGTCTAATCTACTTAAAATAATAGTTTTATTATCATTTCCATAATATTGTCACTACAGTAACATAATCTAACTATTCAAGTTTGTGAAAAAGCAAAAATAATATTTTTATCCATTAAATAAGTCATTTTAATCTTGTGTCAGCTGGGTTCTTCACTAAAAATTTTCTAGCAGTGATATTTTCGCTAATGACAGCTGATTGATTGAAAACATTTTTTGTTTTTTTCCTTGTGAAAAAAGTATTTTAAATCCAAATGTTTAAATAAAAGTGAATTAGCGAAAAGGCGACCCAGTTAGTGCATGCTGACTTTTTTCAGTATTATCATTATTTTATAAATTTTCTTTAATATTTTTGATAATTTTTTTTATATTACGTTTCTGAATGAAACAGTGAATAATTCTATGGATTTAGAAAAAGTAAAAAAGATTTTCATCAGTACAAAAACAAAGGTTTAAGTAGCACTCTTCGGAAAACGATCCAGTTACCTCACTTTACTATAATTATTAAATATTTATTTTATTGTGAGTGTCTTTACCCTATTAGCAAAAACTTGTGCTATAAATTTAAATTCAAATTGCAATTTAGGAAAATTCGTTGCTATTCCACAACAAAATTGTCCCACTTCTGCAATGAATGAGTGTGCAAATTATGAAAAGCCAGAATTCCTATTGTATCTTCTTGCTTTTCTCTACGTAGATATCCATCTATCAAAGCTGCGACAGAAGAAAAAAAAATCTGGTGGAAATGTTTGAGAAAAGGATCGCACAATAAGAGAAGTACTCGCGTTTTTGGTGACTTGAAAATTGTAAGGGAGAGGCATTGAGTGGGAAAATCGTGGAAAAGTGGAAAGTTGCGCGAGATGATTCAGTGGCGGAAATTGAAAGAGTAAAATAAGGCTATGATGGAAGCTATAGAAAAAAATTGTAAAAAGCTTGAGAGAAATTGCTCCAAAAAGTCCTTTTCCTTCTTTTTTTTTTTACTACGTCGTCGCTTCAATTTTGTGAATTGAAGAGTGTGTACTTCACATCCTGACAATAAATTCCCTATGTTGGTTATTAAAGATCCACTTTTTTTTACTCTCCTCAATCTCGTTTATCCTTTTGCGATGGAGGATGGCAAAGAAAAGAGAAAAATTTTCGTGTGTGTGAATTTAGTGTTGCTTTCACAAGTGAATTGCAGATAAATTGAATTTTCAGCACATGTAATTTGTTCTTGAAGGTGGAATTCACCAAACTTATAAAGCATTCACAACTTTCTGTATTTACCATTTTGAGGCAGATGTTTGCAAGAAGGAGGTAACAAGGACGAGTTCCTTCAGTATATAAATTTGAATAAGTCGAAATTATTTCTCTGCGAAAGTTGTTTCAGCTTAAAAAATTCATTTCACTTTTTTTTTTCCTTTAACCCCCCAATGTACAAATTCCCTGGCAGGAAGTATATTCTTCCACTTGAATTTTTCCACAGCATTGTTATTCGCCATTGTTTACAAGAAATTCCCGAAGTGCTCTTGCCTTCTTTTATTTCACGACCAAGTGGATGTTTCTTTTTTTTCGTTCCTATAAGGCTCCCACTTACAAATGTTATGTATGTAAGATGCTCAGGTAGGATGTTGGAAATATTTATGAGGTATCAGATATGTCTGTGCTATCTCTATCTCTCTCTGCTTCTGGGAGATGTTCATTTGAACCTCCCCAAGAACACCAAAGAATCTCCCGCCAGAATCCTTGACACAAAAGGATAACGACTTTGTTTTCCGGTGAATACATTTTTTCCTATTCAATATCCCATAATCGTTTTACGAAACCATTGTGGCGATACCCTTTTTTTACTGTTCGTATACACAAATCTTCACTATTTCAGCACCCATCCACCCACAATGAACGTGCTGGAGTTCCAGGGCAATTAAGAGGCCAGTGCCCTAATACATATCCTACGAAAAAGGGATATTCATTGATGTTTTCTCTATACGGAAATTTCTTCTGAAAGCACTACTCAGTGAGTCCCATATGCCAACCGATTTAGCCCTGAGCCCGATTTAGCAGTAGCCCTGAGATCTAACCCTTCTCTTACCACAATATTACCTTATTTTTACCCGAAATAATTCGGAGAAAGCGCGCTACCTTCGGACGACTCAAACTTCGGACAATTCAATTTTTTTTCTCTATTTTCCTTATGGATTTCACTCATAGTTCTTTTCCGAAAATTTGAAGCATTGGACTACCCAAGAAGCAAAATAGCTGTCTTACAGACCCAAAAGTCTTCCGAAGGTACCGCGCTTTCCCCTACATCGGAACTAATCTAAAACGCTAATCTTTCGAAAATTCTGCTAAGTAGACTTAGGTATTTTTCTTACGTTTTACTGACGTCAGTAAAACTTGATTTATCAAAAAACTCAATTTATCTTGCGGCAATATTTTAATTCTCTGCTTCTGAATCCCTTGCTGAATTGACATAGGGGAAGGCGTTCAGGCTTCGGACATACTCTAGCTTCGAACACTACATGCTTTTCTCGTTTTTCCCATATTTTTTAATGAATCTGAATAATGAATTTAAATAAAAATATTTTGACAACCTGAAGATCCTAATAACACTGTCGATCACTGATATCATTCCCTTATTATACCCTAATTACTAGGTCCTCAACTGATTTTTGAATTATTTTTGTTCAGTGAAAGAAGGAAAATTTCTGGAGAAATACAAAAAAAAAGTTTATTCAAACCGATATTTTATATCGATAAGCCAAGGTGTCTTGGGACCGAAACCATTTATCATCCCAATTTTGTATTTATTCGAAATTAGCCAAATGTAGTTCTAGAGTGATAAGCACCATTGATCGGGTCATGTGATAAATCGGAAGGGGCCATGTCTTGGGAATACAGCGGGGGTGGTAGTACATCCCAATTCAGCGTTTTGATATTGATCTGGACCTGACCATAAAAGTGCAATGCCACAAGGAGTTGTCGTAATACAATATTACTCGATCGTCTCTCTCACCCATTCCAACCGTTCTTTGAGGAATTTATGGTTAAAATTAATTACCTGTTATCAATAACGATATCCATTGTCAGTTTCAGCAGCTTGTATTGTATGATTCCCATTTGATCCCTTTAAAAGCGGGGAATTTTCGTCTTCCTCAAAAAATTTGAGTGTCTCGTAAATTTTAATGCTTCACCGGGAGAAAGCTATGATACTTTAGATTTGATATATTCGGATCATAAGCATTGCTCATTGCCTGTACTAATTCAATGCTGGAGACTATTTCTAAAACTATTGTTTTTTTTTTTTGGTATTCTTGTTTGATTTTCAGTCAAGCCATGCAGCACTGATTGTCCTATATTATGATTTTTACTTACACATAGAAATGCTTGAAATTACCTTTTCGATTTATGTTTAATGTACTCTAAACCAATCTACACATCTTCTTCAAGTAATGCTTGCAGATCGGCTCTGTCAATTATTTTTGGTCCTTCTGCCTTCTTTTTCGGAATCGCTATTTCTGAAACATTTTAACCGATTTTCTCAAGTAGTTTTCGATGAAGTATGTTCTCCGTAGGTCTCCTTAGTCAAATGACATGCTTTACTTGATTTTTTCTCATGTTAAAGTCATAAAGTAGCACTCCCCGTAAATGCTGCACAAATCTTATCATCTTTGTGGTTAGTAAAACATTTTTGAGTTGCGATATCTGAAGGTATAGTGACTGGATATTATTGATAGCTTACTACTGCTTTGTAGAAATTCTCAAATTAGTCGAGAACCCAATATTATCCAATTGGTCATATTGTTATTTTTTTCACTCACTACTCCATTCAGTTAATTAAATGAACCCATGGGAAGGTGAGGTACTTCAACGCAGTTAAACTGTTTATCAAAACTGATTAGCAAAACAAATACAAACCATATTCATACTAACTATATCGCTTTAGTTTCTTCAAATTTCAAAGGTGCCCCAATACAAAAGTCTCCTACTTAATTAGCAAAGTACTCTAAAATCAATACCAGAGGGGGATGAAAATCAATACGAAAAATAGGATGAAAATACCCTAAAATCAATACGAAAACTGGGATAAAAATATCCTGAAATCAATACGGGAAATGGGATAAAAACACCCTAAAATCAATACCAAAATGGGATAAAATTAATACCACAATACCCTAAAATCAACACTAAGGAGGTATTGATTCCAAAGAATATTTTTTAATCATTACGTAAATGGGATAAAATCAATACCGAAATACCCTAAAATCAATCCCAGAGTGGGATAGAATCAATCCCAAAATGGGATAGAATCAATCCCAGAGTGGGATAGAATCAATACCAGAATGGGATAGAATCAATACCAGAATGGGATAGAATCGATACCAAAATGGGATTAAAATCAATACCAGAATGGGATAGAATCAATCCCAGAATGGGATAGAATCAATACCAAAATGGGATAGAATCAATACTCATTGCGATTGAAATTCAATGATTTTATGGTATTAAATCAATGACAGAGATTTTCTTGAATTTAATCCCAAAATACCCTAGAATTTAATACCACGAGGTATTGGAGCCCTTTTAATACCAAAAGTATCCCAAAAAAGTATTGATTCTAGGGTATTTTTTTTCTCTGTGGAGTGTATTTGGTGTTCGCCAGGTGGTAAAAGTGGTCATCCTAAGAGGAAAACACTTTTTTGGTCTTGCCCAGAGCTTTCGGTCCCAATATGAACCTTCTTCAGTGGTCGACTAAATTATGTTTTTGCAGCTTTTCACACAATTTAGTCGACCACTGAAGAAGGTCCATATTGGAACCGAAAGCTCTGGGCAAGACCAAAAAACTGTTTTCCTCTTAGGGTGACCACTTTCCCACTGGCGAACACCGTATACACTCCCTATAAAGAAAATCACAAAAGTTCCCATTATTAGATTAAAATGACAAAATGTTACGAACATTTTTTCTGCAAAGAGCAAAAATGCTCGTCAAGTCATCATGTTACGTAAAGCGTTTGTAAATAAAAGTATACAAACTTACGAACCTTTGACACTGAAAAAAATATTTCGGAAAATTGTTTGTAAATGTTTGTGAATTTCTATTGGGGACTTACGAAATGCCCGTAAATCGTATAATCTACAAACAAGTTCGTAAAAGTTTGTACTTTTTCACAATTTTTTGGTCATTTATAACATGATAACCTTAAAAGCATTTGTCCGTCTGGCAAAAAAATACAAACAAATGACAAAATTTTACGAACTTTTTTGTGTGTTTACGAAGACAAATGCTAGTCAAATAATTATATTACGAACAATGTTTGTGAAAATGTACAAGCTTCTACGAACTTGTTTGTGAGTCACACAATTTACAAACTGTTCGTAAATTCCCAGTAGGAATTTACAAACATTTACGAATAATTTTAAGGAATATTTTTCTCAGTGTATAAAAATTTTTTATCAACCAATCAGCTAATTTATAAAAGATGTATATCCTGATTTATTAGTGCACATTTTTTTGTGGAAATTATTCAACAATTAACTTCCATGTTTAGGGAATAAAATCTAAAACATGTTACCCCTTGAATCTCTAACCGTCTCATTCGAAATGCACACTCTGTGTGTGATTTATTTATACATCGTCCATGGAAATATTTATTAAAAGACTGAAGTGTAACATGGTGAAAAACGACGAAAATGTATTCGCACGATATTTCGCTATAAATTTCCCAACTACCACCAATCTAAATACTTAAATATAAATTTAAAACATTTCCACACACCAAATATAATGGAAAAATCCATATGGTAAAACCCTTAGCTGGGAAATTCACAATGTCCGAGGAGTGCTGAAGTCAAGGCTGAAGTTATGAAATGAGGAAAAATTGTGGCTATGATTTATCCAAAAAAAAAAGAAAAGTGAGTATGAGGGTTTATGGGCAAGGAACATGGGAATCACTAATGAACTTTTAATAAACGCAATAAATTGTGAAAAGTTGTTTGCCCGAGGAAACCATACTAATTGACTTATGCATGTTTGTGCCTATAAATTTTGCTCTTGAGAGCTAGGCCCCCCCCCCACGCGATTCTGTGACAAAGTGAATTTTTCACTGATAATGGAGTGCCAAGAAGTGGATTAATTTAATTCTCGCGCACTCGAGATGTTTTTCCCGGGGTACTTAACGTGAAAAATATCCCCAAGAATTATTTTCACCAGGCGGCTCCACTTGCTGTGGAGGCGCCTGGTACGTGAGTTCAATTTTGTGGATTTTCTGATAAATCCAACAAAATATTTCATAGCTACACCATCGGCTATTTTTGCTATGTTCGCTGAAAAGTTATTTATCAAAAAATTATCCATTTCATTCTCTCTTGAGCTTCCCCGAGCTTTTGGTCTTTTATGGGCTTTGAAAGTGGTTTAGCGACAACAGTGTATTGCATTTAACTTCCTCCAATTCATAGCTTTCAATTGCTAAGAATTCTCAGACATTAACACTATGAATATTTAATAAAAATAAAATATTTTAAATAATAAATTTCCAATACAAAGTTTGAACAAGTGAAATTGATTATGAGAGGCTTTTTGAATTATAAAGTTTAAATTTTCTCGAAAGTTAATTATGCATGAAATATTTCATGAAATCTACAATTTACGCGAAAGTTTGCAACTTTAAATAAAATTTGATATTCCTGTCTGTCAGCTCTGACGATGCATTCGATGATGTGGTGAATACAATTATTCAGTTCGAGAGTTGACCATTTGGTGGAGACCAAGAGACGTGCGGTATTTTGGGGGTACATGACTCTCTTTTGGGTTAAAACTCGCCAGTTTCTGTCTGGTACGCATGTGAAGCAGCAAAAGCGAAACTAATTGTTCAATTTGTCATTCAACGACTTCATGTATGAAGACTTGAGCGTCAAATCTCATTCAGGAAATGGAGAATTTGCATGTGTCACTGGGGCTTGTCTTTTTTTTTTATTCCCTGATCTCCCCTTATGGTCATCCAGGAGAATGTGACAATAGCAGAAAAAATCACTATCGCATGGTCAATTGAATCCTGAGACTTTTGTTACCAAGCCACAGACAAAGTAATGGAGTTGTAGGACCCATCGTACATTTCAATTTACCTCCTCTCATACATAAAGAGATAATTGCTCATCCATCCATTTCAGCACACTGTCCTGAACTTTCTTCCTGGCATTTTTTTTTCCTGGCACACAGAAAGAGATAAATTCCTCTGCAAATATCACATTTCCCTTTTCGGATATCTCTCCTTCTTAATGGGTTATTTATTTTGTGTAAATATCATCAAGAGCAACTCAACTTTAATCCAATTTATACCCACATCACGTCCCAACAATATTTCTTCTGTATATGTCTTTTTTTTCGCAAAGTCCTTTCTTTTTGTCCCTCCTTGTCCTTTGATCGGGATGTGGTTTTTTTATGGATGATCTTTTACATGTGCTGCTATTCCAATGGAAAATGAATATGTTTTTTAACAATATACTGCTTTCAATTTCTTCTGCATTATCGACTTTTCTTTGTTTTGATTTCTGTCCTGACTGTTTGGCGGTTTTAGAACACGTCAAGGACTGCGGAAAACAGTCATGCTCATGACAAGAACCCCAATAAAGAAAAGTCGATAAGGCAGAAGCACATGAGAACAGAGATCTACAAAAAAAATGTTCAGTAGGGGAACTCTGTAACGATATGACAATGTCATATGACAAATTTTCATGATAAATTCAGCGATAGGACAACATTACAAGTCAGTAAACATCGAATAGCCATTACAAGGAACTCTATGAAGCTTTTTCTAACTGATAATAATCTGTTTTCTATTAAATTTTTCCGAATTTTTCACATAAAAATTTCTAATTATGTCACATGACATTGTCATACTGTTACTGAATTCTGTTTGACAGATTTTATCCACTCCTTAGTGAAAGGACTTAGAAAGGACTTTGTACTTACTTTATGGTGCTATTCCAGTGCAAGATGAAAATGAGAAATTTTGCTCCTGTACTAAAAGAAATGTAAAGTCATGTACTAAAAAATGTACAGGAGAAAGATTCTTCTTTTTAGCACTCTATTGTTTTGAAGTGCTTCCAAATAATCGACTTTTACTTGTGTTGGTTCCTGTCATGACTCATACCCCAGTTCTAGCTGTGTTCTAAAACGAGTCGTGACAGGAACCAACACATAGAAAAGTCAGCTAGATGGAAGTATCAATCTATCAGTTTAAAGTGCTAAAAATCAACTTCAACATTTGAGCAAAATTTAAGTTTCATCAGCTGTTTTGATGGTCTTCACACAAGCCATTAGTGACCATGATATTTAAATTAAATTAAAGATTAAATTTTCCTCTTGGACATTTCTTTTAGTACATGACTGTCCTAATCAAAGGATGAATAAGTGGCTGTCACAGTAAACCGTGAGCGACATTCGGCAAAATAGTGCCAATCTGGAGCTAAAAATCGGAAGATCGGTACTATTTTACTAATGGATCGACAGATCGGCACAATTCGGCCAGAGATCGACAGATTGGCACGAGATCAGCAGATAGGCATCATTTTTGGAAGAAAGCGACAAATCGGCACGGGAGTAAACCGCGAGTGGTATAGTTATCTACTCCTTGGTCCCTAATGCACTTTTGCATAATGGACTTCTTTTTAGTGTAGGTTTTGTCATGACTGTTTTTCCCAGTCCTTATCGTGTTCCAAAGCCACCAATAGTCATGTCGTGATAGCAATCGAATTAAAGTAAAGTCTATTACGTAGGAACACAGCACAACAGTCAAGTACTAAAAAATATTCAGAACAAAAGATTTTCAATTTATATTGGAATAGCACAATTAGTTCTGTTCTTTTCTCGCTCTGCGCAAAGGTATGCAAAATTTGTGTACGAACTTATACACGGAAAGTTTGACATTACGTCATTTTTGATAATAATTTCCTACTTAGTCATTCCTGATTTGAATTTCAGATGGCAAATTCTTTTCTTTGATGGTTATTCCATATAACTAAATGCAGTTTGTAATGAACTTATGTAAAGAATTTTAATTCAGTAACCGCTAAAAGTCGTGGTAAGTCTGTTTGTGCTCCCTTATTAGATTTTTTTAAAATTATTTTTATAAATCATCCATTAAATTGGAAAGAGCTAATTATAAAATATGAATAGTATATCACCAGTATACGTAAATGGATTGCAAACAATATTTTCTCAATTTCATTTACTGAAAACACATTATTAACCCTTATAATGACACTTATTGAGAAATTAATTAGTTTTAACTCAATAACTTCATTTTAATAATTCACAGGATATTAAAATTCTTAAAAAAAATGACGAAATTGAGTAAAACGTTAACACTTTGTAACAAATAAAAGATGATATTGCTTACCTTTAAAACCCATACTAAGTATACTTAGTTAAGACCTTTGATTAATTAAGGATTTTGGACGAAACATTTTTTTTAAATTTCTCATACCACTTTTTTATCTTTCGAGTACTTAGCATAAAATACACGTTGCATACAGCGCTGTTACTTTGTCTGCAATCAGGCTTTTTTGTTAACTCCAATTGGAGCCAAACAATTTAAAGAAGTGTTTGAGGAACAAAATAACATGTTTTGACACTCATGGATCACGAATAACATATGCGTCAAAAATCAATTTTCGTGGATGTCCATCCTGTCCGTCCATCCGCCGTATAACCGCCTATGGAGAGAGAACGGAGAGAGATATCAACAAGCGGTTTCCGCAAAAGGTCAAATATCGATGGGCGGCTAGAAGTAGGTGATGTCAGTTCACCTACTTAAGTTAAGGAAGTTTACGGCACGAAGGGAAAGATTTGACAGAATTTGGGAGATTGTGAACAAAATGACATTCGCAGATTACATTGGTTGGTACCATTGACACAAAAGAAATGATCTTGAATTTAAATTACTAGTAGACTCTCGCTAATTCGGCTCTTTTAAGATCGGGCTAATTTTTAATTCGGGTAGCAGTTAAATTTGTTGATATTTTTCAAATTTGGTTATGGTTATCAAATGAAGCAAATATGCGTAAAATTGGCATGGTTTGTTTTAGTTATGATGTGTTTTGCATTATTAAGGGGTTTTCTTGAAATTAACCATAAATATGAGTGTGTAAACTCAATATGTGTATGCAGATGAATAAAAAAATCGTTGCATTTCAAAAAATTTTTCGCTCGAATTTCTTTCTAATTCGGGTGACATTTTGGTCCCAAATGCACGAATTTGAGAGAGTATACTGTAAATCAAAATGTAGATTTCATGGACTTCACTGAATTTCACTGTATATTCGAATCTCTCTCTCTTTCTCGTACGCTTTTTATATGTTGATCTCATTCTTTTGCGCTCCAAATTCGAGTGAACTAAATTGAATTGGTTGTGATGTTTAAAAGAAGAAGCAGAAGAAGAGGACACGAAAAAATGAGACAGAAATATACAAAGCGTGAGAGAAAGAAAGGGATGTGAATGTCTACTTCGTGAAATTTTTTTCTGATATAAAAGTTTCATTACTTTCACCAAAAAAAATGCCTTAATTAAGGACTTAGTAAGCACTTATTAGGGACTTGTTTTCTGCATTTGGCCAATGCGTGGCCAAATGCAGTATAAACAGTGAGGTTAATCAATAACTGTTGAAATAATGCCTTACTTTTGAAATGTATTAAGTGTACTCGTAGCTTTTGTCAAATAACAGTGCACCTGAATGACAAAACCACTGATAAATATGTGGTTGGTAAAATCAACCTTCTGGGAGAGCTTTCCGATCGACCTGGCGTCTCCACTGCAATGAGGCATATAATTCAGTTGGAATAATGGTGCTATGGATGAGATAAAATGGGTGTGAGCCAGAGAGTGAAATAAATGCCAAAATAACCAATCTCATCAATTTTAAAGTTCAATTGTTACACCCAGTGATCCATTATAGTGTTCCCAGGGATAGAGAATGAGTTTAAACCACAGAGTACAATTCCATACTATTTTCCCTTCATAGAAAACTCCCTCATTTCCCTCAGCACACATACCGGAAGTGCAGTATGAAGTGAAATAGAAATGTTTCGCAATTCAGCAGACGCGCTAGCATGTGTTGGGGGTGGGGGGAGGTGATAGGGGGGCCCAGAATGGTTGAAAAGTTTGCATTAAAAGTCGGTGAAGACGAGAAAGAGGGAATTAAATTTATTCCAGATACATTTATTACCTGGGAAATTACAATAATATTGCACAAAAGTCACGACAAAGAGACCACTATGAGCTTTTCTACTAACACCAAATTCCTCTGTCTCTCTCGCACAATGCTTTCATTTCCAATTGCGGTGTTTACATTGGAAAATTGGTGGAATTTTTCCCGGAGCCAGAGAATGGGAAAGATTAAAGAGACACTGGAGAATAATGTTTGGGCAAAATGCTGGAGGAAAATTTACAGATGAGGGAAAATCACGTAGAATTTAAGGTTGAATTTATTAAATTATTCAGATGTTGAGATGGAAAAATCAAGTGATTTGAGTTAGGCTGAGCTTTTCTTTCCACGGAAAAAAAAGCAAAAAGAAGAAAATTTAATCTCTGAGGTTTTTTCTTTGTTGAAAATTTTCCTAATTAGCGTGGTGCGTTGTGGCTAAAATGTGAGCTGAGAAGCATTTTACGCACGTTAATGTCGCTAAATACAATTATTTTGCGTATGACCATACACTCGGCACTGCCCACACTTTTCATCCACATCCGCAAATAGATTTTTCTATGACTCTCCTCGCATTTCACCTAATTTTAATTAGCTGACATTATGCTATGTTTATTTTTCGCTGGTCTCTGCTTAATTATTTGTCCAGTGACGTGGTTCTTGGGAAAGGGGGAAACTTATTTGCCTATGAAGCATAATTTTAGTTTATGTGGAATAGTTTTTTTTCTGGCAGGAAAGTGAAAAATTTTTGGGTGGAGCTCACATGTTGGCTATTTAGTAACACTAATTGGATACAACAACTGAAAATACAATTGTCTTCTCTTTTCCCTAATTCACTTGAGAGTAATGCATCGTTGTAAATTGAATTATACTCAACATTTTCCATTTTACCAGTGAAAATCTGGTTGAATTTTCCACTATATGAAATTTTGATGAATCTCCCCCAACTCTCCCCAGAGAAATGGGAAAAAAGAACCTTTTTTTTTGGAGGAGAAAATTTTTCTGATATAGTTGACATTTTCACAACATTCTTAGTGATTTACAAATGGTGTAACTTCACACGCCACTTAATTGTTATTTATGAAGTTATTTCACGGTCGTATTGTCGTGTTCAAAGCTGCTGACATTGCCACCATTTAGCCATTCATATAATTTTCTTTATATGCCCATACCCCTCTGGATTTTCTTTAGAATTGAATAGAAAGGCATTTGTGGTGTGGGTTGGAGCATTTGGTATAATTTTATCCGAGTAAGAGAATCAACATAGGGAAAATTAGCACTTTAAGCTCTCGCCAGAGGCAACAATTTCCACTCATTTGGCGGACTTTCTTGCAACTTTTCTGTGCATGTGGGTGTGGGCGAGATAATAATAAACGACTGTTAATTACAACCCCTTTTTCGTATTTTCGCAGTAAACAGTAACGGACAAATGCCGTGATTGCAAGATCGTTTTCCCTCAAACTTCGTTAGCTAATTGTCATTGGACATGCAATGAAATTTTTTCTTTGCAAAAATAGTCAATATTTTACTTTAAAGGCTAATAACTGCAACATTACCCTGCTCAATTACAGAGGTGCAGTTCGTTTTAAGGAATTTTGAGGACAAGACTTGGCAGAGCGGATACTTAACCCTTTAAGGACGAGTATGGCACCGGCGTCCCAAAAACAAAAACAATTTTTCTGCCTATAGAATGTTATTTTGTCCTCTAAATAGTCCGAAAAAATTGTTTTAGTTTTTGGAACACTGCTGCCTCATTCGTCCTTAAAGGGTTAATACTAAGATAAGATAAGATTTTGCCAGGGGTCAGTTCTCCATTTCGGATATTCCGATGCATCCAGGCCACCAATTGGGCCCCTTATGCTTCCCCACTCCTATTCTATCTTATCCCCCGATACGGGTAGCCGCTCTATATCACAGCTCTGTGAGCAGTCAGTGCCGTTACTATATCACAGCATCCCTTCTCGGTGTGTGTTTGGGATCAGTGACAGCGAATACTTGTATCGACTGAAGTACCACTTTCAAGCCGAAACTCGTTCTCGTACCAGCCTCTATTGTTTAGGCGGTTCACTTTTTTGTCAATATGCACCATTGACATTACTATTCATTCATTCACTGGACGAATTCAAAGCCGATATGGCATGAGAAATCTTTTTCTGCTGCTGCTCAGCTTTGAACCCCAGACCTCGCAGTCATAGAGCTACTACTCTATCCACTGACCCACTCGAGGCCCAAGGGTTAATACTAACCTACCGCCCGTTTTTAATCGTTTTTCCTAGCGCTCTCGGTCAAATGACGTACCACGGTAGGTAGGATACTCAGCAAGTTTGTCTTGGATACTTACATATTTTAAGAAATTTATAAAGTTTGATAGTGATATTGTACTGTTTAAATATACTTAATTTTATATTTAGACCGCTCAATTTGACCGGTCTTGGTAGGTTTTGTGTTAAGAAACAGCTCAAAGACAATGAGCAAAAGTGATAAAATCTATATCATTGAATAGGCAATTGTAAAGGTAACAATTTCTGTTCGAAAACAAATTTCTAAACCATGGGAGAAAAGTTCTAGAGCATAAAAACTATTTTCTAAGAAGAAAAATAATCTCTTTGCGCACTTACACTGTCTTTTTTAAAGAAAAACATAAATTGCAACATAAAATGTAATAACTGACTGCATATTCTCGAAATGGACATAAATGCATTTGTCTTTACAATAATGCATTATATGCGTAGGAGGAAATTGAAACATAAAAGCTTAAAGTCACAACTTGAAACTTTATAAGGGAAACTGGGGCACCACCAAACACGGGGTACCACCAAACACTAATTTTAATTTCTAAACTACTTGGACTATCTCGACCATTCCTTCAGTAGACAAGCATCGCTATAGTGCCTATAAATTCCTATAGGTCTTACGGCGTTACAACACTTGCACATTAAAATTTTAATGTGATTCACATTAATTGTCGCTTGTGAGCGTTCAAATATGTTATTTGTGTCTTTGAGTCACTTAATATTTGGGGTTTTTCTTTTTATTGATAAAGAAGTGGACTTGGCCTGCCAAAATAAGTTTAAATTTACCTAAAGCTAAATATTTTTCACATTAAAAAATTAAAGAGAAAATCGCATTAATTTTTCGCATTAATGCTATAAAAAAATTTCACCTTTCACACAGTCTACCTTTTTATCAACAAATAGATCAAATTTTGAATATAAAATGATTCAAACACACAAATTACACATTTGGACTCTCACCAGCGACAATTAATGTGAATCATATTAAAATTTTAATGTGCAAGTGTGATAACACAGTTATCCTCTGAAGTCGAATATCCGATTAAAAAATCGCAGTGTTTGATGCTACCCCGTGTTTGGTGGTGCCCCAGTTTCCACTATCTAAGAGGTTTATCAACCGAATTTAATCAATGAATACTTAATCGAGAGGTCTCGAAAAATCCCACAAAATGGCGGTATAGATAATTTCACAAGTCGACCGTAAGGGGCGCTTCAGGTTATCAAAATTTTCAAATAATAAGAAAAGTTTTAGATTTCGAAACTATTCTCGACCGATTTTAATGATCTTATGATATGTATGTATGATAATTTCAATGTCTTATAAAGAGATATGGCCCCATTGTATTCATCGATTTCAGTAGAATCATAACACATTTTGACTTATTTTTGTATCTGTGATTTATTTATTTATTTATCAGAGTTTCAGCTTTCTACTCTTTCTCAGAGAGGAAGTGGAAAAAGTGGAAAATAGTCATTATTTTGTATGGGGACTACAAGAAGGAGTGGAGGAGGGAAGGACCTATATACATGGTTAAAAAGCCCTTAGTACAATTTGATCACTTGCCAAGTTTCAGCTTTCTACTTCCTCTCAGAGAAAAGTTATATTGAAAAAGAATTGGAATTTCAATACCTTTCAAATGAATTCAATATTGCTCAAATCGGTTAAGAAATACGTTTCCTGGAATCGGTTTAATCTCTGAACTTTAAATCCATTGAAAAGACTTATTGAAAGGTTCCACTGATAAAAATTAAACGGTCACTGGGGATCCTTTAAAAGTGGCCTGGTTTTGAAATTTATTTAATTCCGGAATAAACGTATAAAAACAATGAAAAAGTAATCTTTGGTCTTCGTTGAGATGTAAGAAATATGATAAGAATAAGTTTCCGAAGAAACATAACCATTCGTGATAAATATGCATATTAAATGTCAATAGATGCAAATGAACCTTTCAAAGGATCAAACATGGTCCACTCATTTGAAGAGAATCATATTTGATCCAATTTGTTCCTTTCATTGTAATCAGTGCAATGTTTATTTCGTTTTTTGTTATGTTCAGCGCACAATAATGCCCAACGCACAATAACTTTTGTTTAGTAAACATGTTTTTGACTTTTAGATGAGAGTGAGTGAGAGCTAAATCTAGTCATCTCGCTCATTCTCATGGGAAATTTTGAAAACATGTTTACAAATAAAAGTTATTGTGCGTTATGCCCAACGCACAATAACTTTTGTTTAGTAAACATGTTTTTGACTTTTCAATGATAGTGAGTGAGATCTAGATCTAGTCATCTCGTTCATTCTCATGGGAAATTTTGAAAACATATTTACAAACAAAAGTTATTGTGCGCTGGTCATTATGCCCAACGCAAAATAACTTTTGTTTAATAAACATGTTTTTGACATTTTAATGAGAGAGAGTGAGATCTAGATCTAGTCATCTCGCTCTATCTTAAGGGAAATTTTCAAAATAAGTTTACAAACAAAAGTTATTGTGTGTTGAGCATTATGCCCAACGCACAATAACTTTTGTTTTGTAAATATGTTTTTGAAATTTCAATGAGATTGAATGAGATGTAGATCTAGTCATCTCGCTCTCTCTCATAGGAAATTTTGAAAACATATTTACAAACAAAACTTATTGTGCGCTGGGCATTAGGCATTAACTCTTCCGCGTCTTTAGGGTAATGTCATGACTCGAGGAAAAAAGTTTTTTTTGGGTATTTACATTAATTGAAATCTATCTGTTCGTGCACGACATCATAATAGAAGGATGTAAGATTCTTGGCTCATTTTCTCAAGACTCCAGTTAGATTTCAATTAATGTAAACAGCCAAAAAGAAACTTTTTTCCCCGGGTCATATATGACCCTAAAGACGCGAAAGAGTTAATCGGAAATTAAGCCATAAGGTACAGTGCCCTCGAGTCGACCGGTGGTCAATATTTGAATGTTTTAATGGTGAATTTCTATAAAATCGTCACTGATTCATATTTATTTATGGAATAATTGACCTATTAACACATTCCTTACCATGGTATTATACATCATACGCAAATTGACTGATTTTAGATGATTTATTTCTGGGCAATTAATATTCGAATTGCTGTCGGGAATGGATCTTTAGTTACTTTAGTCCTTCAATTACTTGGGAAAAATAGCCCGACAAAGATGGAAATACATTTTGTTGTTCTTTTCTCGCTACGCGGAAAGTCATGCAAAATTTTTGCATGGAAAATGGCAGACGGAAAATTCGACATCCCGTCGAATTTGTTAAAATTGCCCTCTTTCCTGATTTGAATTCTAGTTACCAATTTGTGTTCTTGGATAGTTACTCTATCAAAAGCAATAGAGTTTGTAATGAATTAATGCACAGAATTTAAATTCAGTGACCGTTAATACGCGTGTTTGAAGGCGGATCCCCGCGCCCCCATATGAGATAAAAAATTTTTCTTTTAAAAAAATTCATCTATTAATTTGTAGGAAACTAATCCCAAAATATGAATATTCTATCTCAAGTATTTCTGGTACATTGATTGAATGGGTTAATGTTAGATCATACGCCAAATATTAGTGCAAATACAAATAAATTGAATAAAGAACTCTACCGGTCGACTTGAGGGCACTTTACCTTAGCCAAAACGAATTATCTCATGCAACACTTCATTCCGTATTAATCTGAGACACTTTCAATATTCACTTTCTACATGCATCAAATTAACAAAGTAGTTAAAAAAAACAAGTTGCACCCCTGTAATTTAGCATGCGCGAAATACAAAAAGAGTATAACTTTTTGCCTGAAATCTTGGGAATGCTGAAAGTCAGAAAAATCGCTGGTAATATCACCACAATTGTTCGAGAATGGGTTTTTGAAGTGCACGAAGATGGTGCAGCAAATTCTATGTTAGAATTTGTGAGCAAGATGTATAAATCACTCCTTAACAGATTATTGCACATAAGGGTAATTGCTTTTGCTTTCACACTCTGGGCACATGGAATTTTTACGGGGGAATTTTAGCACCCCCAAAAAACCCCTACTTTTGTCAAAGGTGTACACGGGGGATGGGGGAGAACTGTGAGGAAAATACCGAGGGAAATTTACGATGAGATAGACAAAGGTAGCAGACCCCTCGAGCTGGGGAAAAGTATAATTTATGGCAGAATCGAGGGGTTATATATGGTCTGGACAGAAACATATTTTGACGATGCTGCCAGCATCAGTCTCGCATTTAATTACTAAACTCGTTCTGTAAGTGGTTCACGTGGCTGCAACACGTTCACAGAAACTAATGACCATTTAGAGGTGATACTTCAAATGCAGGTGAAAAAAAAAAGTCCATGAAATATTCAGGATTTTCTTAAAGTTTCCTCGGAAAATTCAATGAAGATGCTAATTTAATTTCCATCTGAGCCCTGTGCAAATCGACATAGTGAAGTGATTGTGTAGCCCAAGGGGTTGATTTTCCTCTGACTTCAACTCCCATCCACCCATCTATTGATGCTTTGGGAGGGTGGGAAGGAATCCGAAGATGGTGGAAATTTGTGCTCGAGGGCATCGAAAAAGGCATTAAATTGCAAATGACATTAATAATACCCGATAATCAAATGTAGGTCACCTCCAAGGAGTTCCTTTTCCTTTTACTCCTTCCTCCCTCCAAAAGGTAGATATTTTGCACCTCGAGAAATACATAACAGGGAG
Source organism: Phlebotomus papatasi (assembly GCF_024763615.1). Taxonomy (NCBI): domain Eukaryota; kingdom Metazoa; phylum Arthropoda; class Insecta; order Diptera; family Psychodidae; genus Phlebotomus; species Phlebotomus papatasi. The sequence continues at coordinate 7,785,102 of NC_077223.1, forward strand.
CTCTCCTGGGTATTTTGCATATATACGGATATTCTTGCATGTTATGCGGCACCCATAAATATTTGCCACACAACCAAAATGTGTGATAGTGGCAAACTAAAAGATTTCTATTTATGGCTTTCAAGTTCAAAAGCTCTTCCACAAACACGCTTAATTTTCCCACAGTTATCAGTTTTCTCATTAATTTTCACATTGTTCATGCAACTGTATTTCCACATTTCCACTTTTATTTTATTCCCTATAAGAGGCTTAACAGAAAGTCATGATACATTTGCAGTATTACACTGAATTCATTTATTAAAAAAGAAATGCAATCTTGCAACGTAATTTAATTAAAACACTTTTTATAAAGCCTTAATGAATTTTTCGACATTTTATGAATAAATAAAATGAATTGGGTAAGTATCACATTGAAAAATCAAATAACGACATACGTTCTAAACTTAGATGGCGCCACAAGCTTTTCTTTGAACCTATTTAAGGGATTACGTGGATCGAGAAAACAATGCAACAGCATATCTTTTTCTAATTTTTTTCAGAATAGTCAGATTGGGGCAAAAAGTCACAAATCGAAAATTTCAAAATTCAGTATCTTCCAAGATAGATAAGATAAGAACTTAATTTTTTTTTATAGATAGCCTCCATAGACCTTCTTCAATGACGTAAGTTTTTTAGAATTCGAACAAAGAATTTAAAAAAAGAAAAAATATCGAAATTTTTAGCCCTATTTTTTTTTAAATATTTTCCTTGCAGAATATATCAATTATTACGTAGGGTGAGGTGGGGCTACTTTGAACTGTGGGACTACATTGTTATACAATTTTTCACCTATTTCTAAATGAAGCTGGTCCTTGCAATTATTTTATTTTGATCCACAATAGCTTTGTTTATCTAAATTTCAACATAGTTAAATAGAAAATATAGAAAAATTAGTAGAATAATTTAAAAACAACAAATAACAAAAAACTTCTAATCCTAGATGGCGCCACATACTTTTAACCTATAAAGATGATGTGAGTGATTTGCTAGTATGCAAAAAGAAATAAATAAATTAATTGAAATTAATCATAATCAGTGCAATAATAAATTTTATTTAGTAAATATCATAAATCTTTACCGAAATGGGTCTAATTTATGTATTGTTATTAACATTTTAAGAAATTAGAAAAAAAATTGGAGATTGGTCACCAACAATAAGACGGCGACGGACAAATATGTTCCTGCGAGCAAATACTCTGTCGTATATGCATTTCCGTATTAAAACAGCCCGTTTTTTGCTCTGAGAATATGAAATCATGACAATTGCACATAATAAAAAAAAAACAATTTAATAAACTTCTGAAAAAAGTGATATGATTTTAATTTAAGAAAGGTCACTTTTAGTACTCGAACTCAAAGACAGAGCAGTTATATAATCGTCCTTTTCCCCTCCTTTCGACCCTTCCTCCTATAAGTGGACAATATCTAGACGGTGATTTTTCCTTTTTCCCCTAACCCCCCTCCAAATTGAGCCAAGCTTTTTCAATGATTTTCGTATATGTTTTAGAGGTAGTGAAGGTGAATATTTCGTCATTGGACACTTATGTTCGAAAACCATTTCAATATCGAATTTTCTAAAGTCAAAGTTTAACCACTTTGGAGAGCCTATTTTTTAACCGGTTTGGTTATATTTGGTTTTTATTTTGGAAAATTTTTGGTAATTTCGAATTCGGCTGCATCGGTCTTCATCGGTAATGAACCGGTTAAGTACCGATTTTTTGATTTTTAAATGTTTTTGTGATTTATCAATCAATTTGGTCTCTAATAGATCAGTAAGTACCAAAATATCATGTGAAGAACTAATTCACGGAGAGCTCTATCTCGTGAGTTCGAGCATTCGGCAAAGCTGGGACGCATTGCCATCTCTTTTAAATTTATAGTCAAACAATTTTGAGGTTCTTAGTTTAAGCTAAGTCCCACTTTAAAGAAAACAAGTTTTAATTAAATGGAATTGCTTATCTTCGCCTTTTTGACTTTTTAATCTGAATGATCAAAGAGATTGCGAACAAAACCACCAAATACTTCACTTTCAAAGAAATCCCCATTTATCAGATCTGAACTACCCGTTGATTGAGTTGTGTTTCTGGCATAATTCTTCTAAAGGATCTTTTCTGACGTTTCTTGGGGAGAAAAACTACTTTTTGCCAGATGAACAGATGATTACCCAGGCAGTTCTTTGAGACAATATAATGTACTGAGAAATATCGACTCTTCGTCACCTGTCGCTGGCATATATTTTCAGGAAAAGCAACCAAAGTGGGTGGCCACTGGGTAGAAGGTCGCCTCGAGGATGGTGCTCTTGGTAAATTTATCCTCAATGTTTAGGATAACCTCTAAACCAAGTTCATCCGACATTGTCGCTGAGCAAGTGGTTAGGGAGTTCCTCAACCTCTTCCATGCCATCGAAGCGGCAACTGAACCAAACCACTCAACTGCTCAAGTGTGGTGGGAAAACATAAACAATTTCTACCTCATATGGACCTTTCCTAAACGAAGGGACAAGAGGGGGATTTTAGCAGCATCCCCGGAGTTTGCAAAAGGTGAAAGAGAGACAAAGTTGAGGGTGGACTTTGAAGGGTGGTAAATCATTTCGATTCACTGCTTCTTAAAGCGATTTTATATAAACGATATCGATTTTCCACGTATGCGAGGAAAACCTTATTGAACCAGATGTCCTCGAGGACTCTTCCGTTTGTAGTTCTGCCATCGTTGACAATTCATCAGGGAAATTTTTATATTTAAGCTACATCATCATATTTTGAGATAAAAGTGCGCCTTGCAGAAGGTAGAAATTCCTGTTCTCTTTTTGGCTGTTGTTCTTTTATAATCACAGCTATTGTAGTTCTATCTTTTAGTCTTTCGATTTTACTTCCTCGAACACAGTTATATAATCCACCTTTTTTGTCAATTTGTGACACGGCTCCTACGATTTCTTTCATTTTCGAATATATTTTAGAGACAGTCAAGGAGAATATTTCGTCCTTCGACATCTGTGTTCGAAAAATATTTCGATGTCGATTTTTCGAAAGTCAAAGTTTAATCACTTTAGAGGGTTTACTTTTTAACCGATTTAGTTAAATTTGGATTTTTTGGAAAGGTATTGAAATCTCGAACCCGACTGTATCGGACTTAATCGGTATTGTAGCAATAAATGGTTCACCTTTCTCGGATTTATTTTTTTATTTGTTCGTATGCTTGTCACTCATGCTAAAATATTCGAAAACCTGTCTTTCTTAAGCAATTTTATATTTTGGAATGTTTTTTTTTCAATTTTTTTTAATTTAGGTCTTTCTCGTTAGTCCGAGCACTCCACAAATCTGGTACGCATTGCCATTTCTTTTGGAAAAGTGATTTCAATTAGCTCTATTTGTATTTCATTATGATAAAAAGCAAATAATTTAGAAAACGTTTTCACATTTGAAAATAAAGTAATTTCGTCTAAGGGAACAGGACAAGGAAATCAGTCAAAGGAGATACCTTTAAATTAAATAATTCTTTTCAATGGAGTTAAAAATTCTGAGATAAAACAATTCCAGAAAGTGTATTTCTTAACCGATTTCAACAATATTGAATTCATTTGAAAGGTCTTGAAATTCTAAGGATTTTGGACCTGTGCAGACAGAAATCCCGAAAGTCGATATCCTGAAAAACCAAAGTCCCGAAGAGACCAAATGTCGAATAAAGGTCAAAATCCTGAAAAATATGTAGAAATTATTTTCCAAAACACAGAAAACTTCCATTTTCATCGACCAAACCGAGATGCAATCGTAGTAGTACCTATGAAATTTTTAAAAATTCGGGAATTTAGCTTTCGGAATTTTGGCTTCTCGAATTTTTAGCTTTCGGAATTTTGGTCTGAGATTTTGGATTTTTCGGGATTTTGGCTTTTTCGGAATTTTGGCGTTTGGGATTTTGGCTATCCAGGTTTTGACCTTTCCGAAATTTTGGCGTTCTGGATTTTCGCATTAAAGATCCTGACCTTGACCCAAGGTCAGGTAATGAAGCACAGCCATGGACCAATTTTGAGTTTCAGATAAGTCGAAAATCCATTAAAAGATCCACAAAAAGAATTCTCATTTCTGAATCGGGGTATTCTTCAGTTTGTTTTCATAAATCATATTTAGCCTTTGTACCTTCTTCCCATTTGGCCATCGCCGTCTTAACAATCAACCCAACCCCCGGGGCAAAACGAGTTGCTATTAAGCTGTTCAAGACAATTTCAATACAGTACTAAACTGAAATATGTTGCAAGTTGTTGTCTATTTTATTAAATAATGTAAGTCCTGGTGGGGGCTCACCTAAAGAGAATTAAAAACTTCCAGAGGAAGATTGGAGAACTGAAGGTGTCACCTATTTTTTTCCTTAATGAGAGTGAACCGTCCACAGTGACTGTTGCCCACTCACTGAAGACTGAGGACAGTTACCCTACAATGAGAGCCTTAAACCTACATTTTGACACCCTTATACGGGTTTCAAACCTAAGACTTAGCCTTATGGCTTAAAATCTCTAATTTCTTATCAGTAAAGTTTTTTTTTTTAATTTTTTTGAGTTGAGATGTCCTGATTCGACTTAAGAAAACTATTAAGTAACTTGCTTTATTTCTCCGATAGGGTGGAGTCTACACTAATGGATGTTATACACACTTATAGACAACGCAAAAATCTTAAGTTATTAAACAGATGTACTAATTAAACAGATTTCGAAAAATCAAAAAAAAATGATAATTACGTAATAAACTAATAATTTTGTAACTTTTCGAAATCTGTATTACGTAAGAACTTAAGATTTTTGGACGCTGTCTAAGTGTATAAGATCCATAAGTGTAGACTCCACCCTACTTGGCTTCCAACACAATAATGACAGCTTTACATGCATAGACTAAAAGACCATTTTGCACATAAGGGTAAGGCGGTCCTCAGACTAGAGGTTTAACTCAGTTTCTGAAGATCTCAAAATCCTAAATAGCAACCAATTTACTTGCTTTTCAGATTCTAAAAAGTCATTTTTCCTTAAAAATCTAATCATATTTTAAATTCATCCGGAAGATCTTGATTGATCAAGAATTAGGGGAAATTGAGGCACCACCAAACACGGGGTAGCACCAAACACTGCGATTTTTTAATCAGATATTCGACTTCTAAGGACAAGACCTATAGGAATTTATAGGCACTATAGGAATGCTTGTCTACTGAAGAAATGGTTGAAATTAGTAAAGAAATAAAAATTAGTGTTTGGTGCTACCCCGTGTTTGGTGGTGCCCCGGTTTCCTCTACAGCAGTTGAGCCTTTTGCCTAAGCCTTAGGTCTGAAGCTCGTATAAAAATACGCTCGGGCTTTGGACATTGTTCAGCCTAAATCTAGAGCGTTAACAGTCAGCAATTATAATATTAAGCCTTTATTTGCACATTACTGGATGATAAAAGTAAATGGTCCATTAAATACTTTACGAACCAGAATTATTATTTATTATTTATATTTATTATTAGTTTATTTAGGATTTAGAGACCTTCGGGAACTGGGCTAAACTTCTACTCTGAAGACAGCTTTAGGATTGGGTGTGTCAAAGGAACAAAGGATTAGGAATGGTGCTTTATATCCTAGACATACTTACGACTTAAGCCAAAGGACAGATTAACGTAATTTTAATCAAAATAATGATTTGTCTAAGTAAACCGTTTCTCAGCTTAAGACAAGTTACGGATTAGTCAGAAACTGATAGAAATGTAATCCGATATTTTGATTGTAATTACGTTAAGCCATCCTTCGGCTTAAGTCGTAAGCGTGTCGAGGGCATTACGACCATCGATTGGGTTGACATATGTCGAATAGGCCGTACATTCTACAATAGTTTAAATTTTTAAACTATTAATATCACTTCCTTCAATTCTGCTTCATAAACCCGATTTCCACAAAACGAATCACAGTTTCCATAAACTAAAACAAACTTATCAGTACTATTCCGCTGAGGGTGAGTGACATACAAAAGAAAATCATATTTAAATCATTTTTCATTTTGTCTGAAGGAGGGATTTTCTATGGTGCTAAAGTGCCTTTTTACGGTGATTTTACACGATAAATGTGGCCGTGGTACTTTATGCAAAAGCCGGGAAAAAATACTCAGCCAAAGGAAAGGCTGTATATGAGGCTTGAGGAGAGCTCCTCCCAAAAGCTTCCGCATTGACCACGACAGAATTTATTCGAAGCATTTTGCTTGGGGTTGAAAAAGCAAAAGGCGCCCTACCCCATGCCAAATAGCCCTCCAACAATTTCACACTTTCAGCCCCAAAAACTTGGGGGCCTACACACGATGAATTTCCCGGGCAGAAAATAATTTTTCCATCTCTCTGGGTGAGAAAAAGTAGAATGGAATTTTGTTCATTTACAATATTCAAACATGGAAAGGAAAAACCACCAGAGCAACACCATTATAGTGAATGGATGGCTACGGAGTGTAATTAATGGAAGTTCATGTGAGTGAGAGAGAAGAATGGAATTACATGGCACTACCAACTACTACCTCATCCAATACATTTTACTAACAGTTCACCAGCACGCAATTGTGGTATTAAGATACAAATTCACGATAAGACACTGACTTCTCTTCAGCCCCACAATCCCAGCTCCCTGGTGCTCTTAGTGCGTCCAAGAAATATTGTTTTCCGTAATTGTATGAGACGTGATTACCATTATAATTTCGTATGAATACATTTTGGACAACCACAGGGGGATGGTGGATATTTATATGGCTATTCAATAGCTGAAAAGGGTGAACAATCGATTATGGGGAGCATCTTTTAACTTAATGCAAGATGGATACTTCATTCTGAGTTTCAATTTAAATAACAATGAAAGGTTTTCAATTCTAAGATATTGGTGATAAGACATTAAGATAAAACGATAAATGTTTCTTTCAGGGGCTAACAAATGATCTTTAAACCACAAAATTCTGGAACAGTAGGTCTTCCTTCAAGCGTTAATCGTTCTTGGGAAAGGATTGTCGGTCTATGCCATGTACAATCAAATACAATGAAGTTAACTGAATACTATCCTAATATAGGGTAAAATTGGGTAATTTGGAATCATGTCCCTTTGGAATTTTGAGATTTTCTCAGTGTTTCAGATGGTCAAAGAGAAAACGAAAAACACGAAGAAGTACAAGCTTCTACACTCGACTGTACTTCTTCGTTGTTTTTCCTTTTCTCTATCTAAAACTGTTAAGAAATCTCAAGGTTTCAAATTAAACATGATTCCAAATTACCCCATCTTACCCTATTTCACACCGGAAAAAAATCACTCGACCTAAAAGGGATTCGAACCCGGCAGAGCAAAGCTCGATACCTATGAACGTCTCAAGTTTCAAACAAGTCAATGATTTTTTCGATGACTTTAATCGATTTGACCGATTTGACCCATGGCTCTTTTCAGGAAATTTAAGGCATTTGACTAGCCATTAAAATATAACATTCCTATAAGTCAAATTAATCGAAAACATATTGAAAAGATTGAGTTAGTCAAAGCTTGAATTGTCTGAAGGTACCACGCTTCCCCCTACCGTACATGGTGAAAACTCTTCCCTCTGGGATTACTTAACTCCTCTGCTTTAGCTTTGCTTTAATTCTATCCCTTAAGGATACTCTACATATATCGAATTAACCATGTTAAATGCTAGAATTAAAGCAAAGCTTATGAAAAGCAGAATCATTATTTGAAAATCAAATACAGTGCCTGCTTTGTAATCCGGATGATTGGGAGACAATATGACAGATGTCCGCTTCGTTATCCGGCTGGTTTTTCTTTGAATTTGTCGAACGTCTCGAAAATATAATACAAAATTTTTATGTAGAATTAGTATAAAAGTTTTAAAGATTGAAAAGACATAATTAGAGAATTCTATGATATTATACTTCATTTATTAAACAAAAGCTTCTCAAGATAATTCATTTTCATTGGTGAACAGACATGCACACATAACCTCAAAATTATTTTATATGTAACAGTCGAGAACTTGACGAATTATGCCAATCCGGATTAGAAAGTGGGCACTGTAATAAGATTGTGACAGATAAATAAAAAAACTAGTAGGGGAAAGTCGTCTGCCTTCAAACGAAAAATGGAGTTCCAAATTTAAGATTTTTTTCTGAAGAATCCACAAAATGGATTTTATTTTCTACTACACCAAAAAATTCTCTTGTTCATTCGGCGTATATGATTACCTCATTTAGCACTTGCAAGTCCTCAGTTTTTCCTTCATAGGAAATTAAAAAAGTGATGTCGATTTGTATGAAGGCAGCTGGCATAGTCTGCCTTCAAACGCGAGGCAGCTGCCTTTAAATGTTTTTTTTTTCACTGAGAATATTGAATCAATAAAACTAAATGGGCTATAAATGAATAGGTTGAAGCCTAACGCACTCACTAAAATCATCACTGCAGTCAAAAAACATTAAACAATAACTTTTCTTCACATTTTTCTGAAGAACTGTTTTGCACTTGAAAATTTGGAAGAAAAAGCCATTGAAGTTGAAAATAGTCAACTTGAAACATCCCGGCCGGAGCAAGATAGCAGGTTATAAGTATTTGTATGACGGTCGTCAGAGAAAAGTAGGAGTTCGATTTCACATGTTTTGATGTATGGAAAGATAGGATTTAAAGGCACACGACATTAGCATTTAAAGGCTGCTGCAGGGTGATATTTTCAAATTTTTGCCACCCACAAAAATTTTGTCATCTGAACCAAAATGTATTAACAGAAATATTAAGCCTGATTAACCTTCTATGTGTCACAATGGAAGATTTATTTGTAAAATGATTTTTACTATGAAAAATCACATGATTTGTGGAACATCAAAATTACAGTTTAGAGCTCATTTTCATTTTTTTTTATCTAGCATCTAGGAAATAGGAGCTAGGCTCTCCATTTTTTGATGATTTGTGAGGATGATGGATATCTACCTAATAGTTAATAGAATATAATTTATGCTTTTGAGAACAACGAAAAAATCGCAACATTTGAAGGCTGCTGCATTTAAAGGCAGACGGCTTTCCCCTACTAAGTTTGTTAATGAAAGGGGTGGAAAGCGGTCCAGGATTTGCGGAGTACTCGAAGTCATAACTCATATAGGGTAAGGGCTCATAATTTTGGACAGTCTGCTTATAAACATCGATGTTCCAAGTTTGAAGTGCGATATTTTCAATACTAATTGACTTTTCTTGTTACTCTCTTTTCAGAAGGGTTGTTTAGAAACTTGGCAAGGGTTTATTGCCTTTGTTTTTAATAAAATTAGTCTGAATACGTTTAAAAATGAATCGATATATAGATGTGAATTTTGCTCGAATTTTGGACACCTTGGTTGTAAATTTGAACAGCTAATCCGCCTCAACAGGATTCCCATTGTTCTTCATTTCATGAACCAATCTTACCAAGTCCTCTTCCTGTTCATGTAAGGGAAACGTAGAATGTCACAAGAAGCCCGAAAACTTTCCAAATCATCCATTAAAGTGAGTTGACTTCGGTACTCCAAATGCGCGCGGATTCACGCATTTCCTGGCCTTTCCGGGAGCCATTTTAAGGCTTTTCTCACTACAGCTCTGTCGTAGAGATGATGCTCCTTTGTTTCTCCAGGCATTTGTCCAACCCAGTCATCACAAAAGCTAAAACTTCACGAAATTTTGTGAGAAAAACACCTGTCCAAAAAAGAAGTATGACCTCACTGGTGAATTTCTTAGAAAATTTCCCATTTTTCACACGAAAAATCTAATTCAGAATGTATATCTCACTTAAGGTCAAATCAACAAGTCGCTATAAATGTGAGTCAACGCAATATTCAACGAATAATTAACAATATCACTTAAAAACAGGGAAGAAAAATTGTTAGTACTTCGTCACAGGTAAATAATGGCCAGGGCACAATAACTCTTGTTTTGTAAATATGTTTTTGAAATTTCAATGAGAGTGAATGAAATGTAGATCTAGTCATCTCGCTCTCTCTCGTAGGAAATTTTGAAAACATGTTTACAAACAAAAATTATTGTGCGTTGGGCATAAGGCCGAAGTAAACACAAAGTTCTGTCATATTTCTTATAAGCAATTGCTCACACTGAATTTTCAACAAAGCAATTTTAATTCAAATCATATTCAGAATTAAACGAATTTTGTGTTAAAATCTTCCAAAAAGAACAAATATTTAGATTGAATTCATTATTCATCAAATATTGAAATAAAAGTCCATAATTTTAATCAATTTATTTTTAGTGCCCAATTTTATCCTCAAAGTGTCCAAATTATGAACCCTTACCCTAATGCATCTGACCAAGTGGCAATATATTTTAATAGCTAGCCATAAGTCACACATTTCCTGAGAAAAGTTAAGTCATATTTATTAAAGAAATATGGGAAGAAAATGAAGGGTCCGAAACCAGAGTATGTACGAAACCTAAAAGCTTTCTCTTAATTCAAAGTGTCTAAGTTTAAAAACTGTCCAAAATTGTGAGCCCTTACCCTAGTTACTTAAATGGCTGCTTACGTCCCATTAAGAGACAATGTCTCCTGCAAAACACTTCGCCGTTGAACGTGATCTACAGCCAGCGTCCTCTAGCGTTGCAGCACCCCCAGGGTTTTGAGGACATTGTCCACTATGTTTTTCCATATCGTTCGGGGAAGCCCCCTCATCTTGTTACAACTTTAGATCATTGAGTCAAAAGGTGACCGGCTTTGTTCATAACTTAGATGCTCTACCTCAAAAGCACTTTCATTTTGTTTACCGTTTATTGGTTCTTAACCGATTTGAACCGATTTATAAATTTCTAGAAAGATACTCCAAAATAGCTGAATGGACAAAACTTATCAGCCCATAACCGGTTCAGAATAGATTGGAAGCAGTTCAGACGTCTTGGTAATTTCAAGACCTTTCTAACGAGTCCATGAGGTTAAGGTAGGGGCGACCAGGGTATAATTAGCCACCAAATGATTTTTTTCATTGTGTGTAATTTGTGCAAAAAAATTTTGTATGAGGCTGATAAATATTTCAATGAATCGGAAGGGAAGTATATATTTAGAATAAAGAGTGGTTTCCGTAATGTTCCTTTGGAGGCAAACTATAAGACACCACTATCTAATACTATACGTGGCTAAATCTGCCCCTAAACTGCTTTCTCTGTGGAGTTCGTGCAGTAAAAAATCTGCATTCAGATTCGAACTAAGGAATACGTTCACTGAGAAAAATAGAGGGAGCGATTAACATTTTTTCCTCAGAAATTTAACACTTTTTAGGTGTAAAAATATATTTTAACATTTTTTAATGTTAATCTTACACCCTTTTAAGGGTAAAATTAACATGGAAAGGGGTCACTTTAACCCCTATTTCACCTAAAAAGGGTAATATTTACACTGATTTTGGATCAATACTGCAGTGTAAAATTAACATTTCCGGAATGCTATTTTAACTTTTTCGGATTTCTCTCAGTGCAACCTGAGTAAGAGCTTTTTTGTCGTTTATCTCAGGAGGTTGGTCACCATCTCTAAGACGGTGATGGACGCTTGTTACTCCCTCTTAACTTTTCTATGCTATCGCACTATGCTTTCAAAATTCTCACACAAATTCTCAAAAGTCAAATGTAATAAATAAATAAATAAAAACTAAAATTGGAGCATTCCACAAAGTCTTTTATACTTATTTATCATGGATTGTAATGAATTAATTTCTCGTGATTGCTTATTGGTGTTTTTTTTTTGTTTTTCTTGCAGGTAAGCTCGTCCTCTTCCATTTCAAATTTTGGGGCTTGCAAATCAATAGCAGATTAATCGCAATCAATGTGTAATAATACATAAGTATTGCGGAGGTACATGCTAACAAACATACTGGTTACCTCTAGGGTAAGTCAATCATTTTCCAATCAAATTTCGAAGCTGATTGCCAAATAGACTTTCAATGTTTTGATAGTTTTGTTGAAATAAACGGAGAAGGAATTGATTTTCTTTGAAGTGGTCCATATTTGGCTCAATATACTGCTAGGAGCTATTGAAATTCTTTTGTATTACTTCATATATTCAGTGGTATACAAGAGGTAGAAAATATAAACGATCACCTGGAACTTACCCCTTGTTCGTCACGCTAAAACCACCAAAAAAATCTTTCTTGAGTGGAAATTAGCTTAATGCGATTGAGAGTGAATTTCAGCCCTTGAGTGACTTTTATTGTAATTATTATTATAGTCTTTTAATTGGTGGGAATTGTTGTTAGTTTTTATCGTAACAACATGCACGCTTTTCCATCACGAATAAACAAAACATCAAAGCTGGGAGAAAAGTGGAGAAAAAAAACTGTAACAGGGGTGCAAATGTTGGAGGAAATAGAAGAAATTTTCATTATTCCTACTTCATCATCTGACTAGATGAAATCCTCCCCAGAGAAAGTGAAAAAAAAATGCTGTTGGTTCGAGGTGAAATGTTCATAACATTTCCGTTGCTTAAGTAATAACGTTACAAAAATATCCGTGCATCATTTCCTCCCAACAAACATGCGATGGAATGTCTCTTTGGGAGCTTCAATTCGACCCCACCTCTTGGAGTACTTCCTCCCCCGCAAAAACACATGTTGGAAATGTCATTTTTCTCTAGTTTTTACACCATCGTGCATTCACGTGTTTTTTCAGGGCACCCTTATATGACAGTTGAGGCATTTTTCTCTTCATTTTTCTTCTGACACCCCGCAGAGGTAAACTTCCCTTTTTGCTGCCCTCTGGCACTTCCCTCCAACATCAATTTAAACTTGTCTTCCGCCACGAACTTCAAGGATATTTCCTGTTCTCCAAACACCATGAGGAAAATTTTCCAAGAAGTCATTCTTAATTTAACACACGACTGTGATTGATTTAGGGGTAAAGAAGTTTTTTAGGTTTTGCTTTTTTTAATCTCTGTATTTCAATTGAATGTGTCCGTAAGACCCAAGTAGCAAAAACTAGTCATCCAATTGTCAATTTAAGTCACTAAATCTAACGTTGAATTCTCTTGATAGTCACTTGACTTAAAGTTGATAAGCATGTAGAAGGAATATGACATAACACCATTTAAACACGAACCTTTAACAATGAAAATTTTAGTCAATTTTAGTAGTAGGGTAAAGTGATATAATTTGGAATTAGTGTTACAAGTTGGACAATTCGTCGGTACAAGTTGGACATGGCTTTTTTCTTGATAAATAAAGTACTAAATTTGTTTTTAAGAACAAGGAACCAAATTATAAAACTAAAGCATTAAAAATATACAAATAAAAATTAAGTGCTAAATTTATCAAGACAAAAAGCACTGTCCAAATTGTAACATTGTCCAATTTGTACCACAAGTTCATGTCAAATGCATTTTTAGGGCGAATAATTATTTATTTATTTTTTTTTATTTATTTCCCAAGGAGCATTTATCGCCATAAATGAGTAGAGATGTCTGATATCTATACGAAAATGATGGCGAAGACTTTACAAATTTCTTCTATATAACCGTATAAAACAGGCCCATATTCGGCTGAATGGGGAATTTTTATAGCCGAAATATAACAATTTTCTATTTTAGAGTTAAGTCATCGTGTACGGTAAAATGTACTGTTTATGACTAAATAAAATATAATCACTCGGTCATACCAATATTATAACTATCGACTGAAGAACTGTCATTTCTTGTCCATTTTTCTTTAAGACTTGCTCAAATATTTTCCTCAAATGAATAAATTTTTATCCTCAACGATTCAGTAACATTTTTTGTGCCTCGTGCACTTTTATCGCGTATGAAAGTTTAATGCAATAATTGTTTTCTGTTATGGCCTCTACACATTGGGAGCAATTTTTATCAAAAATCAAAAAAAGCGAAGAAACATTGTTAGTACTTCACCACAGCTAAATAAGACTGAAGTAAACACGAAGTTTTGTCATATTTCTCGTAAGCAATTGCTCACATTAATTTTTCAACAAAGCGATTTCAACTCAAATCATATTCAAAATTTAACGTATTTAGTGTCAAAATCTCCCAAAAAGAATAAATATTTAGATAAAATTCATTATTCATCAAATATTGGAATAAAAATCTATCATTTTAATCAATTTATTTTTAGTGTCCAATTTTATCCTCAAAGTGTCCAAAATAAGAAACTGGACATAATTATGAGCCTTTCCCCTACTCTTCCTTCGAATCCAAAAATTTAAAGATTTACCATGAATTTTTCCAAGTATTTTCAATGATGCTGAGAGAAAATTCATCCACTTTTTCACTTCATTTTCAACCTTCGCGCAGCAGCAGAAAAAAATACGGAAAATGCAGCACAAGAGTGTAAATGGTGAAAAAAAGAGGGTGGAATGGAAAAGAAGAGAATGGGTGAATATAGAGATGACCAAAACACGATGAGGGTTGGATGCAATAAATTTTCCTACTCATCGACACTTGTGTGATTTATGTGTCTGAGAATTTGGGAATTTTCACGAGACATGAGCCTCACTATTGCCGTTGAAAGGTTAATTGTTCTGATTTTTATTGATTTTATTGGCAGCGGCAGGAGGAGACTGAGAATTTAAATTAAGTCAAGATCAAATGAAAATTCTTTTTATTGTTTTACGAATAAAGTTCAAGCTTTAATCAATTTTCCATACATTGTTTATTCTCAATGTCAAGCGAAGTATTTCTTTACTTTCTAAGCATTATTTTGACGATCCAATCCCTAATTTTTTTATTGGTTAGATCTGCAAATGCCTGAGGAGATGTATCACATCCAGCATCATTTACAAATATTGAAATTCCAATTTGTTTTGGTACACCGTCGACGTAGTATACAATAGGTCCACCACCATCTCCATTACAAATGCTACTGATTGGTGGTCTCTCATCCACTGCACAGAAGCTAGATTCCGGTATACCGTCTGTGTAGGCGGAATAGCATTCATCCCATGGAATCATTGTAAGTTTAGTCCATTTCAGAACTGGAGATTCTGGTCCTTCATTCGAGATATACCCAAAGCCAGATGCTGTCAATAATTTTCCGACGAAGTATTTCGATGGTGGTGCAAATGACATTTTAATAACATTAACGTAAGCATCAAGTTTAAATTTTTCGGTTTTCAGCAGAGCTACGTCATAATCTAGTGTACTGTAGTTGTACTTTGGATGAAGATAAGCGTTTACATAGGGTACACGATCCCTCTGATACGGCTCACCAGGTACTATAGAACCTGCTTCGATCTCGTACGTAATGGGATCCATGGGATCCGTAGTTTCTACGTAACAATGGCCAGCGGTAAGGACCCAATCCAATGCAACGAGGCTTCCTCCACATGTACGCACCTGAACTTCATCATTAAATCCTCGAAATACAACAATCCTTACTTGATACGGGAACTGACCCTTCTTTGCTTTATATCCACCAATAATCCTTGGCTGTGGTACATTGGAATCTCCGTAGATATCATCCTGATATAATAAAGAAGTTATATATTAAATCCTCGTCATACTTGCTACTTCTTTGCAAATTCTCACAGAAGGAGAGGATGCAGTGATGAAAGAAATCACAGTAGTTACAACTATTAAGATACCAAAGTACTTCATGATGTCTAGTCACTTGAAAAACTGACTTCACAAAGGCAATCCGTTCGTTCTTTTATAAATAAAATTGACTAAAAAAAATGACCTAATAAAATGTTCTGAGGAAATAATAAATTTATGAGATAAGCCAAATAATTTGAAATTTCAAATCGTAAATTTGTCGAAATCCAAACGATAAGTTTCGATAAAAATGTAATAGTTTATTTTCTTTTTACTAGCACGCATTGTATTATTTTATCTTATTTATTTCTCTTTAATGTTTGAAGCATAATGCAACAAGAGAACATGGATGAAAAGTTACTGAAATGGGAAGAGCTACTCTGAATGGCATTAATTCTTGAAGAATAGTAACTCTTAGGCACAAGATCAAGGGGTAGTTGTTATAAGTTTTAAACAAATTTTGAGTATCTTTCATATAAAATTGGAAAGTGTAAAAAAAATTGATAAGGAAATTATGTAAATTTTAAGGTAAAGTGCCCTCAAGTCAACCGGTAGAGTTATTTATTCAATTTATTTATATTTGCACTAATTTTTGGCGTATGATCTAAGATTAATAGGTCAATTATTCCATAAATAAATACGAATCAGTGACAATTTTATAGAAATTCACCATCAAACATTCAAATATTGACCACCGGTCGAGTCGAGGAACCGGTCGACTCGAGGACACTTTACCTTATACACCTTTTCTATTGTACAAAACCCATTATCAATCTATTTCAAGTTTTTTTTTTAAGTAATTCATACGAAAAACTTAACTCTGAGGCTATACTTCTGAAATTTTCAAGAGACATGAGCCACGCTATCGCCACTGTTAGGGTAATTGTCCGGATTTTTATTGATTAGGCAGCGGCAGGAAGATACTGAGAATTTAAATTAAGTCACAATTCATTTTCTGGATGAAATTCTATTCAGAACCTTGAGAGACATTTCTGATTCAATTTATAAGTATTATTTGGCTGATCCAAAGACTAATTTCTGGATTGGATAGATCTGCAAATCCCATAGCAGCATCTCCTCAAACATATCTTCCAAAATGACACCAGTACAATTTATATTGGGTTATTGTTATTACCGTTGGAGAAATCTGCTCTACAAGTTTTTCTGAATAGTGGCTGTATATCCATCGTTTCCGTCCAGGAGGTTGGAATCGACGCTAAGACGGCGATGGCCGCATGGGGGGTGGGACAAAAAACAGAGACAACAATAAACAAATCATTCAATCAATCAATCAATATCCTATGCACAGAAGCAAGTTTTAAGTATCTCAATTGAATATTGTTCCTTGCATTTATCCTTCGTTATCATTGTAAGTTGAGTAAACTTGAGAACAGAAAGATATTGGGTTCCGTGAGTGAAGTGAAGAAACTCTAAAAACTCGAATGGGCCAAAATCCCGAATGAGTCGAAATTCCGAAAGTCCAAATTTTGAATGCCAAAATCCCAAAAGTCAAAATTCCGAAAGTCAAGATCCGGACGTCAAAAATCCTATAGGGCCTAAATTCCGAAAAAATCAAAAATCCCGAAAGCTAAAATTCCGAAGGCTCCCGAAAGGGCCAAAATACTGTTGCCAAGGGGGAGATATTAGTATGAAAAAGTGTACACCACATCCAGACACTTCCACAATTTGTATGAAGGAGCCCTTTACTCTTCCAGCATTTCGGAAGACTCCAGAAAATACTGCAATACTTCCAGCACTTCGTGCACTTCCATGCATTTTTCATGCTTAGGAATCAATAATTTATTTAATATTGTGAAAAATCTAACTAACAAAACTTAAAAATTCTCAAGATTTTTTTTTAAAATGCATTTTCATTTAATATTTTGCTTATATTTTGAATTTCTAGTAGCAGATATTCTTGCTTACTAACGATATTTTAATATTATCTGTGTTTTACTACCAACAGAATTTCTTTCTATAGATTTTGTAATGGTCTCTACACACTAGAGAAAAATATGTCCATACTTTAAGGTTTTCTGTACACGAGCGTAGGCAATTTGCTTCAACATGGACATAAATTTCTCTATACATTATCCGATAATTTCGTTCCTTTCGAAATTTGGTCTTACTGGATTTTGGTCAACACCGACTTGAAAAATAACAGGAAGAGACCGCGTATTGCGCCAGATACAATTACCAGGAATCCCTTTAAGATCCAGATAGATCAGGATAATTCTTCCTATTGCCGTGTAACCCTAACTGAAGCGCTGATCGTAGGACAATCGGAACAAAAAAATGGATGTGAAATTGGTTGGAAAAATAAATCTCTATTGGACAGTTCAATATCGAAATTTCGATGTTAGATCAATCAATTCTTTAGAGATAATTTATTCTCAAAATGAAAAACAGTATTTATTCATTTTCTAAGCATTATTTTGATGATCCAATCACTAATTTTTTTATTGGTTAAATCTGCAAATCCTTGAGGAGCTTTTTCACAAATATCCTGTCCAAAAGATACTACCCCAATTTGTTTTGGTACACCGTTGTCGTAGTATACAATAGGTCCACCAGAATCTCCCCCACAGATACTGCTTATTGGAGGTTTCATGTCCACTGCACAGAAGCAAGTTGTCGGTATACCATTTGTGTAGGCGGAATAGCATTCATCCCATGGAATCATTGTAAGCTTAGTCCATTTCAGAACTGGAGATACTGGTCCTTCGCTTGTGATGTATCCAAAACCGGAAACTGTCAGGATTTTTCCGATGAAATATTTTGATGGTGGTGCAAATGACATTTTAATAACGTCAACGTAAGCATCAAGTTTAAACTTTTTAGTTTTGAGGAGAGCTATGTCATACTCTACTGTAGTGGAATTGTACTTTGGATGAAGATAAGCTTTCACGTAGGGTACACGATCTCTCTGATACGGCTCACCAGCTACTATAGAACCTGCTTCGATCTCGTACGTAATGGGATCCATGGGATCCGTAGTTTCTACGTAACAATGGCCAGCGGTAAGGACCCAATCCAATGCAACGAGACTTCCTCCACATCTATGCACCCGTACTTCATCGTTAAATCCCCGAAATACAACAACCCTTACTTGATAAGGGAACTGACCCTTCTTTGCTTCATATCCACCAATAATTCTTGGGTTTGATGCATTGATCTTCTGAGAGAAATCTTCCTCAATTTCTCTAACGGGTTTAATATTCTAAGTGGGAAATAAACCTATATGTTACATCCGTTATTTGCCAACACAATTATTTTTCTTTAATACTCACAGGAGAAGGGGGTACTAAAGTGTTAAGGCAAGTGTCAACATCGGATTTTTGGCGGTGGTGCTTATTTTGACTAAATTTTTGTATTTCTCTGGACCGAGACCCATTTTCAGTGATCCAAGAGACAAACAGAGACCACGGGCATCTCAACCTAGTGTTGGTTTCTATTTCCGTGGTACCTGGAGGTCTTAAACAGGAAAAATCTGGCAGCCCATCTAATATTGAGCTACGTGGCATTGGAATTTTTCAACCAGTGACTTTCGTGTAAAAAAAAGGTACATTGCTGATAAGTCGCTTAGGGCTTGTTGACGAGTGGACCAGGAGAATCAAGAGGACATCATTGGAGGTTCAAGATATGTGAGTGATCGACTTTGGGGCGCTGTATTTTGGAGGAGACTCGGCCTTTGACATTAGATCATCACGGAAACTCTTAGTTTGCATCTAGAGCCATCTTGGAGTGAATCTTTGAGTGAACATCTTTAAGAGGCTACATAAGAGGTTGGGGCCTGAGACAAGTAAACCTCTTAAGTTAAGAGTACTAATTAAGAAGTTCAATTTTTCGAAAGGGGTTAATATATATGTCGATGAGGAAAGTAGCGAGTCTAGAAGAACTCAGAGAAAATTCGGTAAAGAGAGTTGTAGAAAAAAGGGAAGCGAGGGATTCTATAAGAGGGGGGATTACGCCGACTAAGTACAAACTAAACGAAACAGAAGAGAGTTCAAAGATGCCTAAGAAAGCTTCCTCGCCTGGTAAATCAAAGGAGTTCCCTATGGATACGGTACTAGAGGCTTTAGAAAAACTTACAAATGAACTGAAACAAATTAGAATGGATTACTTATCAATGATAGAAGAATTTAAAGATGTGAAAGAAGAAATTAAAAAGGCTCACGACGAGAGGCAAAGGGATGTAAATTGGTGGAAA
Organism: Phlebotomus papatasi; assembly: GCF_024763615.1. Classification (NCBI taxonomy): domain Eukaryota; kingdom Metazoa; phylum Arthropoda; class Insecta; order Diptera; family Psychodidae; genus Phlebotomus; species Phlebotomus papatasi. The sequence goes on from NC_077223.1 coordinate 7,804,865, forward strand.
GAAGAATCAAGGTTATTAAAAGCTAGAGTGGAAGAACTTGAAAGACGCGAAAGAAAGAAAAATTTCATATTGACTAACGTAAAATTGGTAGGTGATGGGTCAGTAAGGGTGAAGATTAGAAAATTTCTGGAGGAATATCTTGGTGTGAAAACTGAAATAGAGGATGCGTTCAGTGTAGGTAGAGAGAAAACAAGATGGATAGTTAAACTAAGGAGTTTGGAAGATAAGAGAGAAGTTATGAGGAAGAAAAGTGAATTACGAGGAAAGAGGTTAAATGGCTATAGCATATATATAGATGACGATCTCACGGACGCGGAAATGAAAGTGCAAAAACTGTTAAGAGACAGAGGAAGAAAAGAACGGGAAGATGGAAAAGTTGCAAAAATTGGGTACCAAAAAATTTTTATCAATGGCGAAAGATGGGATTGGAGCGAAAAAGAGAATGGAATAGTGAAGAGTTCTTTTTTAAGAAGATTTACTTCGCAGGAGGAAATGGACGCTCAATAATGGTTAGTCAAAAATTTCGGAAAAAAGGAAAATTAAAGTATCACGTAAAGATCGTTTGAGGGCTAGGAGTTAAAGACGGAATTTTTTGAAATTAAGTGCAACTGGTAGAGTCAATATTTTTTCTGCAATTAAAGTCAGTAATAAACTAGCAAGAGCTTATAAGACAAATTTTTTAGTGAAGTAAGGAAGGATTTAATAGAAAGCGCAAAATGTTACAATGAATATGATGTACAAAGAGATACTGATATTTACAGAAACTTGGCGACTGGCAGGGTTGTACAATAAGTCAAAAACTTGGAAAATTATTTTTAGGGTGTATGGCCAATTTTAAAATCTTTGAAGGTGACATGAATGTAAGAATCTAGTATTTAAAAAGTACTGCTATACATGAATGAGAATCAACTGGTCAGGCATTGCTAGAAGGAAATAAGAAAGGGAAGGTTAATGGTAACTTCAAGTTAATGAGGTACAGAATTCAAACAAAAATACCGATGTTGACAATGTAAGAACTAATGTATTTTCTAAAAGGTCCATAAAGGACGCTAATAAAGAATTATATACTCACAGGAGAAGATGAGGTTGTGATAGAAGAAAACACAGTTGTTACAACTAATAAAGTGTTGAGGAGCTTCATAGTGTCGAAATACTTTGTGAACTGACTGTTCGAGAAAAATTGCTTCTTAACTTTATATTACAGTTTCTTTAAACAAAATGCCACTTAAAATGCATTCTCTGAGAATAATAAATTGTGTTGTTTGATAAGTAATTTGGAACAATAAAATCGTAAATTTTAACTTTACACGATAAGTTTGAATATAATTATAAACCAGTCTCGTATTTGATAATATAATTCTTAAAATTTTATATTATTCTAAAATCTTTTTACAAACACAATACAGAAATTCAAATTAATGCTAAATTTATAAAAAAAAATATCAAGTAGATGTTGGTATCTAACAACTTTTTTTCACCTTTTGTGTAGAAAAACATCCTTTTGAAAAAACTATAGATAATAAAGGAACAAAATATTTTTTTTAAAGAAGAAATTTTTAAGTAAAATTTTATAAAATTAATGTTAGTGGCACAAAATCCATTCATTAACAACTGAATACAAATAATTTTACCCATTCACCCCCTTCCTTTCACTTTAACTATCCACTTTTAGAGGGTAAAGTCGAAAAACAGCGAAAAAACGTGCAAAGTCACCCGCAACGACGGTACTCATCTAGTCTTTGGGAATTCCTAATAACGGCAGGAACTTTAGCCGCAGAACCGATTTGTCTTACAATAAATTATATAGAGGATATACAAGTATGGGCTACCAATCTGGGTGGTCCTAGGGCCACGACACCAATAGATATGAGCAGTTGAAAATGAATGAATGAATGAATAATATAAAAAAAATTATTTGATCCGTACCTTTGATTTTTCCCTAATAATTCGTACCTTTTATTTTTTTGATTGATAAAGTGAATACAACACATGTTGAAATTCGAGTTCGAAATTCGAACATTTGCTTCCTGACCATTTGAACACTTAACGGTTTTCTTGTTGCGTATTTCCAAGACGGTACGCTCAGAAGCATTATTTATACATAGGCAAATAAATATATATAATACTTCAGTCATCAAATTGGCGAAATAACAAATGTCTTTTCTTCGGCTTTAAAAATCGATTTTCATTTGGTTTTTAATGAAATAGTCTAGATATTGTGAATTATTGGGTTCCCGGTATCAAAAATTCAAATAAAAAGTGGAATGCGGTCAGTTTTTAAGAAAGTTAGCCTTAGAATATTGGATTTTTTTTCTTTTTTTACTGCTAAATTCTGTTTCATTAGGGTAATGTTGGCATGGTTCGAACAGAGTGAACCTTCAAACAACGCAAATTTTCTTTTTGTTTACAAAGAGCTAGTCTTTCCGTACAGAAGTAGATCTTGAAAAATTCGAAAATCTATTTGAAGACCCATAAAAGAGACTTTCTTACTTCTTGATAATTCCGCAAGGTGGCGGAAGTTACATACTGTTCGAATTTCGAAGTGCTCAAGTGTCAAAATGTGACGGTCTTTATATTGTTATTGTTGTGAGGAATAAAACAGAACAACGACGCTTACTGTTCTTGTCCCATTACTTAATCACTCCATAATCACTGTGTAACTCTTTTGTGAGATTTTTAGTGTAATATTTGATAAATTTTCCCCACCTTGTTCGAAAATTTAGTATGAAAATTCGAAATTGAATTTGAATTCTTCGAACTTCAACGACTTTTTGTTAGAGTTCCCTTTACCTTTCATCCAAGACACTATTGGAGAATCAAAATCTACTTCTGTTTAGGCTCAGTTCGTCATTTCCTAGGCATAACATAGATAATTATCAAGGTCATGAGACGAGATGAGAAATGGTAAGTCAGCTCTTGAAGGTTCACTTTGTGCGAATCATGCCTACATTTCCCTAAAAGCAGGTACTTTCCCCTATATTTTATTACCTAGTCTTAAGTTCCTCCTTTCCTAAAAAAGAGGTCAGATTTAATTAAGGAATATGGGAAAATATGGAGTGTTCGAAGCCACAGTATGTGCGAAGCCTAAAAGCCTTCCCCTACTGTACAATTTTTTTTTAAATAATTTATGCTAGAGTTCAAGTTTGAAAGCATTTCACTGTAACGTTCAGTATTTCTGCTAATTTAAATTTTAATGTGAAATGACATTTTTATTATCCATAAAGAAAAAAGACAAACAAGTCTTAATTTGCTTATCAATGGGTAATCTACATAAATACACTATAAACTTGTACACATTACTACATCGTAAACAATAATCTTTACTGCGGGTTACCGATTGTTGAGGTGCCTAAAGTACATTCAACTTATATATCATTTGAGATTTCACCACTTAAAAAAAACATACTCATAAATATTATTGCACGTTCTCATTTCAAATTGGATTTTATTGCCAAGTACTCCAAAAACTGATATGTTCCCTCAATGGGCTTTTCAATGCAAATTGACTCTTGAATTGATTTGCTAGGGGTACTTTGGAGGATCATCCATGTTGGTTTATCTATTCCAAACATCGATGTTGCTTCGTGTTATGATTAAATGCATCGTTAACATCGGTTGTAATTTTCATTGTCCGATGATTTATAAATAAACATCCTCATTGCACGGAATATTGTGCCAATTGAGAGGCCCTTGCATTAAGCCTGTCTTGCGTGAGACAGGATATGCAATACAATCAATTCACATAAATCATCGTAATGAATTGCTTTTTCCAATACTTGTGATTGAGGGTACCAAAAAAAAATCCACCTGACTCCATTGCGTATCAAATCAATTAAATTTTATAATTGATTTTATGTGAATGGGATTTTTATCTAAAATAGGTACATTTTGCAATCCCATGGATTTAAATCAATTAAATTGAACTAAAATTTATAATTAAATTATTGTTCATGAAAATTTTGATTCAATATAGAGGTCATTTTAATATGATTTTCATAAACCACGTTACAGGAAATTAAAATTGTAATTTTGAAATTATTCTTTAAAAATATTACTGCAAAATTAGCCCTATTCGTAATTATTCTGTAATATATCATACACAAATTAGACGATTTTTGATAATATTAATTCAGCGAAATGATGTTTAAATTTTTGCAAGTAAAGGATTTTTATTTGCTTTAGTCCTTCAATGACGAGAAAAAAGTAATAGAATAGAGATGAAAAAATGTTTTCTGCTTTTCTCTTGCTTCTTGAAAAGCTATGAAAAATACAACGTTTTTTCACAAAGTTGAACACGGACACGGAAAGTTTGATAATTCTCTGATCAATATCGTATTTTTGTTCCTGTTTTAAATTCTGTGTGACACATTTGTTTTTAGATAGTTACATTTCTAATAAAATGATATTTTTAATGGTTTATTGTAAAAATTTTAAATTAAGTAATTTAAACTCTTTTACTTTAACTTTTAAGTGCACAATTTCACCGTGCTATCACACTAGGATTTTTTTCAATTTGTAAATTCAATTTAATTTTCAGATGAATTGTTTCTATGCGTTATTTTGCATTAAAAATCATTTGAATTGATAAATTATCACTTATTTATTGATATAAACTATTACTTGTCCCACCAAAACATGTTTAAGCATGCTAAAATAGCATGAATGTAGTTGCTCAATTATATTCAAATTCAGCCAATTTAAATGTTAAAATTGCTCATTAATTTCAATTTTTACTGCAGTTAAACAAGTAGCCTTTTGTCTCAATTTTTTTATTAAATTTATTTACTCGTAATTAATTATTATTTGTGGGCAAAAAATAAAATATGTACAGACCGGCGGGCGGCGAGTGGCCTTCAAAGTTGAAGCCAATTTCTTACTTTCACATACAAATGCGTATGGGAATTTTTTTGCACTCATGATCGTTATGCTAAATATTTAAAAAGTGAGAAGTTTTTCCGAATTATAAGATACCTTTCGGTATGGAGGGATAAATATACTAAATTTTTGTTTAAATAAATTTTTTCCTCGGAGCACTGTGAGCTGAGTCCGAGATCAATTTAGGAATTGGCTTCAAATAGCTCCCTATAAAAGGCCAACTTGCCAGGCGCTTGTGTACAGAGATTAGTGATAAACTTGTACGCGAGTGAAGCTTCAGTATCTGGAGTAATTTGCTGAGTACCTCCGAAGCAATTCGAAGGAAATTGTTGTGTCAAGAAATAGCAAATGGGATGTCTTCATACAGATTTTCAAAAAGACTATGAGAATCTCTTCATGATCCCCTTGCTTACAACCCTTTCTTCTGGCCTTGGGGTTTTTTTTTGCATAACAGATAAGTGACTTATATGACACTTTAAGGACTATCTAACATTTTCCGTAGTCATTCACAATCAAAAATTTCGCGGAACCATTTAAAATTGAGCAAATTTCTTGCAAAATGTGTCTTGGCTGTGAGAATTTTCAAGTAAATTCTAGAAATCTTATAATGCTCAGTTGGCTCAATTCTATTAAAAATTAAATTATGAAAATCCTAGTGTGATAGCACGATTTTAGACAAGAATCTGAGTTCTTGAAAATGATTTCTTCATATTTTTGTTTAGAAAAGATAGGGGTGGTAATATATCGTCGTTTTGATCAGAAATCGTGCTGAATGCATTATGCCTTGTGTTTCCATTCGTTGTAACCGACGCGACGTATCGCTCCATGGGCTTTGCAACGAATCCAATGTAGACACAAAGCGAATGCAGTTAGCGTAGTTTGTGATCCATTCAGTGATATATAAGTATACCTTTAGAAATCTCCGAATTCGTGACTTGAATTAATATTTTGATTTTATCTTGAGAATAAATTATATCTAAATTAATTAATTGAATTAAGCGATTTCTGAAGAATCTTAATTCAATCTTGTTTCACATAGAAAGAGCTTATCTAAAGGTTTTAGATCCATCTAAATGACGAAAGAAAGCCTTGCAATTGTTGCTGGTCTTTAATTTTCATCCTTATGTTACATTATGTTTCAAGTGTTTCTTGTTGAAATTTGAAAACGGTATGAGCTTTAAGGTAACTACACATTCCTCTCGTTCAGTAATATCCTTCCCAATTTGAAAGCTCTCACCATTTGAGGTTTTTTCTGCACCGATTCGCAGGTGTATCAGAGAGGACTTACCTAAAAACCCGTTGCAAGGTCGAATGTTTAAACTGACATACAAAAGTGGGCAAGTTCATCAAAATGACATTTATTTTAATGAAAACTGCAATTCAAACGTTCTGTCATCCTGAAATTCCGCAAAAAATCACTTTCTACAGCAAACGTTTATGCACTGTTGTTGACATTGTTGACGATTGAAGTGTCAAGAACACCGAAATTCGAAATTGCAGAACAATCGGCGCTAAAGCGGTGAGTACGTGAACTTGCACTTAAGTACGTGAACTTCGAAAGGTTATTACTGAACGGAGCCATTGGTTCTGTTCAGTAATATCCTTTCGAAGGGACAAAGTGAGCCCGATCATAAGTAGATTTTGATTCTCCAATAGTGTCTTGGATGAAAGGTAAATGGAACTCTATTTGCACAAAAAGTCGTTGAAGTTCGAAGAATTCAAATTCAATTTCGAATTTTCATACTAAATTTTCGAACAAGGTGGGGAAAATTTATGAAATATCATACTAAAAAGCTGGCAAAGGAGTTACTCAGTGATTATGGAGTGATTAAATAATGGGGCAAGAACAGTAAACGTCGTTGTTCTGTTTTTTTCCTCACAAAAATGTGAAGACCGACACATTTTGACACTTGAGCACTTCGAAATTCGAACAGGATGTAACTTCCGCCACCTTGCGAAAGTATTAAGAAGTAAGAAAGTCTCTTTTTTGGATCTTCAAATAGATTTTCGAATTTTTTAAGATCTACTTCTGTACGGAAAGAGTCACTCCGAAGTCAAGCCAAACCTTTTCGAAAATCTACCGGAAGCCAAAAGTACAAGTGCTATTTTTCACTTTTCCATGTCAAAAGGTCACCGGGACTTGCACCGGGACTTGCACCGGGTCTTAAAGAAATTTACTCGTAGTTCTTGTATTATTTCGGCGAGCATTATGAAATATATATTTTTAGATAGGTTTTAATGCACAATTTCGAAATATATCAGACTGATAAGTCAATTGTCTTTAGGAAAAAACTTGCCAAGAGTCTTCAGTGGTTTTATGCAAAAACGTATGAAATGAATATTGAGAGGCCCTTGCTGAGGACAATTAGGGGAAAGTGCTCTCCCTTCGAACGTTCATGCCTTCGAATAATGTGAATTTCTATTGTTTTTCTTAAGCGATATACAAAATTATCACGGAATTATCAACAATTGATGATAAGCCAACTGAAATTTAAAAGAAATATGTAAGTTTCTTAGAAAAACTAAGAGAAAATGCACATTATTCGAAGGCATGAACGTTCGAAGGGACAGTACTTTCCCCTACAGAATAAAAAGATTCCCAAAGCAACCTATCAGTTCCCATAAAGATGGTAAGGTTTGGGCGTGTCAAAGGCATAAAGGATTTGGAGTGGTGGAATACGGCCATGGACTGGGTTGACATGTTTCGAATAGGTCGTACGTTCTACAAGGGTGACCAAATATATTAAATATTTTTCTACATGTATTTTTTTAAAAATTATTTCAGGGATTTTTTTGGGAAATTTATCTACATAGGGGAAACTACTCTCCCTTCGAACGTGCATGCCTTTGAATAATGTGATTTTCTTTTACTTTTCCTAAGAGATTTCCACATGATTGTCACATAATAATCAATAATTGATAATAAGCTAACTAATATTTAACAGAAATGTGTAAGTCTCTCATGAAAAATAAAAGAAAAATTCACATTATTCGAAGGCATGAACGTTCGAAGGGAGAGTACTTTCCCCTAGTATTTTAGAAAATATATTAACATTTTTAAGGATTTCTCTCAGTGAGAGGATCGCATTAGAAAATTCAATTAAAACTTTATTGACTAACTACGGGTATTATTAATGATATAGCATAATAGTGGGATGTGATAAATTTTAAAATAAATAAATATTATTGAAAACCCAGTTAACCATATCAAATAAATTTAGTAACAATTGTAGCTCGTCAAATGAAAACGATACAAAACCACATTGAGCGGAAAGTTTAATAAATGTGTGATTAAGTGTAATCAAATGAATCAATCAGTAAATCTGTCGATGTTATCAAAGCTAAAATGGACCCATATACCTCTAAAGATAATCAAATAGACTGCAGAGTAAATCATGCATATAGGGGTAAGGATCTTTGTTGGTTTGAAGACATTGATGCAGTGTTGCAATTTCCTTCCCAATTTCCTCAGCAATGATGTTAATCAACATTCGGAGATGAGTCGCATTGAAATTCATGGTTTATGGCAAAGCAAATGATTCAAGCGATAGTCATTAATGTAATGGCATGTAAATTCTATTGAGGTATTGAGATAAGACAGTGAAATTTGCTGTTCTGACCAATAGACATACAAACATTTTGAGGGAAAGTCTTTTGGGGTGGTAAAAGGGGATGAAATATCTTGCGCTTGTGCAATCTTCTGAGAAGATATCAATTGAGGATGTTCTCGTATGCAGAATTGATCTGATATCCTCTCTGTGACCCCCATTTGGATTCTCTCTCTCAAAATTGAAGGGACTTTTGGTTGGGAAATTAAACATCATCCAAGAGGGTATTTGTGTGTCTCTCTGTGGTTGGTTTAATTTGATTGATTGTCTCTTTTGGTGATGGTATTTTGTACCTAAGATGTTGAATCTCATTTGGACGATTGCAAGAAGTTAGAAAGTCACGAGGAGTTGTAAAGAAACTTGACAATTTTATGAATTTCCGTAAATTTCACTTTATCTCACATAAAACCCTATCGTCTAGACGTTCACAAGGCGGCAACACATAAAAAAAAAGCTCCCTGTTGGTGAAAAAGCTCATAAAATGTCCATTTTTGGGCAGACTTCACATAGATTTAACAAGACATTGAACCTTTTCCTATTTCACCCAAAAAAAAAGCACTTAAATCATTTTATATGACCTTCTCCGGGAAAATACATCAACCCCCCCCCTCGAGATTCACCTTATTTTAGTCCAGTGCGGGGGTTTGAGGGGGATGTGCTTTTCCGGAAGGGAAATAAGCGTGCACGAGAGAATTAAAATGACATACATTAATGTACTGGAAGTTTATGTGGCATTTTATTGTTTGTGTGCTCCTTTGGAAAAGGAGATAGCGGACTTTTTTTTTCCAACTGGCTTTTCTTTGACTTCAACCCTCGCACGAGAAAACCGTTTTATAGCATCATTTCGAAGAGGTTAACCCCCTCTATTTTCACTACATCTCATGCAACATTATTTCCTACACTGAGAAAAAAAGAGGCTGCGATTAACTTTTTTTCGTCATAATGTAGAAGATTTTTCCGCCACAAACGGTTAAGTAGCGATCATGTCGTTACATTCCTCGCCGTTGGCAACCCTTCCTATTGCAATCTCAAGGTTGCCTCCCTGACCTGCTTCAGAGTGAGTGGTATGATACCCTGGCGCCATCTGTGGTGGAGTCAGTGTGTCATGGGAAGGCTCAGAGTGCGGACGCTGAGCCTGCGAATCCCAAAAAGAGGGCCACCACCTGTTGAGAGTAAGCGTCAGTAGTCCGGAAGGGCTACAATAACTTTAACACTTTTTGGGTGTAAAAATATATCAACATTTATTAATGTTAATTTTACACCTTTTAAGGGTAAAATCAACATATAAAAGGGTATTAGATGATCGGTCAGTAGATTAATTTTTGAATAATAAGAAACTCGGATTTGACCTAGACCCTTCTCCTCCTTTATTACTCGGACAAAGTTCCGAGTAATAAAGGAATAATTACTTGTCCGAGTAATAAAGGAGGAGAAGGATCTAGGTCAAATCCGTGTTTCTTATTATTCAAAAATATAAAAGAGTAACTTTAACATTACACATTTTAAAGGTTAAACTTAACGTGAAAAAGGGTAACTTTAACCCATAATACACCTAAAAAGGGTAATATTTACACCGTTTTCGGATCAATACTGCAGGGTAAAATTAACATTTCCGGAAAGTTATTTTAACTTTTTCGGATTTCTCTCAGTGTACTTTCACCATCACGTCAGTTCTTTTTTTGCTCCACCAAAATGCCCCAACACTCTGATGTCCGAAAAAGGGTTTTTTTCCTCCAAATTGTACTTCTAAAATAAAATTATCGACCTCGCCCCCCTGACTCCAACTGCCAAAAAAGAAACTTTTCCAGGGATGTCCAAAGTGAATTTGGAGAATTTATGGAAGGGAAATCATCCACTTGAAACGATGAATTTTTAATCGAATCAATTATTTATTTAGGGCAAAAGTTGTGAGAGTAAGCTTTCAGAGGTGCGGAATGAGTAAAGCTCCGAGGAGGAGATGCGTGTGGGAATTTTGAGGGTTATCCAAGGAGAGGTCTCAATAATCCAATCAATATACACATAGTATGAGACCTAAAATCGATAGATCTGAGCCCATTCCCCTGATACACTGCTTTCCACTTTCCTCAACCACAAATCCCTCCGCATTCCAATACGCGCTATCATGATCCATTTAAGCACTTTACAATGTTTAATTGCATTTGTCCATTGATCGAATGTTATAGCAAAGTTTTCTGGGGGAAAATTAGTGCAGAAAATTAAATCGCATTTGTAGCAAAAATGTCATGAATTTTCCACACCACACAACACAAAATTACAGTGAATTATGCGTCATCTTTTTTACGCGAAGTAAAAAAGTGAAGCGAAGTGGTTGATGGAGCATTTAAAGTGCAATAAATAAAATTTTCAGTGTAGATTGTCGCGTTTTTTTTAGTATCCTGGCAATTGAATCCAAATGTAGTGGAGTGGACAAATTATTGCATTGTGGTCGTTTAAGTTTATGTTTAAAACATGATGTACTTTGACAGCTGTCAAAAATACAAAACTGTCAGATTTTATACGAGGGGGGTTAACGTTACAAATTGAACAATTTATGGATGTAAATTATTCAAATTATTTTTTTAAATTAAATTTTATATTATCCTTTAATGCAATCTGCCTGAAATCCCTGAAAATTCACAATCCTCCCTTATACCAAGGGGTAGACAATTGTGCCGCCAACGGTTCATGGAAAATCGGCAAATTCTTCCGATTTGACACGAATTTTGTCGATCTCGTGCCGCGCTACCGGGTAAGTTTGGAAGCTTAGTATTTCAGGTACAGTAGGGGAAAGTGACCATGCTTGATACTGTAAAATGATGTCCAAGGTTTGTGATTATTTTCTGATTAACACACAAACCGAAGCGATTCTTGCACTATGACAAAAAAATGTCTCACTTATTAGGTTCATAATCCAACCTCAAATGGTTCCTGGAAATCCTTAGATTTTCCTCAAGAAGAAAATGGAAATTCAGTAGTGATTTTTATACAAGTTGGGTCCGGGGCCTTCCTGTATAATAATTGATTCGACAATTCAACAAAGATTCGACAAAAAATTGCACATCAATATTTAGACGAAACCCTAATCTATCTGCTTAAATCGTTTATATGACTGGTTATTAGTTTTAAAATCACTTTTATGTAATTTTTCTAAGCCATGTTTTTATGACATTAGGGCGCTAGCGAAAACCATTTTTTCACTTTGAGTCCATGAAAATGTGATTCTGGAACCTTAAAATTCAGGCAAAAGGGTTGAATATTATGTCAATTGTCGATAAAATTGGCGGATTGCAATATGTGTAATTACGAAATAATCACATCTAATGATATAGTTGCCACATTAAAATTATCATTCATGGACTCTTCTTAAAATATAGGATGGACACAAGTAGAATTTATGAATTTGTTACCACCCACAAAAACAGTGTCCACTAATTAAAAATATTTTTACATAAATATTAGTACTGATGAACCCTCTATGTGCCTATGATAGTAGTTTTCGTGAACAGCGACATTAATTAAGAAATACTTATGAAATATCATGTATCGAAATTACAGTTTTGGGCCTATTTTTGATTTTTGCTTCCTGAAACTAGGAAAAAAGAGCTAGGATCCTAATTTTTTTAGGAAATGTGAGGCTTAGCACCAGCTATTGAAACATATTGCGATGAGTCATAACTATGCTTGGATCGTATCAAGCATGGTCACTTTCCCCTACATTAAAATTTATCACTGGAATTGTCTGTAGGAAATTTATGATGTTACATGAGTTTAATTGAGCGCTATACACACGATACACACAGTCCCTGAATTATGCACATTTTCGGGACTGAAAAAAAAACTCGAAATGACTCTATGCATCGAGAAAATTTGCGTACCCGTAGGCCATTTTTTTTTACGGCCGTAGAACGAATTTCCCGCGGAGTAAAAGTAGTCAAATCTAAAAGATTCAACAGTTTAAAAGAAATTCATCAACAAACAGTACTCTTTGGCGAGAGTTCTTGAATAAATTGTTAGAACACTTAGGAAATAAAGGGTGCGATTAACTTTTTTTTCCTCAGAACTTTAACACTTTTTAGGTGTAAAAATATAACAACATTTTTTAATGTTATTTTTACACCTTTTTAAAAGTAAAATTGACATAAAAAGGGTAACTTTAACCCCCAATACACCTAAAAAGGGTAATATTTACATCGATTTTGGATCAATACTGCACAGTAAAAAAAATTTTGGCTGCTTTACCATGATTTTCATTGTAAATTCTACATTAAACGTGTAATTTGTGTGTACTGGCACACATTCATGTAATTTCTATACATTTTGTCTGTAAACTGTGCTATGTTACACGAAATCTGTAACAAAATGTACACAGCTGTGTAATTATTCGCTAATTTCGATATACGGTTAAAAAAGACGTAATATAAAACAAGAAAGTGAAATTTGATACCGTGAAACATTAAAAAACACTTTCGTTACAGTATTCTCTCTATTTTCGCATTTTAGCAACAGAAGATTACTTAAAAAGTACAATATGTCATAATTTAATTGATTACACAATTTACGATTACATGAAATTAAAATTACACATTCTTAGATTACTCGTTTCGCTCAAATACATAATTTGAGTAACTTTACAAGAATAATCGTGGTAAAAAAGCAAACCAACGATTATCCTTATAGTTTTTTTTTTACTGTGTGCAGGGTAAAATTAACTTTTCCGGAATGTTATTTTAACTTTTTCGGATTTCTTTCAGTGAATAATTAAAACTTTTACCTCAATAAATGAAATTATATTGAAAAATAAGTATAGTGTCTTCAAATTTGACGCGTTACAAAATAGTATACATTCAGGCATACAGTAGAGTCTCGCTATAGGCCATATTTGGTTTCAAATTTGACACTTGGGTCGCACTATAGTCCATGTAATTTTTTAAAATTATCAACGACTTTTAGTATTGAAATTGCTCGACGGCTTTCACTTTCTTTGCAATTGTGGTACTTGTCCTTGCTCTCTTCATTGTGGATCACAATTATCGCAACTACTTAATAAAGTTTGCCAAAAATATTAAAATAAATATGCATGTCGCATACTAAAAAACATAACCTAACTTAAAATCAGTGTTTTGAAATCAACGCTCGATAAATTGTGGACTATATAGCGATGACCTATAGCGAGACTCTACTGTATTACGAAAATGATTTCATAAATTGACTTGACATGGTAGGCAAATTCGCATAATTCTAAGAGCATAATCTCGTCAGGTGCATAATCCTGAAGGGCATAATGCCGGGACCGAGTGTACTTCATAAAAGTTAACTGACATTTAAATCTACCGATTCTTCGGAAAAATCGTGCCAATCTGCCGATCTTTGCTAATTATTATGCCGATTTGTCGATTTCTATGGTCAAATTGTACCGATCTGTTGCACTCTTAGCAAAATAATGTCGACCTGGCGATTTGTAGCTCCAGATCGACACAATTTTGCCGATCGCCGCTCACAGTTAACTCTGATAGCTACTTATTCACCCCTCGCCTTATACCCTAGACAGACTTACGGCTTAAGCCGAGAGGGAATGTAGTCTAATTATTTGGATTATAAATCGACCGCTCAGAATAAGAAACGAATAACTCGCGGTTGGCAAATTTTACAGAAGAGCCATTCACAGCTGAGATTGTACATACAGAGTATACGGTTTTTGAGATTTAAAATCTTTATAACTTTGGAAATAATTATCTTTCAAGAATGATATTCACAGGGAAGGTAGAGGATATAAAGAAGTATCCAAAACATGACTAAAACGATTTTTGTAAAAAATCGAGTTGTTCGACTTATATTCTGAGTCGTCGAAATACGTTAAGCCGTCTCTCGACTTAAGCCGTTAAACCTTAAGCCATTGAACGACTTAAGCCGTAGATCTGTCTAGCACACGAGTAAAAATACCCTCGAGCAGGCAGAGACGGAAATAGCCTCGGCTGTTTTTCTGCGTTGCGGGGAAGGGAGCTCGCTGACATTTGAGTTGCTCGCATGAATTTTACGTTAGATGTAAATGTTACTTTTGACTGGCAAGTATTCGGATTTTCCACCGGCAATTTTATGTGACGCCTCTGGGATTTCCTTGTAAATATTTCACGTCACAAAAATAACATAATCTTATGGAGGGTCACCGAAGACCGTCACACGATTTGTTTTACCGTTTAGCCGCTAGATCGAAAAAACAAAAACATTGGTAATGTGAGTGTCCTGGGTTAGAATCCTCTTTAGGTTTTATTTTATTTTATCTAATTTTTTCATGTTCTGTGATAGTACAATCTTATCCTTGCTTAAGAAAACGGAATAAAGAATATTTAGTCATTTTTAGGGAATGTCTTGTTCCTCTTGAATATTATACTTGAGTTATTAATGCGAATAAATTCAGATATTGCACTGCAACGCCCTAAAGAACTCAGTGGATGGAATACCCTATCAGCCGATCCCCCAAAGATATTTTACAAGATAGCACCATCGAACTCCCGAGGTGAAAATTCAATTCTCTAAAATTGAATGACCTCTCATGGCAGTACATTCTTGCAGAAAAAAATTTCCATAGACACGCCTCGGGGTAGGACATTGTGTGAAACCACCAGAAAACACCCTCATCAAAAAAAAAGCAATTGATATGGTTGGGTTGAATTGAAATAAATCTCGATTTTTTGTCAATCACATCCTATCTTGAATTTGCCTCCCATTTGACATGCATTCTGCAAAAATGTCACACAAGATTGTGATTGATACGATAATTGAGTGCCATTGAGATGTGGTAGGAATGGGGGGTGGAATGTGATAGAAAAAGTTGAGAAAGTTTTTCAGTGAATTAAACCCCACTTGTCGCAAAAAAGAACAAGTTTTCAGTGAGTCGTGAAAAAAGTTTTTTTTTAATATTTGGCGGTGTGGGAAGTTCTGCGGGTGTGTAAACAATCTAAAATTGATTTATGGGGTGTGGAAAAAAGTCCCTTTTGTGTACTCCACTCAATTATGTGTAGATGATTTATCAAGATCATCCCTGAGAGCTTTTAGAACTCTCAAAATTTTCAATTGAGCACAAAAATCCAGTTGTTTTGGTTAGTGGTGAGCTTTGGGAAATTTTTTTATGGTTGATATACTTAGCTTTAATTTATACTTTTTCTACCAGAATTTTACCACATATGGACACTCAATGGGTCGGGTGGTAGAGTAATCGCTCTATGATGCAAGTGAAGAATCCCTTTTGGTTAGGGGGAAGTGGGGCACCTTTGAAATTGGTATTTTTCACCTACTTTTAAATAAAATTGTGCCTTATCGTGATATAATTTAGCTGCACACTGAGAGAAATCCGAAAAAGTTAAAATAACATTCCGAAAATGTTTATTTTACCCTGCAGTATTAATCCGAAATCGGTGTAAATATTACCCTTTTTAGGTGTATTAGGGGTTAAAGTTACCCTTTTTCATGTTAATTTTACCCTTATAAAGGTGTAAAGTTAAAATTAAAAAATGTTGATATATTTTTACACCTAAAAAGTGTTAGAGTTCTGAGGAAAAAATGTTAATCGCACCCCCGTTTTTTCTCAGTGCACAAACAGATTGAGAAGCTAAATTACATTATGATATGACTCAGTTCCACTTAAACATAGGAGCAAAATCCCAATTTCAAAGGTACCCCACTTTCAAAGGTGCCCCACTTTCCCATATCAGGAATTGTTCTGGTGTTAAAGATGTTCGAGTATTGGACTCCTAACCCCCATCCCTGTATAAAAATAATCATCTAAAAGTCTCACTTGCAACAAGAGGTGATTCAAGCATCACAAGGGGTTATTCATAAGCACGTAGAGTGGCACGAGTTCCCGATTCCCTGAACAAATGCATGAGTTCTCTGAGTTCCCTGAGTTCTCTGAAAAACTTATGGGTTCCCTGGGTTCCTCGGGGTCCCTGAAAAATGTATGGGTTCCTCGGGTTCCCTGAAGAATATATGGGTTCCTCGGGGTCCTCAAAAATGTATGGGCTAAACGGGTTTCTGAAAAATATGTATGGGTTTCCCGGGTTCCTGAAAAATGCATGAGTTCCTCGAGTTCCCTGAAAAATATATGGGTTTCCTGAATTCATTGAAAATCATATGGGTTCTTCGGGTTCCTGGAAAATACATGGGTTCCTCGGGTTCCCTGAAAAATGTATGGGTTCCTCGGGGTCCCTGAAAAATGTATGGGTTTCTCGGGGTCCCTGAGAAATGAATGAGTTCCTCGGGTTCCCTGAAAAATGTATGGGTTCCACGGGTTCCCTGAAAAACACATGGGTTCCTCGGGTTCCCTGAAAAATGTATGGGTTTGCTGAATTCCCTGAAAATCATATGGGTTCCCCGGGTTCCTGAAAAATGTAAGGATGCTCCGGGTTATTGCAGAGTTCCCTGAAGAATATATGGGTTCTTTGAAAATTATATGAGTTCCTCAGGTTCCCTGAGAAATGTATGAGTTCCCCGGCTTCCTGAAAAATGTATGGGTTCCCCGGGTTCCTCGGGTTCCCTGAAAAAATCTATGGGTTCCCCGAATTCTCCGTGAGTTCCTCGAGTTCCTCTGGATTCTACAAGTTTACCGTGAGTTCCCTAGATTCCCCGTCTATGTATGTTCCTTAACAGAATGTATAAGTTCCCCGGATTCCTTGAACAATGCAAAGGTTCCCTCGGTTCCCTAGTTCCCTGGTTCACTGAGAGCTCTCTGAAATCTGTAAGGGTTCCACGGATTTCACGAGAGTTTCTTGAAAAATATATGGATCATCAGGTTTCGTGTCAGTACTTTGACAAAATTTGTTGGGTTCCCCGAGTTCCCTGGTTTCTCCGTGGGTTCCTTGTCCAGATTGGCTCGGGTTACAAGATTAGAATTACCCCTTGATTTTCAGTGAGGCCTAGTTCCCCCATGAAAAGCCTTTACAGCAACAGAAATTCAAAGAGGGCGTGGTCTTTTTTATCGCGGGAGGGGCTTGAATAATTTCTACCTAGACCAAGGGTAAGAACATGCCTGAGAAAAAATACTACAAAATACTACTACAGTAGAGTTCCGCAAATTTGAACAACATTTTCAAAAACGTAACGGACTTCATGTGAAATTCACTTTTCCAAAATTAAGGAAAATAACTAGGGAATTTTGTCAATTGAATTTATTGTTAAATAGGTAGAATTTGTTTAGGAAATTAATATAATACGACAATATTGAAGAAACATCAGAGAAAAATAGTTCTAATTCAGACTCCATACAAAATTTCTTTTACATAACCTCATATTTTACATTTTGAATGCAACCGTGTCGTTCAAATTTGAGGAGTTCAAATTTGAGGAACTCTACTGTAGAATGTTTCCCTAAAATCAATGTTTTCTGTTATTACATCTTCCTCTCAATTGAGGTGAGAGTGATGCTATGCTGTGTTGTTAAATCGATTTTTGCTGCCAATGGATGGTAAAATAAAAGGAACTACATGAACTTTTTCCACCGGAAAAGCTTACGGCTATATCAAATGTATTTCACACAACGGGATACCAAATCACAACTACACTGTGGTCCATTTTATTCCCCAGGAAGTCACTTAAAGTGTTTGGGAGGGTAGGGAAGGGGCACTTTTGGGGGGGAATGTGTGGTGGATGGTGTAATCGGAACAAAGGGAGAAAATGATTTCCAACTTATTGGCCCTAAATCTTTTGCACATACTCTCCTCCATGGAACTTCTCTCCGGCCATTGACACAATTCCCTTATTTATGTCTTTTGCACCTTGCTCTGGATGTCTGGGAGCTTTCAACTCGCGAGGGTGGAAATGAGATTACATCCCATTGCCATACATTTCTCAGCATGCACCGTGTGTCTTCTCCGGGTAAATTGTGTACATGAGAGGATATCTCTTGGACATGGAAGTCAGTGGCACTCTAGACATTTTTCCATGGTCCTGGGAAAAATTCCAACCTCAGTGTGTCACATGAAGGAACAAATGGTGTCACATTCAGGAGAGTGTCTCCTCTTTCATTGACACACAAATCCACTAGTTTTCCTCTTTTACTCCTCATGAGATTTGTGCAATTTCCCAATGAATTCAATCCACTGCAGAGTGTGGCCTCCCTCGAAAAAGCTCCCATCGTTCCTCTTCTCCCCTGATGGATGTTTGGAAAACCCTTCCAAAAAAAAAAGCCGAGTTTTCATCTGCGTGAACAAGGGAAGAGACAAAATCGAATTGTTACACGGCAGTTTTTGCATTGTTTTCGTGTCTGAACATGAGCTTTGAGATGGTACGCTTGATAGAATGCGGTTTTACTCATCGATATTTGCTGCAGTGGACAGATTTATTACTTTTTTTGGCAGTCCCTGCTGAAAGTCAGCATTTTTTTTTTTTTGAGGATAACCACTACAGATAACTCAATTGTGCTTCAAAAATTTAAAAGTAAAGAGAAAAAGTCGAAGGAAAATTTGATCGGTTCCCATTCAATCCTTTTTGTTCTCGAAAAGTTGCACTTTTATCCAAATTCAATCGGTTCAAAATTCACCTCAAACGACTACAAGATTGAATTGAAGTAAAAGCAATTGAATTTTCAACAAAAGTTCAATTGACGGTTCATTACCGATTTAAAACCTGTTGAAACCGATTGGAACGATTGGGATATTTGGAATTTTAAAGTCCTACCTTCGACCTTTTAATTAATCCAATTGGCATTGTAAACGATGGGAGTTACTATAAAATCGTAAAGTGATTCTCTTGACATTATACCTCCCCAAAATTTCCGCCTTCCACCCCCAGGAACCACTTTTTTCAACATATGTCCAATGTCCACGTTTCAGACGATTTCTAAAAAAAAAAAATGAGGTTTACTCTTCTACCACACCTAGAGGCCAAATGGTTAGAGATAGAGACTTGGAATCTTCGAGGGGCCCCTTAAGTCTACCCTGGGCCTATTAGCCCCCCATTTTCTTCCGCAATACCGTATTTTTTTAGAATTGCTCGAAAACGCGTCGTACGATTTTTCGTTTTTTTTTATACATTTCGTTCATACAAGAATCATTCCTAACGATTTTTCAAGTTCAAAGGGTAAAAGGGCTCTAAAGAACGTTATTTATTTTTATTTATTTATTTCGATGTACCGGGCTATTATTGCCATTTTCTACATTGTTCATTTTACAAATTTATTATTCAGATTACAATGTTTCGTGCAAAATGTCCATCCATACGCTTCAATCATTTGCACCGGGCGGGACTCGAACTCACAACTGTGACAGTCGAGCCGGGAGTCACACCGCTTAAGAGCCGAACACTCTTACCAATTGTACCACGGACCCCATCTCTAAAGAACGTATTTCTCAACTAAAGAGGTTAATGTTTCGACTTCTTGGAAAGGTTTTGGAATTTCTGATACGACCGAAAGCCAATTATGAAACGTAACCAATTTTTTGATAAGCAAATTTGGACGATTTTAAGTAATTTATGAATCGGTTGTGAACCGGTAAACGGTACCTATGCAAAAATACTTTTGAGGTATAGGGGGGAGCATTTTTCGTACTTTTTCGTAAATGTTTGTAAACACTGAAACAATTTGTTATTTGTTCGTAAATGTTCGTCAGACAAACAAAAATTTACGAATAAATGACAAAATTTTACGAGCATTATTTGTGTATTTACGAACAAATGTTTGTAAAAGTACAAAAAATGCTCGTCAAGTGATAATTTTAGGAAAAATGTTTGTAAAAAAAGTACAAACTTTTACGAACTTGTTTATGGGTTATACGATTAACGAGCATTTCGTAAGTCCTCCATAGAAATTCACAAACATTTTCGAGCATTTTTATAAAATTTTTTTCTGTGTATAAGAAAAAATAATAATGGTTGTTCCGAACAACCCTTGCGGGAAGGCTTAAGTTCTTCTATGACACGTTGTGCTACCAAAAAAAAGATGGAAGTCTGGGAGATGCTGGGTGATCCAGGAACGCCAGATCACGCTACCGTGTGCTAAAGAACCATGGAGCTTGAGATGGCGAGATTGGCTACCAACGGTACCCGTTCAATGAGCAACCCAGCTTGTTTTTTGTCTCCAATGCAGGTCATTGTCATTCGCTGATATACTGGTTGCTCGCATGAATTTTAACTTTAAGCGTAAATGAGCATAAATGGCTTAGGGGGAGGTGGGGCTACTTTGAGCTGTGGAGCTAGATTGTTATACGACCTTTTCGCCTATTTCTAAATGAAGCTAGTCCTTACAATTATTTTATTTAGATCCGCAATTATTTTGTCTATCCAAATTATATCATGTTGAAACCCAGTGTCCTTTAGAAATATGCGAAAAAATCGTAGCCCCACAACTCAAAGTAGCCCGACTTCCCCCTATTTTCTTGGCCTTTGTTTCCCTTTAAGCGAGGGGAACTTAAGATGACAGCTTCAGACACGTTCTGCGATAATTTCGTGTCACAACAATATCTAAGTTTTAGTCCTAGTCCTAATAGACCAGTTTAAGCCGGGGTATTTTGAAATACATCTCCCTGTACTTTGATAATTCCTGAGCTTGAAGAATTTCCCACAATGGTTCGTTCCTGAGATTAAATCTCCCTCTATTATGTTATAATAGCCCTTAATGTGTCTCGGCTAAAATAGTTCTAAGATTATTTGTTTTACTTTCAATTAATACTTATTAAATAAATTGTTCATACATTTTCGTTAATAGTTTCATAGCCCGATGACCTATAACAAAGCAAATATATAAATTTTTGAGTGTACCAAAACGACTGAATTAGCTTTATACCTGGATTAGTTTGTTAGAAGCCACACTTGAATTTAAACAATCTCCAAATGAGTCACTTTCACTCCATGTTAGATAAATTTTGAAAGAACAAAAATTTCAAAGAACATTTTACGCCACAATACCCAAAATTCATCCCCAAAATTTCCAACAATTTTGCCTCTCACACTGGATAAAGGGAAATTTGTAAGGGGGAGTTGGTGTGTAATTTGACTAAGGGATGTCTCACAAAATCACGTAGTGCAGTCTATTAAAACGTAATCCGTGTATCATAGACAAGAGATATTTTGTTAACTGTTTCGGATTTTCCATAATATGCACACAAAATATCTCATATTTTGGGTAAGGGATGGGTACTGCGAATGGGGAAAAATATGGATCGATCGGGGAACTTCCTTCAGAATTTGCCATTCCTCCTAAACGCACGATTCTGCAAATAATCAATTCTGAGGCAGGAGATGCTGCAAAGTACACGCAGTCCTCTCACGTTCCATCGGGGATGCACATTGTCGTGCATACAGAGGGTGAAATTTTCAAGTGGAACCACTGTTAAGGTGAGAACATTTTGTAGTGTGTGTTCCTCAGGGGCTGACAAATTGCGCAAACTACAACGGAATAGCAAATATCACGATAATGGATTCAGATCTTCTGGTGTTCGTCAGAAGCAGCTTCTTTTTCTGAATTGAAAAATTTGAAAATTTTCTTCAAAACTTTCGCCCCTTGGTATGGGTCTTCTTGATCCACTGAGGAAGACTCATATCAAGGGTCGAAAGCTCTGGAGCATTTTTTTTTTAAATTCAGAAATAGAAGCTACTTCGGACGAACACCTGAAGATCGGAATCCAATACAATCTGTCAGATACCCTACCTATAGAAACTTTAAAACTGTACTGACTTAAACAATGGCTAAACTAAGACTGAGAACTTAAAATTGAGAACAGTTGCGCCCCTTGCGGGACAGAACAGTGCCCTCTCTCGGAAAAAGATTGCCGTGTAAATGAACTTTCGTAAATATTCTATCCATAAGGATTACAGGGTTCTGAGAACAGAAAACAGCTGATTTAATAGATTTATCAACCCGGCAGAATCGGGCTTAGTCTATAACGAATCGGCTGGTAAAGTACTCATGATTGATGTATCGTTTCTGAATATTCCGCAGAAATCTCTTTTATTTATTAGAAAGCCTGTAACGCGGCTAGAGGCCAAACGGTAAAAGATATTGACTTCTGATATTTGATGACCCCTCATAAGTCAATAATGAAGTGCTCCAAAGACTTTCGGATTCCGGAACTGCGTAAGCCTTCTTTAAATAAGGTACTTACTCCTCGTACACACGCAGTGCACTAACTCGCGAAGTGCTCATAACACATCTTATAGCCAACGGCCGCTGCAATTCCACTGGATTTCCAGTAGTCTGCTCTGTTGTGTCCGCAGTAGCGCTAAAAAGCCACGTGGAGTTCCCTGGATTTTACAGCTCAAAATCCGGATGGGTTTCCGAGGAGGAATTTGACGCTAAATTTCCTCCTAGTGATCCATGGACGTTTGCGGAAATCTGATTAGCACCGTCTAATAAGAGATGTCCGCGAGTTTCCATGGACTTTTCCGATAAGTATTTCCACGTCTTTTCCTATGGATTATTAACGGTATAATCGGCAATCAGCCCTTTTAAAATTCGGAAAAATCCTCTTTATTTCCACGAAATTCTCCGCGAAATTTTCTTCACTCACAGCGATACATTTGTAATTCATGCACATCTAATGCATTACTTTGTATAGAGGACTATCAGTCCTATTAATGAATAAAGATTATTATTATTATTATTATTATTAAATTTTCCATACAACGGCCTTAGAAGCTTCCACGGTTTAATTTTACGGAATTCCGCGACTTTTCTAGTGGACTTTTTTTTAAATGTTTTTTTTTTGAAAAATAATTACTAAAATTGTTTAAAAATCGCGTGGAATTTTCATAGAAGATTTCTACAAAAAAAAACTTCCACAAATAAATGGAGGATCAATGCCAATTGGCAACTTGGAACTTGGAGAGTAGAAAATATTGCTACCATATTGTACATTTGAGTATGTCTAACTCGCAAGAATTATAGCGTTAGGGCGAAAAACAAGTGCGGAATTTTAGCGTTTACTTCCATGGATTCGAAGTCGGAAATAAAGAAATTATACTAGGAATGTTCCAAGGAAATTTTGAGTCAATTTCTAAGAAATACTCTCAGACATATTGCAAGAAAATACCTCGGATTTTTTTTCAAGGAAATTCACGCGAAGAAAAAACTGATAACTCCGCAGAATTTCAAACGGAATAATAGCGTTTATTTTCACTGAAATTTACGCGGAACAATAGAAGATAAATTCCATGGATTTTTCTGCTACTGTGAAACTTTGCGGCCGATTCGCTACTGGGTATCCACAGAGAATCGTCAATCAGTGCAAATTACACTGAAATAATCTAGTTTTCTCCGAAATGAAGATGGGAAAAATTCCTGCCTCCACCCAGGATCGAACTGGAGACCTTTCGTTAACTATATATGAGTGCTCTACCAAATGAGCTATTAGAAGCCACATGCTCTGTTTGACTTGCAACACGACCTTAACCAATTGCTTTGTGCAGTGCAATTGTTTACTCTCGGGGTTGCGAGATTTGAAAACGGTATAAATCGTTCTGGTTCGTATATAACGGACATTGCCGCCACACCCAGCCGGCACCAAATGCTAACCGATTTCAATTTAGCTGAAAACATAATTATTTTCAACTGAGTTCTGCTAACCTTAAAGCGACACTCGCGAGGCAATTGGTTAGCAATTTTTGATATAGAATTGCTGACCAATCAGCATATTTTTGCTAATCGACTTAGAAAAAATATCTTGAAAACGCTGATTTTTCAGCTAACTGTGCTCGCTGGGGTAGTGGGTTTGTTTATTTCGAAAACAGATCCTAGAATTATTTTCATTTTCAAATTTGTAGTAGGACTATTCAGCCTATAGAGGATTTGGAGGGTGCAAGCCCGTCCTGACGAAGATTCTTTTAAGCAAGTGGTACCAATTAGTGTTCAGCTGAGGTGGTGACTCTGAGGAGTGCTATAACTACTGAATACTCGATGAGATATTCCGTATGCACAATCGAATCGGCTCCTATACTGATCCTATCTACTGAGGGTAGATCTTCATCAGCGGTGCAGGGTGAATGGCAGCGGTTAAGGGTGCATAAGTACGTTCTGGTTCAATGGCCTGTTTCTGAACCGATTTGCTTTAATTAGGATTTTTTGAAAGGTCCTGAAATTGTTAGAATTGTTATCCTTGAAGCATTCAAATGGCAGTAAATCGTTTAAGTACCCGTACATTATTTAACATTTCTCGAATATACTTTTTTATTTATCTGTACCCGAACATCTTCCTGAAGTGGCGGAGGATCGATAAGTGTGGGCTGCTAATTTGGATGTCATGGGCCCGCGACCCCAATAGGGATGAGCGATTGAAAATGATTGAATGAATTTATCTGTACGTTTGTGACTAATGCCAATACAATCTAAAATGCGCTATTTTTAAGCAACCCTCGGTTTCGGAATTGTTAACTTATGAATTAGTTTAATTGGTAAGTAGTAAATCGATATACTTTCTAAAAGATACGACAAGATAATTACAAATGTTGCAAATCATACAACCAGAGAAGGTACATGAAGGTTGAATGAAGGTACTTTCTGTCGTTTCCACTCTAGAGTTGGTTAGAAGAAACCCTAAGACGGCGATGGCCGCAAGGGAAGAAGAGAAGTATTTTAATGATAAATAAATATTAATTTAATCGAAACTGAATTGAATAATTTTCAAATAATTATTATAAAAAATTGAAAATTTCTTAAAGTGTTTCATCAAGGATTTTTTTGATCGCTTTCAAGTCGATCTATCCAATTTGACGACAATTAGTATAACAAACTCTTCTCGAGGAGGTTTTTTTATAAATAAAAAAAATTATTAGTTAATAAAATCTAAAATTATGTGTATAGGCACAATTATTAATTTGAAATTAAACTTTCAACGGCAATTTTAATAAGCAATTCATTTATAAATAAGTAAGCTGGTTTCTGTGCATAGCACCCTTTGCAGTTCTTAGGCCTCCTTGGCATCTTGCGAAAATATCTTTAAAAAACAATCAAAAATCATGCTAACCCTTATGAAACTTTTGATCTGACAAAAGCTTTTCTTTTCTTCATTCCAGGTAAGTTCGAACTTCTATCAAAGATAAACAATGATTATGGTGATTACCTGTTCGGGGGTAAGTTCAACAAAAGTCTAAGAATCTTAGATTTTTTTTATGTGAATTAATATTACTTGCTCACCCTTATTGATCCCCAAAAACTTGTGGTGAAAAATCAAAAGTTTTACCAACTTGAAAGTGCTAAAGATTGAGAAGATTTTTTGGTCCCAAGATGCACCAAGGTGCATACAAAATCCACCAAACATTCCCACAAACTCGACAAAATTTCTCAATAGATTTGAGTCAGAATTGCAAAAGAATGATTTTGTGGGGAGACAACATTTACCCAAAAACATCCTTTTGAGTGAATCCACATGGATTACCAGTGGGATCTCTCGAGGATTTCGATTCACGTATCCCCCTTGAATTTTCATACAAGATGAGAAGAGATGATATCGAAAGCTTTTCGATGCAATTCATGGAATTCTCCAAAGACGATATTTTGTTGTAGGTTTTTTTTTCTATTCTTCCTTTCGGGATATACCATGAAATTGTGTGTATCTTCAACCTTCCTTTCATGTCTGATAAATGTGATTTTAATGCCATACTTTTTCTGTGTATATCTGCCATTGTTATGGGTGGCAGAAGTATGTGAGGAAAGAAAAAAAAAGAGACCACGAAAATCTCTTAGGAAGTTTTCCATTCACAAATGGAAGAAAATCGAAAGACGATTTAGTGCAAGTTGAACTTGTCCATATACGATCTCTGCAGAAATATGGATAAAATTGACATATGAATAAAAGTTTTTGGGATTTTTTTTTAACAAAAAACGAATCCTGTATAGGATATTCTGAAAGTTTTAACTGAATGTATGAATGTTAGAAATTTGCTGGGAAAACTTCAAAAGCTCAGAATTCATGAACAAAAGCTCATCGATCATCCAACCCACAAAAGAGATCAAAATCATAAGTTAGGGTGACATAGAGAAGTTTCTGAAGGTGGGTTTGAATGGTCAAATAGAGTGGTTCGATATCACCCAATTGAAATGGTGAAACACTAAATGTACCATCCATTGCCAATGATTACACATCATGACCTATAGTTTTAGGGGTAGGAAAATCCTTCCAGAGAGGAGAAATTGAACATGTGAATGGTTGCTGATTGTTCCACTTTGAACATAACTAGACATAGGGAAAGGGGTATAAATACAAATTTATTAGATGTGCATTTCAAACCTCATCCCTTACCATCTTTGGCTATCAATCTACCACAATTGACCACCCCATTCTCACCACCCGCAGCTCCTGCAATCACCCATGCAGCCGATGAGCACTGTGCAAACTCATACCTCTACAAAGAGGTGAAATTCCCACTACCATGGGGCGCAAAGGGGGGCCTTTACAACAATTATACTGTCGCATGCAATCCCATTTAACAAGCCAATAATGGCCACTTTACGGTTTTGCGATTTTGCAGAGCCACAATTCGCCAATGTTTGTCCAAATACACACTGACGAGACTTAATTGAAAAGCATTCCTATATAAAGCTCACAAATTCATTATGCACACTACCTAGTTTTTTTTCTAACGTATGATCCTACGAGAAACAGTCGATTATAGCAAATTGAGAAGTACTTTGATTTTTTATTGAAGACAAACACAGGGAGTTCCGGCTTAAGTGAAAACGGATTGAAAGAATTTGATATTAATTGCCTACTATTGGGAGCTTATTTATAAAATAATTTTTTAACTCTTTAACAACGAGACAGTTTTCGCGGACCGAAAATCAACAATAAAAATGAAACCGATAAACAAAATCAGTAAAAGGTCTTACATCTAGCCTTAGAAAATCCAACAGAGTCTTTTTATGTAATTTGTTTTCATTTTTTTTTTATCAATTTCTAATTTATTTTACGGTCCCTTAAAGTGTTATCAAGAAACCTTTCATGGATTGATTAGTATTTATTTGATTATCAATGACTTGAAAGGGCAGTACATATAGCTTTGTGTAAGATCTGTGACCATCGCCGTCTTAGGGTTGATAGCACACCTACTCATTAAAAAATAAATAAATTAAAATTTAAAAAGGAATCGGAGAGTTTATATCCCGAAAGATAGACATAAATGAATTGAGGTAAAACTTATTGCAATATTTCTGTTTCGGAAAGAAAATTTTGAATATGAAGACCCTTGCATAATCGAAGTTAAAAAGGTGAATCCATTGTTTTGGAGCATCTGAAATTTTGAAAGCTCCTTATACTTATTTTTGAATATTTTGAGATTCAAAGTGATTTATCAGCTGTTTTTTTTTTGTTTTACAAGAAATGTTTCTTTCTTTGGCAGTTATATAATCGTCTGTTTTCCATTTGTCACCGCCATAGAGCTTAAACGGTAAAAGATATCGACTTCCGGGTTTCGATGACCCCAATAAAAACTTTATTATTCTTTCCCCCCCCCAAGCTTCTCCAAGTCCGCCAAAACCATGGTTTTTTGGTTTTTCTCAAAATCGGCTCAAACTTTTTCAAAGATCTTTGGATGTTTTAGAGGTAGTCCAGACGAACAAAACGGTATTGAAATTTCGAACCCGGTTGCATCGGTCGTCATTGGTAATGAACCGGTTAAGTACCGATTTTTGAATTTTTTTTTCGGAAATTATTTTTTTAATTGGGAAAATTCGGTCACTTTGGATTGTAAAACGATAAAAAGGCACGGATTGACCTTACTGCTTTTCACTCCTTTACTTTCATTTACCTGTAAAGGAAAGTAAAGGAGTGAAAAGCAGTAAGGTCAATCTGTGTATTCTTATTATTTTTTACTTGACTTTAGTAAATACAAATATTTGTTTGTAAAATTTTGTCATTTGTTCGTAGAATTTTGCAGGATAAATGAAAATATTTGAACAAATGTTTTGTAAAGGAACAAAAAATGCTCGTTAAGTTTTTTAAGTTACAAAGAATGTTTGTGAACAGGTACAAACTTTTCCGAACTTTTTAGTGTGCTATAAATTGTAGGAGCATTTCGTAAGATTTATGTGGTAATTCACAAAAATTTACAAACAGTTTTCAGAATATTTTTTTTCTGTGTAATTATAAATATTTAATACATAAATTTGAGAAGTGTGAGCAAAATTTTATGAGATGTGACTAAATCTTTTAAATAAAATATAGGGTGAAAGGAACGTCTATTGACACTTTAAGAACTCGTGTGGGCACCTATTGACACCCTACTCTGTACCATTTGGGATACGAAATTTAAACATCTCTGTTTATAGTAAAAGATATATTACAGAAAAAACGTTATATTACTTCTATTTTACTAGATATATTAAACAATTTTTAACATTTTGACAAAAGTGTTAATAGGGCTTCCCTGTCGAACAGATGTTCCTCCGACCCTAAAATACGTGACAGGATATAGGGTGAAAGGAGCACCTATTGACACTTTAAGAAGTCGTGGCAGGACTTTTTGACACCCTACTCTGTATCATTTGGAATACGAAATTTGAACATCTATTCTTATCAGAAAACATCCCGTCAAATAATTTCGTCAGATATCTTTAAGTTTTCTGCAGAAAATATCTACACCTCTGCCGAAAATCTGCCGAGAAATCTGTAGATATTCCTACGAATTTTATTTGGGCTTGGGACAAAATTCGTCAGAAATTTTTGCAGATTTACTGACGAATCCTGGTGCATACTCTGACGAATACTTGTAGATATTTTGCCGATTTTCTGTAGATTTTTCTACATTCCAGACTTTTTAGACAGATGTGTCAGAAAAGATGGAATATTTTTCACTGAAGTTTGCAAAATTCAATAGAGTTATTCTTGGTGATTTCACAGTGTTTATATAAAATGAAGAATTCTGCAACGCCGTGTTATAAGTTGAGAATAGTGAAGTGAAAACTTTAAGCAGAGTGACGACCTAAATTTCGTATTTTTGTATCATTCGATTGGCGATTTTTAAGAAATTAGTATTTTTGCTCGCATTTTTTTATTTATCTAAAATGTTTAATCGGTAATTCTTGTTAAGCAGAGCATACTATTTTCTTTATAACTTCTACAGTTTCTTCATAAATAAACAATATTTTTGTGAAGTAATGGAGGTTATGCAGATTTCCAATGCAGAAATTCTGCCGAAAATCTACAGATTTTCTCTGAATGTACTAGAATATATCGTTAAAATTCAAAAAACCTCCGAGTAAAATCGGCAGGTAGAGCAATGATTTGATGGGATAGATTAAGGAAAAAACGTCATATTATTTACATTTTATTAGATACTTTAAATGAATTTGAAGATTTTGACAAAAGTATCAATAGGGGTTCTCTGTCGAAGAGGTGTTCCTTCGACCCTATTCTTAATAATTTGCAAAGTAAATTTTAGTTAAAGTTTCCGGATTTTACTTAACTCTTTAAATTTTGTGCTTCACTCAAACTTTTCCACTTTATTAAATATCTCACTTAAGAATACGAAACTATTCATGCAATTGATATCACTGCAATTTGAGTAACTTTAAATTTATTTTATTATTTATTCGTCACTCTTTAATTCTTGTTTTCCCAAGAGTATTCAATGCTGCTGGAGATTATTTTTCAAAGAAGAGCTTTCCTTGTAACTTTCATTGCTCGTTTCTCTGTGAGCTTTAATTAACCCTCCAGCTGTGTATTTTTATGAACACTTCATTTGCCGTTGCAATTAAAAGTCAACACACAAGCAAAGTGTCTCATTAGAGCTTTTGGGACGTAAAATATCGTTTCGTGTTGTGATTTTTCAAGAAAATGGTGGATGAAAGTGATCTCGGGTGATGGTTTTTTTCTACTGGAAAATACTTCCCGAAAGGATTCTTCTGTGGCTGGTTGAGACGTTGAGAGATAGTGAAATGATGAGAAATTGATGGTGGTGGGTGAAAAGGCATAAAATTGATGCACTCAGTCTGTTTCAAATGAAGGCAATAAATTATCACAGCCAGGTCATTCATAATAGAGTGACTCTCAAGTGTGAGTGTGCATGATCTTCGTGATGGAAAAGAAAGCTTTTCCATTTGAGAGATAGAAGCTCTATACAAGAATAAGAGGAAAAGCGACCCTCTTCCATCACATTCAATTATGCAAGAATTGTGGGAGTCCCTTTGCCATTTATTTCCATCGTAACTTTAAGAGTGTCCTGGAGCATTATAGTGGCTAGGGGTGCATTTGACCCAACAAAAGCTCGTCCCAATAATACATTTCCACCTGCCAATTCTGATTCACCTTCCCCCCTTTATCATCCCCCCATGTAATGCCTCACACTTTGCCAATTCACTTTTATTTGATTCTATCTTGAGACACTGAAAGATGCTGAAGGTGGTAAAAAATGTGCTAGCCCAGGTATGTCTTTTCCACAATCTTTCTGCCTTTCACGTTCCAAAAATTCTTTCCTCTGGGTTATATGTGGAAAAGTTGTAAGTCTAGGAGACACATGAGAGAAAACACGATGGAAGCATCTGGGAATAATCGATCATCCCCTTCCTTTATCCCCTCAAAAAAAAAAAAAAAACTAAAATAAAAATCGACGAAAAAGCTCAACCCAATTCAACCGACGTGACGGCAATGCGTTAAAGTTTAAAAAGCAAACACTCTCTCCCAGGGTTAAAAAAAGCTCAACCCACAGATAGATTTCCCGGAAACTTTATTCACACATAAACTAAATACACAGCATGAGACATCCTGTGATATCTTGACACTTCCTTTCCCATTCCCAAAAAAATATCCCGAAGACATAGAATACAAAAAAAAAGAAATGGTGCCAAAGTTCTCCCTTGTGGGTGATTCGAGAGCTTTCTTTTTTTTGCTCCACATGTCCCTCAATCCATTTTATTCGATAGAGTGCCAACGAGGTGGAATGTCTGTATTTGAATTATGTGTGACCTTTTTTCCATTTCCACCCTCAATCCACAATTCTTTCGCATTCTCCATTGAAGATTTCCATATGAATTGTGAAGGATAGTAGGAAAATTGAAAAATATCAGACATGGTTTTGATTTTAGCTTCTTGTTTTTTCACTCATATCGCAAAATCGCTGTTAAAACAGCTTGGAAGATTTTTTTTAGTACAGGGTTGTACTGTACTGTCTCTCTATATGCACACTCTCTATTTGCACAGCTCATGTGTCGGTTGCATTCAAAATCAATTTGTTTACATTGACAAAGTAATAAAGAAAATTATTTTCTTTGTAACTAATTTTTCTTGTTTTTAATTTTCTTAATTTTGTTTTTTCTGTCTCATATTATATTTAAAATAACACGGGAAATTTTAGAACAATGAAAAAAATGATAATTTATTAAAAGAAAGAAAAAAACCGTTGGGAATTTCAAAAAAAGTTGTGTATATTCAGAGAGAGAACTGTCAAAAAAGTACCCAAACTGTGCATGTGCATATAGAGAGACAGCACTATATATAAAAACAAATTGCAAAACGTTTTTAACGGAGACTTTTGAAATGCACCGGAGAGTTTCTGTAAATCTCCTTTAGTGGTTCGTTCATGAGATAAATTTACTCCATCCCTGTTATAAATTTCCTAAAAGTGTCCTGGCTAAAATGTGAGACTGGCAGACTGTCTACAGAATTTAGTCATACAGTTCTTGAATCTTTTATGTATAATTTGTTAGATCGAGAATTCTTTTCAGAGAAATAATACTGCCATTCCAATAAAGAAAACGAAAGAGAGAAAAACAGTTTTTTTAGTACATGATTGTTCTAAAATGCTTCTGCATTATCGACTGTCCTTGTGTTAGTACTTGGTCCTGTCACGACTGTTTTGGTGGTTTTAGAACACTACTGCAAGGACTGGGAAAAACAGTCAAGCCAGAAACAAATAGAAAAAAGTCAATAATGGAGAAGCATTTGAGAATAGTAAAGTGATAAAAAATATATTCAGGAGAAAGATTTCTTTTTTTAGATTTTTCATTAAAATAGCGCCATAAATCTTTAAATTGTTTTTTTTTCAAGTTCTTATGCTTCAAAAACTTTTGTTCACTTCGTATATTTTTTTTAAATTACCGATTCTTATCTGATTTGAACTGATTTGTAAATCAATCGAATGATTTATTAATTTATTTTAGTTAATTTCCAAAAGGGGTGGATAACTGTACCGCTTACGGTTCACTCGAGTGCCGATTTATCGGTCTCGTGCCGCAATGCAGCAAATAAGTTTACAAGATTACTGTTTCCAGTACAGAACATGAAAATTTACCACTGGAATTGTCTGTAAGAAATTTAAACTAACATTATACTTCATAAAAGCGAACTGTTATATTAAATCCTCCGATTCTTCGCTAAAATCGTGCCGATCTGCCGATTTTTGTGAATAAACATGTCATGTTCAAATGCCAATTTGACGATTTCTGAACAAATTGTATCGATCTGTCGATTTATTAATAAAATAGTGCCAATTTGTCGATTTTTTGCTTCAATATCGGCACAATTTTGCCGATCGCCGCTCACGGTTCATTCTGAGAGCCACTTATTCACCCCTTGTTAATTTCTTTCGGAAAGGTAGGACGAGGATTTTTGATACACTTTATTATAGCTACACTCTAGAACATAGTCCTATAGTGCGTAACACTAAACCTATCGACCGTTTTTAGTCGCCTTTCGGTGAAATGACAAACCGCGGTAGGATACTCAACAAATTTGTCTTGGAAAAGAGCAAAATATTAAAATTAAACACTGAAAAATATATTAAAAGCATATTTTAAGAAATTCATAAAGTTTGATGGTGACATTTTACCGTTTAAAAATGTGTTAATTTTAAATCAGTCAATTTGACCGGGTCTTGGTATGTTTAGTGTTAAGATGGTACTATGCCGACAATAATTTTTTTGTATAATTTTGTTTAATTTTGCTTAAATATATAGCGTACAGCTATACTTTATATCTCTATGCTCGATTTATTTATTTAAAGATCTTGAGAGACCGTTCCAAAATTCAGACATACTGAACTTTTCTCACTCTTCTATTGATGAGATAGAAAAACACGGAGATAGGGGAGACCGGGGCAGATTTAGCATCGTATAGTATTAGATAGTGGGGTGTTAGAGTTTTCCTTAGAAAGAATATTAAGCAAACTACTATTCATTCAGAGTCATTAACTTCCTTCTTATACATTTAAATATTTATCAGTCTAATCGAAACATCTTTTTCACAGGCAGATAAAAATACAATTTGCCGTCTAATTTTGCCCCGGTCTCCCCTACTGCACATTCCAATTTTGGAAAAAATCAGAATTTTTCTAAGCAACTTTAAACGGTTCTCGAACAATACCAAGTGTATTTTTTAAGTTCAATGATTTTTAACAGAGATCTGTAATAGGTTCTTTAAGATACGTAAAATTATTCAGTTAAATACAAAGAGAAAAACAAAAATGGTTAATACACAAAACACATTATTTACGGTAAATGCTGCAAATTTCGGACATGTTGCACATAATGTTCTAAGTTTGAAATGCGATAGTTTTTAAAACAAAATTTAAATTTCTTGTTATGTCTTTTTTAGGAGTGTTATTCTGAGCTTTAAAGGTTGGTTTATCATCTTTGTTATTCTAAAATTATTCTTAATACTCTTAAAATAGGTTAAATATAGTAATATCGTTTTGTGTATTATATCGGACACACAGTTTCTCTAACTCCCTTTTGCACTTCCAGGATGAATCTAAGAATTTTCCCATAGTATCTCATGCGTAAAATCGACGCTACCTTATTTCTTAGGCACTACGAAATTGAAAAATGTAGATATATCAAATTTTGAAAAAAAAGTAGTGTCCGGTATTGCAAACCATTCGAGATTTCCCACAATTTCGTTAAAGCAGTTTTAATTTTTAGCCCTCCTTGGGTCAAGTGGTAGAGAACTCTTTGTATGAATCTCAGTGTTGGGCTACTGGTATTATCTGGAGTTAAAGGTGTTTAAATTGCATTTATTAAGCTTTACTGTACTGGATGGCATGAAACTTGCAATACCATTTTTGTCTGTTAAAAAATAATAATGTAGACTCGAAAATCTCGCTTGCGAGAAGGACTTATATATCTATTCCAGTGAAAAAAAGAATATGTTTTTTTAGCACTTTACTATGCTCAAGTGTTTCTGCATTATCGACTTTTCCTTGTATTGGTTTTTGTCATGGCTGTTTGATGGTTTTAAAACACGGCACGAACAGAGAAAAACATTCGAGACAGGAACTGATACAAAAAAATGTTGATAATGCAGGAGAACTTGGGAACAGTAAAGTGCTAAAAGAAATATGTTCAATTTTTATTGGAATAGCACCAATTGACAGGTCTTTATGCCATTTTTCACAGGAAAATCACACTGTTATACAGTTACACATCAGGAAAATCGTATTTTCGTGTGGATTTTAACAAGTAGGGTAGGATCAAGGGTAGAATAGGGTATTTTGGAATCATGTCTAGCATGGAACTGTGTGATTTTGCAACAGTTTTAGATGGCAAAAGAAAAATGCAACGAAGGAGTGCACTCTAATGTAAAGTTTTGTATTTCTTGTTGTTTTCTTTTTTTCTTTGATCGCCTGAAACGGTGAGAAAATCTCAAAATTCCAAAAATAGACATCATTCCTAATTATCCTATCTTACCCTAAGAGTATGAAGAATCTTACCAAAATTAATAATACTTCTCTTCGCCATGAGCTTTCACCATGAGAAAAATATGGATAGGAACCCTTACCGTACAATATTTTTGATTAATTTGTTGACAAACTCTCTTTTACGGTTGAAGAAGCATGAAAAGATTTCTTATGATTCAAGTTATCCCAAGCTTTTCATCGGATTATTGCAATATACGTCCATATATGAAATTGGTATAAGTTTTTCCCTTGCCCAGCAAAATTCTAAATTGTCAACTTGCATCTTGTTTGAGGCAAGGGGGACCATTTAAGCGTGTCTCAACTTTGTCTGTGCTTTTAATCTCACCCCCCCCCCCCCAGCACAGAAAGTTCATGTGTGGTAGCTTTAGTCCATTGAGCAATTGTGTTTTGACGGAAAACTTTTTCATCGTCGAACAATCAATTTTCCACCCCGTTCCTGTGGGGGTGCTCTTTTGACATCACAGAAGACCCACCAGACACCTTCTCAAGATTTTCACCAGTTCTGAATTTATTTGCTCTCAAGAAAATGCTCAAGAGTGTACATAGGAATCTCTTGAGATTCTACCGTTCAAGAAATTGATACACTTTGGAAGGAGACTTTGATGACATTGTGGTGGAAAGTTTTTCTCCCTTTTTTTTGCCATTTTCCATCTCAACAAGAATCTCATCATTTTGCCAACATCTGGTGGGATTTTGTATCAAAATTGTGGAGATTTTGATACACATTTCGATCATAACTCGGGGTGACATATGCAAAGTGTAAAAGGCTACAGTATTTCCAATAACTCTCTTATTGAGCAAGTTTTCCGGAGAGTTTCTTTTTTCATTTAGGGGGCTGGCTTTCTTGGATATTATCCAGAAAGTAACATTTTCTTAAGGCTCACAAGTTGCGTGGATGTTTCGGAGGGTATTTTGGTACAAAATTGCACTTTCGAAATAAAAGTTCATCACTGAGCTTTATCCACTTTCTTTTTTGACCATACTGCGTCTCACAAAATATCTAATTCAATTTCAAAAAATATTATGCTTGATAATTCTTTTTATCCAAGACATATATGGGGCAATAAAGTTTTCCCTTTCGAAATAAAAGCCCCACATTCATTTTTACCCACCTTTTGGCTTCATAAGATGTTCTATCGCTTCACAAAAATTTAGCAAGCTTATTAAATTTCCAGAACTGTATACAACATTCCGAGATAACTTTGAAAGTATGCCTGATTTTCCATTTTAGCCAAGACACACCTGGGGGAATTATAACAGAGGTCAGAGGGACTTTTACATGACTGAATAACTATGGGATATTTCCTGAGACAGTCGATTGCATTTCGAAATAACCCCATTTAAACGGGCTAGTATATCTCTATTTGCGGCTCAAAAGTTTAATCTCACACGATAAACATCGATTTCACATGAATTTTCCACCGATACGCCCAATAGAAAATCCACCCTCGTATTTCAGAGAAACAGTCTGCTTTCAATATGCACATTCTTTCGATGATAGGCTTCCCATTAAGCTTAATCGTTGCTAATAAATCTCCTTGATGGCTTTCTGTCCGTCACTCGACCCTTCTTATTCTCGAAAAAGCTTCTTTGCCAGCGATCAATAAATAAATTTACTTTCAATTTGTTTCACCAACCTCTATCACACGCCCTTACCCTGAAAAAAAATATATTCCGGGAGAGACTTGTGAAAAATAACCATATCCTTAGTTAGACCCCAATCCAAGAGACCTCACTCGAGCATCACATCAAATCGCATCAAATATTAAAAAGCTCCCAATTTATATTTCTCACCAGAAGCACACAACATA
Source organism: Phlebotomus papatasi (assembly GCF_024763615.1). Taxonomy (NCBI): domain Eukaryota; kingdom Metazoa; phylum Arthropoda; class Insecta; order Diptera; family Psychodidae; genus Phlebotomus; species Phlebotomus papatasi. The sequence goes on from NC_077223.1 coordinate 7,841,766, forward strand.
AATCCATGTTATGTCTATTTTGGAAAAATGTAATAATAATGTGCAAAATATGGAGGAGAGAAGGGTCGTGCCATCCGGAAAAGCCGTAAATATTTTTTCCCGTTTTATTTAGACAAATGTTGCAGTTTAAAGTTTACCCATAAATTTCAATCTAGTGCTGAAATGGAAGATGCTTCGTCTTCTTCAAGCTCATACCGCCAGCAAAAAGCTCATCACATTGCAAAACAGGAAAATCATAACTTTTGTCACGACAACCACCCACTCTTTCATCATCCACATGCAACCCTCCTTTGTGCCTTCTACTCCCTAAGTCACGCCGTCGTCGCTTACATAAACCAGTATCGTATAAGTTTTTTGAGAGCTTTTAAGGAAGAGATGGTAGAGCTTTTTACGTCGATTGATCATTAAATACGAAGAACACGGATATTCCATTCGTGTATAGGCATTGCGGAATCATTATCTACTTTATGAATATTGCCAATATGCACATAACTAATTTTCACATAATTTTGTGCAGTGGAAATATAATTTATCTGATTCAAAGGATTACAGTTTGAGTTAGCTTTAATATATCGTTACCCTTCATCAGTTGCAGATCTCAGCCCAAGGAACAACATATCTCTCGGAGTAATATAAGACTGAGTCGACTTAGTATAGTATGGAATGTTGCCGTCGATATGTACTTCAGGGAAATAGTATGCTACGTAGGCAGACGGAAAGATTAACAACTAATTACATATTATTTAGAATTCATTATGTTACAGTAGACTCCCGCTTAATCAGTTCTTGAGGTCCTTGGCAACTTTCACGTTTGCTTAAGGTTACTTATCGAAACAAATATCTTCAAATTTGCTATTGTTTCTCTTAGCTTTATCGAGATTCTTTACCATTGAGGGTTTTTTCACTCCCAAATTTCTCGATAATTCAGAAGACTTTTTGCACCGAATGCTTAATTATGAGAGTATGTACTGTATATCTTATGGGTTGATGTCCTCTCCACCTTATCATGTATCCTATTTCTCTGAAAAATATTACATTCACGCTGAAAATTGACTAACTGATTAGTCACTACAAGAAAATTCCGCCCTAGACACACTTACGACCCTTTTGGGCGTTGCTGAAAAATTTGGTAGTAAGGTAAAGTACCCTCTAGTCGGCCGGTTTCTCAACTCGGCCAGTTGAATTACTTATTTAACCAATTTTTAAACGTTTTATAGTCAATTTCTATGAAATTTTCACTGATTTACGTTATATATAATATAATACACCTTCTAATGTTAAATCGGTAAGACCATATTATAACAAATCTAAGTAAATTAAATAAATAGTCGCACTGGCCGAGTTGAGAAACCGGCCGACTAGAGGGTACTTTACCTTAGTAACGTCCTTCAGTGACAGAAGGGAATATTGGCGATCTGTACTAATTGAATGGATGATACTATTATTAAATGCATCAAGTTGTTGTATTACTAATAGTAATCGTTTCCACAATGTTGTTACGTATTGGAAGAATCTGTTGAGTCCACTTAGACCACATAGAAACGCCTTCGTCGCAGTATTGATGGGTTCAGAAGTTTTGGGCGCACCGTCTTGGCTATTATATTAGGTTTTGTTACATGTAAAAATTGTCTGTATCAGACATGGTATACTCGGATTTGTACGGGCCGGGATTCAAATTTACAACACTGTGAGTCAAGCCGGGGGTCCGTCCAAAAGTCATTTAAATTCCCATGGAAGATACTTTCCATGAGCCACTTCTACGTGTTTGTGATTGCAGAGCTATTCTTCGGACTTTTGAGTGATGGCTTCAAGACTTTTCTCTGAGTGCGTTGGAAGATCACTGAAGTATTCGGCGCTGCTTATAGTTAATGACCCCATTCGAGACCATTGAACGGTTGTATCGCTCGCGCTACGAGGTCTAGAACTTGAATTGCATACCTCCCGCGTCGTTGTCGAACCGGTGATCGTCACTGTTGATTTTTTCTTGTTTGCAATTGCAAGAGTGAATAAGATTAATATTGATAACAATAATGATTATTAATATTAGATTTTACAAAATGTAATACTTCAAGATTACCATTCACACTTGTGCTACATAATTCTCTGATTGGAAAGAAATTAACAGAAATAAATCATGAAAGGTTTTTTCAAATCCCTTTTGACTATATTTATATGAAGAATTCACAAAATTATGACTGTGTTGCACATACAGTGTTTTGCATGTTATATCGTCGGTTACATAGACCATTCGAGTACCTGAATTTGTTTTGTATCAGCATTTTAAATTTTAAACAAGAAAACAAGTTTATATCGTTGTTTGTATCAAATACTGATACGATGATGGCTGATGCAACCGACGCTATAATCAACACGTCAGTAATTTTTTCTCAGAATAACTGTTAAGAGGCTATCTGCTAATATTTCTATTAAAATAAATCATATTACTAAGTAATAAAGAAAGGGAAAAAAAACGGTTTAAAATTTATACGACACAAGTGATGGAAGCGACGGTATTTTGTGTATTTTATGCCAAGAAATTATTTCTGTGAGAAATGGGAACTGACAAAATGCTCAAACATGCCTGTTCTTCCTCTTTATTGTGTTTATCATACCTAAATCACGCATGTTTTTCCTAAACATTGTCAACCAAAAGCCTGACTAACATTCTAGGAGAGTACGCAAAATTCTATTGAGTGTGTGAAAAATCATAGCCGGCAGACTGTGCTAAAATCAGCCCTAGAATGCAAATCAGCAACGCCGGGGCTCCGGTAAACATTTGATGTGTGCACTAAGTAGAGAATTTATTTATATTTCGTTATCTCTGTTTGTTCTGCATTTAATACCAAACTTCACCAATTTCGACGTGGTAGAGGGACTTTTGGAAATGATTTCTGTGGTGTTGACAATATTTCAGAAGGGGGGGTTCGAAAAGCCCAAAATGAACGCAACACATGTTGTTTTAATCCACCCTCTTCGCGTGTGCGCGTGAAAATTGAAAATTCCAATTGTTGTCCCCTGTTCCTACATATATATATAGCAAAATTTCCGCACCAATCTCATGGAATTCAACGCAGGGGGATACTCCAGATAACATCTGGCAAGTCGTCATCACTAACTTTGGGTAAATATGAAGGGTGACCCTCTCATCTAAACCACATACGATAATTTGCCACTGGCCAGAAACTAACTGCTATGTATATATTTGTTATACGACCTATACGACAATTCCTAGATTAACAACAGAAAGTCAGTGGAAGTTGGCAAATTATGGGATTTTTCACATGTTCTATAGCATCCCTTAAAATCCACTTTGATGAATCATAATTTTATCAATTTACATTTATCTCATTCTCATCACTCAAAGTGGATGTGGCTATATGGGGGTTTGATGTAAGGATTATTTTCAACCCTCGGTAAATTCAGTGCTTACCACAAAAAAAAAACGCCACCGCCAAAGTGTCAACTCACACAGAGATTTTTATTTGTCATCGGAAATACACTCAAAATCTGGGATTAAGCCATCCCCTTGTTACTAAAATCCTCTCAATGGCTTTAGAATTAACTTTCACAGAAAGTGTAGAGCCTGTTTGCTGCTGTATTGAAAAGACAAAGTGAAGGAAAAGGATTACGTTTGACTTTCAGGCTGAGGTCAGTAGCGTATTAAAATATAGTCTTAAGGATCTATAGACCACAATGGTTCTCAAATGTTATGTCCTGTGATCGAGCATAAACTTTATCATAGTGTTTTCTTGACCTCTTGAAATTTAGTGTACTTAGTGTAAACTTTGATAGGGCTCACCTATTACAAAATCAGTAATCCTTATTTCTTATTAATTAATTATCTTATTAATCAGTAATCAGTATCAGTATTTGATACAAACAACGATATAAACTTGTTTTCTTGTTTAAAATTTAAAATGCTGATACAAAACAAATTCAGGTACTCGAATGGTCGATGTAACCGACGATATAACATGCAAAATACTGTATGTGCAATACAGTCATAATTTTGTGCATTCTTCATATAAATATAGTCAAAAGGGATTTGAAAAAACCTTTCATGATTTATTTCTGTTAATTTCTTTCCAATCAGAATTACCTTCACCTAAAAATACAGGTTCGGGAGTGCTACAGAAAGTCGTTTACCAAAGTTTCTGTAAGGAATTCTGTAACATTATGACAATGGCATGTGACAAATTTTCATGGTAAATTCGGAACAGGACTATACTAAAGCCCAGTGAGCATCGGATAGCCATCACAAGGGGCTCTATGAAGCTCTTAGTAATTGATATGAATCCGAGTTTTTTACACTCTCATAGACTTCACCCCATTTGAGAAAGATTTGGAATAAATTCTGGACATGTTGACTGACCGTAGGGGAATGTAGGTATGGTTCGCACACAGTGAACTTCGAAACGATGCGTATTTTCTCTTTTCGACTCGAAATGACGAACTCACTCTTTGACAACAAAGAGAAAATTCGCATTGTTTGAAGGCTCACTGTGTATGAACCATGCCTAGATTCCCCTATATCATTAAATTAAAAAAAAATATTAAAACTTAAAACTGGATAGATCGGACAAATATCTTGTTCTAATAGTTCGTTTGAGGTTTGACCTTATAACATTGTTCAATGTCTAACTAGGTATTATTTCTGAGAAATCGACGACTCCATTCCATACTATGCTAAGTCGACTTAGCATTTTATTACTTCGAGAGATATGTTGTTCCTGGGACCTAGATCTTCAACTGTTGAAAATTTGGTGGCCATCCGATGTTCGGGTGATGAGATTCTCAACTTTTTCGAGAAAAATTTACACAGGCAGCATAGGAAATCTCCAACTTTAAATAGCTGTCCTGAAAAGTTGTCATTCTGAGATAAAATAGTATGTAATGGAACCGTCGTATTGATATGACGCAGTTTGTCCATCTGACTCGTCTGTGCATTCAGCCGTCAGAAGACATATAGGCCAAATGGTTAGAGATAGTGACGTGGGACTTTTGGAGAACCCCCCGCACTATAAGTCGACCCAAGAACAATTATATAACCTTGATTTTTTTTACTACACCTTTTCTCTACCCTTAGAAAACAATCCTCTGGAGATTTTACAACAAGTACCATTAATTTGATCTAAAGCCGTTTAGAGAGGCCGTATATTTGAGTGGTTGCGTTAATTAGATAATTAGTTTTCTTGCTACTTTTCTTAATTTTCTTTTGCAATTGGACTTTGATGTGACCCGAATCAATGAGGAAATCAAAAAACATAGTCTAGTCGACCACTGAAGAAGGTCCACATCCGGGACCGAAAGCTCTGGGCAAAGCAGAAAATTTGTTTTTCTTCTTGAGGTAAAACAAAATTTCCACTGGCAATTACCGGAGGTGTCCTCATAGAATATCCATCACGTCAGCTCTTATTATCCTACAATAGATATGATACCGTATTACCCCATCTTGCCCTATGTGCTATACCATCAGAACAATCAAATGGAACAGATATACTATCCACCTTTAATCATTTTCAAGTGATCGATATTAAAATATGTTAATACATAATATTATGCTAAATGTATTAAAAACCTATAATGTAGAAAATCATATTGCAAATTTCCTGGAAAATTGTATCCATATCGGCAGGATATTGCTGCAAAAGAGGGAATAGTCCAAGTTATAGCAACTAAAAGGTGACTAGCATTTAATGTATAATTTATATTGCGGCACAGCTAAAGCCACACACAATCTCTCTCATATTCAAGAGCCCTCTTCTGCAAAATGATAGACTCAAATCACCCCAACTCGACGGGGTGAGCGAAAAGGGGGGACAAACCCTTATAATCTGTGAAACTCATCCTGCACACAGTTCTCGCCACTTTAGGGGATACTGTGATTATGTGCTGGATGGAATAAAATATACTTTATGGCTTTTTGGGAAAGTGCAAAAGGGGGCAGAAATTGCGGTGGAATGTCACCTTTAAGTAGCATCTCAACAATGGCAAGTTGCAGCAAATCTCAAATTCAACCCCTCTGAATTTATATTTGATGCTTTTTCTTTCCCCCTTTTTTTTGAGAATATGCCCCCTCATGGAAGTTCGGGGCTTCGTTTGGAGAATCATATGCACTCTGCATAGAGATGAGTCTTGTTTATTATTATTTTCTGCCTGTGAATTTAATCCTGCGGTCGCTTTTGTCTCCACTGCGAGATTTTTCCTCATTTTCCTTTTTGGCTACAGGGTAGAAATTACGACAATATTCACGACATTTTCAGCACATTTTCATTCACCTTCTCACCAACTGTTCGCATTTTGTTCACAATATTTCAGACAATATTTTTATAGTTACACACAGAGAAATGGTGTATTATTGCCATATGGAACTTGGGCTAAATTTTTTTTTATTGGAAATATAATAATATTTGAATTTTTAAAAGGTGATAAAATTAGAATTTATTTTATGCTAGATCACTTGATAAGACGAGGCATGAGAAAAGTGAATATATGAGGAGCTCAGAGCAATAAAACGCTATTTTAATAGGGAAATGCATAGAGTTTTTTTGCTCCGAGCGCCTCATATATTCAATCTTGTTGAAGTTTTCTAGTAAAAACTTGGCAAATGAAAAGTGAGAACAGTTTGCAGCGCCACTTGCGGGAGAAAACAGTGCCCTCACGCGGAGAAATATGTTCTTAATTATAGTACATTCGGCTCTTAGTATTCCGGCTGACGTGGGGACAAAATGATATTTAGATTTTTTGAATCTAGTCAACGGTTTTAATATTTTCTGCTGTATGAATATATTTTCTGTCGAAAAACAACAGAAAAGCCTTGATAAAATGGAAATAACACATTAATTCATTCAAGACAAACTGAACGTTACAAAAAAAAACGTTATATAAATACATCAATTGCCAGTATTTGGCAGCTGTCACCCGGATATTGAAGTGCTGCGGACTACACCTTGGCAAGTGGCCTTCAAAGTTGAAGCCACTTTCTCACATTCACATACATATTCGTATGGAAATTTTTCTGCACTCGTGACCGTTACACGATATGTGTCACAATTGAGTCGTGCCTTGTACACAGGACTCTGTGCCTTCTAAAGAGGGATAAATATTCTATATTTCTATCTAAAAAGCTTTACGTAACTCGAAGTGTAAGCTGAGTTTGGAAACAATTTATGAGTTGGCTTCAAACGGCTCCATATAAAAATAAAACCTTTTGCCAGGGGATAGGCTGCGGATGACGAAGAGCTGAGTGTACCTTATATTTGAATAAAACTTATTCTGCAAATATTATTTTATGGAAATTTTTGATTATCTAGAATTTCCATTTCAATTCTAGAGAATTAAAAATTGAGAACAGTTGATAGCGGGAGAAAAGAGCGGCCTCACGTGCAGAAAAATGACTTAATTATAGCATCTTATATCTGAACCAGAACTTTTTTTGTATTTTTCTCAATCAAAACAATTGAAAATCAGCTTAGGAAAATTTCCAAAGATTTTTTAGACAAAATTGAGAACAGATTTAAGAGCAACTTGCAGGAGAATATAGTGCACTCACGCAGAGAAAAAAGTCAACTTAATTATGGCACCCTATATCTGAACCAAATATTTTGCACTTATTTTTCTCAACAAAGACAAATAAAATAACTGCTCCCTCTTTGAATTCGAGCAATAAAAAAATGAAGGAAATTTTCATTAGCTTGTGTTATAATTAGCGAAAATTTTCAATTTAATTTTTGGAGAATTAAAAATTGAGAATAGTTGGTAGCCGGGGGAAACAGCGACCTCACGCGGAGAAAAGTGACTTGAAGTATAGCACCTCATATCTGAACCAAATCTTTTTTTTTTCTTAATATTATTCTGAAAGAGCACAAAATTGAAAAGAGTTGAGGAAAATCTCTGTAGTTTTTTTTTTAAATTAATTTTGGGGATTCTTTTTTTGGTAACATAAAATTGGGATCATCTTTAAATGCAAGTTTTCAACGCGGAGAAAAAATCATTTATATATTATACCACCTTATCCCAAGCTTTTTTGCAGATATTTTTCTGAACAAGAACTAATAAAAAATTATTATAAATTTTTTTTGGTATTTTGGTTCCAATTAGCAAAAGTTTACAATTCAATTCCTGACAATCAAAAAATGGGAACAGTCGGTAGCGTCACTTACGGGAGAAAACAGTGCCCTTATGTAGATAAAAAGTATTTTAATTATAGCACATCATATCTGAACCAAAGCTTTTTTTCAAATATTATTTCTCAACAAAAACAAAAAGTAAGTTTGGGAAAATTTTTCTGGAAATTTTATTCTTAATACTTTTTGCGTGGGAACACAAAATAGGAAACAGTTTTAAAGCAGGAGAAAGCAGCGCCCTCATGTGGATAAAAATAACTTGGATTATAGCACCTCATATCCAAACCAAAGTTACTTTCCACACATTTTTCGCAACAAAAATCAATTCCATTGTGTGTTTTTACATTTATTATTTACAATAACGAAGTTTATAAATCAAGTAACCCATTTAAATGTGTAAATGTAAATCCTTTAAGATACAACATTTAGCTCTGAAGAAATAAATTTTCTGTGTGGTAAAATTGCAGTGTAGAAAGTGGAAGAAAAGTCTTGTGAATTGGGGGTGAAATTTGAATTTTCTCATTTTGTCGAGATGGCTTCTTACTTTGTCAGAGGGTGGAGGGTGAGAAAAATAAAAGGAGGGATGAAACAAGAGCCACAGTGAAACTTTTTCAGGAAAAGCCACATAAAAGGCAATCGTGTCTTCTTTTCGCCTCAAAAGCTCAATGATCAAAAATTTCCTTGTCCTTGTGATCATGTCTGAAAATCCTTCTCTTTTTTTTTGCAAATCCATCCGTTACACCTCCGGATTATGAAGCTCATTGTATCTTCCTGATCTCCAACCATCCATTTCCTCAAAACTTTTCCCAGTACCAAGACATCGAGGGCAGGAAAAGGAAGTCAATTAATCTCCTATTTCTACCGCAGAATTTATCCTTACCCAGGCCATGTCTTAAGTTTCTCCAACCGCATTCTTGATAACAATAAAAAAGCTCATCCTGAGACGAAAAAAAAGAATGCGGTTGGAAACGGAATTGGATTTCCATTCGGTAGAGGGGAAGCTCTTTTTTTCTGTCTCTCAAGAACATGAAGTTCTTTGGTGAAAATCCACCGAAGCGCAAATGAATTAAGGGACAAAGTGGTTTTTATTGATGGTGCTGAGGGCTGACAAGAAGAATGGGGTAGTTCTTTTTAAATTCTTAATTAATTATAAATCCTCGTAGATATCGCCAAGTGACAAAAGCAGTTTTTTATCTCGTTAATTCAAACATTTTCCTTTTCAACAATGCAAATTCCATCGTCAATGGACAATTTTTTATTTTGTCTCAATTTCACGGGAAAATTCTTTTCATGCTGTATCAATTCACGAGATCAGTTTAAATAAAATTGCAGATAGGACGGCAAATTGATAGGGTTTCCGTGTCCAGAAGTCTTCAGGAACATAAAATTGTATGCAAAGAGGATAAGAAATACACAATGACTGCAATTGTATGTCTTGAGATGAACATAAGTAGTAAAAGAAGAACATAATCATTTAAGGAAAGTGTAGAATCTTGTGTTGTGAACTTTACACTATCGCAAAGTCTCTTCTGAGGATGCACTTTTTCTTCTCTGACAGTGTTCTGGCTATTCCCATCCCCGCAGACTAACGAAAAATGGAGCTTTGAATGAGGTTTTCTCATTTTGAAAAGTACCAGAGCAAATTTTGCTCCATTTCACCAAAATCAACTCCTAAACAACTTGAGAGCTTTTATCCACTACCCAAATATTCATGTGAAATATTTGAATTTCTAATTGGTTGGAACTCATTGAAAATTTTCCTCGCTTTCAATATTCAGAACTAAAAGGAGAAAATTTATTCAAATGTTGACTGAAGGAAATTTTCCTTGAAATTTAATTAACACTTAAAGTGGGAAAAATTTGACGAAAAACTTTTGGTAAAAAATGGGATAGAATTTTTAGAAAAAAGGGATGGCTATGTGCCACAGCTTTTGCGGGATGCTGGAATTCGTGATATTGATAATGAATAAATCCAATAGAGTTATTTCTGATATATTTTTGCAAATCTGAGGTTGTGATCTATCGCTTCTCGGCCTAACGGCTAAGATCAAAGTGTAGTAATGTTGTGACTCGGTTGTGTCTGTCGCCGACTTACCAATACTGGTCTTCCCTGGTCTGGTTCGACAGAAATTTGGTTCATAGGTCGTGTGAAAGGGTATACAGGTCTTGACATTCACGGCTCATTTTTGGGTGCTAATTGACCCATGATGGAGAGCGGTGGCAGCCAAAATCCCGAAAGCCAAAATCCCGAAAAGGCCAAAATCCCGAAAGCCAAAATCCCGAAAACCAAAATCCCGAATTTTTAAAATCCTGATAAGGATGAAATTAGATGAAGGAAAATGCTTAGAATAATTTCCCAAGACACAGAAGATTTCCCTTTGCCTCCAACAAGCGCAAGTACTATCGTGGGAGTAGCTGTGACACTTTTAAGAATTCGAGATTTTGGCTTTCGGGATTTTGGCCTATTCGGGATTTTGGCTTTCGGGATTTTGGCTTTCGGGATTTTGGCTTTCGGGATTTTGGCGTTCGGGATTTTGACCGGGACCCATGGAGAGTTATCGGCACTGATCTGTCAATTGTAATGACTGATAGTAGACGTAGCCGATCTGTCACTCATAGTTAACTTATTGACTAATTTACTTATTGATAGTAGATACAGTATTGTTTTGTCTAAATCACCTTAATATAATTTTACATAGGCAAGAACGAACGGAAATTAACGAATATAGCAACAAATTGATCACGCGAAATACGTTAATTTAATTTTATCGATTTAATAAAATATTTAACATAAATCGCTAATTTTTGTTTCTATATAGAAGACTTAATGGTTATGGCCAGTGGATATCTAGTCACCTCAAATTTTTCCCAGAGCTTTCGGACTACTAAAAAAGGTCCATATCCAAGATCGAAAGCTCTGGGCAAGATTAAGGAAGTACTTTATTGCATGAGGTGACTTAAAATCCACTGACCACCAACGGAAAATCCCCTATATATACATATCACGCAAGTCCTTCACTAAATAAGTAATTTAATAGATATCGCTCCTTGGAAATTACAAGGGGTCAACCCACTTTTTTGCAATTTTGAGATTCTAATGTAGTTAGAAAGACAATTTAATAAATTTTCAGATGAAATAAATCATTAAATTTCGTTATTAGAAAAGTTTTTCAAAACTTTAATCTTTTTGATTACTTGTATAATTTTGTTTGAAATAAAGGGGCAGAAAATATATTCATCGTTCAAATTTTTGTGAAACAGGGGACTAAATCAAGCAAATTGATCCCTTGTCATTCTAATTTCAACAAAATTTGCACATCATTTAGAACGACAAGAAGCTAACTCAATAAAAAAAGATATTTTGAAAGGTAAAAATATAAAAGTTTCGATGTTTATATTAGTGCTCATATAAATAGAAAAGAAATAAGTTGTTTTTGTTCAGTCATTAAATTGAGTTACTTATTTACACAAAGTTGAATCTTTCATACTGTCTCCTGAAAAATGGCCGAAAATTAGTTGGCCCCTTTTAATTTCCAAGGTGCGATATAGTGTTGTAGAGTGGCCTACCTACAACAATAAATATATTTAATCCCAAAATTGTCGCCGAACATTGTGCGATTCAATTCAATTCACAAGATATATTCTAACAAATGAAGGAGATCAATAATGGCGTAACTTAATTACAAAGATAATCGAGAGCAAGTGACACTTTAACAGCGTGGAAGGGTCACGTGACCGTGATGGCCTCAAGCGCGACTTGCGCCATCTGTCGTTGGATAGCTACTCAACTTATAGAATCAAAATAGGAACTAAAAAGAGAAAAACAGATGTTATGCTTTTATGAAATCCTGCCCTATTGGCAAAGGTAACAAACTTTTGGCACCTACGGTAGGTATTACGTGTGATTCTTACATATCCATATAGTATTGTTGTAGATTTGGCCGGGGATTACGATGGCAAGGAGAAAAAACAAATGTCAGAGAGTTTGACTTCAGAACCACTTTATTTTACTTCATTACAGTAAATGTCGGGAATCTCGTTCAGCTGAAAAGAAAAGCGTGCAGAGGAGGGAATTCGCGCTCCAGAGTAGAGTGAGAGATGAGCAAGCAGGCATAGCTATAGCTCTTTCACTTACTGGAGCGCAGATGATAACCCAAAAATTATAAGAGCACAGAGAGCACAAGTACTCGACTTACTTCCCTACGAGTATGTGTTGTTCGCATGAAGTATAGAGTGTAACTTCACAATTCATGAATGCACGGTACGCGTCCCTTAAAAAGCGCTGTGCAGCATCCTCTAGGCAGAGTATGCTTCAAAGCAGATTCGCAACAGTTTTAAAATTTGTTTGGAAAGTCTCGTGGTGCAACTGGTAAGAGCTTTTGACTTTTGGACGAAGAGACACCTGGCTTTACGTCTTAAAGCACATTTTTCATAGATACTTTGTGAAAATTACCAAATAAGCAAAATATCTGCCTTATAGAACTAAAACTTTAACATAATCTTTTAATTCACTTTTAAGAGGCTTATTATAAAAATTTTGTGATGAAAATCTCTTAAATCGTTTAGGAGTGCGTCACTTTAAATTTAGTAATCACAGTGACGGAACCTGGATCGTTGTAAGATGATTATAAAAGAATTTCAGGTTTATTACGCCTTACTTATAGAACCCTTCAAGACTATATTAAGGAGGAACTGATTTTTGGGTAAGCTCTGTAGGTGTAGAGTATTCCACGAAACTAATAAAGCTTTCATAAATTATTTTAAAAGATGTACAAGTAAATACTGAGCAAAATTTAACGCTGAAATTTTAAGAATACATTACATTAATTGCACATTTGTTGTTCCTATACGGTATTTTGAGTTTGTAAATTTTCAATTGAAAAATTTTCACTAATTTTGTCATAAAAGGCACAAATATGGTTACTCCAAAGAACTTAATCTAAGCTTAGTCCTCTGTATGTTACTTATTATTAGCTATTGTGCTTTTCGTGCACTTTACGTGGGTGGGTGCTGTTTCGCGAATGTATTTTGTGAGCTTCTGATTTAATCCACACCTCATATTTTTGTTTCCTTTGATATTCTGTTTATTGTATAACTTATTTATTTATTTATTACTTACTATATTTATATTTAAAATACCTTTTTGTTATTTCTTTAAGCTTTATTTATTATATTAAATGCCATACGGCTGTACCAGCCTGGCCATTGTCTCTTGCTTGACATTTCCCATTCCAAAAGATACCATTTATGTATGAAATTATTGTAAAAACGACTTATACAACCTGTGAAGGAGTTTTCCATCGTTTTCACTCTGGAGGTTGGTCACCAACGCTAAGACGTCGATGGACGCATGGGAGGTGGGAAATGTGAAATGCAAGATGAAAATAAATACAATACAATACAAATACAATACAAAAACAAAAAATAACAAATTGTTTTGAATAAAATAAAATAATTTCAGAGACACTTCTTGAAAGTGAGGCCCAACTATCAGAAGTAGTTTGCTAATTCTATATTTTACCCTGAAAATATTTGAAATTTTCGTGAAAGTATTTACATCTTTTTGTTATAAGAGCGGAGAAATTAGAAGAGACAAATTTCAGAGACATTATCACGATTTTCACCACTGAGGAAGGCGCGCTGTAGCGCCGAAAGCTTTGGCAAAAATATCTGTGTTTTCCCTGTCCTGAAGGAATAAACTACTCTCACGCAACCGGAGGGAGTTTTATCTTCCGATTTTATATATCATTTCTCACGTCAGTACTTCTGCAATTACTTTGTCAACAGTTTCAATAAAAAAATTATACACGGTTTTTTAAAGTTAACTTTAATAAATGGTCAATTACAATATCTTACTTCTTTTGAGCTGATTCAAGGGAGTTTGTATGATAAAACGTGGTGCATACGAAAATGCGGAAGGTGTTTTGAAGGCAATTCACTTCCATCACATATAATTTCATTTTTCATCCAAAATATGAAGTCATATTGTAGTGGATTTGTTTGAAAAACAGACTCTCTTAGCGCATTTTCTGAGGCTACACGTAAAAAAATAGCTTTGGCGGGACAAAAACTGAATGGAAAGCAATCTCGCTGAAATGGAGGTTTGGGAGAGATAATGTTGATGCAGAGGAGACTTGACAGTCTCATAGAGAATACTTGTCCGGGGGGGAAGGTTGGTGGGAAAAAGATGCTTCCACTGGATATATTCGCCAAGAGCTTCCGCGAATGGGTGAGAGAGCTTGAAAGTGAGAAAAATATGAAAGTCTCACAGTGTTTTCCTGACGCTCAAGAGACAACTCCACTGTTATTTTTCTATTACATATTAATTCTCTGGCAAGTTGAGATTAAAGTTTTTTGTCCCATCACATTTTCTTTTTGGCGGGGGGGTATGATGGCAAAAGACACCAAAGGGAAAGCATCAAAATGGAGCTTTAGAGAAATTCTCTTTGAGATTTTATTGTCGTCGCTTGGCAAAAGCTCGTTTACCCAAAGCATCGCCAGAAAGGCGATTGAAAGAAAAACTCCCAGTGACACAATTAGATTGTTCCTGGTGGGTGGTTCAAATTGAGAAGGAGTGAGGTGCAAGGTAAAAATGTTCATAATAATAAATTTTGTGAGGGATAAAGTCTCTGTGAGTATTTTGGTCCACAGCATGAAAAAAACAATTAAATACCAATCTCAATTCAGCGTAATTCCCTGATAAATAATGCAAAAACTCATTAAAGTCCCACAAATATACAAGTTACACAAAATTTCCAAATGATATTCCCCATGCTAAAGCACATTGTTGCTTGAATAATTGAATTTATCTGTGGAATATGACAGCACAAATTAAATTTTCCACCATTAGCAAATAATAACAGAGAGATAAATAATATGTCTGACAAGTGGAAGACGTTGAGCAGATCTCAATTGAAATTATGTTTATGTACCTTTTGTTATGTGCGGTTTTTCGGAGATTCACCATTTCTCCATCCAGATTAAGGGTCTTTCAAGTCGTAAAAAAAAAAACAGAAACATCGAAACTTCTTGCTTGAAAACTCCAAAATACAATTAATTCAACCACGTGGATGAAAGGAAAATTCTAACAAACAAAAGTAGCATTTATTCAGACTTCAAGAGAAATTTTGTTATTCCAATTTAATTCAAATACAATGGGATTTTCCATTGTGCTTTTCCACGAAAAAGCTTGCGCTCTATTAAATATTTATAGGAAAAGGCTGGGACGATGGAAAATGCATTAAGGAATAAACATTTTAAACTCTCAATACTTATTCATCTGAGCTTTTTTATTGAGCTTTGGAACATAAAAGAAATACATTCAAAGCTTTCTTCGGCGCAGAAGTTTGAAAAATATGTTGTTCAATGAAAATTGCTGTCTCGACTCTTTATTACTATTTTTTTTTAAGGATGGAAATATAAATTGTGATAAAACTGTGTGCAGTCTCGACGTGCAATTGACGTACAATTGAAAAGTTTTTCCCCAATTGCGTTGGTTCCCCGAAAATTGCTCAGCTCGTATTGATACTCTAACTATCGATTTGACAGTTGGGCAAGTGCGTTTTATCGATGTGATGTCATTTGTTTTCAAGAAACCCACAGAGGCCCCTACTGAAAGATGACCAAAGATTAATGGTATGAAAATAATTGTAAAGAGATCGCTTTGCGAGGTCGGACGTTGACGTTAAGTCGGCGGCCCTCACAGACCGCAACAACGCAACGTTGAGATCTAAACTGTGAACTTTGAAAAAATCTCCCTAACGTCAATATATAAACCCCCTGGGATAGGATCTCAGTTTAAGGAAATGAGTAACTTTGGTAGTGCCACTGCCCATTTTGATCTCGGGGACTTCAACTGTCACAAAATACTTTGGGAGTATGACAAAACAACGACGATTGGGAAGTCTTAGAGGAGTAGAGACAGCAAGAAGGACGTTCTACAGCAAAAGAACACGCTTCTTCTTGCAGTAAAAACGTTTTGCCACCCATTCCCCATACGCAACACAGACCCATAATGTGCCAGTTGTCAGCTGCCATCAAACCCAAAGGCGGCATTTATAGGAGGAACTTTTGATTCGAAACTATTCTTTCGAAATAAAAATATCTCACTGAACTTTCTCGCCGTGCCATTTTGCCTATTTTCAGGCGTACAACATATCACACTGAGCTTTCTTTCAGTGACAATTGCCTACCTTCTGGCGCACAAAATATCGAATTAAACTTTTTCAGTGGAAATTGTCTACCTTCTGGCGCATAAAAAATAACTTTTCGAAAGCTCAATCAGCTGTTTTTTTTGTTATTGATATATCGACGGCTCCATTCCATACTATTCTAAGTCGACTTAGAATTATATTACTCCGAGAGATATGTTGTTCCTGGGACCGAGATCTACAACTGGTGAAAATTTGGTGGTCATCCGGCATTCGGGTAACGAGATATTCCACTTTTTTGAAAAAAAATTACACAGGCAGCATAGGAAATCGCCAACTTCAAATGGCTCTCCTGAAATGTTGTCATTCTGAGATAGAATAGTATGGAATGGAACCGTCGATATATAAAGTGCTGTCCGTGCAGATTTTTCAAGAGTTTTCACACATTTCACCAAGGATATCTTTAAAAATGCCTAGTGTTACAGTGAAATTGTTTAGTGAATTTAATTTTCATTTCAAGAGATTGTGTCTCTATTTTTTAATAGCTCCAAAAAAAAAACGAAATATTGCTATCAAGAGAACACAAGAACTACTAAATTAAGATGAAGGTTTTCATAAAGTCTAGCTATCATGAATTATATAAAGGAAAACTAACCATTAGCTATTGTAAAGCAACTTTAAATTCCTGACAAAATGTCATAAAACAATGCGGTGAGACGAGTTTGATACAATAACTTTTTTAATTTATTTTTCATCAATCTTTAATATTTACTTGGTAACCTTTTGATTTCTATTAAATTATTGCCAATACCACGTACCTCAAAGCAAGTTCGAAACGTTTCTGAATAAAATAGAAAGTCTGCTGGATTTTCTATTTTAGTTGAGACACAAATGGGAGTATTATAACAGCTAACTGGGAGATTTCAGACACAAACCTCAAGGGGAGATTTTCCAAGACTCGCCGGTGCATAGCACAGTGGGGTGCATTTTTAAAATACCCTCATTTAAAAGCAGGCAAAGAGGTGCATTTTCGTCGAAGGTTTCACTTTTGTAAGGCCAACTGGAGTAGGTTCTCGACGGACGTTGATCTAAGCTTAGGGAACATCGAACCAGCATCTGAGCACTATGATCGGGTTGTAGAAGCAGTCACGATGGTGTAACGGAGGCATATTCCAAAGGGATATCTTACACAGTACAAATCATGATTATCCTTTGAGATGTCCAACATTCTGTCGGAATACAGAAGAATCTTTTAAGGCTGATCCCTTCAGTGACGCCACATTAGAACTTGATAATCTCAAGTCTCGATCTATCGAAAAGCAGCTACCCTTAAAATTCTCCCTCAAGTGACTACTGACTAGATATTGGTGTTTTCTGAGGGTTGATTCAAGTATTATCAATTCCGGTAAGCGTCTCGGGATGGGTCGGCTACGAAAAAATTGATTCTTCCCAAAGCTTTCGGCTCAGACTCCAGGCCTTCCTCAGTGGTCAAATCTGTTCTCTTCTTGCCTTGTCATAGGTCTCCTTGGTTCACAGGGCATAAGATCTGGGGCACTGTACCTGTCTTTTTAGCTATTTTCGCTATAACTAAGAAAATTGCGAAAATTGCTAAAAAGACAACTACAGTGCCCCAGATCTTATGCCCTGTGAACCAAGGAGTTCTATGACAAAGCAAAAAGAGAACAGATTTTTACCACTGAGAAAGGCTTGGAGTCTCAGCTGAAAGCTTTGGGAAGAATAATTTTTTTCTTATCTACCTCATTCTCCGATGCTTACCGGAATTGATAATACTGACTAGATAGCTTATACGTTGCTCATGCTGTAAATTTTCAATAGGAAACCCCGGAAATATAACTTTTTTGGAGGGATTTTCTTATTGTTTTAGATGGGAAAGGAGAAAATACCAGGAATAAGAACAAATCCTGCACTCAAGAGCAACTCAACAAGGCTTTTGGAAGCCTTTCGTAGCGGTTTCACTTACACTGTTTGTCTCCAATTAGAAACTTTCCTTGTCTCCATTTGGATTAATTTGTTTCCAATAGAAGGATTTTACACTTGCGTGTTTTTCTTGTATTTAAGAAGATTTTAAATTATATCTAAAGAATTTTCACTAAACAGTAACATTCTAGAAGAGTCAAGGAGCAAATTTATGTAATTCTCTTCAGAAAAAATATGAACTTAATGTGTAGAATCTTCTGTCAAAGTTAGAGCGTCTGGAAATAGTTTTGAATTAGGATATTTACCGTACATTAAAATAAATAAATAAATAATAATTTCTAAAAATCAATAAAATCGCAGTTGAGCAATAATCTATCAACAATAGTTTAGATTCCCAAGAGAAAAGCACCAGAGTTTCATAAAATACACTAAAAATCTCTGCTTGATACCCTGACTATTCATTTCTAGATGAAATTTATTATTTTTTCCACTCCCCAACCCCAACTCCATTGAGGGAGCCGTATTCAATCCCCGTGAAATGTTCTTTTGATGGGAAACGAGGGTTGCAAGGATAGCGATAATCGACGCACGAGACGAATCCTGACACTCTTGGCAATATATATTGGTAAATTTTCCTCCTATTTATTAAGCAGATGCACCCTTTCTGAACCCATAAATATTTAAATATTTCAATATTGTGCCTCGTTTCAATCGCAATCCTTCGTTTTCTTGTGGGAGGGTGGCCGCGTCTGGGTGGGATGCAAGTCTTGAGATGTTGCGAGACGGAAGATTTATCTGGCAATATGCAAACGATGGAATTTTTGTGTATACAGTTGGAACGGGTAGTTTTTTGAGGGTGAAACCTGCCTTTACTTCCTCATTCTCACGAGGATGATATTGATTTTTTTTGTCCGTAACCTCCCAAAATGCTAAGTTCTTAAAGCAACCCCCTAAAGCCAAGGGAGATGTGCTAAAATCAGTCTCTGTGGAAGAAAAAAAAAAGAAGCATTTTTGGGGGCACCCCTTCAAATGTTGTAAAGAGTATATTGTTGAGGGTGAAAGTGACATGACAGGTATGTGAAATATTTTAATCAAGAGGATGAATTAAAATTCCCTCATGGACTTGAGGAGAAAAAAAGTACATCACATATCAAACGATGCTTCAAGTGTTGAAGTGCATCTCGGTAATGTTCAAATTCCAATGTGAAATTCTGCAAAAGACATTCATATGTGACTTATGGCCATTTTCCATGATCCACCCTTCGAACATACTCCTCATCCCAAGACATATCCTCCCTCGGCGGCCGTCAATCATTTTCACTCCCAGCCCTATGCATGTGCGAGATTTCCAGAGTGAAATTTCCACCCCCGGGGGAGGGATCCATCCTCCAGTGTGATTATTTTCACCAAAACTATCTCTGCAACATCTTGACAGACACTAAATGGTGAAGATGAATTTCCCGTGAAATTTCATCTTTCCCCCGCAACAGTTTCACTTTCACTCTTCAACTGTGTCGTTGCAGCCCCATTTTCACGCCTTTTTCAAAACCCAAAATGAAAATTATTCATTTAAACACTCCGACAGTGAATCTATCCCATATCTTATTCACCGGAATTTGTGGTAAAACGGAAATTATTTATGTATTGAGACTATAATGGAGACGCCGGGTAGAATTTCTTTTCATTCTCTTTTTTGCTGAAGAATAGGAGAAGGCTTTTAAGCTTCGCACACACTGTATCTTCGCACACTTACTATTTTTCTCATGGAAAATGTATGACTTAAGACTGTTTATTAAAATTGCCATTAGGTCAGATTCATTAAAGCAGTAATGGAAAAAAGGGTGAAAAAGCGTTCCAGTGTCCCAGGCTTTGCGAAGTACTCGAACTCGTGACTTAGATGCTATTTCTCAAAAGTACTTTCACATCATTTACGGCTTGCCGGTTCTCAATCGATTTAAACTGATTCAAAAATCACTCGAAAGACCCAAAACAAAATAATTTAAAGCGTAATAAAATTGATTTTCCGAAAAAATTACTTATCGATTCATAACCGGTTCATTACCGATTCATAACTTACTTAAACCGATTTATAAATCACTCCAACCATTGCCCACAATAACTTAGGACTAATACAATTGAATTTTGAATAAAAATTAGTTTGAATAAAAATACCGGTTCAAAAACGAATGGAATCAGTTCAGTTTTGTCAGAAATTCCAAGACCTTTCCAACGAACACAACATAAGACCATTTTCTTAAGAAATACACATTCTAGAGCCTTTTTAACTTTTGACCTTGAAAGAATGTTATTATGAATGATTCTACGGTATTTTCAGTCATGGTCAATTGTCCGCCTGGGTAATCTCTAAAGCATATCTAAAAATGAAAAAAAATCGCACAACGCGTTTTCCATCAATCCCAAAACATTCTTTTTGGTGGAGAAGGGGAAGGCTGAGGGGAAAATTAGGGGTATTTTAACGATCCTTGAGTGAAAATAGTACAGTAGAGTTCCGCTATAGGCCATCGCCTATAGTCCACAATTTATTGACCGTTGATTTCAAAACACTGATTTTAAGTTAGGTTATGTTTTTTAGTACGCGACATGAAATGTTGTCATTATTATTTTAATATTATTGCCAAACTTTATTGAGTTGTTGTGATAATTGTGATCCATAATGAAGAGAACGAGGACAAGTACCACAATCGCAAAGAAAGTGGAAGCCGTAGAGCAATTTCAATACTAAAAGTCGTTAATATTTTTAAAAAATGACATGGACTATAGTGCGACCCAAGTGTCAAATCTGGACCCAATATGGACTATAGCGAGACTCTACTGTATACTCTACTGTTGTATAGCGCTATACAATATTTCAAGATAATTTTCTAAGTTTTGAAAATATTTTAAAGAAGGGACTAAAAAATGTGTCTTAAACTTTGAACTGATTTTGACTCTTCGTTTTGTTGCTATTCCCAGTTTTGTGTGACAGGTCAGAGAAAAAGCAACAAAAAATATTAGTGCAAAAAAGCTCATTTTCAATTTCCATAAAAATACCGATTTAAAGTTATTTGACTAAAATATATTTATTTTTTACTGAAAGATATGTCATTCTACACTTTGAATATTTTATTTAAAGAATTTGAAAAAACTAAAAATGTGAATTTTAGAAGCAAAAAGAGTTTCAAAAAATTTTCATATTTTCTCACCTAGTGTATGTGTAGTCCTCACTTTATTGGATCATAATTATCCTAGAAAACATTGTTTTAGAACTTTTTTTTCGCATATTAAAGAAAACACCGTTAGAGGGTTAAGAAAGCATAGTTTGGAATGCAATCGATGGGTATGACGTCTGTTGAAAAAGAAGATTAATGACTATTAAGAACCAGTTGAATGTCCTTTTTCTATGTAAAACTGTTAGAAAATCTCACAGTTCCAAATTAGATATGATACCAAATTACCCCATCTTACCCTAGTTTTATAAAACCAATTGCAAAACTCAAACTACAAGAGCTACGAATCTAATGATTTCAGCTTCGATCCACCTTTAAAAAGTCCCTTCTTAAATTGTTCCCTCCTTCGCAAATACATTAAATAGTTCTACTTTAATTTCAATATAAAATTAAATGAACTTTTTAATTCGTTTACATTCCCATGTCGCTTATGTATAATAATTTATATTTTTTTCCCCTATGAAAACACCCAATAAAGAACCTTTTATGTTGATCAATTGGATTAATGCTTTTTAATATCAAACAGGAATTTTCATTAAAATATCGCAAAGGCCTGTAAAATTCACAAATCGATTTAGAATCAAATTTCATTGGGGAAATTGAGGCAGAAAATTTCCATTTATCAGCATACTTATAATGATTTTGGTAGAATCAATTTTAATAATCAAAACCCATGGAATTTAATAAGAGCACTTAAAAAACTATATAAAGTTTCCGTCAGTAAAGTGGAAGTTTCCCAGAGAAAAGGTATTTATTTTGGAGATCAAATGAATGGGTTAATTAATTTATTCACTGACTTATGGCAAAATAAAATTAAATTTTGAAATTTTTGCATAACTTTTCACTTAAGAAAACTTACAAATGTTGACGTAGTGATGGAAAGCTCTGTGAATTTTGTGGTTAATTGAGCATTTGTGGCACTTTGAAGCAGTCATTGGAACTTTTCTCATGTGTCATCATCATAATTTTACCCCATCCTTCTTTCCAACATGGCTTAAGTACTCTCTCCAAGGCGGAATACAATTAAGATATCTTTGACAGTCTCCCGTGACGATTGAGAATGCATTTCAAGCGCTATGCTTCATTACAATTATGATTGTATAATCAAATCAACATGAAATGGTTTACCCTCTCTGGATCTTTCAGACCGTATCCGTCACGTCTATCTTCGACTCATTTAGTGTCTAGAATTTACAGAATTGATGTACAAGGAAATACGTTCTTGCTACGATATTATAATTTTAAGTCTTTTTAATTTCATTTTTAAATTTATCTCTTCACAAGGCTTAAGTTATTAATGCACATTAGAAGCTTAACATGACTAAATACCCTGTTAGTCCGTAATGAAAAGAGCTAGGGACACTGCTTTGCTCTGTAATCAACTTAATTACACGCATAGTTCATAGTTTTATATTCATTCCTAAACATTGAGCAAACTTTAGCACAAGGAGGGGCTTTGTGTGTGTCTAGAAGAGCGACAGGAGCTTTAATTAAAGTCAATTTATGTCAGGCAATTTCCTCAAAATATAAAATATGCATAGTTGTAAATTCCTTCTTGACACTGTTTTAGAAACTTTCTAATACTCCTCCATTATTAGTTTTCCACCCTCCATTGTCTCAATCGAGGGGAAGCTCGCATAAGATATTCATGAATAATGCGAAAAATTTTACGGGAAAAAATCAAGAAAATTAAACGAGTTGGTAATTCATGGCTTTTCACCATGTATTTATTAATTTTTCAATTTCTCCTTAATAAATTATATCTACGATGTTTTGGCTGCAGTTTTACACATTTTTTACAATATTCGTTTTTTTTAACCAATTTGAACGAGGGTATTTTTATTCGAAATCTCCATATCGAAAGAAAAATCTCCCAGAGAGCTTCACAATGAATCATTCGGCTATATTTCGGCACAAGGAATTCTCAGAATCAGCTGTTACAGGAGACTGGGGCAAAAAGTCACAAATCGAAAAATTCAAAATTCAGTATCTTCCAAGATAAATAAGACAGCGGCTTAATTTTTTTTCATAGAGAGCCTGTATAGACCTTCTTCGATGTTGTATGTTTCTTAGAATTCGAACAAGGAATTTAGAAAATAAAAGATATCGAGATTTTTAGCCCTATTTTTGAAATATTTTCCTTGAAGAATATATCAATAAAAGTAAAGTACATTCACTCGACTAGTTCCTCGACTCGACCGGTAGAATTATTTATTCAATTTATATATATTTGCTTTGCTATAATATTTAGCGTATGATCTAACATTGATACGTCAATTTTCCATAAATAATACGAATTAGTGACAATTTCATATAAATTAACCATCAGAAGTTGGCCTCAGATCAATGCCCAAGAAGGAGTACCTGCAACGAATTCCCAATTTTCCCTGTGAGTCCTCATTTGGAGTAGTAGATAGACAGTGTGGACAAAATTTCAGAGACAAATCACAGATATGACCACTGAGGAAGACGCGTTGAAGCGTCAAAAGCTTTGGCAAAGAATTTTGTGTTTTCCTGTCCTGAAAGGATTGCACCCCCTGACGCATCCGGAGGGAATTTATCTCCTTGAACTTCTCATGCTAATTGTCGTCAGTAATCTACCATAAATGACCATCAAACATTTTAGTATGTTATAGCTGGGCCTTAGGGCTTTCGATCAATAATAAACTTAAGGTCCCCGACCCCCCTGATCCGAGCTATAAGGGTCCAAAAAAATTTTCCTAAAATGGCCATAACTCCGGTTCTAATTGTCAGAATTTAAAAAGTGAGGGCGTTTTACGTCCATTTACGAGAACGCCATTTTACGAGAGCAAGTTTAACATCGCACGTTCATAAAACCACCACTAGGGTTCGCTTTTTTTTAAAATAAGAATTTTAAATTTTCTAAATTAAATAACTCAAAAATACCTTTGTTTATCGAGCTGAAATTTTATTATGTTGTAGTCGCTGATTATACCTATCAAACAAAATAATACTTAAGTCGATCCATAACCCCTGACCCGAGCTATAAGGGGTCAAAGTTCGAATATTGACCGGCCTCTATCTCCGGTTCTAATTAACATTTTGAGCTAAATTTTGAGTTTTCAGTTTCGTCTCGAAGAGCACTTTCAGATGGAAGTTCAAAAATTCACCACAGGTGGCGCTGCGATAGCGTCAAAATTCATCATAATTCGAAATCATTTTTTTGAAAAACGGAATTGTGCAAATTAATCAAATTTCAGGATGTTGTAACCTGGTCTAGGACGTTTCCAAAATGGGGCGTAAGTGCGCTGTGGTTATAATAGAACCGGAGATATGAGGGGTCAAAGTTTATGAAATTCAAAAAAATCATATCTCCGGTTTTGTTCGACCGATTTTGACGAGTAAAGGCTTAAACGAAAGATCTCACCAAGTGCTACAAATTTCTAGAACATTTTAACTTCGTAGGACCAACACCAGGGGCACCACAGTCGAAAAACCAATTTCAATATCACATAATCTCAATTATCTCGACACGTGCTTAGCCAATTTTGATGATTACTTTGACATAATTTCAGAGGCCATTTGTGTCTACATTTCGTCCATACATCATTTTCCGCTCAGATAATGCAATCTGTCCGATTTTGCCGTTTAAGTGTGAAAAAATTGACTTTTCCCATAATAACGCTTAGAAAACAACAAAGATGACTGCTTCTCCTCGACCAAGTCACTTAAAATAGGGTTTTAAATGGAAAGTCTCACAAAATACAACAATTCTTTCATATAGTTGAAGTTCACCAAATGAACACTTGGGGCGCTCTGGTCGAAAAAACGAGTTCAGAAACAAACAACCTCGATTATCTCGGCTTCTGATTAATCGATGAGATCAATTTCTATGGCAAAATTATAGAGCACATCCTGGTCTACATTTCACCCATATATCACTTTTCTGTCAGTCCATCCAAATCCTTGATATTTTAGTTTAAGTTCAAAATTTGTATTATTTCACGAATTTAATTCAAAATAACTGAATGGCGTCCCCCAACTTCAGCTCTAAATCGAATTTGCGTACATTCCGAGTTAGCTCACATTAAGAATCTCACATACATAAGCCGGTTAGGATTATCTGTCCTTTTAATATGCATTTACTATTATCGAAAAAAGACTAATGACTAATGAGCAGTAAAAAATTAAATTTTGTCATTCTGAGAGCGAAGTAAAACTCTTTATTTTTCTCTTTCCAAAACTTGTTTGATAGTTAAAAGTTTTTTAACGTTCTAAATTGATAATTGACCAAATTTATTTTCTGCTGACTAAATTTAATTTTTACTAATTTTTTACTTCTCATTTGCTTTCTAATTTTAAATTTAGTATCCTAATTTTACTAATATATCCACCCCTTGACATTCATATTCTCTCTAACTGAAACTTTGGCCTTTCTGGATGCTGAGTCTGTGGGGAAAATCTACCTCCTATTCCCCCTATAAATAGAGGATGTCAAAGTTTTCCAACATATGCGAAAGTCTCTGATAAAAATGATGACGTCACTCGGTGTCTCCATCAACCAAATGAATCCTGCCACACCGCAAAGTGAAAAGGGATCCCTTGATGTGTGTAAATTATTAATTTTCGAGTTATCATTGCTTAGTGTACAGAAAATGGGGTTGTAAATGTGAATAGATTACGTAGTATAACCTTAACAAATAGCTTTAAGCTTCTACTGAAGGATTACTCTGGAAGATAATTCTGTATAGAGTTATTCATTGTAATATATTTTCGCATAATTGAAAAGTTAAGTATATTAGATGAGAGGACTTTGATTTTTGATATTATTCGCAGCCTTGCACTAGGATGTAAAAGTATTTGGATTTTTTTTTGTTGTTTCAGGAAATTATATCACTAGCGTTAAGGTCGGGATTTTAGTAATTCAATTCTTGTATTTAATATGTATGTTATGGAGGAAGAGCCGATGTGTTTAAGAACCTTCAAGAGATGTTTATAAGACTATTACCGAGGACACTATAGCACTTTTAAATAAATAAAACCTTTATTGTCGCTGTAAATGTGATTTTTGTGAAGACCGCCTGGAGGCGGTCTTACCCATTAGAGCAAACGTGAGCATAACGGCTTTTTTCCGCATTTTTGAATTTCTCTTATCCAAGTGGCCTTTTCCATCCAGTGGCATTGGAAATGTCACTGGAAATCTGGCGCAATTGCGCGTCAAGTGTCACATAACCTCAATAAAGTGTGTAAATTGTTTTAACTGTGTGGAATAGCCCCATTTTTGGTTGTCAGGTAGGTCAGAGTGGATAAAAATAGGTGCAGAAACCAAGTTCTAGTGCCCCACATGTGAAAAGAAAACTCAATTTCAGATTGAGACATGATTTCGAGCATGTCCGGGAAGGTGGATGAAGAGACTGCTGCAGGAGCTCCATCACACAAAAACGTGGTTGTAGAGGATGTACTGCAGTTCCGAGGAGTGTTTTTCATCCCGGAGAAGCTCAAATGAGGCGTCCAGGTGTAGCTACAATTAAAATTCTACCATCCACGGTAAAATATTTGGGACTAGGAAACTCCCTCATTTGGATATGAAAACACCACGGCTTGAGGGACAAGGATCTACTGGTGTTTGTTCCTTGCCTGAGAGAGGTCTTACAGACTCGAGAGAATCCTGCCTGCATTCAGCAAAAGGAGATTTTGGAAATTGCCAGGAAGAAGCGACTCCGGAAAACATGTCATCTCAAAACACTGAGAGAAAAAATTGCAAAATTTCACAATGCAACAAATTGACAACTTTTTTCTATCTTAGAGGTCTCATATGGTATGTTTGATAGAGTCGAGTCCCCTGATTAAGAATATGCTTTTAATTTTGCTCAATTACGTCTCAATTTTTTTTAATTAATACTTTTATATTTTTTCTGCTTTGCCTTACATTATTCGTTATATCTAAGGTTCTAGTAAACAGAACTTAAAAAGTGTGGGTTCTTTAGAAAGGTCATTAGTTGTGCTTTAACTTTGATTATTACAAAAAACTTTGCAAAACCACTCCTTCAAGGTGTAAAATTGGAGTTTCTCTAAAAATTATCAAAAAATGGTCTTAAATTAAGGTTCTAAAAATTTGTATAAAATAAACTAAACAAAATATTAAAAATTTATTAACACTAGGCGATAAGCAACACTTAGGACTACAATTTTGTTTATCTGAGACATCGTTCTCCAACCACTCTAAATGCATCATTTGTTGGTTTTTGCAATTTTCTAAAAATATGAAATACCTATTTTAGAACAAATTCCTTAAATGAAATGTAAATGGATGTAAATGAAAATTATGTTGATGATCCCCCGATCGATTTAAAGAAAAATCTCAAGATTTACGTATGTTTCACGTAAGTTTTAAATAACATTTTAACAGTTATCATTAGGAAATTTGTTCTAAAATAGGTATTTAATATTTTTCAAATGACAAAAACCAACAAATGAGGCAGTTAGAGTGATCGGAGCGCGATGTCTTAAATAGAAAAAATTGTAGTCCTAAGTGTTGCTTATCGCCTGGTGTCAATTAATTTCTAATATTTTGTTTAGTTTATGTTATACAAGTTTTTATAACCTCATATCAAGACCATTTATTTTGATAATTTTTAGAGAAACCCCAATTTTCCACCCTGAAGGAGTGGTTTTACAAAGTTTTTCTGATAATCAAAGTTAAAGCACAACTAATGACATTTCTAAGGAACTCACACTTTTTAAGCTCTTTTTACTAGAACCTTGGATATTAAAAAATAATGTAAGGCAAAGCAGAAAAAATATAAAAGTATTAATTAACAAAAAAACGAGACGTGTTTGAACAAAACTAAAACCATATTCTTAATCAGGGGACTCGACTCTATCAAACATACCATGTGAGACTTCTGAGACAAAAACCGTGTTGCATTGTGTTTGAGCCTGTTGTTAAAAATTTTATTTATTTAAAATTTTAATTACAAATATTCAAACTCAACAAATTTGGAATAAAAATAAATTTGTTAAGTAAATTCAGTGTTTTTTTTTAATAAAATAAATTAATAAATAAAAAAGAAAAATGTTGTTCCTTTTCGCCTTGGTCATTAAAGATATTGCAACTTCGTGTGAGGAAATACATCTCATGGTTGAAGACTCTTTGTAAGGCGTATTTCTTTTTCTAAAAGCCATATTTTTACCCTTTTAAAGTGAGAGATTCTACTGCAAACCCTTTAGGTGCATTCAGGGAACTAACTGGCATAATTTTATCCCTTTCAAAGGTAACAATTCCTAACATCTATTATTGATTGCATAATCAATAATCGCACTCTGAAAAGATGCGACTTTCCGAAAGTCCCGCAATTCTCTGACAAGGAAGGTCTCGAACCGTGCGGAAGCCGGCCCTTATAAGACATTGCATTTTAAGCTAATTAGGGCACGACAAATTCAATGGTGATAGTCACTAATTTCGGAATTCATGGGGTCACCCGTTACAGGGGGGTATTGCGGGGGTGGTAAATCTTTATTTTGACTCTAGAAGCCAGATGGTTGGAAATATCGACTTGGGGTCTTCGGGTGACCCCCCTATAAGTTGACCTTAGGAATCTAAATATGACCTTCATTTTCCCCCCACCCCTCCCCTTCTCTTAAAAAACATGTTTTTTGGGATATCTCGAAAACTACTCGTCCGATAGTTTTCATTGTCAAATATGTTGTAGATGCTATCCAGACGGATATTTCGCCCATACATACCAATGACCTTGAAACATTCCTTCATGACATTTTTCAAGGTCAAATGTATTTAAAGCTTAAAAAATTACTTTTTTCGACAAATTTTATCAAAGTATTATTTTTCAATGACATCAATCGTTTATTTAATAATTATAAACCAATGTAAGCCACTTTAATGTCATTGACACGTTTTTGACATTTATATATACTACAAAACCAAATGTGATTTTAAAAATACGTTGTGTTTACCAACTTCTAATATTGGGTGATGACTGATTTCCTAAAGTAAGACATTATGGCAATGAAATTTATGAGAATTTACTGGATAATATTTTACCGAGTACTGATTAATAATTTTAAATTTATAACAAGGATTATCGTTTGTAAATGAAATGAAATGGGACATATTAGGAGAAAACCAACTTCCATTACGACAATAATATATTGAATTTTAAGTATATAAAGATCTATATGCAACCATGAACAAAAAATGCTACTTTCTGGAAGACTTAATTTGAAAAATTATATATTTTAAAGTCATACTAGATATCTTTAGAACAAATATACAAATCAATCACAAAACGGTAAAAAGTATACTTTAAAAAATTGCAATTCAAGTATAAAACGATAAACAATGTGCTACAAACATTTAGCCGAAGTATAAAATGGTAAAAAAAACGCTTAAAATACGCACAGATTGAAACACAAACGGTAAATGCGCTTAAAATCACGCACAGCTCAATCACAAAATGGTCAATGTGCCTAAAATCACGCACAGCCTAATCATAAAACAGTAAATGCGCTCAAAATCACGCACAGATCAATCGTAAAACAGTAAATGCGCTCAAAATCACGCACAGATCAATGATAAAATAGTGAAAGCGTTTAAAATCACGCACAGGTGAATCATAAAACGGTGGAAGCGCTTAAAATCACGCACAGTTCACTCACAAAACGGTTAATGTGCCTAAAATCACGCACCGATCAATCATAAAACGGTGTAAGCGCTCAAAATCACGCACAGATCAATCATAAAAACGATGTAAACGCTCAAGATCACGCACAGATGAATCACAAAACGGTGAATGCGCTTAAAATCACGCACAACTCAACGGTGAAAGCGCTTAAAATCACGCACAACTTAATCATAAAACGATGAAAGAGCTTAAAGTCACTCACAGATCAATGATAAAATAGTGAAAGCGTTTAAAATCACGCACAGGTGAATCATAAAACGGTGGAAGCGCTCAAAATCACGCACAGATCAATCGTAAAACGGTGAAAGCGTTTAAAATCACGCACAGCTCAATCATAAAACGGTGAAAGCGCTTAAGATCACGCACAGCTCAATCACGAAACGGTGGATGCGCTCAAAATCACGCACAGCTCAATCGTAAAACGGTTAATGCGCTCAAAATCACGCACAGCACAATCATAAGACGGTGGATGCGCTTAAAATCACGCACAACTCAATCATGAAACGATGAAAGAGCTTAAAATCACGCACAGATCAATCGTAAAACTGTTAATGCGCTCAAAATCACGCACAGCTCAATAATAAAACGATGAAAGAGCTTAAAATCACGCACAGATCAATCGTAAAACTGTTAATGCGCTCAAAATCACGCACAACTCAATCATAAAACGATGAAAGAGCTTAAAATCACGCACAGATCAATCGTAAAACTGTTAATGCGCTCAAAATCACGCACAGCTCAATCATAAAACGGTGAAAGCGCTTAAAATCACGCACAACTCAATCATAAAACGATGAAAGAGCTTAAAATCACGCACAGCTCAATTGTAAAACGGTGAATGAGCTCAAAATCACGCACAACTCAATAATAAAACGGTGGATGCGCTCAAAATCACGCACAACTCAATCATAAAATGGTGGATGCGCTTAAAATCACGCACAACTCAATCATAAAACGATGAAAGAGCTTAAAATCACGCACAGATCAATCGTAAAACAGTTAATGCGCCCAAAATCACGCACAACTCAATCATAAAACGGTGGATGCGCTTAAGATCACGAACAGCTCAATCATAAAACGATGAAAGAGCTTAAAATCACGCACAGATCAATCGTAAAACGGTTAATGCGCTCAAAATCACGCACAGCTCAATCATAAAATGATTAAGATTCCACTGTTTTGTGCGCAATCCTATGCGTTTTATGATTGATCTGTGTGTGATTTCAAGCGCATTAATTGTTTTATGATTGAGCTGTGCGTGATTTTAAGTGCTTTTACTGTTTTTTGATTAGGCTGTGCGTGATCTGCCGTTTTATGATTGATCTGTGCGTTATATTAAGCGCAAACTTAAGCGATTTATGTTTGAGCTGTGCGTGAGTTTAAACGCATTTACTGTTTTATGATTGATCTGTGCGTGATTTTGAGCGCTTTCACTCTTTTTATGATTGATCTGTGTTTGATTTTGAACGCATTTACTGTTTTATGATTGGACTGTGCGTGATTTTAGGCACATTGACCATTTTGTGATTGATCCGTGCGTGATTTTGAGCGCATTTGCTGTCTTATGATTGAGCTGTGCGTGATTTTAAGCTCTTTCATAGTTTTATGATTGATCGGTGCGTGATTTTAAGCGCAATCTAAACCGTTTTATGATTCAGCTGTGCATGATTTAAGCGCTTTCGCCGTTTTACGATCGAGCTGTGCGTGATTTTAAGCTCTTTCATCGTTTTATGATTGAGCTGTGTGTGATTTTAAGCGCATCCACCGTTTTGTGATTGAGCTGTGCGTGATCTTAAGCGCTTTCACCGTTTTATGTTTGAGCTGTGCGTGATTTTGAGCGCATTAACCGCTTTACGATTGAGCTGTGTGTGATTTTAAGCTCTTTCATCGTTTTATGATTGAGTTGTGCGTGATTTTAAGCGCATTCACCGTTTTGTGATTCATCTGTGCGTGATCTTGAGCGTTTACATCGTTTTATGATTGATCTGTGCGTGATTTTGAGCGCTTCCACCGTTTTATGATTGATCGGTGCGTGATTTTAGGCACATTAACCGTTTTGTGAGTGAACTGTGCGTGATTTTAAGCGCTTCCACCGTTTTATGATTCACCTGTGCGTGATTTTAAACGCTTTCACTATTTTATCATTGATCTGTGCGTGATTTTGAGCGCATTTACTGTTTTACGATTGATCTGTGCGTGATTTTGAGCGCATTTACTGTTTTATGATTAGGCTGTGCGTGATTTTAGGCACATTGACCATTTTGTGATTGAGCTGTGCGTGATTTTAAGCGCATTTACCGTTTGTGTTTCAATCTGTGCGTATTTTAAGCGTTTTTTTTACCATTTTATACTTCGGCTAAATGTTTGTAGCACATTGTTTATCGTTTTATACTTGAATTGCAATTTTTTAAAGTATACTTTTTACCGTTTTGTGATTGATTTGTATATTTGTTCTAAAGATATCTAGTATGACTTTAAAATATATAATTTTTCAAATTAAGTCTTCCAGAAAGTAGCATTTTTTGTTCATGGTTGCATATAGATCTTTATATACTTGAAATTCAATATATTATTGTCGTAATGGAAGTTGGTTTTCTCCTAATATGTCCCATTTCATTTCATTTACAAACGATAATCCTTGTTATAAATTTAAAATTATTAATCAGTACTCGGTAAAATATTATCCAGTAAATTCTCAAAAATTTCATGAAATTTCATAAAATTTCATAAATTTCTTGAAAATTTCATTGCCATAATGTCTTACTTTAGGAAATCAGTCATCACCCAATATTAGAAGTTGGTAAACACAACGTATTTTTAAAATCACATTTGGTTTTGTAGTATATATAAATGTCAAAAACGTGTCAATGACATTAAAGTGGCTTACATTGGTTTATAATTATTAAATAAACGATTGGTGTCATTGAAAAATAATACTTTGATAAAATTTGTCGAAAAAAGTAATTTTTTAAGCTTTAAATACATTTGACCATGAAAAATGTCATGAAGGAATGTTTCAAGGTCATTGGTATGTATGGGCGAAATATCCGTCTGGATAGCATCTACAACATATTTGACAATGAAAACTATCGGACGAGTAGTTTTCGAGATATCCCAAAAAACATGTTTTTTAAGAGAAGGGGAGGGGTGGGGGGAAAATGAAGGTCATATTTAGATTCCTAAGGTCAACTTATAGGGGGGTCACCCGAAGACCCCAAGTCGATATTTCCAACCATCTGGCTTCTAGAGTCAAAATAAAGATTTACCACCCCCGCAATACCCCCCTGTAACGGGTGACCCCATGAATTCC
Organism: Phlebotomus papatasi; assembly: GCF_024763615.1. Taxonomy (NCBI): domain Eukaryota; kingdom Metazoa; phylum Arthropoda; class Insecta; order Diptera; family Psychodidae; genus Phlebotomus; species Phlebotomus papatasi. The sequence continues at coordinate 7,875,180 of NC_077223.1, forward strand.
GAAATTAGTGACTATCACCATTGAATTTGTCGTGCCCTAATTAGCTTAAAATGCAATGTCTTATAAGGGCCGGCTTCCGCACGGTTCGAGACCTTCCTTGTCAGAGAATTGCGGGACTTTCGGAAAGTCGCATCTTTTCAGAGAATAGAACAAGAGACTAAAATGATTTTTTAAGAATTAAAGTATTAAGAAATTCAAACTGATAATTTATTACTTAACAATCAAAATGCAATCAATAATAGATGTTAGGAATTGTTACCTTTGAAAGGGATAAAATTATGCCAGTTAGTTCCCTGAATGCACCTAAAGGGTTTGCAGTAGAATCTCTCACTTTAAAAGGGTAAAAATATGGCTTTTAGAAAAAGAAATACGCCTTACAAAGAGTCTTCAACCATGAGATGTATTTCCTCACACGAAGTTGCAATATCTTTAATGACCAAGGCGAAAAGGAACAACATTTTTCTTTTTTATTTATTAATTTATTTTATTAAAAAAAACACTGAATTTACTTAACAAATTTATTTTTATTCCAAATTTGTTGAGTTTGAATATTTGTAATTAAAATTTTAAATAAATAAAATTTTTAACAACAGGCTCAAACACAATGCAACACGGTTTTTGTCTCAGAAGTCTCACATGGTATGTTTGATAGAGTCGAGTCCCCTGATTAATAATTTTTTTTAATTAATACTTTTATATTTTTTCTGCTTTGCCTTACATTATTTTTTAATATCCAAGGTTCTAGTAAAATGAGCTTAAAAAGTGTGAGTTCCTTAGAAATGTCATTAGTTGTGCTTTAACTTTGATTATCAGAAAAACTTTGTAAAACCACTCCTTCAGGGTGGAAAATTGGGATTTCTCTAAAAATTATCAAAATAAATGGTCTTGATATGAGGTTATAAAAACTTGTATAACATAAACTAAACAAAATATTAGAAATTAATTGACACCAGGCGATAAGCAACACTTAGGACTACAATTTTTTCCATTTAAGACATCGCGCTCCGATCACTCTAACTGCCTCATTTGTTGGTTTTTGTCATTTGAAAAATATTAAATACCTATTTTAGAACAAATTTCCTAATGATAACTGTTAAAATGTTATTTAAAACTTACGTGAAACATACGTAAATCTTGAGATTTTTCTTTAAATCGATCGGGGGATCATCAACATAATTTTCATTTACATCCATTTACATTTCATTTAAGGAATTTGTTCTAAAATAGGTATTTCATATTTTTAGAAAATTGCAAAAACCAACAAATGAGGCATTTAGAGTGGTTGGAGAACGATGTCTCAGATAAACAAAATTGTAGTCCTAAGTGTTGCTTATCGCCTAGTGTTAATAAATTTTTAATATTTTGTTTAGTTTATTTTATACAAATTTTTAGAACCTTAATTTAAGACCATTTTTTGATAATTTTTAGAGAAACTCCAATTTTACACCTTGAAGGAGTGGTTTTGCAAAGTTTTTTGTGATAATCAAAGTTAAAGCACAACTAATGACCTTTCTAAAGAACCCACACTTTTTAAGTTCTGTTTACTAGAACCTTAGATATAACGAATAATGTAAGGCAAAGCAGAAAAAATATAAAAGTATTAATTAAAAAAAATTGAGACGTAATTGAGCAAAATTAAAAGCATATTCTTAATCAGGGGACTCGACTCTATCAAACATACCATATGAGACCTCTAAGATAGAAAAAACTTGTCAATTTGTTGCATTGTGAAATTTTGCAATTTTTTCTCTCAGTGTTTTGAGATGACATGTTTTCCGGAGTCGCTTCTTCCCGGCAATTTCCAAAATCTCCTTTTGCTGAATGCAGGCAGGATTCTCTCGAGTCTGTAAGACCTCTCTCAGGCAAGGAACAAACACCAGTAGATCCTTGTCCCTCAAGCCGTGGTGTTTTCATATCCAAATGAGGGAGTTTCCTAGTCCCAAATATTTTACCGTGGATGGTAGAATTTTAATTGTAGCTACACCTGGACGCCTCATTTGAGCTTCTCCGGGATGAAAAACATTCCTCGGAACTGCAGTACATCCTCTACAACCACGTTTTTGTGTGATGGAGCTCCTGCAGCAGTCTCTTCATCCACCTTTCCGGACATGCTCGAAATCATGTCTCAATCTGAAATTGAGTTTTCTTTTCACATGTGGGGCACTAGAACTTGGTTTCTGCACCTATTTTTATCCACTCTGACCTACCTGACAACCAAAAATGGGGCTATTTCACGCAGTTGAAACAATTTACACACTTTATTGAGGTTATGTGAAACTTGACGCGCAATTGCGCCAGATTTCCAGTGACATTTCCAATGCCACTGGATGGAAAAGGCCACTTGGATAAGAGAAATTCAAAAATGCGGAAAAAAGCCGTTATGCTCACCTTTGTTCTAAAACAAAAACTTTAATAAAGAAAGAAAAAAATTAAAAATGCAATAAACGCAAAAAATGTTGAAATGAAAAAATGCAAAGAAAAAAATCATCCAGATCAATAGGGCATTTAAAGTACTAACGTTGAAGGGACCATGATTTATTTGTGCGTTAACTTTGTTAAAGAGCTACGTAGGTCAAACATAATAAATTTTCATTTTAGTTCAAGTTCGTAAACATATAATGCTTATGAACTTACAGTACAATATTTAAATTTAAATTAAATTAAATTAAATTAAATTTTGACATTTTCTTAAAACCTTACGTTTTAAGCCAAAAATTTACCTTCGGCTTTACCCCCTGTTACCTATCCATAGATTCTTCACAAAAATACGGTTAAGTGATACCACATTGATATAATCTGCCCTTCAAATGCTTTAATAAAAGAAATAAGGCTTTAACTCTGTATTACAGGTTCTTAAACAGCGATATTTGCCTGAAATAAAAGGAAGCTTCCACCATAGGGTAAGATAGAGTAATTCGGAATGTTGTCTATTTAAGAATTTTGAGATTTTCTCACTGTCTCAGATGGTCAAAGAGAAAATGAGAACCAAGAAGAATTACAATACTTTATTCGAGGGCACTTCTTCCATGTTTTTTTCCTTTTGCCATCTAAAATTGTTAGAAAATCTAAAGTTCCAAATTAGACATTATTCCAAATTACCCCCTATCTTAACCTAGTCGACGTCAATGAGCCCCTACTGGAGCAGTAGTTGCGTTTTCATTTTCACTTTGAAAACATATTACGTTCTTTCACATCCATAATATTGATTACCATTTTATTTCAGGGAATTTCAATCAATTTCGGTGGATCAAGATAATCAAAAATTGAGAAAGAGCCATGGAATCTTGCTAAATCGCACGGAAAATTTGTGAATTGACATTTTCTGGTATGCCAAAAACAACCAAAATATAGAGTTGCCATATGAGAAAAGAAACTTACGCCAAAGCGTTATTCTACCCCATAGCAAAAGAAAGCAGAATAGGAATAACAAGCGAGAAATTCCTCGGAATTTTCCAGTATTTTTCCTTGAAAAAATCCATAGAAATTTTCCATAGGTTCCAAGGAAAATCCCATGGATTTCTGCAGGATTTTTTCTCAGGATCCATGGAAATGTTCGTGGAATTTATGTGGATTTTTCCACCTAAATAAAATAAAGAAAAAAATGAAGCTGTTACATTCACCTCATGCTTTTACTTTCGAATATTAAAGAAATATCAAAAATCACGGGGATTTTAATAAGTTTCACTGAACCAGCGATAACGAATTACCACTTTAGATAATAAACAAACTATTTTATAAAAAAATATTTTTTCCTAAAATAGATATTCTTTGACATAATAGTATTATTTTAGGTTGGCGACCTATTTAATGTAATCAATTCACTATTATCTACACGAAACGCAGTGTCGCATAATTATTTATATTATAATTGTCGCAGGAGTTACTAAAAATGTTTATGGAAGGTTTGGAAAAAAATTATCCACGTTGTCACAACACCATTTTATTTGTTTGTCGAGAAAAAAAGGGGAAAAAACCATGAAAAAATCCTATGGAAAGATAGTGGAAATTTCCATACGATTTCTCCAACTTATCCCGTAGACGATTCACATTTGATTTTCTATATAAACGTTCCGCGAAGTCTAACGCTGGAATTCCAGTGAATTCTACTTGAAATTCCATGGAGAGCTAATGATTCCAATGGAATTTCCGACTCCAAATTCAATGGAAAACTTCCTGGAATTTTAGCGTCAAATTCCGCGGATTATTGCAATTTGGACGCTAGTTTTCCATTGGAATTTCCGCGGAATTTTGCTATGGGGTACGTTCCTGCACACGAAAAAATATTTTTAAACCTTGCTTAATTTCATTCTGTAAGAAATATCTGCGGTACAACTGAAGTTATTCTTCGTTTCAACATTCAGTTATAATTATTTATTTAAATGTTTCTCTCATTTTCTTTTCTGTTATTTCATAAATGAACAATTTTTTTTATAAAAAAAATATATATAAAAAAAAACAAATAAAATTATATCTTATGTCCGACACACACAATTAATTTTGTTTGTAAACATGTTTTCAAAATTCCCTATAAGAAAGAATGAGAAGACTAGATATTTGTTTCACTCACTCTCATTGAAATGACAAAAACATATTTACAAAACAAAAGTTATTGTGCGTTGGGCATTATTTTTTAAAAATAAAGTCAATATTGTTTAATTTGAAACTATTATTATTTTTTCGTGAAAAGTGAAAAAGAAATTTAACAATAATTTAGACACAGTCCCAATTCGGCTCTGTTCTAGACAAATCGAAGAGACCGAGAATTTATTTTCCACCGGAGTCCCTTTTCACATAAATGAAATAACTGCTTTTAATCACGTTAAATCACTTTAGTTTCATGATTCTCATGCTATTGCAAATAAAACAACATCCTTAAAATTAATGAAAATTTTGCAAATGAATATGCTTTGATAAAAAATTTGATAAATAGGCAATTTTTGGCTTAATCTTAAAACCATAATTAGCTATTTTTAGACACATGCTGCCAATTATCAGCTAATTTTGCATTTTTAGTGAAAGGAAAACTCTTTGTTACCCTAAAAAAGCAGAGAAATCATATTGCAATGTTTTTGTTCCTCACCAAGGTAATCCCTATAATCCGAGACACGTCCCGAGAGGACTCAGGTAAGGGTCACTAAAGGGCCTCCTGCACAAAAATTATCTGATTGAGATTAGTCTGGGAAATATTTTAAAGTGGTGTCACTCTCGGGGATTTTTGGCACCTTTTGGCTACTTCAAAATATTTATCTGGAGCATAAAATCGCATGAGAAAGTCTTCTATAATCTCCTCCCGAAAAATTTGCCATTCGATCGGAATTCCTGATTAATTGTCGAAATATTTCTCTTATCTGGTCCATAAACCCATCTTAAGCCCAAGTTTGAATGGGAAAGGAAGAAAATATTGAAACATATGTGGTAAATTGCCAATAATGCTTCGAGTTTTTTTCAACCCTCCATTGAACCCATGGCTAATTAATCAACAGAGAAAGGGGTGCAATTATGTTGTATGTTTGCAATTTGATCCACTGACAAGAAGTGTGTTTAGTTTGTGCACTAATTAAGCCATAATTATAATGCGTTGAACCGCAAAAGGCCTAAAATTTGATTTATTTAGCATGGTAGGTGTCAAATTATTACCATTATATGACTTTTCTATGATTTCTTACTTTACCCTCCTCCGTGCTACAACAGTTGTTCATGTTAGGATGGTAACGTGTGATACAGGACATGAAAAGGGCAAAAGGGTAAATTTTTAGAAAAACCACAGAGAGTTGTGATGCTGGTCTATTAATGGAAGACAGGTGAAAGATCTAATTAAATTGCGTTTTTACTTTTAATGAAATTTAATTTAATTTAATGAAATTCATTAAATTTAAACCAATTGAAATTCATACTTATGGATAGTTGTTGTTTGATCAGGAAGATGTTGTAAATGAGTTATGGTCTTGAGTATATAATCCACACATTTAACTTTGTTAAACTTTGTTTAATCGTTTTGATAAAATATTTTACTACCATTGCGTTGTGTTAGTGTTTAAAATTGGAGTTTTTTTTTAAATTCTTTCAAACACAGGCCATAAAATATTTTAATATAATAGTTGGATAATAGAAAATGTAAACAATCTTAGCTAACATCTTCTAGGAATTATTATCTCACCTAAATTGTAGTGGTCACCCAATGCAAGTTTTAAACTGGAAGTTTAGTTCAGTTCCCGAAGTCCTAGAAATCTTAGTAAATTTTCAGTATCAAATAGTTCATTTGCTCTTAAAATCCAATTCTTAGTTTAAATTGAACTAAAAATCTGGCTTTACAAGAAATTAGGAAAGTTAAACCACTTGGCTAAGCATATTGACCCTGAATATCGTGTAAGACTTGAAGGTCGATATCACTTATCGTTTGTTTTCCAGTCTGGTATCAGACTAAAAACCGTAAAATGAACAAATAAGGTTACTATATTTTTTGCAATAATTCTTTTTTTTCTTCCGATTGTTTCGGTATACTAAAACGAAGAAATTTCGTAACTTATTATAATATTATGTATTTTGTAAAAACATAAGGAAAAAAAGAAAAATAAACTAAAACTATATTATTTATTTGGTCATTATATAGATAGATTGTCACTTTATTTGCAATATTTGTGTTTCATAGAAATTGTAAATTGTATATCAGAATATCAATAGTAATCATTAATTATTATTAACGGTTATCACCTTTTCAATGAAAATTATGAAATATTTGTAAATTACATGCAAATCTTAACAGTGTCAAAAGTGTTTCAATCATACGGTTTTAATAAATTAGACTCTTTACTGTATTTATTTTAAAGTTGTGATGGTAAAAAAACCAATTTTAAGAATTTCCATACAAAAAGCATTTTATGTTTAACCTGTTTAACTTGATAGGTACTGTACAAAAATTAGAACATGATATTTTATAAATTTTTCAGTATTTTATGAATTCACGTGGAATTCTTTAATTACTTTTAGGTTTTAGCATCTTTTGTAAAATCAAAAACAGGTAAAATATGAAATAGAAAAAAATTATTACTTATACAGTTCCATTGCAATTTTTGTAACAAAAGGGATTTAGCAGAACTACAAAATTATGATGTACTATCGTAAATAGTACATAAGAGTTAATAAGAGGATTTTAAAGTTTTCTAATGCCCGTTGTCTTTATTTTTAAGAATATAAAGTTCTATAACTCGAGGTTTCGAGACTTTCACAAAACAAATCAGAATTTCAAAAAACCTTATGAAATGTTAATCGCATCTATTGACATTTTTTGTAATAACAATTAAATTTTGTTTAAAAAAGTTCAATTGAAATTCAATTCATAATTTACTATTAATTTTTCCCAATGTTTCCAAAGAATTTTATTGCGCACCATGAATGTTTCTGCCCATGTCTTCCTTTGTTACTTCCACTGATACATTTATTATTGCAATGCTACAAAGGGTTTTCGTCAGCAAATTGACGACTTTAATTTGATCCTCCTTTTGACACTGTTTGCATTTTTCTGCGTGGGAAAGTACTCTTGAAATTACAATGCAGAATTCATTAGTGAGCATAAGTCTTCGTCATTCATTTCTTTTCTGTTATTGTGCCATATCAACACTGGCTAAGACATGGATATCTCAATGTAAATGGGAATTGCACTACTGTATCTGCGATAACTGCATTATATTTTCAAACATAGCGATTATATTTCAATGTTAGATTAGATCTTCAAATCGCAACAAAAGGATGGGATCGAAAATAATGCAAACAGAACTTGCAATTAACAAATTTTTTGCATGAACGTTTCTTAACTGCCTTTAACGTCTTGGACGCATGGTTGGGGGGAGTAGGGTACTTTTGAATTCGGGCAGCTTTAAAATTGATATATTTTCTCCAATTTTTAAATGGAACTAAGCATTATCATCATACAATTCAGCTTCGCAACTGTTTTGTGGAGCAAAATTATCTGATGATAAGGTTCAGTTTCATTTAAAAATTTATTGAAAGTCAAAAAGTCAATTATATAACTGCTCTCTCCTATAAGTTCGAGCAGTAATAGGAGAAAAAGCCCTATTTTAAAGGTGCCCTAATTCAAAGGTGTCCTACTTCTCTTACGAAAAAGGAAAATGTAGAGTTTAACATACTCGAAATGACAATAATTTAATACTTTCAGTGTTTGAAATATAGCATCTCAGAGGTAAGAATATTATCCTCAATAGCAGTTTTACCTATTTTATTGGCCCTAAATTATTCTGCTATTTTATTTCACAAAATTTTTAGTACAAATGATGATAAAAGAAATGGTTGTGAAATAATTCAATCTAGAACTTACAGTGAAATGCTCAAAGAAAATATATTAATGATTTAAATGGTATTTGGAAAACTTGCACGTGAAAAATTCCTACTTCGAATATTTAGAACTCTATACATTCATATCCGAAAATGTGTACCCTAATAGGGAAAGTGCTTATAATTTGGGACCGAGTGCATATTAGCACTTAATGTTTTAAGTTTGAAGTGCAGTAAAATAAGTTAGATTTTTAACAATCTCACCTATTTTCAAATACAAATTCAAGTCCTTTGTAACTTCCTTTTCATAAGTGTCGTTTGGAATCTTGACAAGTATCACCTTTGCTTTTTCCGAAAGTAATTCTTAATAATTTTAAAAATGAATAAAAATATAGACAAGAATCTGACTGTCATTTTGGACACCTGGCTGGTAATTTTGGACAACTACTCCACCTCAATAAAATTCCCATTGTCATCCTTATCAAGAACCTAACTCACCAAGTTAGGTTCTCATCCATGGGGCGCCCACCAAGATTCTCAGAGCTTGGTTTTGAAATCTTTGAACGATTTCTATATTGGATTGAGATGCAAAGACTCATAGTTAAATATCATAAGCCCAAATAGGCTTATGGCAAATAGGCTTAGGACCGGTAAGTTCAGCACTCCTCTAAAGGTATTCCTGGATTTGAGCACATTGAAACCTGTAGGGGAATTATGTAACAATCTGACAATGTCATATGACAAATTTTTCTGGTAACGTTACCTACAATTCGAGAGAAGGATAACATTAAAGCCCAGCGAACATCGAAGGGCCATTTAGAAAGGGCTTTTAATAACTGATATGAACCGAATATTCGATTGGTTCTCTGAATTTACCATTCAAAAAACATTTAATTTGCTATATGATATTGTAATATTTTTACAGAATTTCCCCTACTGAGCAACTTTAAGCTGCAAATTGGCGGCCAAAGAAAGGAAAGTGTTTATTGTGAAGAAAAATTTTAATTTATTTAAAAATTGTTAAAAATTATCGTTGTGAAGTCTTAAATGTGTGTAACCCAGTATCCCATAGAATCCAATAAGACATCATTCCCATCTCCAACGAAGACGAAGTCCCAGAAGAACCTAGACATTTTCGACCACTGAAGAAGGTGCGTAGAGAACCGAAAGCTTTGGGAAGAAAAGATTTTTATTCTGGACTGAATTTTCTCCCATCCGACGACTACCGGATTATCCATTAAGAAGATCAATGCCTTCTCAGGACTTCTCGCCCAAACACCAGCAAGGTCCTTAAATATATGTCTAAATTGTTTTTTTATAAGTTGAAGTGTCATAAGGGGAACACCCTCGATTATAAGTTTTTCGTTTAAAACGATTTAAATTAAAACGGCGTAGGACTGATACAATTTCATTTTGAACAAAATAATAATAATATCTTTATAACCGATAAATTACCGATTTAAAACTAGTTATAACCAGATCGTAGATTTCAGGGACTTCAAGACCTTTCCAATGAACCTAAACTTACACAAATCAATTAAGAAATAAGGTTTTTTAAAGTGTTTTTTTTAATAGTTTTTTCATTGAGAAAATTATGGCTTTCTCTTTAAACTAGGATAATTAAATGACGAATTCTTTGTAATTAACCGTAGACATGTTATTGTTCATATAATTCCCGGTATGAGCTCTGTTGTAAGAAATTTTTAATTGCGGTGTAAGACAATCCTCTAGAGAGCCAATTATTCTATTGGAGGGTTGCTTATCCTTCGGAAAGTTTGGGGAGGCTTCACCCCTCGATACGGATGAATAAAGTTTGGTATTTGACTGGGAATTATAGTGAAAATTGCACATAATTGAGTGTGATATTGCATTATAGATATAATCAAAGTGTTATTCAATCTCAGCCAAAAGGAGCGGAATGTTGTGCTGTTCAGCTGTTGGTGGCATGACGATGGGGATTGCGAGCAAGGGTAGCAGGAGAAATAACAAAAGGATATATAGGACTCAAAGCCACTCCCCCTTCGTGTAAAATGAGCCAATCATTTGGGTTGTTTTCTAACCATTTCACGTTAGGACACCATTACACAGACATTCAGTGTCAATCAGAGAGGATGAACAAAGAATATATTGGGAAAATTAGGAAAATCATCCAACCGATTCCGGCAATCACTGAAGTGGGACCTAGTCTTTAATGTCTGAGGCACGTGAATGATTGAGAAGTTTGTTGGCGCAGCATTGAATTTCAAGTGGAAAATGCAAAAGGCATGATGAGGAAGAATGATTGAAGAGGTTAGTTGGAAAATCCAATGTATGTATGTGTTAGGGAAAATTGTTTTGTACCGGGAAAATTGAAAGTTTCCAAGGTTTCTCCTTGACAATCACGCAGGGGCGGAGCAATGAGGATCCCTTTTCAGTCGGATGGAAATGTGAGCATGACACATACACTGCCAGCATAATCCCCAGCATATAGCTCATGTCCCGAAGTTGGGTAGTGCATAGAGTGAAGGATCCATTTTCAGTCTTTAATGATTACCCATCGAGTTCACACGTTGCTGGTGCTCGTGGTCTCTTTAGTACCTCAATCACTCAATCTGTGCCAATTTTGGGGG